>NC_136072.1:980617793-981217793 GCF_964261635.1 Lissotriton helveticus
ATTTGGGACATTCCGAATAATTAACTTTTGGGTTGGGTTACTGTACAATGGGTTTTTGTTAATGTGATACTCAGTTAGAAAATTAGTCCTATTGGTTAGAATTTTGCGCAGTGGGTGTACATTTATAATGAGAATATGGTGTATAAAAGGAGATGTCTTGCTTTAGTAATTTGAACAGTCTCCTAGGAATATACATTGTGATGTATTGTTGGGATTTCTGTTACTAGCTGCAGCTAATAAACGTGGTTTCTGATGCCACCCAGAAGTATTCCGTGTCTCTGTATACCAAGACAGGTGGAACCCGAAGATTTCAGGTGTGTCCCTGGCACCGCTGGGTTCTGACCTGGTTCTTCAACTGGCGCGGCCAACGTGGGGCGACTTCAGCGGTACCGGTTCAAGCCCAAAGATTGTGAGGAGCCCTGTGAGGAAACTCTGGAGGAGGGCCCCCACTCCATCGACCCCTGCATGTCAAAAAGTGGACCGAAGGTCTTTTCTAAGAGGCTTCCCCTTTCCGACGGCTACAAAGGACTGCTGCCCAGACTGTCGCCCTGTCTTGGACCCTCGTGTGACGATTTGTAAGGCGAGACGTTAGACGGTCTTCTGGTGGCGTGACAGACATTTTGGTTAAGTATAAGTGGGTCGCTCCCACGACTTTGTTTTGTTTCTTGGTTTTGATTCGGATACTGCAATAGTCGAAGCCGAGGGGTTCGTATATTTACGAGTGTATCATTTTTTGATACCCTTTGAAGTTTGAAACCAGACTAGTGAGCAAGATGCCTGGTCTTGGTAAACTTGGTAAATGGTTTGTTTGTGGTCTTAATAGGGATTCCCGATTGGAGGATTCGTGTCCGATACCTCTGGTTGGAACTCCAACTTATGAGCTTTATTCAAAAAAATGGCGTGGGTCCCATTACCTTTAATGAGGTTTGGGTACGCTACACTAGGAAGGACGGTGTTTTACGATGGCTCCCACATGGTAGTTTTGAAACAGAGATTTTAGATAACTTAGAAGTTGCGCTATTTAAGAAGAAAGCCCAGACGGCGATGTTTGACTCTTTCCGCCTTTGGCGTAAGGAAGCCAAACAACGAGAAATTAAGCAAGCAAAAAGAGATAGGAAAGAAAGGAATATGTCAGTAATGCAAGCCGCTACGCAGTTTAAGGACGATGAAGAAGATCGTGTGATTGAAGTGTCAGATAGACAGCATTGCATGGCCATTGACAAATGTTATCCGGCTTTGCCACCTCCCCTTTCAACTGTGACTGAAGACCCTGAAAAGGATCCTTTGATGTCGCATCTACTGAGATTACCACCCCCTTATGCGCAGAGTGCTACAGCACCTCCGTTACCTCCAGTTGTTGCACCCCCTGTTGTTGTTCAACCCCCTGCTGTTGTTCAGCCATTTGTTGCTCTACAAGTGGTTCTTCCTCCTGCGGTGCAGCCCCCTCTAGGGCCGCCAGCTTTGTTACCAGCCTTGCCTCAAACTCCTTTGACTTACACTGCCTTATCTTCGTCTTCTCTCACTTCTGTCCCTATGACTCCTATTCCTCAAACTACTTTGTCTCCTGTCCTTATGTCAGCTTCTTCTCCTTCTGCTCGACAAAGAATGACTGAAACTGTCACTAGTCTTTTGTCTCCTCTTTTTGGGTCACTGAATAGGACCCCTGTTTCTGAACGTAAGCAGAGACGTAGTCAGCTTCCTGGTCCTGAAGAGCGGGCAGTGTTAGATCTCCTTGCTCGTGGATGGGTTTCGAATGCTTCCAGGTACGGTTTACAAGCGGTTATGGATGTTTTTCTACAGTGGGAAGCACCAAAGCAAAGGTATGTTTTTGATGTCATGTGTACCTTTCTTCGTCAGGAGTGGGAAGATAATGAGTTGGGTCCAATTCCGTTGGACTTGATTAATGTTCAGTCCGAATTTGCTAAGGGAACGATAGTGGGTTCAGATGTTGAGGTAGCGGTAGAGATAATACTTACTTTCAGGTCTAGACTTCCACCTCAGTCATTGTTCGAACCTGATCCTTCTGTTAGGAGAAAAGTGAAGCAGTATCCTATGCAAGAGGTTCCTCCAGTAAGGAGAGAGGCAGTTGAGGCTGACGTTCCTAATGGTGTTTTGGCTGCACCAGCACATTTTCAGCGACTGTGGGTACATGTCCCTTGGAAGAGAGCAGAGGTTTTGGCACTTAAGCAGACATTGCCTGACCCCCGTAAAAATCCTGCTGGGTATTACAAGGAGTTGTCTCAGACAGTTGATGCGTGTGTTATGAATTTAGCTGACATCGATATGTTGATGGGTAATGTAGTTCCTCAACCTTTGTGGGCGAAGATCCGTCACGAGGATCATGTGCAAGAGTTAGGAGAAACATGGGTTAATATTACTGCTGCAGATGGTAGACAGGTAGGAGGTGCTAAACCTGAGCCTTTAGTTGCAGAACTACCTGTTAGGATTGTTAATTTAATGAAAACTTTGATGCCTCCTTTGCAAGTAAATTGGGACAAGTTAGCAGCATGGAAACAAAAGAAAGATGAGAGTGTGTCCGATTTCTTCACTAGGTTTGAAGAAACATTCATTGATCATAGTGGTCAGGACATGAGTACAGAAGGTGGTCAGAGGTTGTTCGTAGATAAATTTGTTTTTAATTTACTCCCCGAACTTTGTAATAAGTTAAAGGACTCTGAGAGTTCATGGGCAGTTTCTTCTTTGGCCCAGATATTGGCTACTGCACAATACTATGAGAATAGAGACAAAGATGAGAAGGATAAAGTAGAGAAGAAGACTAAAGAATTAAAAACGAAAGTTCTTTTGCAACAGGCTTATCCGCCTCGCCCTAATCAGCGTCAGTTTCAGCAACCCCCACAGTTTCAGAAACCATTGCAGACGCCTGAGTCTTTTGTTCCGCAATTTCGGCTAGGCCCTAATCAGTGCGCTTATTGTAAAGAGGAAGGTCATTTCAAGAGTAGTTGTCCGGTCTTGCAACAACGTGTGAATGGTATGTCTGGTCTGAGAGGTCGTGGTGGTTACCAACAAGTACCTAGGGGTAGGGGACGTGGTACGTTTCCTTAGAATGAACGTTCCTTTCCCCCCCAGAATTCTGCAAATTATTTTGACCAACAGAATGTTCCGAACGTCCAGTCTGCTCAGTACTACGTTGATGATTATTATGTTGAAAGCGAGAGTGCTGGTTTTAATGATAGCTAGGACAGCCATGGACAAAGAGAGGGAGTAGTGTCCGTTCCAGTAGACCAGAGTGGGCCTTATGTTGAAGTGATTACATCAGGTGTGGCAGAACCTTTTCTTTTGGATACAGGTGCAACAAAGAGTTCTATCATGCACTCTAAACTCCCTGGCGCACCTTTGTCTGGCTTGACGAATGTTTCGGTAGGATTATCTGGCGCCCCAGTTAGCAACCCGGTTTTTAGTCCTTTGCCCCTTTCTATTGGTCCTTGTGAATTGGAGGCTCCCCTTATTCTAACGACTGGTTGTGGTGAGAATTTGTTGGGTTTGGACTTGTTGAAAAGATTTCATGCGACATTATATTGTTCTCCGTTGGGAGTACATCTTACCTTGGGTAAGAAAGTGATCTCCCCGATGTATTTGTATAAGGATTGCCTGCCGCTGGAATTACGTTCTCTCCCTGATACACTTTGGGCTACGGGTCCTAATGATGTTGGTCTTTTGCAGATTCCACCCTACGTTGTTACGCTTAAATCAAATGCTAAATTGCTTCGCATTCCTCAGTACAAAATTTCCAGTGATGGTGAAAGAGCTCTTTTAGTGATTCTTTATGATTGGGTTGAGAAAGGTGTGGTTGAAGAAACGAGAGGTAATGTGTGTAACAGTACTGTTCTGCCTATTCTTAAGCGTACTGACTCTTCTCAGCCACCTGTGTATCGATTTGTGATCGACCTTCGAGAGGTCAATAAGATTGTTGTGCCACAGTTTCCTGTTGTTCCGGACATTACTGCTTTATTGACTATGGTCCCTGCCTCAGCTGCTTGGTTTTCTGTGATTGATCTGAAGAATGCTCTCTTCAGTATTCCGATCGCTGAGGAAAGTAGGGATATTTTCGGCTTCTCTTTAGGAGGCCGCAGCTTCCGGTTTAAGCGAGCTCCTCAAGGTTATTGTGAGAGTCCCTCCATTTATAGTCAGGCTTTGAAAACTCAACTCAATACTCTTGTGTTGCCTTCTGGTGCTACTCTTATCCAGTACATTGATGAGCTGCTAGTGGCTGCTGATAATGAGGAGATTTGTAAAGAGGTTACTCTTTCTTTGCTACGACATTTGTCTGACCTTCATCATAAAGTTTCCCCTTCCAAGTTGCAGTATTGTCGACAAGAAGTGACCTACTTAGGTCATCTCTTATCAAAGGAGGGAATACGATTGACCCCAGAGCGTATTCAAGCGATTGCCCAAATGACTGTACCATCCACACAGAGAGAAGTGCGTGCTTTCTTGGGTATCACCTCGTATTGTCGGCAGTGGATCCTGAACTTTTCTTTGCTAGCGAAACCTTTGTTGGCACTTACTCTCAAAGATACACCACACCCTCTTCCTTGGTCTGAAGAATGTCAGAAGAGTTTTTCTGAATTGCGTGATGCATTGTGTTCTGCTCTGGTGTTGGGTACCCCTGACTATAGTAAACCTTTTACACTTTATGTGCACGAGAGAAAAGGTTATGCGTTGTCAGTGTTGACACAACAGTTTGGAGACAAGCAGCGGCCATGTGCGTATTTTTCGGCTACTTTAGATCCGGTAGCTAGGGCGTTGCCTGGTTGCCTAAGAGCTACAGCAGCAGCAGCTGTTTCTGTCCGTCAGTCTGCTGGTTTGGTATTGGATAATACATTGATTGTGATGGTCCCACATGCAGTGGATACCTTATTAAACAGGACAAAGACTCAGCACCTTACTAGTGCACGTCTGTCAGGTTACGAGTTGACGCTTTTGGCTAGTCATGTGCACATTAAGAGGTGCAACACATTGAATCCAGCTACATTGTTGTCGATTTGTGTAGAGACAGATGATCAAGAACAGCATGATTGTGTTCTTAGGACAGAGGAGGAAACAAAGGGTAGAATTGATTTGAAAGATACTCCTCTTTCAAACCCTGATGGTACCCTATGGGTAGATGGTTCATGCTTTAAGCTTCCGAATGGAGAGACGACTGCAGCATATGCTGTCACAACTTTGCACACGATTGTTGAAACAGCACGTATTGAACAGAATTCAGCTCAGGCAGCTGAATTGATAGCCTTGACTAGAGCGTGTGTGTTGTCAAAAGGAAAGAGAGTGAATGTTTTTACTGATAGCCAGTATGCGTTTGGCGTTGCTCATAGCTTTGGACGATTGTGGAAAGAAAGACGATTTCTTACTTCTCATGGTACGAAAATCCAGCATGGCCAATTAGTGAGTGAGCTTCTTGAATCGCTTACTTTGCCAACATAAATCGCCATTGTAAAGTGTAGTGCGCATAAAAAGGTTACAGATGATGTGGGTCGAAGGAATGTGTTTGCGGATGAAGTAGCGAGAGAAACAGCGAGAGATTTGACGAGTCGTATGTATGTTGCAGGTCCTGCAAGATGGGTTGTGGAAAGAGGAATGTGTAAAGATACAATAGAAAGTGTGAAGATGATTCAGGCAGAAGCCACTGAGGAAGAATTGAGTATGTGGAGAGAGAGTACGGGAATGTTGGATTCAACAGGCTGTTGGGTTGAGTTATCAGAGCATCGGCGATGGTTGTTGCCAGATGCGTATGTGCTTCCAGTGGTTACTATGGCTCATGGGATGGCTCACATCAGCTCAAAAGGGATATGCAAGTTGTTGGCTCGGGTATGGCAGAATAGTGGAATTCCCAAATGTGCTGAGAATTTGGTTAAACACTGCATGATTTGCTTGATGCATAATCCTGGCAAGGGAACCCCAACTCCAGCTGGTCATTTTGCTCCTCCAACGTATCCGTTCGAGGTGTTGCAGATAGACTATATTCATATGGAAAGATGCAATAATCTGAAGTATGTCCTTGTGGTTGTTTGTGCCTTTTCCAGATGGACAGAGGCCTACCCCCTGAAGGATAATACTGCCTTGTCTACAGCCAAGGTTTTGCTCAAAGAGTTTTTTCCGAGGTATGGATTGCCGAGGATGGTCTGGAGTGATAACGGAAGTGAATTCGTGGGTCAGAATATGCAGAAAGTGTGTGCGGGTTTGGGAATTAGACAGAAGTTCCAGGCAGCTAATCACCCCCAGTCAGCAGGCCTGGTCGAGTACTATAACAGCATGTTAAAGCTGAAGTTGGCCAAGGTGCAAGCGAGCTCTGGTCTCACATGGCCCGATGCTCTACCATTGGCACTTTTGTCCACAAGAACGACAATACATTCTCGCGTGGGACTTAGCCCATACGAGATTGTTTTTGGACGCCCGGCAAATGTTTGGGGTGTGCCGAGGCCAAGAGAATACAGCGATATTGAGTACCCTATGTTGGTTGACTATTTACATGATTTGACTGCTAAATTGCGTGTTCTTCACCAACAGGTTCATGATACCTTACCTTCAGCTTCTGTTGACGCGGGACATGCGATCCAACCCGGCGACTGGATTGTGATCAGGAACTTCCAGAGGTCCAAGAACCTACAGCCGAGGTGGACTGGTCCTTATCAAGTGCTGCTAGCAACGAGGACCGCTGTGAAAGTCTTCGGGAAAAAGAGTTGGGTGCATGCCAGCCACACGAAAAGCATACCTCTGCCCTTACCGTATGATCAGTGGGTCCGGTAAGGTGTTGCCGATTCTGAGACTGAAAATGTCCCGAGATTTGTGCCTTTTAGTGATGCTCGTTTGAAATGGACTCAGTCGGAACGTGCGGATGATGAAATTTTGCAAGAAGCTGTGCCGCCACATTTGAGACTGGACACTACGCATCCGGAGATTCTTTTTCAGGATCAAACTGTGCCGAATAAAGAACATTATAGTTTAAGGCCAAGGTCTAAAAAAGGACAAATAAAGTAATATTTTTTTGTGTATTGTGCTCTCTCAGACAGGAGACTATTTTTCTTTTTGCTTTTTTGAACCACCATCCGGGTTCAGCTGCAGGGTCGTGGTATAAGACTTAAGGGGGGAACCGCGAATTGACGAAAGGTCTGTGGTTCTAGGTTGTCTAGGACGCCTGGACGCACACTTGAGTGAAGAAGGAAAATTGCAGCGAATAGCACGTTAGTGGATGGAGTCTTTTGTACCTGAGAGAGATGTTGATAAAATAGACCTTAAAATGAAATTCTGTACATTGTTACGTAGCAAATGTTTTATAATATCATGTTTTTTAATGTTTTTAAGTATTACGATAGCTTATGTGGGATGGATTGTCTATGCTACACAGCAGACTTTTGCACCCACTTCCTGAACTATGATTTCTTACACTACTGTTTCTTTGCATCAGTTCTATACATTGCCTGAACATGAACAGACAAGGAGGTCAGAATTTGTCAACAACTCGTTCATACAGTTGTTGCATCAGCATCAGTTAGTAGTGAATACCACTAACTGTTGGGTTTGTGGTCTTATGCCGCATACGACCTATAAGGGTATGCCATATTTGGTTTTGCCTTTTTCTTTTAATGGGTCTGTGTGGGCTTTACAGACTATGTTTATCTATGCAAATGAGATACGCCCTTCACGTTCCCTTAAGGATAACTCCAGCAATAGTGCCTTGATAAAGGGAATAGTAGATATGATCCGAGATATCGATGCATATAATGCTATCCCCAAGGATGAGATGCAGGCTTATGTTGGTTGGAATTTGACCGGATATAGTACCAGCTTGACTGAGAAGGAAAGACGAAAAAGGTCTCCCCCAATTTGGATTGTGCCCCATCAAGGTTATTTTTGTTTGCAAGGCACTGGTCGAAATCCGAAAGTTCAGCTAGGTAAGAGTGTGTGTGTTCACACCTATGTCTATTCGTCCCAGACTTCTCCACCGTTCGTACCAGCTAAAGGCACATATTTTGTTTGTCATGACAGAGCCTATACATGGTTGCCACCTGATTTTTCAGGTACATGTTATGTGACGTTTTTGCTTCCCCCTACATATACTACGGCTCCGGACTATCATAGAACGAGATATGGTAGAGGGGTCTTCGATAAGGAAGATACTGCAGGACAAGAAGCAGGAGATTTCTTCAAGGGTTTCCTGCCCTTTTGGGGTCCTATGATCAATAGTGGGCATATTCGACAGCTTGTCCGCGTTGTTGAAGCTACTATTAACGAGACAACAGGTGCTCTTAGTAATGTTACAGCTGAGCTTCAAGCGGACCGCCTTATGACGTTGCAGAATCGTATGGTTTTAGACGTCATACTTGCAGATCGAGGTGGAGTATGCAAATTGATTGGATCTAGTTGTTGCATTTACGTACCAGATAATGCTCCTACATTGTACCAAGCCATCTCTAGGTTACATAAGATCTCTGAGTCTATCCATGTAGACAAAGGAGACTAGTCATTGACGGGATGGTTTTGGGAGTTGCTGTCTAAATGGGCATGGAAGATTTTGACATTCCTTGGTATGATTTTGGCCATCCTTTTCTCTTGTTGTCTTTGCATCCAGTGTGGTCCCACCATTTGTAGTCTTTGTGCTACTATGTGCGTTAGGAGCCCTGTCCCGAGAGAAGTAGAGAATAATAGGATGATGCTACAGCAACACTTAGATGACCTAATGAAGATTGATATGGACCTAGATTCAGATTAACATGAGTTTAGGTTATTGCCCACGTAATGGCAAAAGGAGGGTCTGAGGTTCTGTAATTTTCGAGCCTGACTCCATTTTGTGTTGCCCTCACGTAGGCCTGTGAAAGAGGCCCGGCGAACAAGTGGCCTGGCCTTTTGAGTTCATGTAAACATTAAGTAGGTTTCTTTCGACTCTGAATGAACTGCAGAGAAACTGACCTCGCAAAGCCAATTTCCCTTGGTTTGATCCTTGTCTAAGATTGCCACTTAATGTTCAGGACCTCGTTAACCTTTAGTTTCCTTGCACATGTTTTATCTTGTTCAGCATCTATTACTGTTTCCTTTATGTTCTGACATTACATGGGTTGTGCTTTTCAATTATAAATTTGTCCGGCTTGCAAAGATTGAATTTGGGACATTCCTAATAATTAACTTTTGGGTTGGGTTACTGTAAATTGGGTTTTTGTTAATGTGATACTCAGTTAGAAAATTTATCCTATTGGTTAGAATTTTGCGCAGTGGGTGTACATTTATAATGAGAATATGGTGTATGAAAGGAGATGTCTTGCCTTAGTAATTTGAACAGTCTCCTAGGAATATACATTGTGATGTATTGTTGGGATTTCTGTTACTAGCTGCATCTAATAAACTTGGTCTCTGACGCCACCCAGAAGTATTCCGTGTCTCTGTATACCAAGACAGGTGGAACCCGAAGATTTCAGGTGTGTCCCTGGCACCGCTGGGTTCTGACCCGGTTATTCAAGTGTTGATTAGATTGACAAATCATGTGCCTCAATGAGCATTGTCCCTACACAGGGAGGGACTGACTGACGCATGTACAATGAAGGTGGGTCCCTTTTGACAGCTCCACCTCTGTGAGCCAGACATTGTGTTTGGGATGGCTGCTGGCAGACCTTGTGTCTTCACCGATGTGATTATGGTGTCTAACCTCTGGCCATGTGGAGCAATGTTATACCTCAAAACAGACTGTGTCCACACAGATGTGTATGAATAGATATGTGAAGTGACGTTCTGTTGTCACATGTGATGGAGGCACCACTTCTGACCTGCTACCTATTTTGTCATTTATACACTCAGCCCTATTTAAAACATGGATGTGTGCCTATGTTTGGGGGTTGTGAGATTGTTGTTCATGTGCAATGAGGCCGCAGCGAGTTCACACCTTCGCAGTCATCTAATTGGCCATGTGGCTCAGGGTCAAGCATGTGCATTGATGTCATGTAACTTATTGTGCAATCAATGTCCCTACATCCACCCATACTTTCATACTTGATTGAACATAGACCTGACACATCTGTGTGATTCCGAATGTTTTATTCACATTCTGGTGAATGCCAGAGATGGAGCTGTACATGGCCCTGCCAAGCCCACATTACATGGTAGCCTAGTGGTGGGCCTACTTGAGTACTTTGGGGATTAAAAAGCGAATTAGAAGAGGGAGAATGCAGTCTGCAACAGTATTGCTGTGTAATTGGCAACCAGTGAAGATATGGCAGTCCATGTCGGGGTCCAGGTGAATGTCGCAGGGTATTCTGGGGGTCAGTGGGAGGTGTTGTCCCAGGGCATGAGGCATAAGGCTGAACCAGGCAGGGACAGGCCAAATGGCAGGGATGGATGCTACTACCTCCTTCCTCAAACAGGAGTTACCATCCACATGTTACTCCTCTGATAGTTCTTCTGTGTCCGGCACTTTAAATAATGGAGGTTACTAGTACCTTGTGTATCGACATAAAAAGAATGAAACGATGATTTAGCCTTGTTGGAATTTGAGCTTGAGATCTGCAGGTGATTGCAGCAAATGCTCAACTCAATGATTCTTATGCCAGCTCATTATTAGTTCTTAATTCCAGGCGGGGCTGGCACAGGTAAGAGCGATGGGGCGCAGCGAGCACAAGGTAAACGTGTTTTTTAATCTTTGATTTTACCTATCCCTTCGCCTGTCAACTTCCGCCCCCTCCCCGCCCCACTGGCCCACCGCTCTTACCTGTGCCAGCCACACCTCGTCTTCTTGAAGTTACCCGAGTGTGTTAGCACTCAGCTACACTAGGATCATAGGTTTGTGACAATCGTACACTGAAACTGTGCTGCTGAGCATAATTACTATGATAATTAGGTTTCTAACAATATCATACATCAGATATATATGCATAATGAATTTTACCTGATACCAATCTAAGGACTGAGTGCTTAAATATAGTAATTTGCCTTATGTGCATGTCGTTACGCTGCCACAAATCGAGGTGCCGTGGGTGGATATTCATTTGTCTTACTTGACGTGATTGACATTAAGTGTGAATCTACCCAGCCCCATTGTTGTAAAATTACCTTGAAAAATGACTCACCTTTTTTCCTCCTAATGAGTGAAATTAAAAGCTAAATTGTAAGGCATTGATATTATCAGGAATATCTGTGAAAGAACACATGAATGTCTGAAAACAACTCAGAGAAGATTAAAACATTTTTCAAACTACGATGCATGGGGGAATTATTTAAAAACTGATGAGCTCCCAAATTTTAGTACTGTACTAATAGACAAAAGTGTCAGTTTGTGCTTATCTTTTTTAATGTTCCATTGCAGACAATTACTTTTGCATTAATAGTCATGGATGTCATTTCAGTCTTTTTTTAATGTCTGGCTTTTTCTTCAGGGCCTGAAGTTGCAGTGTCCTTCAAGCACTGTAAGAGTGAGAATACTAGGACTAGGACACCAGGTACTTTGTCTGTGACAGAAGCATCCCCATACCTAGCACCTCTGACTCTTCGGGTAGACGAGGATAAGCAATCAAGTCCTATCGCAAAGGAGAGGGTGTAGAACAGGTCTAGGGACATTTTCACAGCTGCGATAAAGACGTAAATGTCCATCCAGCATTGCGGATACTCAGCACTATAATGATAACTGAAGAAAATATGAATATATTTCCCACACAAATGATGAGTTAAACGATTGAAATTAAACAACACAATTCTCAATAACAATGAGAAGTGACTCCTACTTAATATAGTATGGGTCGAGGAGAACAAGTGGCGTAACGGAAATTAGGGGGCCTCACTGCAAAGTGTATGGAGTGTACTTGCTGATGGGGTACCCTGGAGCTCGGGGCCCCCTGCCGCACTGTGTAGGCCACGGGGGCCTTTGTTACCCCACTGTGGAGAACAGAACATCCATGCTACACCATACCGTAAAATGCAGTTATGGAACTTTTAGTAAGTTAAACAATGTTTACGAACAACTTCAATCTTTGACTGCAATCTAGAAAACTGTAAAATCTAGTGTCACAATTCTCTGACCAACCTTTCTTTGCATTGAGCCTATCACATTTGCTCCTCATGACCATTATATTCGGGAATGTGGGCAATGCTGAACAAGTACAAAAGCCAATGTAAATAACAGAAGCTGTGTCTTGTAATCTTCAAAAGAAGAGGCAGCATTTTTTACTTCAGAAAGTATGTTTACTGGTCCAACAAAGAAAAGACTGACTCCTGGGTTTAGAGATTAGTGATATCTTGCTGCATAGGTTTGCTTCAGGCTTCCTGTCATTGGCTCCAAGCTGAAGGGGGTGCAGTGATGATGATTGGAGGTAATTGTCTCATCCTTGCTATCAATTTAAGCCAACAAGCACTTAGGACTTTTCTCGGGATCATAGAAGACTCTCTTGTTACCGCTAGTTAGCAGGAAAATTGATTACTGACCACTGCAACAACAGCAGGGGCAGGAAAGAATAAAAACAACAAAAAAAACCAAAAAGTAGCGCAGGTAAGAAATGTGCTAGTCAGGTAGAGTCACCACTCGGTTTACCTTCAGTTATAACAGTAGATTTATTGGGCAATGTTCCTCTGGTTTCTGGTGAGGAGCAGAGAGGCCTTCAAGGTTGTGAGTCTGTGTCTAAATATATATCCTTGGCTTCCATGTGGGCCGGTACACTAGCACCAGCAGGCCAGCAGAGCTTGAGCACGGACCGTCAGTCTTGGTCCCAGCTCAAGAAAATGGGCATTGCCAAGCTCAACGTTCTGAAAGTACAAAGCAGCAAGGTCAATGACGTCTAGGTCTAAAATAATTTCACAAGTTGGAGGGAAACCCCAGCTTACACTTCTAGTGGAACGCAGTTGTCTAATGAAACACTGTTAATCAGTGCAATCTCATATTTGAAGGTGTCCAGACAATCAGACTGAAAGGGTTTCCCTCCTCAGGAAGGAATTATAGACGGTCCTCGCTCCTGAATGCAGTAAAGTGGCCACTGCTTATATGCAGATGATAAGGTACAAATTACAGAGACCTTCTCTGATGGAAAACCTTATGTATTATCTGCAGACAGTCCTACAGTAACCGAGGGAGGAAGAAGACGTATGGTCAGAGTAGGGTTTGTGAGCTGCATCCCTCTTCCACCTTTCAAATGGCATTCTGACAAAAGTAAACGTTCCTGAATAGCTATGAGGAACCCTAATGCCAGGTTGACTGGATGTGCATGCAAAACAAATGATTATATTCAGTACTGCTAAATTTATGCTCATTGTATTGGAAACCTCCAAATCACAGAAAAAATATTATGAAGACTTCTTACCTTACTTTACACAGTGTGGCCAGTAGGCAGTTACCCTGCATACTGCTATTGCAGGAGAACCAGCAGCATGCTATAGCTGCACCAGTGTTCCGAAACTTGAGTCCTAACAATAAGGGATGACAGGCTATATGGATTCTCAAAACATTGGAACATGGAGACATTCAATAAAAAATAGTTACATTGCAGGAGACTATAACCTTTGGTATAGATTAGCTTCCATTAACTTTTCAATGTCATTGTCAATGCAGAGCGGATGTATGTCACTACAACGCACAGTTTTACAACGCATACCTTTACAACGCATTTTTTACAACGCAACATCCATTACAACGCATTCCATTACAACGACAATTAAAAAACTACATTTACAACGCATTCCATTACAACGCATAATACCTTTACAACGCATACCATTACAACACATAACATTACATTGCATGTTTAGGTACGTATTGGATAGTGTAGGGGTAAAATTTACTATTCTAACTCCAGGGGGTACAACAGTAGGGTAATTGTTGTATAGTGTAGGGGTAAAAATCACTATTCTAACTCCAGGGGGTGCAACAGTAGGGTAAGTGTTGGATGGTAATGTTATGCGTTGTAATGGTATGTGTTGTAATGACTGCGTTGTAAAGACATGCGTTGTAGTGTTATGCGTTGTAATGGTTGCGTTGTAATGGCATGCATTGTAATGGATGTTGCGTTGTAAAAGTTTTGTTGTAATGGTAGTGCGTTGTAAAAGTTGTGTTGTAAAGGTTGTTTCCCATGCAGAGCATCCGTTTCTGCCCATCTTATGAAAATGTGAAATTTAGCAGGTAAATTGGATAAGCAGTGTTCCAGAGGAGGGAATAGAGAAGAGGCTGCCTCCCCAGTCACTCACCACTGTCAATGTTAAGCAGTGACAGGGAGAGCAGTAGCAAGATGGAAGGTGTTGAATTTGGCTCTTTCTGCAGGGTCACCCCCAAATGTTTTGCCTTCCCCCTTAATTTTTTTGCTGACCTTGTTTTTGGTCGCCTTTGGACTCTGTGCTCTTTACCACTCCTAAACAGTGCTAAAGTGCTTGTGCTCTCTCCTCTAAACATGGTATATCTGCTTACACCCAAATGGCTTATTTAATTTACTTGTAAATCCCTAGTAAAGTGGTACTGTATGTGTGCAGAGCTTGTAAGTTAAATGCTACCAGCGTGCCTGCAGCACTGGTTGTGTCACTCACTTAGGCAGCCCTTTTAACATGCCTCAGGCCTGCCATCTCTGCTTGTGTGTGCAATTTTAAACTGCTATGAGGACCTAGTAAAATAAACTTTTTGCCAGACCCAAACCTTCCTTTTTAAAACGTATATGTCACCCCTAGGGTAGGCCCTGAACAGAAAAAAGGCAAGCTGCAGTGTATTTAAAAAGTTGGACATTTACTTTTAAGTTTTAGATGAGCTGGCAGTTAACAACTGTTATATGTGTTTTTCGCCTACCTCTCCTATAGGGTAACATTGGGTTACCCAGTGGCGTAGCTAGACCTAGTGCTGCCATGACGGTCCTCGTGATCTAAGAGCAGGTGGGGTGGCGATTCCCAAAAACTCCTTGATACGCCACAGAGGTTACATTATTATATTTCATAACTAATTTAAAGCGCTTTTTATTTGGAATGTTGGATTTTTAAGCACAATTCTGAAAATGTCACTTTTAGAAAGTTGGCATTTTCTTGTCATAACCATTTGGTGCCTGCAGTCTGATCCTGGGTCATGTGACTAGATGTAGGTAGCAGTTGGGCTTTGAGTATTGCTCCCAGACAGAGAGACAAAGGGAAGCTAAGTCTTGACAGGTTGGGCCACTCTGAGTTAACGAGGGGGAGGAGCTGTCACCTACCATACTTGCACATCACAAAGGCACTGTCTGAGCACTTTCGCATGAAGGCCCCTCGGCGACGGCCTCCTCAACGATGATGCAGGACCTTACGTAGCAGCCGCGCAGTTCCTTAAAACTTTTTAGAAGCCTTGCTTGTCGACGACAGAAATTCTTCCAGAAAAGTTTGAAGTGTGAAGGTAAAATGTTGAGAAATTCATATCTCTGGTGCCCTATTTCCCATTCTTGTCATTTTGGTGTCATTTTAATCAAAAAAATATTTATAAACTGATTGTTGATTTTTATTGTGTGTTGTGTCTTACTTATTAAATGTATTAGTGTTCTTAAATGTTTCACATACCTGTCTCCTAAGTTAAGCCTGCCTGCTCAGAGCCAGCTACCAATGGGCTACTTTATTGAGATCTTGACTGGACCTTATATTGCATTGGTGACCTTATTGCTAGTAGAGTAGTAAGTGCATAGTTACCCCTACTAATAATCCACCTTCCAAAAGTCAGGAACGACAGAAAGCTGGTGAAACCTTTCAGAATTTGTTGAGAGACTTGATATGCTCATCAAACGCTGTAAGTTCGATGAAGTCAATTACAAAGAAGGTATATGTCTCCAAGGTATCAACGGATGTCTGTCAGATTCATTCAGATAATGAAAGCTGGGAAAAACCCTCAGTATGGAACAAGTTCTGAGGACTGCCAGAGCTAAGGAACGTGCTGATCGATAAGCTGCTGACATGGAGCCCGGAGGTGCCCAGAGTGAGTCAGTCATGAGCATGAAAAGTAAGCAGAAGCACAAAGCTGAATGGAACAAAGTGATGTCTTCAAAGAAAAAGAAACTGTGCTTTAGATGCAGATTTTTGCTTACAGACGAAGGTAAATATCACAACATTTGACAAGTATACAAAGGCTGTAGGAAGGAGAACCATTTTGTAACAATTGGCAAGATGAAGGAAAAACTAAGTGAGTCACAACAAGAAACAAAATGGAGACTAGTGCGTTCCAGAAGGGACTTTCTACGCATGCCCACAAGGCCAAAGGGCAACATCAGCTGTGGCAAGTCATCACTAAATGAAGTCCATTGTCATCTAAATCTTCATCCAAGAGTTCTTCAGTTTCATTGTCAAGTGACAGTGAAAAAGATAGAAGTGCAATTTTGATATTTACTGTAGAAAAAAACGTGCATGTTTGACTGGCCACATGCAAAGAAGAATACAAGTCAAAAAATTGTTGATGAGTAAAATCACAAATCTCAATTGAACATTGTCTGAAGATTACACTAAAAGTAAACAGTTGTTCCATACTTTTTATTATTGACAAAGGTGCGTGAATAAACATTATGCCTGAGGAAAAATACAATGAACTGTGTCCATTTCCTCGTCTCACACCATCGAAGACTAAAGTTTATATATGAGATGCATTGACACCTTTAAAGAGTCAAAGTTCATTTGTAGCAACCATAAAATACAAAAAGACAAAAGTAGAGGCACCCATTCATGTACTTCAAAGTACTGCGTCAACTGCCTGTTTACTCGCTTTCAGTTCTGCTGCTGATATGGAACTTATAAGAAAGTGGTCCTAGACAAAAGTTCCAAAAGTCAATTGATGTAAATCTTAGTTTTTCAAAAAACAGATTGAATCTGATACCAAAAGGAGATGTATTACTTGCATATGATGCTATAAATGCAATGTAACCAACACAACAAAGAAAAACATTTGTATCGCAATTTTATTTACACATATTGATATGGAACAGATATCTGTAAACTACAACATAAATGCTTATCACAAAATAGTAAGCCAGTTTCCGTAGTTGTTTCATGGATTAGGAAAACTTAAGACCATGAAATTGCAACTGCACATCAATGAGGACATTCGTCCTCCTGCTCAAAGACATAGACAAACTGCATTTCATCTACAAGAAGCTGCTGAGAAAGTGATTAAGACATTATAAAAGCATGATAACATTAAGAAATCTACTGGTCCAACTCTGTGGGTTTCTCTTATAGTGGTAGTGCCCAAAAAGGACAGTGAAAGAGCTGTACACATCCGTGTTGATCTGCATCAAGCTAACAAGGAAATTGAAAGAGAACAACATCTCGGACAGCATATTGCTGACATGATCGCACAGTTAAATAGTGTCAAAGTCTTCTCTCACCTTGATCTGAACAAAGGATATTGCATCTCTGAGAAAATTGCAGGTACATTGCCACCTTTTGTCCCCCCAAAATGGTTTGGTCAGATGTCAATAATTACGTTTCAGTCTGTCAAAAGCTGCAGAACTTTATCAAGATGTAATTCAATGTATCTTACAACCTGTCATGAATGCTTTCAATTACAGTAATGATATATTGGTTTTTGGAGCTACACAAAAGGAACACGAGCAAGGTCTTACACAAGTATATCTTTTACTTGCTCATCCAGTTTTAACTTTGAATGCTGAGAAATGTGAGTTCCACAAAACAAAACTCAAATTCTTTAGCCATATTTTTTCTGATAGAGATACGACGCCCGATCCAGCTAAAGTACAATCTTTATCTGCCACCAATCACCCACAAGAATTCCCCATGTTACGTTCATTCCTTGGCATGGCCAGTTACTATTCCAGAATCATGTGGAAGGGAGCTGGCTTCCCATGGGGCACATTGATGAAGTGCGCTTTATATCGCTTCCCAATTTGCAGCCTGAAGGCAGACTGGAATTTGGAATCTGCTTCAATGCAGCTTCTGCAGCAAAGTAATCAGGTGAAAGTGAGCTGGTATGTTGTGTTTTCACTTTATTACTATTTGAATTGCTGTATAAATACTTTACGCATTGCTTCAAAGTTAAACCTGACTGCTTTGTGCCAAGACACCAGAGGATTGAGCACAGGTTAATTTGGGGTTTGCTTGTGACTTTGGCCTGACAAGGATTGTGCTTCCTGCTTGAGTAGTTTCACCCCCTCAACCAGTAAACAATTTCTTACAGGAGGGGAATGCAACACTTTGTCAGATGAGAGAAAGATAGCAAGGGAGAGAGAAAGAGAGGGGACTGAATGGGTTTTGAGCTCCTGTGTTCCATAGTTCAAATTGTCCATGTCAATTACAGTTGAGGTTGTGTGAAAGAAAATGCATGGCTGCATAAGAATTTTTTATTCATCAACAGTCTCTACCACGTGATGAGTGAGGGTGATGCCATGGAGATTCACAGAATTTTCATGAAACCCCTTACAAGGATTTTTCCAATTCTGACATTCTGCCATTGTTATGTTATGTTCTAATAGGTTAATAGGGTGCACCGGCCATCAAAGTGCAGCTTCTTTGCTGTTGGAACAAGCCGAATGCTGTAGAGACATTTCTTGGCCAGTTTAACCTGCTGTGGTGGGATATAAGATAATGTTAGTACACTGAGTTTGCTCAGCTATCAAATTTCTTGGCAGGCTGGCATTACCTAGTGCTGTTTGCCTGCATTCTAAGTTGAGTGAGAAATTCTTAGTGGTATGTAGTGCTAAACTTAAGACATTTTTCATTTAACATGCATTTTTTTTGGCATCTTATCTTCGACAACATTGGCAGCAGTAGATAATGATCAAGTAAAATTCATTCTGATTGATGCAACGACTTACGCAGTAAGGCAGAATTGCAGTGTCTGTCCGCATCTACAATAACATACTCGTCTAGATCTGCCAAGAGGGATCAGTAGGGTAATCACTTGTCACTCACAGATGGGGATTCTGCAGAAATGTGTTCAAGTCCTGCCACGGTCAAACTCAGCTTCTCATCTGTTTGAGCCGCAGACTTAAGACCAGGAAATAAGTTGGATAACAGCACAGCTATAATTTACAACACTTGGAGACAGCCTGGAGCACTGATAATAATTAGAAACTAAAAGTCTACGTTAGCAATTGTTTTAATGATGTTAGTTCTGTTTCGCTTTTAATGATGTGATTTCTGTTGGTTTATTGTTAATCATTATGTACCATTGTAAACATTGCGCACAGTTTAGATTTAAAGGGCCACATGAACGACAGAAACATTTTGTGCATTCCTAATTGAGACTTTTTGCAACTCACAATTAGAAACTAGCAAAATCTCTAGCCACTATCAGCAATTCCCAATGGGGTCGCAATTGACCTGCCTAATCCATATTTATGAGGCAGGTCACAATTTGCAACCCATTGGGAATGGCCTGTAGTCACAGGGATGGTTGCCTGATGGGGGTCAGCAGACCACCATATCTGTGATTGCTTCGTTTTACTTAAAGGAAAAAAGGGTGCATTTCAAAAATAAAATGAAAAGCTACCTTTTCAATTTCGAAGAGTAGGCAGTGGTCTGTGAAAATGTTGGCACCCACATTCATAAAACAGAAAGGGTCCCTTGGGGACCCTTTCCCGTTTGCGAATGGGTTACCACCTCCTTCACAATGTCGGTAAAATATGAATGTTTTGCAACCGCTTTCCAGTATACATGCCCCTGCAACTCGCTATAAGGCAGGGACACCCTTGAAACACCCCACCCTAATACCGACTTGAAAACCCTATTTTGCAAGTCGGTAATAGGTTACCAACTCACAAAATTGGGTTAGTACATGTAAAAAGACTCTTTAGAGGTCGCAAACATCCTTATTCTCCGTTTACGACCTCTAAAACAGGTTTTACATGTGGCACAAAATATCTTCTTTTTCAGAAATGCCATAGTACCCAGCATAAAATAGTTCTCATGATATCAGTTTCACAAAGACTCGTTCTTTTTTAGTGCTCTCTGCCATGGTGTTGTGACTTTCATGCACAGTAAGTGGAAGAATTTGCTATTACCCAGTTTAATGGAAATCCCTTTATACTACTGTGAATACAAATTACACAGAATACACATATTTTTCAATAACAGGTGCATTACCCCCCTGAAATATGGAGAAAATATTTATGGTCAATATCATCAAATTAATAACAGTTCTTTAAGCAGACATTGTGAACTAAATTAAGATGTTTTTATCTTTACACATCTATCAGAGAATACAGGTTGCTGCATACCTTGAATTTTAGCATTTTCATCTTATTCCATTGCATCTGGCTGGCCTCGTCTTAGTTGAACTATCATGTGCAATTCGGTTTTCTTTAGCATCTTTAGTGTGTAAGATAAACACAAAATAAATTATAATGTGATTTGTGGGTTCGCAGGTTCGCATGTGTGAGAGTAGTGTTGTCTGGATAAACAAGAGTGAAGGGCTTGAGCTATTTCAGAGCACTGGTGATGTTTACGGTGCCAGGAAAGAAGTGAGAGTCCAATCTGTGCGAAAGAGGGCTCAGTCCTATATTTTCCAATGGACACTTCCATGTCATAAAAGTTCAGCTGTAGGGACTGTTGAACAGTTCTCTTTTGAGCCTTATGACACGTAAATGGCTGGGCTCTGCTCTCAGGCTTGGGTTTAGAACTTTAGACAGCTTTGAACTCTGAACGCCAAGGTCCTTCACCCATATGCTCTCTATGTGCAACTGAGAAGGTTTATTTGGGCGTGTGAAATAACAAAGTCTGACACCTATTGCTTTTGTCAAGGTTTATTATTCTCTCCAACTGCAAGTAGCCTCTGTTCAGGCAGCTGATGCTGGGGTTGAATGCTTTTCAAGACTCTGTACAGTGCAGCTCTGTCTTGGTTCGTTTTTCATCAGGAAGAACATTTTCCTACCTTTTATCAGTGACAACCATGAACTGTGTTCACCCATGCTTGTTAGAATTTAAAAAGACATTACAAGTTGAACATTTTCGATATCATCATTGTAGATAACTTGAAATGAATAAAAGACTGTGCCGTTTAGAAATACTTGTTTTGAGAACATCCTGAAGGCTGAGACCAGATAAAACCAGTAAAACAAACGCAGGATGCAGACAATGAGACTGCTTGCAAGGTTACAGTGTACTTTAACCACGTAACAAGACACACGTGGCAGATGCTTGGTCTGGCGATGCACTTCTTACCTACTATTATCAAGGTAAAAAATATTTAATTTGTATTATTAAGCAATAACTGGCACTCTTTGTAGCTCTTACAGACAGAAGCCGCGCTTAGCTAGAAACATGTATGCTTGGTAAAAAAATATACCAATTGAATTTACCGGCTCATGTAGCATATTATTTCTGATTTTTCAAGTAGCCGGCCTTCTGTATGTTTACATATGCCGCAAATAGGTCTGTTTAATTATGAGGGTCCTTTCTCGATTTCTGTTAACAAAGATTACCAGTAAGTATTCCAGCGAAAGTTTCTCATCCCTATCGAAAAATGAGTATGTACAGATTTTCTATACCTAGCTCCACATATGTGGACCTCAACTAACTATCTATCTATCTATCTATCTATCTATCTATCTATCTATCTATCTATCTATCTATCTATCTATCTATCTATCTATCTATCTATCTATCTATCTATCTATCTATCTATCTATCTATCTATCTATCTATCTATCTATCTATCTATCTATCTATCTATCTATCTATCTATCTATCTATCTATCTATCTATCCATGCATCCATTCATCCATCCATGTATATAATCTATATGTCTATCTAAGGTAGATAGATAGATACACACACACATACATACATATATATGTATATATATAAAAGACATATATATGTATATATAAAAGATATATATATATATATATATTACCTACTGGCCGTCGCCAGTAGGTAATTATAGTTAGGACTTAGTTTCCATAGGAAATCCGCAACATTCTATTTGGAATAACTTTGGCGCTGGTTGATGAATCTTCGCAAAATTCTTCAAGAAAATGGCCTGCTCCGCTCCGCTCCTTCCCGGAAAGTTTGGGGGTGATTCGTCAAGTGGGGGCCGAGAAAAAAGGGGGTCCCAAAACGTGTTTTCCCCATGCAATTTTCCCTAGGAACCTTTAAGTGAGGCTACAGCCCGAACTGCTGAACGGAATTACACCAAATTTGGCAAAAAGGTAGAATTCGGTTAGCAGAATGGTGTAAATCCGTTCAGTAGTTCCTGAGAAAATCAAAAGTAAAATCATAGATATATCTAGAGATGAAGTACCGTACTCTGTACCTTCCCGAGCACGAGCTTTATGCTAATTGGCTGTCAACACTCCAAACCAGGAAGTGTTGGCAGCCATCTTGTGCCTCAGTAGAACTGGACAGGGGACAGGGTAGAAACACCCTGACCCCCTAGGCCTGCTAAGATAAAAAAAATCACAGGATACGCGTAGGTACGCGTACCCCGTGAACAAAAAACAACCCGGTCTTATTTTTTTCTAATTAGCCCCCGGGGGGACCAAATCCCGGGGGCTTTATGAAAAAAAGTGTGGGGGGTCCCAATCCCCCCCACACTGCCCTGGGGACTGCCACCCCCGGGGCAAAGTAAGTATGATAGTGAGGGGGCACTCACCCCCCCGCAGCACCGGGGACCGCCACCCCCGGGGCTTAGATATGCATGATGGGGGCCTCTAGGGCCCCCCGAGCCACGGGGACCGCCATCCCCTAGCTTTATTTTGAAGTATGTGAGGGGCTCACAGCCCCCCTGCAGCCCCGGGGACCGCCACGCCCTGGGGCTTGGATATCATGATGGGGGGCCTCTAAGGTCCCCGAGCTTTGGGGACCGCCACCTCCCGGGGCTTTATTTTGAAGTAGGCGGAGGGGTTCACGTCCCCCACACGCCCCAGGGACCGCCACCTCCCCGGGGCACTAATATTTAAATTGGGCGGTCCGTGATGGACCCCCCCAGCCCCGGGGACCACCACTTTTAACAGGTGGGAGGGGGGCTGTGTGGTACCCCTCCTGGAGCCTTGTGGTGGCCCTGGGGACCGCCACCCCCCAGGGCCGGCTCCTGCAGTATCCTGGGGTGCCTACCCCCGGGACACTGCTGTTTGCTATGGTAGGGCGGGAGCCTCGCGTCTCCCGCCCTACCATAGCAAACTGCTTTGGTTTTTGAAAGAGAGAGCAGGATACCTGCTCTTTCTTTCAAAAACCAGAGCAGATTGCTTTTCTGCATGGGGAGCAGTATGTTAGCTGCTCCCCATGCAGAAAAGCAATGCCGGCTCCCGCAGGATGCTACACAGCCCCCCTTCTTAAAAGTAAAGAAAAAAAAAACAGGATCGGGAGGAGGCTACGCCCCCTCCCTGCACCTCTCTGCAAATGCACCCCCGGGCGCCTTTGCAGAGGGGGAACTAATTCCCCTTGCATACTGGGGGGCCCTGGGGGCCGACTAGCCCACCAGGAACCTCCAGTATGCGCCAGGGGGCTGCGTTGCAGAGAGGTGTAAAAAGGGGCGTGGCCTTCTAGATCGTCTTGGATGGGAAGGGGAGAAACGAGATGATTCTGAAGTTCTTGAGGTCTTTCTGTCGGGTCGACAGAGTGTTTCTTCAGCAAGGGGTTGATCTCTGTGTGTTTCCAATCTTCTGGGAAGGTGGCAGAGTTGATGGAGCAGTTGCTGGTGCGACAGAGTTCGGGGGGAATGGTGGTGCCGCTCTGTTGAAGATGTTTTGCAGGCAGGTGTTTGGGGGTGCTCCAGAGTGGATGCTCTAATGATCTTGAGGGTGTCGTCAGTGGTGAGGGGAGTTCATCTGAGTAGGGTCGGGTGTCATTGGGTGCGATTGTTGTGGGTGGGGTTGGAGGGTCTTCCGTATTGAGGCTGTCTATACCTTCTTAATCTTGTGGTGGAAGTTTGAGATCCTTCGGGGGAGGTTGTGTGCGGAGGTATTAGTGTCCATGGATGTTTGTGGAGGGGTTTGCTGTGGGAGGTGGTGATTTGTTGTTCTGTGACCTTGTTCCAACTTCTGCGAGAGTAGTTGTGGGTGTTGTGGTGTACGTTGGGTTTCGTAAAAGAGAAGTCGACGGAGCGGTGGTCAGTCCACAAGATCTCAGTGGTGTGGTTGAAGGTGACGTTGTCACTGGCAGAGATGATGGGGTCAAATGTGTGTCCTGCTCAGTGGGTTGGGGAGGTGACCAGTTGTTTGAGTCCTACGGTGGTGTGGTTCTCCAGCAGGGGCAATGTGTTTTTGTCATTGGATTTGTCCAGGTGAAAGTTGACATCACTGAGGACGATGAAGTCAATGATGGAATTGCTGAGGGGTGGTAAGGGGTCCTGGAGGTCTGTAGATGAGTTAGTCATACAGTCAATCAAGGACCGGTCTGGAAAGCAAAATCAACCCTGTAACAAATGTTCAATCCAGCCTCACACTTCAGGAGACTGTAACCAGAATAGGGCTATGGGGGTTTTGTTAGATCATTACAGCCCAACCTGCTCTGAAAGCAGACCCCTTGGCCTTCAAACTGCTTGGGAAATGTTGGAGCAGCAGAATGGCCAGTCTGACCCTGTCCCCATTCCAGTGAACAAAGACAAACTGGTAAACATGGGCGGCCTCATTTACTTTATTTTGACACAGGGCAGTGCAGAAAGCCTTCCTGGTGAGCTGCCCTGCGTCAAAATAAAAGGCAGACATGCGCTGTATCTACAAGATATGTGTACATTGGAATCGTTTTGTGATTCCCTAATTGTGAATCCTTGTGATTCACAATTAGGAAATCGCAAAATGGCATGCATGAAAGTGTGTTGAACACTTTCTGCGACTAGGGGTTCACCAATGAAACACCTCATGAATATTAATGAGGTAGGTCATAATTTGCGACACCCTAGGAATCACTAAAATCACGGGGATGGTGGCCTGCTGGGGTCAGCAGGCCACCATGTCGGTGATTGCTTTTAAATAAAGCAAACTTTTTTTTTAAATAGACCCCGTTTTCCATAAAGGAAAACTGGTAGCATTCAAAAAAGAAAAAGAAAAAATTCTCTTTTCATTTTCTAAGAGCAGGCAGTGGTCCCTGTGACCTCTGCCTGCTCTGAAAAAACATTTTAATTGCCATTCCCAAAGGGGAAGGGGTTTCTTGGGGACCCCTTCCCATTTGCAAATGGGTTACCACCGACTTGAAGTAGGTAGTAAAATACGAATGTTTTGTGACCGCATTCACGGTCACAAAAGATTCATACATACCATTAGGATTAGCTATTGGGAAGGGACACCCTAAACATGTCCCTTGAAAATACTGAATCGCAAACCCATTTTGCTATTCGGTAACAAGTTACTGAATTGCAAAATAGGGTTTGATACATGTGAGAAGCATTTTTTTGCAAACGCAAAAATGCTTGATAGATGTGGCCCATGGTGCATTGCTGTCTTTCTCCACTGCGCCGGCGCACAAATGGCAGTCGTACGCAAAGGCAGACACCCTCACGCCAGGATGCAAGGGTGTCTAAGTTGCAGGGATGATTGGTGTTGTGCAGAAAGGGACACCTTCCAGCACAAAAACAATTGTTAATGACGTTTTGCTACTTCTATGAGTGCTGCAGAATGCAGCACACATATAAAGAGCAAAACACAAGGAGAAATAAAAGTATTTCTACTCACTGCGCTTCTCCTACGTCTCCTCTGGGGAGGTGTATGACTCTGACACATTTCCAGGTTCACAACACTTCGGGAATCTAGAAATGTGTCAGGTTCCATGGATGTTGTGTGGGAACACCCACAGCAACACCCATGGAATGCCCCTTTCATGCAGAGTAATTTGTGAAAGGGGCCCATATTTACACAACCATGAAAAGTCCCGCAGGGTGACTTCATGTGGCCTTTTAAATATGGGCAGGCACGTTGTGATGCTGGTGCGTCTGAAAAAGGGACACACCGGCAGCACAATAGGCTTGTATAATGAGGCCCTTGAAATGAAACACATTACTCTGTAAATCGGCAAATCGGCATCCAGAGAGTGAGAAAACACAGAGTAAGGCATCCCAGCTGAGGCCAGGCCACTGTGACTGACAACACCACACTCCACTTCAGGAATGACAGCACCTCCAAACCAAGCAAGAATGCCATCACACCTCTAAGCAGGCACACTCGACTGCAGAGAGAAGGTAGTGCCCAACTGAATGAAACACATTCCAACAATCAATAAAGCAAGAAACCACATACAGTGCAATCATCATGAGTCCCATCAAATGAGGAAGTAGCAGCATAGGTTAATACATGTATTATAGAACTCCAAATCCACTGGAGCACTGGAGTGGCTGGGTTTAGGTAAGCAATAGGAGATAAATTCTTTTTTTGCAAAAATTACATTGCCAGAGGGTGCCTGTCATCAGGAAGCTGATGCTACGTGGAACCTAGGGCCTTATTACGAGTTTTGTTGTTCGATGAACCGTCTAACCCATGGTGGCTGTCTACGGAGTGCCAAACTGGTGGTACTCCTGCCTCATTTGGACTGAGGCAGTTGGACCTTTACAGGGCCGCTGCTGCCGCGAGGGATTCATGATCCCTGGGGGTGGCGCAGCAGTCTGAGGCCCCTAATATGCTGGTGGTGCCGTTGCGGCACTGTCAAGCATATTAGGAGTTTCCTCACCATTGCACTTTTTACGGTGGGGTGGCTGCCATGACAAGCGTGACAGTGAGGAGCCCCCTTATTTCTTTGCCCCATGGTGTACATGCAGGGAGGCACATGGTGTGCCTCCCTTTCTAAATGCAGCCCTGTCTTCCTGCACATAATGAAATGCACAACATTGTGCATCTTGGTGCGTACAGGAACATGCTTTGACGTTCCCATTGCGGTGCCTATTTTAAAGGCACCACTGTGGTAACGCCAAAGAACGGACTGCCAGCGACTTAAAAAGTTGAAATCTGGTGGGAATGGGCCGCAGCGTGGCGGCTCCGCTCCCACACCACCAAAGTCATAGTAAGGCCCTTGGTAAGGAATGTGACAAGGAAGCGGTGGAGAAGGTAATGCCGAATTACAACTTGTTAAATATCCTTTATCCATTATTTCACTCAATGTCCCTCTTCTTTAAATGACTCTTTACTTCAAATCTGTACTGTGGTCCTAATTAAGGTGCTCTGCTCATTTTATTTGGCAAAACTTTCCTTTCCAGGATCGGACTAGCTATTCCATCATTCTGGCATTGCCCCTTGGACTGCCAGTTATTGAGATGTTTCAGTAATTTTAGTACACCAGAAGGAGTGGGGAGTGGTAAAATATCTCTATATGTGGTGGCACATTGCTCTGTGTCCTAATACTGCCCTCACTCACAAAGTTGTGTGACATGCTTCATCATAGGGCTGCTTCAAAACACCCCCGTGCAGCCAACGCCTGGGGTTGAGCAATAGGGTAGGGTAAGACAAAACACAACACATAAGAGAAACAATTAATGTCTAAAGTGACTGGTATCACCAGAAGTGAAAGTGCAGTGTAAATTAAAACTAGCTTGGAGGTGTCGCTGTGCATACAATTTATTCCTGGACCATCTGGCCAGGATTAAAAAAGTGAAGGATGGTGGAGATTGGAAGATGTTATGGGCTCCTTACTCCCCGCCTTACTGCCAATTCGTTGACATGTTTCAGCCATAAATTTGTGCCCCTAGTGCAGGGTCACGACGGAGTTCTTCAGGACTCCACCAGTTCCAAGATATATACCACCTTGTTTCCCGAGATGAGGGGGTGCCAGAACCAGTTATTCTCGCACCGAGGTTTCCCCTAGAGAGTACTCTGTTATTGTACGAGTTTACCCCTAAACAATGTTAAAACTGTTGAGAGACAAGGAGAGACCCCCTGTAGTCACACTTACATCAAGGTGGGTGTTCATCCTCTTGACCGCTCGTCTGCTCTCGCCGTGTAGATTTGCAAATCAGAGCTAGTTTTAACTCACGCTGCACTTTCATTTCCGGTGATCTAGCGCTTACATTGACTCTCCCTCACCAGGTCAACCAGGTGTTTTTATTGCTTGCTGCTCCTGCTGCCGTTTCCCCCCGCCGCCGCCGCCATTCATCATCAGGCGCAACCGCCGAGAGGGGGAAACTGAAAACCACTTTACCCAGGAGCCCTTACCACGCCCACGCCCACAACGCGCCCGGAGGGGTTTGAAAAGACGTTACAACTCCTTCTTCGCGGGACGCGCGTGGGACTAGCTGGGCTAAGCCCGGGCAAAGGGCGGGCCATCTGTGGCCGTCTGGGGCCAGAGGAGGCCGGGCTGGGCCATCCTCTGTGGTCAGCATTTTGGGTACTTATGACTTAATGGTATCAAACCTGTAATACTGCTTATGTTATGCCCCCGACTTTGCAATATTATTATTACTAGTAGTAAATCTGATCCCTTGATAAAGAGTGATAGAGCCCAAGGATTTCGATTCTTCTTTGTGCTGTGTTTATTTATATGAGCAGTGTGGGTAGCTTTGTGGTTAATTAGGGAATTGTCCCTTATTTATTGGCATACTAACCCAGTAATTATGTGAGTATTTTTTTAAGTTGGTATTTGGGGACTTTTGGTTACGCATATAATCTTTCTTGTTTGCTATCAAAGCAAATTGTAAAGTCCTTATAAAGTTAATCTGGCCTTCTCATAGTATAGTCTGATAGCTGGACGAACAACGAAGGACTGTTTGATTCCAGGACTCCAGGTCATTAAGATGAATAATCAGAAAGGCTTGACCGGAACTTTAGACGGTTTTTTCCTTTGTGCAGAATCGCTTATTAGTCACGAGATTCCTTTAGTGGAGAAAAGATTGTCCCTGGATCCCTCATCCCTAGCGATACAACAAGCACACATCTCTCCTGTTTCTATAAATACATCCCAACCGCCATGTGAATTTTTGCCAGCATCTGTTCATACACCTGAGAGGATAACTGCATCTACTTTGATCACTGATAGAACTCGATCAGATTCTGAGGAATCGTTATTACCACTGATGGTGACTAGGCAGAGGGGGGCACGTAAGGGGATACAGGAAAAAACTAAAGTAAAACCGCTATTGCAAAGGAAGAGACCATATAAAAATAAGGGAGCAGTGGGGTCAAAATCAAATCAAGTAATCTCTCAAGTGGAGCAAACAGATAATTTAAGCCCCAAAAATAGATCGTTCGGTACCCAAACCGAAGTGGCCTATCTCTCTTCTAATGTCGGAGCTGATAGTATGGTAGAATCATTGGAATCTGTAGTTGCCAATATTTTTAAATCTACCCTGCATTCCATACAGGAGCAAATAAATGGCCTCATGGTTTCTAGAACAAAGGACCTAGACGATAAAATAAAAGGATTAAACCAGGGATTATTGGAAATGGAAGTTATGATTAAAAAGGGGAATTATATTTTTGAAGAATGTACTAAAGCTCAAGTGGAAAAGCTATGAGTGAAGTATGAATTAAAGAAGTGCCCACTAGGCCGACTGCTAAACCACATCCAACGATAGTTGTTCCTGTTGAAAGGATAGTGCCAAGTGCAAGCTTTCAACCGTTAGCTCCCACTGATTTGGGTCCGAATATAATGGGGTTAGGTGGTGGAAGGCTTTATAAAGCACCAGGGAATCTGGCGCATCTTAGTAATAGTAAATTGCCAATACCCAACACAAAATTAAGTGAATCTAACATCACCCCCAATAGTGATAATTTGAGATTACCCCCAGCAGCGTGTCCATATGTGTTAGTTCTAACAGGAGTACCTGCGCTCAGAAGTGATCAAAACGAAACCTGGTATACACTTAGGAACAAGGTTGTGGACTGGCTGCAAAAATGTAAAGGTTTCAGTCCTTTGAAAACGAATGAGATTATTATGGTCCGTAGGGTGGGTTGGGTTGGTGAGCAAAGAAAGACTTTGAAGGGGATTGTATAGTCATTAATTTCAAACGTCCAAATACTGTACGTCACCTCTTGAGAGTACGTGATGAAACCCAGAAGGCTCATACTAATATCCATGCCCTCCCCCTAGGTTTCTTTTATCGTACATCTACTCAGGGTATAGGTATAAGGCCGGATTCTTCATTGCCTCTCCATATTTCTAACCGATTCTGGGACTTACCATCCTTGGAGATGGTTGATTGACTAACTGAATCAATACCCCTGGCTTTCAACTCCGAGGGAATCGGGGTAAGAAGTGGGGGAAACGAGGATAGTGACCACCAACCCGAAATAACCCCTCAGTTGCTGACTAAGGAGGTACCAAGTGTGGGTATTGAAGTGACATTGGCTCCTATTCCTGCTTCTTTTTTGGGTGTTACTGGAGAAGCAATAAGTTTAACTTCTGTATTGAAGGAAGGTATTCAAGAGCTGACTCTGAGTGGGTCATGTCAAGGAAGGCTGGATACTTAAGTAAGATGCGAACGGTTTCTAAGTTTAGGGCGTGAAGGAAAACAATCACCAGGACCAATTACTGCCGTAAGGGTAGGTACCCAAGGGGTATCTCCGGTAGGACCTCATGCTGAAAGAGTGGGTTATATTCCATAAAATTTTATATTGATATCATGGAATATTGCGGGTCTGTTGAAAAATGTTTGTGATCCTGATTGGTCTAAATTCATAGACTCTAGTGATATTTGTTTCCTACAAGAAACATGGGCTTTAGAAACACTGCAAAGAGTCGGATATAGGACCTTTAATATAGAAGCAGTACCATCAGTTAGAGGCAGGCCGTCTGGGGGGCTTACAGAATGGGTAAAAGTATTCTTGGAAATTAGCATTACACCATTAACCATTGACTCAGCTGATATACTTGGGTTGAAAGTTAAGACGAAAGATGGGAGGTGTCTCCTTTTATTCAATGTATATAACCAACCCTGCAGTTCATCTAAGGAGTCCCCGATCCTGGAACAATTGGAAAATGTTGTAAATAACCGGGAAGAATTATCAAATATGATAATAGGCTTACATTTGAACTGCAATTTCGAGCCAATCTTAGGGTTTGGTGACGTCTTTGGAGATGAGGATAGAGATAACAATATTCCATCCCTAACTTATACTGAGGCAGTGCGTTGTAATGCCTTGGTAGTTCAAATAATGAGGTTGATAACTGTGTATGGGTTGAGGGCCTGTAACAGCCGTCTCCCATCTGATTCCCCTAAGGCTGCAACCTTTGTCAATAACAAATCCCAAAGTCAAATTGACTATATGTTAGCATCCTTTGACGTCTGGCCTCACTTGATAGATCTTGAGATCATACCTCGGTTTGAAAGCGATCATCGTCCACTTCATTTAACAGTTGACCACCGTTTATTCCCTAGTGACAGTTCGGAGAAGGAGCATCATCGTTTGGTTAACAGTAATAATGATGCACCTCTAGAAAGTAACAACAGACGTTCACTTAAATGGGCCCAAATATTAGATAATGGTGATGTGTTAGCATGTATTTATTTGCTTTTTGCTGACACATTTGCAAGCCACTTAAGCCATCCGGTAGGGGATAATGATTTCATTGAGCGGCACAATGGGTTTTTTATTATCATTAATACCCTATGTGTCCAAAATGCCCAAAAAAAACTGTCAAAAGAAAACTAGTTTAGGTACTCAATCGTGGTACAATAAGGATTGTCGCTCAAGTAAAGCCTTACTCATAGAGGCAATTAAAAGTAAAGCACCAGAAGTGATCAGGGCGTCAAGGAAGGAGTATAAGAGGATCCAGGTTATAGCAAGAACTAACTGGGATGAGTAATGTTGGAAGAACATGTTATTGGCAGCAAAGTCTAAGGATAATGTGGGATTTTGCAGACTAGTAGCAAATGGGAATCATATAGGTAGATTGGCTCATGATGTGTTCATTGATGAACAGACCTGGGTCAACCATTTCACTCACCTATACGAAGTCCCTGAATATATGGGGTCTGATGTAAAGGAGTACCCTCGGCATTCAGTTTGTACCAGTACTTTAGTGTTCACTCTAGAGGAAACTGAGCTAGCTATTAACTCAATCAAAAATGGCAAAGCACCATGCCTCAACAAAATCCCAGGCGATTTATATAAACATGAGATTAAAGTCTGGGCACCTTATATTAATCGGCTTTTTAATATTCTTGTTACTGGTGTAGATTTACCTGATAGTTGGGGGGGTGCGGAGATTATTTAAATTTTTAAAAAGGGCGATAGAAATGATCCGTCTAACTATCGTCCTATTAATTCAATGGATATTTTACAAAAGATATTAGCCTGGCATATTTTAACACGTATGAATTTTTGGATAGATGAGAATGCTATCCTTACAAAGTTCCAAGCTGGCTTCAGGAGTAACATAAGTACGATTGACCAAGTTTTCATATTTTGTTGTCTTTGTTGGAAGTATGTTTTTTTATGGAAAGGGCACATCTATGTAGCATTTGTAGACCTTAGGGCAGCTTTTGATTTAGTTTTGCGTGATCGGTTATGGGATTGTTTGTTTATGTTGGGGTTGCCGGTCTGTTTACTTCAACAGATCATAAGACTCCATGATAATAATTATGCAAGAGTGCGTTGGGGCCAAAATGGGGAACTGACAAAGCCTGTTCCCATAAAGCGGGGAGACCTCTGAGGGTGTGTGCTGGCTCCCACGCTTTTCTCTTTATTTGTCAATGATATTCCAGCCCACTTAGAAGAGTGTAATAACGATTCACACAAGTTGAATGGAGTAAGGGTCCCCGCACTCTTATTTGCAGACGACACAATGCTGATCTCACAGACACCCAATGGTCTACAAACCTTTTTAAGTTCTTTTCAACTTTATTGTAATAAGAAAGGCCTAGAGATCAACACAAAAAAACTAAATTTATGGCCCTAAATCCTCACAATTCCTTTAAGGGGAACTTTTTTCTAAACAATCAAAAACTGGAACTTGTGCCTAATTTTACCTATTTGGGTGTTTCCTTAGATTCAAAAAATTCCTGGAAAACCCAAATTGAAAAAAGCAAAACTATTCTGACTCTGAACACCTTACCTATTTTAAAGAAATATGGGGCTAGTCTTAGTAAATCAATATCACCAGCACTAGAAGTGTTTAAATTTAAGGCCCATTCTGCAGCGCTAAATGGCGCAGAAATCTGGGGCCAAAAAGCGGGGAATCTTTTAATAAAAAGTGAAAATAACTTCGATAGAAGTATTTTAAGACTACCTAAACGTACCTCACTTTTACTGTTACTGTTAGACCTAAGTATGAAACGTACAGACCATCTTGCAATCCTACGCCCATTTTCTTATTGGGTGAGACTCTGGTGTACACCAGAACTTGGAGACTATAGAGATGGCCTCTTAGAATTAAAGAGTCTGGATCTATATAATTCTAACCCATGGCTGAAACATGTTCAGAAATGGCTGTGTAGAATTGGGCTGTCTCACTTCTGGGAAGAACCTTTATGTCTGACACAAAGCTGCAAGAAACTTGTAAAAACTAAATTCTGGGCCTATATATCATGTAATCTCTCAAATAGCCATACAGGTGTATGCATTACAAGTAGTTTTTTGGCATTTAAGGACCTTCCATACTTTGAGGACTTTCTAGATCTAGTGTATGTGTTGTCAGTCCAGTTCTAAAGAAGATGATATTCACATCCTGTTCTTTTGTGCTGCATATTTATTAGCAAGGAAAAGATGGATTAAGCCACTGTGTAATGCCATGGGTATACGTTCTTATGATGAAGTATATAGGATTTTTAAAACAGACACCAGACAATTGGTTGTCTTCTGTGTCAGTAGATTTTTAATGTCAGTAAGCCATGCATGCAAGAAATTGGGTCTGGATGTATAAATGGTTAGGTCAATGTGCATTTATTCTGTATCAGATAAGGTTGTTCTGATCACTAATTGGTTGTACATTAATGAATTGCCCCTGTGAAAATAAACCACAGGAACTGTATGAATTGATTTTTTTAAAGCAAATGTTTTATATATATATGCCTTCTTAATTAAATTATGGATGTTATTGTATTTCCTGCAAACCCCATCCAACATCATGTAAACTTGTTATTCCTCTATCGTGATATGTACTGTTGTTTTTATGTATCTTTTATGGCCACAATGTGCCGAAATAAAGATAAAAGAAAGTTATTTCCGGTGATCCCAGTCACTTTAGACATTAATTGTTTCTCTTATGGGTTGTGTTTTGTCTTCCCCTACCCTATTGCTCCACCCCAGGTTTTGGCTGCCCGGGGGTGTTTTGAAGCAGCCCTATGAAGAAGCATGTCACATAGCTATGTGTGTGAGGTCAGGATTAGGACACACAGCACGTGCCGCCACATATAGAGATATTTTACCACTCCCTACTCCTTTTGGTGTACTAAAGTGTTTCTTAGGGGTCCAGAGTAGGGTGGTATTTTACCCTCACCCCTCCTCTTCTGTGTGAATAGCGGTTTCAGTAATGTCAGAATATCGAGTATAAAATATGATGAAACATTGAATAACCAAAATATCCTGAAGGTAACTGCACATGTGTAAGTATAGATTTTTTTATTTTTAACTACACACCTATGCACCTTAATGATATGTATATCGACAAGGAATATATATGTGAACGTAGGCATATTTAACTTATGCTTATCTATGTATACTTAGGCTCATGATATTTTAGTTCTTGATATTTAGGTTTCGATATTTTTCCCCAAGATCTTTGTATTCTGTATTCTTTTGGAATACCCTGCTTTCCAACCAGAATTGACTATCATGACTCAACCAGCCTCTGAGGACCCCATTCTAGTTGCAGCCTACTCTAGTGTTAAGTTGGTTTGATCATTTTTGCCAGGGCTGATTCTGTCTTCCTCTCTGTCCCTCTGTTTCACACAATTTTTCTGAGAAAAAGAAATAACACTAGTAACCCTGTATACTGCTTTTTGTTTGTCTTCTTGTTGCATTAAACGTTAATGCTATTTTGTGTCAAACATCTAAATATAAAACGAAACATATCTCTATCACTCTCTAATACCGTGGTACACAAAGTACAGCCCGCGGGCCACCAGCGGACCGGTAGACCTTCCATGGCAGACCGCAGACGTCTGTCCTTTTGCTGGAAATCACAAAACAGCTGCTCCATTTGTAGCAGGCCCCACAGGCTCTCAGTGAACACAAGAGTGGGCCACTGGAGCAAGCGCAATATCAGCTTGACTGCTCATTTATTTATTTATTTATTTATTATAACACTTGTAAAGCGCGAACGAAGGCCCTTAGGCATCTCGGCGCTAGATAACTGAAATGTTTTTCCCATAAAGACACCAAAAAACTGCAAGGGGACATCAGATGTTAAAAAGCCAGGTTTTAACGCTTTTTCGGAAAGACCAGAGGGAGGAGCTGGTCCTTATCGATTGAGGGAGTGTGTTCCACAGTCTTGGTGCAGCCACCAGAAATCGTCTGTCACCCCAGTTGACTGTTTTAGTGCGGGGGACCACCAGATCGAGGGAGCTAGAGGATCGCAGTGTTCTAGACGGGCAGTAGGGGATTAAGTTCTGGGTGAAGAACGCTGGTCCGGCATTATGTAAGGCCTTGTATATCAAGCACAATGCCTTAAACTTTATCCTCTTTTTCACCGGAAGCCAATGAAGTTGTCTTATGATTGGTGAGACCGGTTGAAATTTCGGAATACGCCCTAGTAGCCTTGCCGCTGCATTCTGAATAGCCTGCATTTTGGCAAGCACTCTCTCCTGAGCACCCAGAAACAAGGCGTTACAGTAATCTAGGGTGGAGAGGACCAGAGCGCTCACCAGGGTTTTAGCAAGATGTTCAGGCAGAAAGGGCATAATTTTCTTGATGAGCCGAAGTTTGTAGAAGGCAGAAGAGGAGATCTGGTTGGCATGAGGTAGGAAATTCAAACGGTTGTCAAACATGACACCCAGATTCCTGACTTTGTCAACTGGGTCTGGAGGCTGGCCCATGGACGAGGGCCACCATGAAGAGGACCACTCTGGGGAGAGATTGCCGAAAACTACCACTTCAGATTTCTCGGAATTTAATTTCAAGCAGTTGTGGGCCATCCAACTGCTAATTGCCTGCATGCCCTGAGTAAGCATGTTTGCTCTTTGTGGCCCGTCGTTCTTGACCGCTAGGACCAATTGGGTATCATCAGCGTAGGACGTCAGGCTCATCCCGTGTGCCCTGATGACTTTGGCAAGGTCCGACACATAAATATTAAAGAGTGTCGGACTGAGGGATGAGCCCTGAGGAACTCCACAAGGTAATGACAAGGGAGAGGATTCAAAAGGTCCCACGGTGACAATCTGGGTCCTATTAGCCAAGAAAGAGGCAATAAGATTTTTGGCATTGCCTCGGATGCCCATTTTCTCGACACGGTCGACCAGGATAACATGGTCGACCGTGTCGAAGGCTGCCGATAGGTCCAGTAGAATCAAGATGGCCGAACCTCCTGCATCCCGGATGGATCTAATATCATCCGCCGCCTTAACCAGAGCGGTCTCAGTACCATGACATCGGCGAAAGCCAAACTGCGAATCATCCAGCTTTTTATTCTCCTCTATAAAGAAGGAGAGTTGGGTATTCATGGTTTTTTCCGCTATTTTCGCCAAGAGTGGCAAGCTGGCAATAGGCCGATAACTTTTAGGTTCTTCTTTATCTAGATTGGGTTTCTTAAGGAGCGGTTTTATAATTGTTCTCTTAAGGGTATCCGGAAAGATACCCGTAGAGAACATGGAATTACAGATCTCTGTTATGGATGTAAAAACTACATCCATGATGGGCCGCATAACCTTCAACGGGCACGGGTCCAGAGCCGATCCTGATTTGATGGAAGATACAGTGTCTAGTACCTGTGGGCCTGTAACGTCACTGAACTGGTGAAAAACAGGTCCATCTAGCTGAACAAAGGCGTCGTGAGAGCTAATGGTAGTATTAGCGAAGATTCGATAAATGTCGTCAACCTTGCTAAAGAAAAACTTAGACAAAGCATCACAGATCATTTGAGACGGGGGGGGAGTAAGATCAACAGAGGAGCCGGCAAGCTGTTTGGTGGTTTCGTATAGACATTTGTTGGAATTTTGTGCAGATTCAATTTTGTGACAGTAGTACATTTTCTTGGCTTCTATAATGAGATATTTGTATGAGGCCACTGACTCTTTGTACAGAACTTTTGACTCCTGAGAGTAGTCTTTCCTCCAGTGTCTCTCTCTGTTACGTCACTGTTGTTTTTGTTTGCGTAAATCATCCGTGTACCATGGGGCCGAAGGGGTGGATCTGTTCCGTGAGCGTTGCTTAACGGGAACCAGATCCTTGGCTGCTAAACTTACCCAGTTGTTAAATTGGGAAGTAGCAGTGTTAGGGTCGGTAGATAGCAAGGGAGTGGTAGCTGTAAGGAGATTTTTAAACCTACATTCATCCATATTCTCCCAAGCCAGATATGATTGACGAGGGGTGGAATTCGATTGATTGGGTGGAGGGTCACGTATTTGTATCGCTGTCAGAATGAGATGATGGTCAGACCAGGTTAACGGGAGTATTTGTGTGGCTTGAAAACCTGTAGCATTGGTAAAGATGCCGTCTAACATGTGACCTCCATCATGCGTGGGGGCATGAACCAGGGGGGCAAGGCCAAATGTAGATAGATCAGCTAATAATGTTGCTGAGTCGGGGTTATCAAGGTCGTCAAAATGGAAATTAAAATCACCCAAAATGGTGAAGGAATTGTCTAATGCAGATACTTCCAGCGTCGACCTAAATGCATCGATAAAATCAGTTCTTGGCCCTGGGGGGCGGTAGAGGAGAATCCCTCTAAAAGTGTAGGAAGGAGACATTTTAATAGCAAACTCAATAGCTTCACAAAAAATCTGTGGGATAATAGTAAACCTTACAGTGTAAGTGTCACGGGCAATAATGGCGATACCACCTCCCTTTTTCTTGATTTGCCTATCTAGCCTGTGGGTAGTATATCCCAACGGAACAGCTATGACTAAGTCTGGATCGGAAGCTTGGCCCATCCAAGTTTCGGTCATAAATAAAAGGTCAATCTTATAATCTTGGATTAAATCATGAATGTCCTGGCTGTGTTTGCCCAGCGAGCGGACGTTCGTAAGGGCTATAACATGGGGTTTCAGGATGTGGGGCTTGCTATCCGAAGGTTTAGAGGGGATCATATTATGACAGCTAGGACAGTATATGACTGTGCTGGTGGACAAGGTAGTAGGGTGAAAAATCGAGCAGGTTCGATTGCACAACGGGCGAAGACGCTGGAGCTGAGCGGAGGAGTAAATAATGCGGTGAGGCGAGTCAAGTGGACCAGGGGGGGTGGCCCTAGGCCCGGGCCAGGCGCGGACGGGCGCAGACGGGCTTGCCTTAGGCGCGCCTTCGGCGCGCCATCGGCGCGCCCGCTGCGCCCGCCCGCTGCGCGGTCGGGTAGGTCCCTTGTTTATATACATATAGATGGTGACGGAGGAGGGTGGGAGGGGCGCCGAGGTCTCGGTTCAGCCTTCCCTTCCCAAGATGGCCCCTGAAATTGTGCCGGGGGTTTCCCAGCGCCTGGCTAAGTCGGCGTGGTACCAGTAAATAAGCCTCGGCGGCGAAGTAGTCTCGTCTCGAGGTAAGCACAGAATATAAAAACACACTATTTAAAATATGGTACAGTTTTAAAAAAAATATTTCAGGCGTGATTATTATTCAATCAGCTGGTAGAATGGGGCAAAGAACATGGAACACAAAGTGCCTCCGGCTTTCCGCCTCAGAGGAGTGACAAAACAGAATCATGCTCAAGCAGCTATATTTTGTGCTTACTCATAGCCTCAGTGATGTCTTGCGCCAGGTAAACGGCACTGGGGGAAGTAAATGCCCTTTAAAAGTAAACCAATAAGCATTCACAGGTGACTTTTACTGGGCCATTCTGAGAGCTTCCTGCTGCCTTTGCCGAAGATGTTGTCACCCGCAGCCTGATTTCATCTGAATTCCCTGCCTACTGAGGACTGCAGCATGGGGCCTCTTCTGGAACCAGCATGCTTCCTTTCCAGCCGCAGGCAGACCAACTCCTATGCCAGCCTGCTCGCCGCCAGCCTGCCTTCCTCACAGGTACTCCTTCAGGTCAGTTTTGGCTGTTTGCGGGCCTGTTTTACACTCTGCTGGGCCTCATCTTACTGTTGATTTTCGAGATAATAAAACTGGCATTATTTGCATCAAGCTCAAATCGATGCAATCTCCCATAACATGCAAAAAACGTATACATCATGGGGCAGATTTATGAAGGCCTTGCGCCGCCGGTGCGTCATTTTTAACATGGGAAAAAGTGACGCACCGGCGGCGCAAGGCCTTCATAAATCTGCCCCCATGTCTTCATGAGATAAAAAATTCCCTGATTTTCTGACATGGGGCACTTTTCTAATTTTCTAATTTACTAAAAGCGTCCACTCTTATTTGAGCACTGGGGCCTATTATGTGTCCCAGTTTGACCAGCAGCAGATTCTTCACTTGGGCAGAGGAGCGTTGCCCTACTGCGAGCCTCTTCAGGGAAAATAAAATGGCAATGAAAAGAATTCGTCGCCATTTTGTTATTCCAACATCCGCACTGCAGCATCCGTCCTTCCCCGAGCCCAGACACATATGGGGTTTATCAGCAGGAGATGAGAGGAGCAATGGCTGCCTGGATACTCCAAAGTGTGCATGTCACTTTGGCCTGCTGTCTTGTGCTGGCCAAAGTCACATAAGCACTTTGAAGCTCTCCACCTAACTGTCTTAGACAGCTGGGTGGAGACCAAGCACAGGCCTACAGGGCCCGAAGAAGCATTCAACCAGCTCGCTCCATTCAATCCTGGTACTGCTCTCACAGCATAAGAGCAGCACCAAGATTGGTTAAGGGACCTGACTGGTCCCAAGCTGCAGTAAAGGAGAATATCAGGACTGGAGCAAGGAGCGCAGCCAGGTAAGTGATCTTTTTTTCTTTTTTCTTTTCTTCCTGCCCTCTATTTCCATCCCTCACACCCCCCAGACTCCATAGCTGGCAGCCGCCACTGAGTTTGACTCTGTCCCTCACACCCCCATTTCACTGAACATCTCTTTTTATAGTTTTTACAGGTATATTTATAGGCCTTCCTGTCTCTGTTCACAGGAGACCAGCATTCCTATTGTTTCTGCATGTGTGTGTGCAGGTGAATACTGTATTTGTCTAGTAATGTTTTGAAAAGGTGGTGATTTTCTATTTTTTTACTCTAGTACCTCAGCCCCCTCTGATCCCACCCCCATCTGCCCATCAGTGCGGCACTCGGCCACAAACCAGACTGTACTTTTGGCTCCCGAGAAAATGTTTGCGAATACCCATGCTCTAATATATTTTAAAGTTATGAGAGAGATCAGACTTTGCTCCCATAGATATGCCTTCTAACACTATTGAGGTGGAATATGAACCTAGGGTAGATGTGATGAAGCAGAGCCGAAGATCATGTCACATGCCAGTTTCTAGTGATTGACTCATATGATGTGACGTCCATCATGCACATTTTTTAATTCCAAATATATTAACACATTTGGGTATTGGGTAACATTAGGAAAAGTGTTGGATAGTGTAGGGGTAAAACATTACTGTCACTACTCCAGTGAGTGCAACTGTAGGGAACGTTTTGGATAGAGGAGGGGTAAAAATTTGTATTCCCACTCCAGTGAGTGCAACAGTAAGAAAAATGTTGGATAGCGGAGAGGTACAAATTACTTTTCCCACTCCAGTGAGTGCAACAGTAGGGAACGAGTTGGATAGCGGAGGGGTAAAACTTGCTATTCTCACTCCAATGAGTGCAACAGTAGGGAAAGTGTTGGCTAGTGAAGGAGTAAACATTACTATTCCTCCTCCAGTGAATGTAACAGTAGTGAAAGTGTTAGATAGCGGAAGGGTAAAAAATACTATTCCCACTCCAGTGAGTGCAATAGTAGGGAAAGTGTTGGATAGCACTGGGGTTAAAATTACTATTCCCACTCGTGCAACAATAGGGAAAGTGTTGGATAGTGGGGGGGGGGTAAAAAAAGGTTTGTGAGTCACTATTAAGAAGGGGCGTGCCAAGGGCGTCCCTTCCTAATAGCGAGTCACACATGATAAGGTTGGTAACATTTTGCCAATTAACCGTTTGCAACTGGTAAAATGCATCGTACATCTGGCCCATGGTACTTATCGCACAAATTGTAATTGTGGTTTGTGCAGTAGCTGAAGTTACCACATGTATTGCAATGAATCGAGCCAACCATAATTGGGGTCTAAGTGTTAACAAAATCAATTGTTCTAGATATTGATAAGAATAATGAGGGAGGGGGTAAAAGCCAGGCAGTGGGACACCTTCAGTGGAGGAAGAGGGTAGAGCATGTACTCCAAAGGAAGCTCAGGTTCAGCATGTACTCTCTGGAGGAATTTAAGCAACTGTGTCACTGTGTTGGTGATTTTAGGCCTCTGTGCACTTTTTCCACTGTGGTACAGTGTAAAGTGCGTGTGCTCTCTGTGTATGTGTGGTGAGTGACCTGCCCTCCCATAGGAATGAATGGGGAGTATGTATGCCCATGGTAGTTCCTGATGTGTGGGGAGTGCAGGGTCGAGTTTGATATTTGCGAACTCGTGAGATTGAATGCTGCGAAATGGTGTATGCGGCATGGTTGTGTCTAGGCTAGAAGTGCCACTTTTAGAAGTTGGCATATTTGTGTAGTGAGTCTGCTGGCACGTGATTGGCTGGTGAGCCTGGCCCAGGAGTGCCTGGGCCTGCTTGTGGATTGACTGTCTGGTTTGAGTGTGACAGGGGCTGCAGAGCCCCCAGATGGTTGTCTGAGTCAGCCGTGGATGAAAGGCAGCATCTGCTGCCAGGGAAGTGGGAGGAGATTAGCACCTGATAGTGAAGGGCTGTGCCTGCCTGCCACAATGCTGGCTCCACCCCCCCCGCTGGGCGACTGTCACCTCTGTCCCTGATACTGAAGGGACTTCCCTCTAAACCAGTCTAGCTGGTTCTCACACTGCCTACACAAAGACTTCAAAGACTTTTTTCTGTATAAGAAAGGGCTGTGTCCCCTTCCCAATTTGTTCTTGTTTTCTAACTTGAATCTGCCAGGGGCGTGCTGCTGCTGGGGCTCAGGGGAATCCCTGAGCCCTGCCCAGCCCCTGGACTCCTGATGGACTTTCCCTGCTGGGAGCTGTGTTACTCCATCTTTATTCTGCCAGGACTGCTAAGGACTTTGCTGCATCTCCTGGAAGACTTTACTGGACTTTGGATGTCCTTATAGCGCTGGGGGCGCTGTAGATTGATTCTGAGCGCTGATAGCGCTTTATTTTCAATCCTGGGCTTGAGGGCGCGTGTTCTTGCCCCTTTAGCGCTTTGGAGCGTTTTATCTTGCCCAAGCGCTTAGTAGCGCTTTTATTTCATATTTAATGGAGCCGGAGCCCACCCGGCCTTTGATGCCCATTCACCGCCGCTGCCCGGGGCTTGAAATCGCCGAAACCGAAGGAGTTGAGCCCTGATTGGCTCAGAGAGGCGAGCCCCCCCTCAGCGTGCCGCGCTGTGATTGGCGGGCCGCGGGAGGCTCGCCCTGAAGGCCGCGCTGTGGTTGGTGCAGCGCTGGAGGCTGCACCGGCTAGCCGCGCTGGGATTGGCCAGCACCTGGTGTCCCGAGAGGAGAAGATGGCGGCCGTTGCGGGGCTCCCGTGACCGGGAGGGAGCCCCGAGAGGAGGAAGGCGCCGGGGAGATGGCGGCTGATGTCGCCGGTGCGGTGCTCCCATTGCTGAGGGAGCCCCGGAGGAGCGGAGCAGTAGCGGAGGGGGCGCGAGGCACATTGCCGGTGCCTGACCCGCCGCGGAGAGAAGAGAGCGGTGAATGCCGCCCGGGGCTCCTGTGGTCTGGAGGGAGCCCTGGGAAAGAGAAGAGAGGACGGCGCGACGATGGAACCTCCCCGCAGCAGGGCCGGTGAGTGAAGGGCTGCGGGGGGGGGGGAAGCTCCGTGTGGTGCCGGTTTGAGGCACTTGAATCAGGGCGGACCCAGATGGCAGTGGGCCTCCCCACCGCATTCTTGTTTGGCCCACGAGGGCCCCGGGGGCATTGTTGGAGGTTCCCGAGCCCTGAGGGGCTCCGTGGCAGTTCTTAGAGCCCCGAGGCTCCAACGATTGTGCACACCAGTGTTTGCAGAGTCCCCAGTGGGGGACTCCAACGATCGGGAGCAGTTGTAAGAGACCCTCGAGGGTCCCGGGGGGCATTTGGTTCTCGAGCCCCCCAAGGAGGGGCTCCAACAACCCCCACAGTTGTCTAGGGGGGCATAGTTGGAACAGCAGGGCGGCCCCGGTTGGCAGCGGGTCGCCCCAACGTGAAGTAGAGCCCAGAGAGGCTCTGAAGGGGCATTTGATTTACGAGCCCAGCGAGGCTCGAGGGCCATTTTGTGTTTAGAGCCATGGAGGCTCTAGGGGGCTCAGTTGTTTTGAGAGCCTTGGTGGCTCCAGCGACAGGCGCAGTTTTGGTCGCAGTTTTGAAGTTCCCAGCTGCCCAGCAATTAGTGGGTAGCTGCACCGTTTAGGTTTTGTGTGATTCCCAGGTGCCCAGCAAGTAGTGGGCACCTGCACCGTTTAGGCCCCTGACATTGAGACTCAGGGCGTTCTAGCCCCAACAAGGCCAGTTGGCCTAGGGACTGCCACAGGTGGTGGCTTATGTAAGGTTGTGCGCAATTGGATGGTTTTTATTCCTGCACCTCTGAATGTTTTTAGACATCATGTGACGTTAGTGCTATTGTATTGTTATGGTACCACTGAATGTATTTTTATTGCATCATGGGTAATGTGTTCTTTCTTAGACCCCTAAATGCTGTGTGATACTTAGGTGGTTGTCCTTTTTAGTACAGGTGGTCCTAGTGAGGTCCTGGTCCCCTGCGTGACATTCTCCTAAGGTGTTTAGGGTTGCGTAGGTGGTACTTACCTGTCCCCAGTAGTTACTGGATGTGATTTACAACTGTTATTCTTTTTGCTATACTTATTCTAAGTTCTATAAGTGCTATTTCTATATCTACAAAGTGTTGATTCTGACAGTGGCCCATGTGGCCCTTTCCTGTACATAATCCCTTATGAATGTTGCCCGTGCCAGTTGGCACAATGTACATGTGTGATTTTTATCTGATGTGTTTTGACAATACAAAAGTTATTTTAATATAACCTTGTGTGGAGTTCCTTTTGTGGTGTGCCTAGTATGTTGTTGCTGTTGTGTGCTGGCGCAAATGCTTTACACATCGCCTCCGAGTTTAGCCTTACTGCTCGTGCCAAGCTACCAAGGGGGTGAGCAGGGGTTATCTTGGCGTGTGACTTCTTTGCCCTGACTAGAGTGGTGGTTTCTGCCTGGCTTTGGCGTCAGCCTTAGCCTACCAGAAATAGCCAGTTCTAACATTGTTGGTCAGCGGTGGGGATTTGGACTTGTGTTTGCGCAGTGCCACAGCGACAGCTGGCTACATTACAAAACTCTGCATTTTTCAGATAGTCACATGTTTGGGATTATTGTTTTTGATTTTGTTTTTCCTCAAGAGTGTCATTTTCAGATGGTGTAACTGTGCTTTATGTTTAGTGGCAGATGAGAGAAAATGACAGGGCGGGACGCCAGTAGAGGGGGAGGTTCCCATAGATTAGGAATCCCTTGCTGAGTCCAGTGCCCAATCCCTATTCCTGTCCCTGTGTGGGTAGATGGAAGAGAGGGAGTGTGGAGGAGAAAGGGCTTGCTTGGGAGGGTAGTTATCCCCTGAGTGTAGCGTGTGTGTCTGGATTCCCCAGTATGGTAGGATCCAGTGATGGCAGCTTAAAAGTGTCCAGTGTGTGAAGTCCCATTCCCAGTTCCCAGAGTATGGTGCCTGGTGCTCAGTAAGAGGGGTACAGGTTGAGTCAGAGGCAGTGAGGAACTGTCTCACCAGTCTGGAGGGGGAGTATGTGGATGAGTGCTGTCTTGAACTGGAGGAGTTGGTGTGAGGTTTTTTTAAGGAGCTTGCACGTGAGGTGTACCTCTGGTGGTGTGAAGGAGGTCCTGCAGAGGCACTGGACAAGAAGGTGGATGTATGGCAGTGTGCTAGATGTCTTGCAGAGACATCAGGGAGTGAGTCTAAAAGTAGTGGCTTGGGTATCTGATGATCCTGTGTAGGTAAAGAGGTTCATGTGTAGCCCAGCTAGGTACCATTAGTATGGTAGGGGAGTAGGGGCTCATGTCCTGTCTCAGTGGAGGCGGAGTGAGTGTGGGACGGTGTGTCCCACGGTGGCCCAAAACCCTATCTCAGGGCCTGGAGGGTTCCCTAAGGGAGCGCCAGGTCAGGGGCCTAGGCTGTACTTACAAGTCATTTGAGGAGGATCTTCCTGTGTCTAGAGGACGGGGAGTGTCTGTAACCAGAACTCCGGCGGTCCTAGTGTTGAGCAGTACCGCTCCTAAGTGGAGGGTGCAGAAGTCCTGGCTCGCTGAGCATTTGACCGTCTAGAGTGCTTGACCATTTGTGGGGCCTCTGGAGGTCATTCCCCGAGGAGGGGGAAAGCCAGGTTGGGGTTGTAGCCTGACCTGGAGGGAGTACTGGAGGAGAGTGTGTCGCTGATACGCCACTGGCGTGTGCTCTGTCTGGCCTGAGACATACTGGGCCTGTAATCATGGAACTGGAAGGGGGTGCAGAGGGACGGTGTACTTCTGACCCCGGTGCAACCTGAGGGTTTAGATCCTAGGTTGGGAGATTAGGAAGCTTCCAGGTCAAGAGGAATCTCTACCAAAGTAGATCAGCTGAAGAGACTGAGGGGGCTGCCCTTGCTGTGTGTTCTGGGGCCCACCTGCAGTCTGTTGTTTCTACTAAGGTGGAGGAAAGGGGATTTTGCTGTGTGCTGTGTCCCCCCACCTGCTTGAAGAGGGACTGTGCTGTGCCCTTTGTACCTCAAAAGTGAAATAGTTTCCAGATCCCAGGTGGTAGACCAGTGATGGAGTGAGGTCCTGATCTGGTGACAGAGTTGTGTTCTGGTGAGTGCTTCCCTGTGAGGGTGCGGGAACCCAGAAGTAGAGGTAGGGTGGGGCATTCTTGCCCGTGACCTCTGGTCAGCCTGAGGGTATGGACCCTAGGTTGAAGGTTCAGTGGTAGTTGTAGCTACACTGAGAGGGAGAGTGGAGAATGGCTATTGTGTGCCAGGGGTTACTGCCCCCCACTCTGTGGATTGGTTAGGACCTGTGATTTGGATGGCCTAGGGCCTGGTCCTGGCTGTGGATGACTAGTGTGTACCAGTGGGGTACCCTAGTTGTGCCAGAGAGCTTTTGTTGAGGGAAATCTATGTAGGTTCAGAGTGGCGAAAAACTGGAAGGTGTCACTGCCTTGCGGGCCCGTGTCCGTGTTTTGTCGCCCAAAGCAAGGAAGACCATCAGTGGAGTGATTGGTCTACCCTGCGTTTTGGCTGGAAGGGGGTTGTGTTGGACCTGGCCCTTTTGGCAGGTTCACCCCGAGACTTTTTTGCTTTTTCCTAGCCTGTTTCTGGAACCTGGGTTGGTGATTTTAGGCCTCTGCGCACTTTTTCCACTGTGGTACAGTGTAAAGTGCATGTGCTCTCTGTGTATGTGTGGTGAGTGACCTGCCCTCCCATAGGAATGAATGGGGAGTATGTATGCCCATGGTAGTTCCTGATGTGTGGGGAGTGCAGGGTCGAGTTTGATATGTGCAAACTTGTGAGATTGAATGCTGCGAAATGGTGTATGCGGCATGGTTGTGTCTAGTCTAGAAGTGCCACTTTTAGAAGTTGGCATATTTGTGTAGTGAGTCTGCTGGCACGTGATTGGCTGGTGAGCCTGGCCCAGGAGTGCCTGGGCCTGCTTGTGGATTGACTGTCTGGTTTGAGTGTGACAGGGGCTGCAGAGCCCCCAGATGGTTGTCTGAGTCAGCCGTGGATGAAAGGCAGCATCTGCTGCCAGGGAGGTGGGAGGAGATTAGCACCTGATAGTGAAGGGCTGTGCCTGCCTGCCACAATGCTGGCTCCACCCCCCCGCTGGGCAACTGTCACCTCTGTCCCTGATACTGAAGGGACTTCCCTCTAAACCAGTCTAGCTGGTTCTCACACTGCCTACACAAAGACTTTAAAGACTTTTTTCAGTATAAGAAGGGGCTGTGTCCCCTTCCCAATTTGGGAATCCCTGAGCCCTGCCCAGCCCCTGGACTCCTGATGGTCTTTCCCTGCTGGGAGCTGTGTTACTCCATCTTTATTCTGCCAGGACTGCTAAGGACTTTGCTGGATCTCCTGGAAGACTTTACTGGACTTTGGATGTCCTTATAGCGCTGGGGGCGCTGTAGATTGATTCTGAGCGCTGATAGCGCTTTATTTTTAATCCTGGGCTTGAGGGCGCCTGTTCTTGCCCCTTTAGCGCTTTGGAGCGCTTTATCTTGCCCAAGCGCTTAGTAGCGCTTTTATTTCATATTTAATGGAGCCGGAGCCCACCCGGCCTTTGATTCCCATTCACCGCCGCTGCCCGGGGCTTGAAATCGCCGAAACCGAAGGAGTTGAGCCCTGATTGGCTCAGAGAGGCGAGCCCCCCCCTCAGCGTGCCGCGCTGTGATTGGCGGACCGCGGGAGGCTCGCCCTGAAGGCCGCGCTGTGGTTGGTGCAGCACTGGAGGCTGCACCGGCTAGCCGCGCTGGGATTGGCCAGCACCTGGTGTCCCGAGAGGAGAAGATGGCGGCCGTTGCGGGGCTCCCGTGACCGGGAGGGAGCCCCGAGAGGAGGAAGGCGCCGGGGAGATGGCGGCTGATGTCGCCGGTGCGGGGCTCCCATTGCTGAGGGAGCCCCGGAGGAGCGGAGCAGTAGCGGAGGGGGCGCGAGGCACATTGCCGGTGCCTGCCCCCGCCGCGGAGAGAAGAGAGCGGTGATTGCCGCCCGGGGCTCCTGTGGTCTGGAGGGAGCACCGGGAAAGAGAAGAGAGGACGGCGCGACGATGGAGCCTCCCCGCAGCAGGGCCGGTGAGTGAAGGGCTGCGGGGGGGGGAAGCTCCGTGTGGTGCCGGTTTGAGGCACTTAAATCAGGGCGGCCCCAGATGGCAGTGGGCCGCCCCACCGCATTCTTGTTTGGCCCACGAGGGCCCCGGGGGCATTGTTGGAGGTTCCCGAGCCCTGAGGGGCTCCGTGGCAGTTCTTAGAGCCCCGAGGCTCCAACGATTGTGCACACCAGTGTTTGCAGAGTCCCCAGTGGGGGACTCCAACGATCGGAAGCAGTTGTAAGAGACCCTCGAGGGTCCCGGGGGGCATTTGGTTCTCGAGCCCCCCGAGGAGGGGCTCCAACGACCCCCACAGTTGTCTAGGGGGGCATAGTTGGAACAGCAGGGCGGCCCCGGTTGGCAGCGGGTCGCCCCAACGTGAAGTAGAGCCCAGAGAGGCTCTGAAGGGGCATTTGATTTACGAGCCCAGCGAGGCTCGAGGGCCATTTTGTGTTTAGAGCCATGGAGGCTCTAGGGGGATCAGTTGTTTTGAGAGCCTTGGTGGCTCCAGCGACAGGCGCAGTTTTGGTCGAAGTTTTGAAGTTCCCAGATGCCCAGCAATTAGTGGGCAGCTGCACCGTTTAGGTTTTGTGTGATTCCCAGGTGCCCAGCAAGTAGTGGGCACCTCCACCGTTTAGGCCCCTGACATTGAGACTCAGGGCGTTCTAGCCCCAACAAGGCCAGTTGGCCTAGGGACTGCCACAAGTGGTGGCTTATGTAAGGTTGTGCGCAATTGGATGGTTTTTATTCCTGCACCTCTGAATGTTTTTAGACATCATGTGACTTTTGTGCTATTGTATTGTTATGGTACCTCTGAATGTATTTTTATTGCATCATGGGTAATGTGTTCTTTCTTAGACCCCTAAATGCTGTGTGATACTTAGGTGGTTCTCCTTTTTAGTACAGGTGGTCCTACTGAGGTCCTGGTCCCCTGCGTGACATTCTCCTGAGGTGTTTAGGGTTGCGTAGGTGGTACTTACCTGTCCCCAGTAGTTACTGGATGTGATTTACAACTGTTATTCTTTTTGCTATACTTATTCTAAGTTCTATAAGTGCTATTTCTATATCTACAAAGTGTTGATTCTGACAGTGGCCCATGTGGCCCTGTCCTGTACATAATCCCTTATGAATGTTGCCCGTGCCAGTTGGCACAATGTACATGTGTGATTTTTATCTGATGTGTTTTGACAATACAAAAGTTATTTTAATATAACCTTGTGTGAAGTTCCTTTTGTGGTGTGCCTAGTATGTTGTTGCTGTTGTGTGCTGGCGCAAATGCTTTACACATCGCCTCCGAGTTTAGCCTTACTGCTCGTGCCAAGCTACCAAGGGGGTGAGCAGGGGTTATCTTGGCGTGTGACTTTCTTGCCCTGACTAGAATGGTGATTTCTGCCTGGCTTTGGCGTCAGCCTTAGCCTACCAGAAATAGCCAGTTCTAACACTATTGCATTTGCCTCATCAGGGACATCTAGGGACGACGAGGTGAACTGCAGCTTGATGTATAATATTTTAAATGCTATTGCATTTGCCTCATCAGGGACATCTGGGGACGACGATGTGAACTGCAGCTCTTTGTAGAAATATTTGGATACTATAATATTCACTTCCCACTGCTAATCTCGTCCTTTAATGCTTTGCAGGGGCTTTTAATTGGGATTGTATTTGTGCCCATAACTTGTCTTGTGGTAGTCCTAAGAGGATGGGACCACCACTGATTTGAATTGTTCAGCAGGATGTGCTCTTTGTTTTGAAGGCATCTTCTTGGTTCTCCCCCTAGGTTAGGGAGGATCTCAAAATCATCACCTCTCTCACTGCTTGCTAGAAGCTTAATTTCACTTTTGTGAAATGATTATATGCGTTTTAGCATGTAGAAATACTTGTTATTTTACCTTGAATATATGAGGTTACTGTTTTAATAATTGGAAATCAGATGGAATGAATTTGCCAATTCTCCCATCCCTTTCTCCTTTTGTCAGTAAGACCAGGTAATTCCAATGAAATCTGAAGGTTGATCTATTACATGCCATCTTGCAATCATGCGACTGGGACATGCTCTTTAAACTTTGTCACATGCACAAATGATAGCATATACCACATACTAAGATTGCAAGTTGATGAAGTGGTGAATAGTGTGTTTTCTCTTTGCACTGTAGTGGAATTCTTTGATCTTATTACATCCCAAATGACAGATGTTACAAACCCCACAAATGTTAAAGCCCAGAGGTCTACTTAGCCACGTTTGTGAGTTTGGTGCTTTGGTTAGGGTGTAACTCGGACATGGTGTCTCTTTTATATTGTTACTTCTCCTATAAGTGATCGCTGTCTTCACTGATATGAGGTTACCAACCTCCGGTACCCCTTTGAGTAACGACCAGTGTTAGTTTAGAGTCTTAAACACTTACGGGCACATGCATCATTGCACCCGTTTGCGATTCCTAAATTGCGAAAATTAGGGAATCGCAATTTAGAAATCGCAAACGGCGATGCATGAATAATTCGCAAATATTTTTGCGATTTCTTAATTTTCCTTAATTGCGATTCACATTTTGCGAATCGCAATTAAGGAAAACCTTCCCATTGATTCCTATGGGCCAAAAGGCCCATAGGAATCAATGGGAAGGCATTAACATTTTGCGATTTTCATTTTGTGAATCGCAATTTGTTAATGCATTTCAAGGGTGCTGAGGGGGGTCCAAAGGACCCCCCCTGCACCCTTGAAATGTTGTTGTAAGTGCAAGTTTCACACACACATGTCCAAAGGACATGTGTGTGTGTAACATGACACTTTCAAAAATGCATTTTTGTGTATTTTTGAAAGATTTCGCAAATTAACACGAGGTTCAACCTCGTGTTAATTTGCTCCCCCTATTTGCGAATTCGCATTTTTTAAAACATTCATGCATTGCATTTAAGGAATCGCAAAAATGCGATTCCTTAAATGCAATCGCATTTTTAGAAATCGCAAAAAATTGCGATTTCTACACAATTGTTTAATGCATCCCAAAAAGTGATTTTGGAAGCACAAATGGCCGAATTTTGCGATTCGCACCGTTTGCGACTCCAAAATCGCTTGATGCATGTGGCTGTTAATGATTTTGTTACAAAGAGGAGTCTCTAGTTGGCAGAGGTAGGTACCTTTATCCAACTAGGGACCCTTGCTTCTAGTCAGGGTAAGGCAGATACATACTTTAGATGACCCCTGCTCACCCCCTGGGTAGCTTGGCATGAGCAGACAGACATCCCAAAGCAATGAATGTCTAAAGTATTTGTACTCAAGACACACAGTAATACAGTGATAACACCACAAATGGACACCACACCACTTTAGAAAAAAACCAAAGTACCTTTATCTAAAATCAACAAGACCAAAACGACAAAAATCCAACATACATGTAATAAGAATATGACTTTCAAAAGGTTTTAGACAACTTGGCCCATAGAAAACTAATGCTGCGTGATTTCTCTCAAAGTACTAGCAGCTGCAACAAAATCCACACGCCCAAACAGCAGCAGAGATAGGAAGCATCAAAAAACAAAGAGATGCGTCAGTTCCTGAGACCCTGGGGAGGAGATGCGACAAGTCTTCTGCTCGCATAAGAAGTGATGCATAGAATCCGGTCTGTGGCCACAAGTGATGCATCAAATCTGAGATGGTTCTGGTCTGCAGGTGATACGTCAGGAGAACGTGACGCACAGGTACAATGCGTGGATGCGTCGGCAAACGATACGGCGGTGTCGAGCGGCGCTGTGGCGGTTTCTTCAGCCGCAATCCCTCGATGCGTCTGTTCTTTCAGCGGCGACAGGCGCTGCATCGGTTTTCGACAGCAGCGTGGCGAAGCATTGAGATTCTACTCGCACAGCGGTGCTGCATCGGAAAAACAGCCTCAAGAAGAGCAATGCATTGATTTTCTTGTCGTTGCATTGCTTTTCCAGCCGCCAACAGCAGAAACAACCCCCAGTGGCCCAACACTGTCACAGGCACATCTTGGCAGGTCAGAACTCCCAGCAAGGATGTTCAGGGGAGCTGAGGTGAAGTCTTTGTGTCCCTGAGACTTCAGAACAGGCGGCAAGCTCTACTCAAGCCCTCGGAGATCTTCCTCAAGCAGGGGGACACAGCACACAGCAAGGTCCTTGTCCTTTCCCTGGCAGAAACAGCTACTGCAGGCCATCCCCAGACATCACACAGCAAATGGGCAGTACTCCTCATCCAGTTTCTCCAGCTCTTCTCCTTGGCAAAAGTTCCTCTTGATTCCAGACGTAGTCTAAAGTTCTGGGGTTTTAGGCCTGATAGTTATACCCCAAAATGTCTTTGTTCTATTTCTGTAAGGGTCTCTGAGCCCAGTCCAAACCAGTTCTGTCCTCACTGCTGCAGTATGACCACAGGGGGTGGAGACAGCATTGTGCAAGGGAGGCAGGCCTTATTCAAGTGCAAGGAAATCTCCTCTCACTTCTCTAAATTCAGCCAGGGTCTATTTAGCCCAGCTCTGAGTCATCCAGGAATGGACAGGCACACCTCACCCCCCACCCCCCAGTGGCTGTCTACAGTGAATGCACATCCCCAGCCCCTGTCACTCCAAAATCAGACAGTCAACACACAAACAGACAGAGGCACACAGAAGGGTTAAACAAGAAAATGCCTACTTTCTAAAACTGACACAACATCATATGTGCCAGTACTGATACTAATGAAACATCTCCCATCATGATCACACTATTCACTCGATATGACCATACATTTTTATTTTCATCTTTTTGATATTTCATATTAATTTGTAGAAATTGCCAAAATATATTACTCATCCAATACAACATAAATTTAGCAAAACATAGCACCACATAGGGACACAACTGAATTACAACATTAAATGACATTAATTCACATTAGTATGAAACACAGAGGTCTTTTTTTAGAGTTCTAGTAAAGTGATGAAGCGGTTGTCATTTTCTGAAGGCTGAAATGAAAATTAAGTAGTAGAGATTATTTGTGGATAGAAGATGTGAATATATTAAGGTTGGTGTCTGTAAGGCATGTTGTAAGTTAGGAGGTGTATAGTTGTTAATTGAGGCCTAATTATTTTTTTTCTCATCTTTTTTTGGGTTCTGAGTCCTGAGGAGAACCCTGTGAGATATAAAATAGGGTTCGAAACCCGTCGACTGTTGTTTTTCCAAATAAGTGTGCTTTTGCAAGCATCTATCATGGAGGCTCATATTAAGAATTTATATATGTTGTAACTATGAGGAAACATATTGAGCCCTATTGGTACATTGTTTGGATTTTGCCCTAGTGAAAGGATTATAAAAACAGGTGTTGTAACACCAGCTCAAAGGTCTGTGTTTTGTTTTAGACTAAAAAAGAGAATAGTTCTAGAACTTACAGAACCAGAGCTAATAAGATCTCTGTACCATGTGTTTTATACTAGTGTAAAGTAAAAAAAAATGTTTATTTTTGTGGTTGAATGAATGTCATTTAGGGCCATATGTATCAAGCTAATTAGCATTCGCAAAGGCCGAAATTCTGCGAATTTTGGCCTTTGCGAATGCTAATTTGACAAATGGTATGTATCAAACATATTTGATGCAAAATAAGGAATAGCAAAATTTGCAATTCCTTATTTTGCGATTGCACTTAAGGAATCGCAAATTTTGCGATTCCTTAAATGCAATGTATCAAACAAAAAATATTCAAAAAATGCCATTAAGGATTCGCAAATTACCACCAACTTCTAATTGGTGGTAATTTGCGAATTCTTTTCAAAAATAATTTTTTCAAAAAACAAAAGGTGCCATGTGACGCCCATACATGCCCTTAGGGAAGGTATGTGCGCCATATGCACCCAAATGTCTTTTTCAGGGGTGCAGCTGGGTGTTCTTGAGACACCCCTGCACCCTTGAAACAATTCCTAATTTGCGATTAGCTAACTGCTAATCGCAAATTGCCCCTTCATTCCTATGGGCCTCCTGGCCCATAGAAATGATTGGGTAATTTGCGATTAGCTAATCGCAAATTAGGAATGGTAAGAAATCGCTATTAAATAGCGATTTTGTACATACATACCGTTTTGCGAATTCCAAATAGCGATTCCTTAAAATTCGCTATTTGGAATTCGCAAAACGGAAGTATGATACATATGGCCCTTAATGTTGTAATGTAGTTCTGTCTCTATGTGGTGTTATGTTTTGCTAAATTGATGTTATATTGGATGAGTAAGATATTTTGGCTATTTCAAAAAATTAATCTGAAATAACAAAAATAAATGAAAATGAAAAAATCAAAACGTATTGTTATATCGAGTGAATAGTGTGATTATGATGGGAGTTGTTTAATTGGTATCAGTACTGGCACGTATGATGTTGTGTGATTATTAAGCAGGCCTAGCTTTACTGATTAAGGGACTAACCCTTTCTAGTTGACATACTTTCTAAAAATGGCATTTTCTAACACATAATTGAAAACTATCTTTACTAAATGATGTGTTACTTAATTCTGAGGTCAGCGAGCCAAAACATTATTTCTCCATCTTGTCCCAATGGGATGTTATACACTTGTAAGATGTTACAAAGCATTTCCCATTATATCCTATGTGGCATGATAGCCTTTCAATAGTGAAAAATTAAATTGGCAGTATTTCACTATCAGGACATGTCACACACACAGTACATGTCCTACCTTTCACATACACCACACTTTGCCCAGGGGGGTACCTTGGGCCTACCATAGGGGTGCCCTACTTGTACGAAAGGGAAGATTGGGGCCTGATTAGTGGATGCACGTCCCAAGTTGACATGGCAGTTAACAACTGTGAAAAACCAAAGGTGGTGATGGACGGAGCGTTGACAATACAAACACTCATCCCTAGTCAACTGATCTGGGTTTAATCCATCACCGTTCTTTAGCTCACTCCGCCACCCCAGTTCAGACATGGCCATATGCAAATCAGTCTGACCCTAACAACTGAGCGCAGACTCTGCAGTGGCGGGTCTGAGTTACCATTTCCGAGATACTCCTGGGGGTGGCACAATAAGTGCTGCAGGCCCACTAGTAGCATTTGATTTACAGGCCCTGGCACACTTCAGTACATTTTACTAGGGACTTACCAGTACATAAATTATGCCAATTACGGAGAACCAATTGTAACAACTGTTTACACAGGGAGCACAGGGAGCACTTGGACTTTGACACTGATCGGCAGTGGCAAAGTGTCCAAAGCAACTAAGCCAGCAAACACTAAATCCAGCACAACATCAGAAATACAGGAGGTAGAGGCAAAAAGTCAGGGAAAACCACGCCAAAGATTCCAAGTCTAACACGTGTCTCCTCCAGCTGAAAGATGGGGAGAACTACCCACCTTTTTGGGAGTTCTCATCATTAAGGCAGAAAAATCTGGACAGACCATCAGCATTGGCTTGTTCTGTACCAGGGCGGTGTTCCATCATAAAGTCCATTCCCTGTAGGGAAATGGACCACCTCAACAGTTTCGGGTTCTCACCCCTCATCTGCATCAACCATCTGAGAGGCCTGTGGTCTGTCTGAACCCGGAAGTCAGTCCCAAACAAGTAGGGTCTTAGCTTCGTCAGCTCCCAGACCATAGCAATAGCTTCTCTTTCAATTGCACTCCAACTCTGTTCCCTGGGAAATAGCCTCCTACTAATGAAAGCTATGGGTTGGTCCACGCCCTCATCATTCAATGATGAGAGTACTGCTCCCACACCACGCTCTGAAGCATCTGTCTGCACCACAAATTCTTTGGAGAAGTTGGATGCCTTGAGCACGGACGCCTTGCACATAGTACATATCAGGGCATCAAACGTTGTCTGATAGGCATCCATCCAGATAACTTTTCTTGGCTGCTTCCTTGAAGTCAGCTCTGTCAAGGGTGCCGGGGGCCACAATGGTGCCAGGAGCATTGTGACTTCAGACCTCTCAAAGTGAGGTTTGAGGCGGTTTTTGTGTAGGACCCTCAAAGGGTTCCTTTGGAGTCTGCAAGTTGACCAAGTAGGTCACATCACTCTTGCGCTCCACCACCTCAAATATACCAGTCCACTAGTCTTGGAGCACACACGGCTCCACTGGTGTCATCACCCACACTTTATGGACAGGCTGAAACTCAACCAGAGTAGTATTCTAGTCTTACCATTGTTTCATCTCCTCCTGGCTGGCTTCCAGGTTTACCTGAACGAGTTTCCTGAAGTGCTGAGTCTGGTTTCTGAACACCAGCATGTAGCTGAACACATCTTGGGGGTCTTACCAGGAGTTTTCTCCCAGCCATCCTTCACCAGACTGGAGGTCCTCTCACAGGGTGCCAATACAGTAATTCAAAGGGACTGAACCATAAGGATTTCTGCGGTATCTCCCTGTAGGCAAACAACGGGAATGGTAGAAAAACCTGCTTCCTGCTGCCAATGGGTCAGCTCAGGCAGGTCTCCCAGTTCAGCCACTAGTTCCCCTGTAGGTTCCAGGGCACCCCCTCAGGTTCAGACCATGGAAACTTCAGTGGCTAGTTTACCACATCCCCTGGAAATTCTGTACTAGATCCTTGGGAATGTAGACCTTACCACTTGCACTGCAGTGCGCTGCCATCATTTGTACTGTACTGATTGGCTTTAATGTCCAGTTCTATCATGCTCAACTCATGGGCCAAGATCAATTTATTTTCCTCTGCTTTGGTTTAGAGCCTCAAGACCTCCAACTCATAATCCCTGGCCCTGTGCCTTTCCTCTATTTCCTCTGGTGCCCGATTTCTGGAAAGATGATTCCTGACAGCCCTAGAGGCTGCTCTCCCAACAGACAAATCTTGGGATCTGAAACATTTTCTGGTGCACCCCCATCCACATCTGCATACCCTGTCTCCTCATCTTGTCTAGTCTCCTACCAGACCCCTATGGCCTTTGGCAGCTCCTCTTTCCTAGAGTGGCTCTTTATGGGAAATCCAAATATCTTGCAGAATTGCTTGAGTTGGTCTACTTTGTAACTATTTAACTATTTAATGTCATACTCCAATTCTGCAGCCTCACTTGCTGATTTACTATTTAGAGACATGATGCGTGGATAGCTCAAGACAGATCCAATTCACTAAACAAGTGTTGTACACCAATCACTGTGGGTTAAGTGCAAATACAAGTTCAAATCCTCATTGCTGACCACCAGTGTTAGAAATGGGGGTCTCTAGTTGGCAGAGGTAGGTACCTTTATCCAAATAGGGAACCTTGATTCTAGTCAGTGTAAGGGGGATACACACTTTAGATTACCCCTGCTCACCCCCTGGGTATTTTGGCACCAGCAGACAGACTTATCCCAAAGGCAATGTGTAAAGTATTTGTACTCAAGACACTCAGTAATACAGTGATAACCGATGAGGGTGGCTCCACAAACTCGCTGACTTTGCACTGCCTCACCGGAACCGGTGCCTCCACGCCGACACAACCAAATTCCCCTGTCCTGGATTAGACACATTGCCTCCTCACTGACATGACGCCTCGCCTCCCCTGTGACAGCCTGGGAGCCGGCTTTGACCTCACCTCCACATTGCCGTGCATCTTCATAGACTTTGTTTTCGAAGGTACTATATGTTTGGGGGTCCGTGTGACTCCATGCCCGTTTCCACGCACCTTACAGTCGGCGTCGATTTATTGCTGTTGCGACATCATAATAGCCCCAGGTGGAGCTATTTGTTTTCCACAAACATTTTTGAAATAACTGTTCGAAAGTCATATTTTACTACCTGTATGTTGGATTTGTGTTGGTTTCATCTTGTTGAGTTAGATTAAGATACTTTATTTATATAAACTGGTGTGGTGTCCATTTGTGGTGTTATCACTGTGTTACTGTGTGTACTGAGTACAAATACTTTACACATTGCCTTTGGGAAAAGCCTGTCTGCTCGTGCTAAGCTACCAAGAGGGCGATCAGGGGTTATCTAAAGTGTGCATCCCCCTTACCCTGACTAGAAGCAATGGTCCATACTTGGATAAAGGTGCATACCTCTGCCAATTAGAGACCCCCAGTTCTAACATTCTTACATTGGAATGTAGCACATACAAGTTGGTGCAAAGGGGTACTGTGTACACAACCCAGTCAAGACAAATGTGCAAGTTATGCAGCACAGAATAAGAAATCCGGTGCTGAGAGTTTTCCATGCAGTGAGTGACCCATTGTTGGAGAGCCTTCATATTGCGAGTGGCAGGAGCACTTGGTGATGGGGGTTGGGAATGATCCAGCAGTGTATCTAAAGCATTTTTTAAATACTCGCATATAACTCAGGGTAGACCCGCTGCTGTGATATTACATTTGAAAGTGTGTACAGAAAATGTGGCGGATCAACAATATGGTAATATATACTGCTCAAGGCTATTAAATCTCCATCCAGTCTGCTCTTCACTAGTGTGTAATGGACTGCCCTATCTAATTGATGTCTATTGGGTTAAAGGGCACACCAGATTTCACCCAGATCGCTGTATTCTTCGTATGTGCCAAATATGTTATGTAAAATACCTCCCCATGCAGTTTCTTCTGGAGTTTGCTGCGCTTGGAGCTGTTAGGTGTGTCTCTTGTCGATGCAGGGCCAGTATCTGTAGGGCAGGGCCCAGAGCTTGTGCCATGAAGGGGTTGAACCAATGTCCACTGAGCCCAGCCACACTGGAGGGCCAATGACGAACAGCTCTGAATAAGACTGAATCTGCCTGCCAGCAGTGGCTCGGACCAGGTCTGTAAGGGGCTGCCCATAGAAAGGTTAAGACCACCGATCCCCGCAAGCCCCATAACTACTCTTCTCCTACGGGACTGTGCACTGGAGACTTCCCCAGATGCGACGCGAGTCCAGTCACATCCACTGTGTGGAGCAGCATGGCATCCCAAGGCCGGTTGAGCCCAAGCAGGTTTCGATCCACAGCTCACCTGACAGTGTGGTCCAATGCCACCGGGTGGTCGAGGGGGAGGAGGAGGCACCAAGCAATGCACCTTGGCCTCCTACACAGTAAGTATATCATACTTAATCTTCAGGGCATGTTTTTGCATTCCTCACAGCTGCTCACTGGCCTGGTGCAATGCAGGGACATTCCAGTGCTCTTTTGGGTATGGCTTACCACGTAGATGGTAATGTATTAAATGGGTGCAGCAAAGGAGCACTCGCAGTGTGTATCCGCCATGTTCAGCGATTAGCCATGCCCCCATAGCGGCCTCTTGTTAATATACACATCTTGAGACGTGCCCCTGCATGGCACAACAGAATTTGTTTACTTTTTCTGAACCATTAAATACAGCAAAATACTTTTTAAAGAACATTCCCATCATGTCATATTGATTTTCAAAGCTGTAATCAACTATTCCTGACACCATTACAAATCTTTGATGCTGGCAACCGTTTCTATATAAATGTTACATTGTGATGTAAATCATCAAGTCACCTGGCGCAATAAACAAAAACATAAATTAAAAACTTCGAGCTGAGCAAGTCTGCTTACTTTGTTTACGATAACCAGGGGAGGAATTCTGCACAAGCCATTTCAGAAAATAGGCTGCATCTGAAATATTAATGCCACAGGGTTTTCTTTTTAGAGCTGCAAAGAAAAAAAGGCAGCTTTTAATGCCTACCATTTCCTCATGCTGTAACAGCCCAACAGAGAACGGATGTGAAATATAGGGAGAGCAAAGAGCAACAGATTTGCAATCACCCATATTAAACAACATATTTCATGCTGGAGGATTAAAATAGAAAAAACTGAAATTGCTTACCACAAATCAATTTCTATTGTGGCACATGCACTATATCCATGCATTACTGTTTGTAGGAAGCTGGCTCTCGATATGGTGCATCAAAATGAGGTACACTGTGCAGAGAGTCCATGCAAAGACCCCAAATGAATTACAGAGGCACAAATGACACCACAAGTGCTCTCTTTTTGGTAGTATGGGCGAGCAGTTAGGTATATCAGAGGGCAGTGCCAAACAATTATTAGACACACAAAGGCCGTAAGCGATACCAAACTCATTAAGAAAACCTACACCAACTTATACAAATAATCACTTTTATGTGACTTTAGATACCAAGATCATTGGAATCAGGTAAGTACTTTTCGAGTCATGACTTTTTACAGTTTTCATAATGGATACAGTGCATCTTCCAAATTGGTAATGTTATCCTACGGAGGAAAACATGTATTATTCGGGCACTGAGCAGCTACTTACGGGACTGTTCTTCAGGACTTAAGGTAAATATGGGGCAAGGTCCAAGGCCACACCAACAGGTTACATGTGGGGGGGGCATCCCGGTGCAGAAGTGTGTCATGGCATTGTGTGTCCTGTTCACTTCAATTGGAGAACGGTCCAGTTAAAAAGAGGCTACTAGTAGGGACTGGCATACCAGTCTGTGGTAACCCACAGGGGGGGCTCAACCCTTAAGATCCTTGGGCACACAGGGACACCCTTGGTTCACTTCTCCTCGGGCTGTGGGGCTCGGGTGCAGTGGTGTCTTTTGGCATCAGGTCTGATGCTTGAATCACTTGCTGTTGGAGGGGGCCTGCATAAAGAGGCTGCAGGAGGCAACGGGATATCCAGTATGGTCAAACCCAAGGATGGGCTTAGGTCTGGTGGGTCTAGGGACCCCTTTGGCACCATCACCTCCTTTGGACTGGGGCTCTGGATTGCGAATACATAGGTGCTTCGAGGTGTCGGGTGGTGGTGGTCGCAGACTCACTACTTTGTCTTTCATTACTGCAAAGGTAGGCAAACAGGACAGCTGGGTCACCCTCGATGTGGATCTCACTGTCCCTGAAGGCCCTCGACGTACAGGTCTTTATTCATCTGGAGTGGTGTTCAGACTGACTACACAACATGCTTTGGATGCTGCTTGGAGTTTGAAACCCCAGGTGTTGGTTTTGAGCAGCTCTGGTCGGTCGTGGTGTCCCCACACTTGGGGGGAAGACAGATCTGACTTTTAGGAGCACTGCTACCTTTTCCTGGGTAGTTGCTGTGTCAGTAGACTTCGTAGGTGGCAGGTCGGTGTACCAGGTCTTGCTTCTTAGATGCCTGCGGCTGCAGGGGAGTAGCTCCTCTACTTCAAGGGAGTTTCTTTGACAATTTGTGAAGCACTGACAGCCCTCAGAGTTTATTGAGATCTGCACAGCAGTAGGACAAGTCAGTTGCTCCATGAGGTTTGGGTGCAGCAGGCAGGCTGGCGGGGTTGGCGCCAAGTCAGCCATGCTCCTCAGTTCTCGGGTCAGCATTCTTCTTTCTCCACTTTTTCTTTTGGTTCATAGAAATCTGAAGTTCTTGTATCAGGGGCTCCCAAAATATTAAAATTAGGGGAGTTAAGGGAGTGAGAGGTAATAGCCAATGGGCTACTTACCCTTGGGGTCACTACACCCTCTAGATGATCACTTGCTTTCGGAAGTGCACATCACCCTGTCCCAGAAGTCCTAAATCCACCACATACAATATGGTGAAATTTCTAAAATTGTGTTCACTTCCAGCTAGTCACCCAAGAGGTGTGTCCAACCTGGCAGTGCAACACACCTCCTACATAGCTAATTTCCGTGCCCGTCCAGGTGCCAAAGGGCTATGGACAAAGGGGAACGGCATCCTCTCCTGTGTGGGAAACCAGATTTGCATATCCATGGTTGTGGGTTCTTTGAAGCTCCCCTGTCTTGTAATGCTAATCTGCAGGTCTTCCTGTGGGAGAGTGAGTGTAGACCTTTTGCCCAAGCAGGGTTTGTTTTTGACCTCCTGAAAGCAAAGGCCCTCACCCTTGGGGGTCAGAAACCTGTCTCTGGTGGCAGGCTGGTAAGTTTTTAGGGAGCACCTCTAAGGTGCCCTTTGGGTGCATGTATTAATAAATCCACCACTTTATTCAGTATGGGTTTACTAATACAAGGTGTATGATACCAAACACCAACTTTTTCAGTGAAGCCATTATGTAACTGGGGAACTCGTTTTGACCAGTGCCCAGTACATACCTTAATATGGTTCCCCTGCACACTTGCAATATCTAGAACTAGAACGTCCCTACATGGACATCCAATGACCCTGGCCCAACTCTGATTTATATTGTTAGGCACTGTCTACAACCTCATATCCACCCACAGTATTGCACAAAAACCATTATAAACAAAAAACTTTAGTACGTCAGTAGAGCACAGTAAAGCAACCCAACAAAGTATCTTAGATTTAAAAAAAACAAGGTATTTTTATTCTAATCACAGTAAAAAGAGGGAGTAACCTCCACAGTTTAAAAGCAATATACAATCAATGTACATAAAAAAGAAAACAGTAAGTAGACGCAGCGTTTCGGTGAAGTTTTCAATGTGTCACCTTCTTCAGGACAGTTTTCTATACAATAAAAAATTGATTATTTACAGGCTCAATATTAAACTGACGTACAGATTATACAGCACAATGTTTTTATATTCAATACAGATTAACTGACTTTACACTAAATACAGAATAATTGACATATGATCAAAACCCTTTTTTTTATGACAGTTAACATTTTGTGTTCGATTTACAAATCCCCCCCACACATTACAACATGGACAACAAACCAAGATTAACCTAATAAGAAAAAAAAAATTCCTTACTTATATAGAGATGTGTTGTATCTTGAATTCTGCTGTATCTAATCTTTATCGTGCTGGAATATACATGCACTTTCAATAAATAGATCAATGCAGAGCAGCCCGCCTTTATCTCATTGGGTGCCTGCAAAGACGATATAAACTACATCTGTTTATTCACTATACATGTATGTCCTCCTCTTCACTATGAATAAGTGCCTGGCATCTGTCTGTGAGGTGCATGCTACGAATACAATGGGAGCAGTATCCCATTCTAAGATGGCCGACGGATTTAAGTCACGAGATACTATAAATAAGGAAACAATCAAATACTTTTTTTAGGGATTTTACAGGGATTTTCGTTGTGGAAAGGAGGTTAATCATGAACATATAAGCGTAACTCGAACAGAGATAACAATAGGGACTCTGTATACGGGGACCCATAATTGGGACTAGTACCCCGTTCCAAGGTGGCCGACAAATTTTAACCCCCAGATACGATAATTAAAGAAATAATTAAACAGGTGGCCTTAGGGATCTTATTATTATATTTGTTATGGTAATTTAGCTGGTTAGGTAGTTATAATTAAATGTGAACAGAGATAACAATAGGGACTCTATATTTGGAGCAGGGAGAGTATGACCTTTGACCCCACAGGTATCCATTTAAATACAGCTCTGGGTTGGAAGTATTGTTATCCCGACCCGGAAGCTGTGTGTGGTGAAGCAGGAAGGCCGTCTGACTACGAGGTAAGCAGGAGGTAATGCTGCCTCGCTAGTGGTTGCTATCTGGATGCCTGAGCTGGACCTAAAGAAGGGTATATAGGGCCTTAAATTAATGACCAGGTGTAGTGTTCTTAGATAAGGACGGTAAAATGGGCACTAGTTTTGAGAATTGAGATTTAATATATCAGTAAAACAGTCTCCGAACTTTCCTGGGAAGTTATAAAGAATAGTTCCATTGCTACGAGTAGGGTGTTTTTGATAAACGTCAACAAACAACATATTAGTTATGTGCTAACTATGGGCCCACACACAATAGTTTAATAATGCCAAATAGCCGCCTTTTAATGATATAGACCATACAGTGAGGCAGGTGTTACCCCACAACATTGTGGCTCTATATGTAATAGGTTTGGTTGGGGCACCAAGAGATTGAGAACCAACGCTATTACACCGGTCTCTAGCCACCCTGAGTGATACAGATAGGGGGTGACAAACTCCACATAGAGAATGATAGACTCTCTGTATGAAAAAGAAAGGGTCAAACATGATTGATCCCTCTCTAGGGAATTGGTATTCTATCCTGTTGGCCGTAGAAAGGGGGTTTTCTTGTATTCGTAGCATGTACCTCACAGACAGATGCCAGGCACTTATTCATAGTGAAGAGGAGGACATACATGTATAGTGAATAAACAGATGTATATATCGTCTTTGTAGGCACCCAATGAGATAAAGGAGGGCTGCTCTGCATTGATATATTTAATGAAAGTGCATGTATATTCCAGCACAATAAAGATTAGAAACAGCAAAATTCAAGATACGACACATCTCTATATAAGTAAGGATTTTTTTTTCTTATTAGGTCAATCTTTGTTTGTTGTTCTCTTTGAGAATTCAGATTATGACTTTCTTTTTTAGCATTTGTATCCTATTAGTAATGATGTGCGACATCTGAATATATCTAACACGGTGGCATCCCACGCACAGCGTTTTTCAATAGCATTGCCTTTATGATAAGGTATGTTTTGTTGTTCTTGCTAGACTAGATTGTAATAGCAAAGTATAATCGAGGAGCCTGAATGTTAAATTAACAAAGGTGGCTGTGTCTTCTGTTTGTATGTGTTGTTGATAGGCTGTAACACAGAAGATTATCCCGAGCCAGCACCCGGGTATACCATATTGCTGACTCCTTTTTACACGTTTAAAGCTTGAAAACTAGTCATTATTAAAAGGCTAGAGGTATGTTGTTTACACTTTTTTTAGCAAAGCCTGACTTCTAGTTTTCTATTTATAAGAATTGTGTCATGTAATCAAGTTTTATGAGAACATGAGTAATGACTTGGTTTATATGTAATGTGTGGGGTGGATTTGTACATTGAACACAATGTGTTAACTGTCATAAAAAAAAGGGTTTTGATCATATGTCAATTATTCTGTATTTAGTGTAAAGTCAGTTAATCTGTATTGAGTATAAAAACATTGTGCCTTATAATCTGTATATCAGTGTAATATTGAGCCTGTAAATAATCAATTTTTTATTGCATAGAAAACTGTCCTGAAGAAGGTGACACATCGAAAACTTCACCGAAACGCTGCGTCTACTTACTGTTTTCTTTTTTATGTACATGGATTGTATATTGTTTTTAAACTGTGGAGGTTAATCCCTCTTTTTACTGTGATTAGAATAAAAATACCTTGTTTTTTTAAATCTAAGTTATTTTGTTGGGTTGCTTTACTGTGCTCTACTGACGTACTAAAGTTTTTTGGTTATAATGTTTTTTGTGCAATACTGTGGGTGGATATGAGATTGTAGACAGTGCCTAACAATATAAATCAGAGTTGGGCCAGGGTCATTGGATGTCCATGTAGGGACGTTTTATTCTTTGCAATATTTCACCCTGTCCCGATTGGATTCTAGGGTATCTCCCTTTTTGTTGTGACTAATATCTTGAACTAGACAGCACAGGGCCATATCTATTCATGTGGATATGTCCTCACATCAAACATAATGCACCCTGCCTCAGGGCTCAAAGGCATGTTGCAGGAGTGACCTAAATATATTAGATGCAGTGACTTTGGCATGAGGCACAGGGCTGTGTCATGTTGTGTTTTTACTCATGGTTTGCACCATGTCATGCAGCCTGCAATTGCAATATGTGGGCAATTTGTATGTGGGTCCCTTAGGGTGGCATTAGGTATGCTGCATCCCTTAGGGACCCTCTTTAGTACCTATACTCTAGGTACCTGGGATACAATTTACAAGGGACTTACAGGGGTGCAAAAGTCTTGTGCCAATTGTAGCACAATTATACAACAACTTGTGTTAGGGAAGGAGCACTGGCACTGAGGTCTGGTTAGCAAGCCTCAGTGCACTGTCAGAGTTTAAAATCAGTATCTTGTAGCTAAAATGTGGGCAAAAAGTGAGAGGGGTCGGTAACTGCAACACATGCCCAGTTGTCTACCCCATCTTAGGTTGTTTTATTACTTAAAGGGGGGAATTAAATAACTGCTAGATGTTAGCACAATATACTTTGCTGACTGTGAATGAGGGGGCGCACTGCTGGTGGGGGCTGTCATTTGCTGCTCTTCTTGCCCTCACATCACCCTGGTGGGACTCCTAGTCCCAGAGTGCAACAGAACCCAACTCTCCGAAGCTGACTTAGGGGAGGTGTGCTCATTGTGCTCATAGCGCTGCCTCCCCACTCACGGGTGCGCATCCTACGGCTGTCAGCAACAGGAAGAGGTGGGTGGGACCCCCCCACCGGCTTCCATTTCTGACTGCAGGGGAGGAGAAGATGATTACTGTGAGTGACTTACTGCCCTGGATTTTGGCGATCGACAAGGTGCTTTCCCTGGTCGCACCTGTTATTTGACTCACATAGCCGTTTGTTTTAGCCAGCCACCTGCTTTGTGACTCTCAGTTTTTTCCTCTCCGGTCTCTTATAGTCTTTCGTCTCCTTCGGGCCCAGTGTGGGATTGTGTTTTTGACACAGGGGGGTGTGTATTTGTATAAATAATATGAGAGTGACCCCTTATAGACAAGAGCTATGGTACTATAGTCAGTATTCAGAAAAACAACTACTCTTGGCAATTGTCAAACAAATCTATATGTGCACTCCTTCTGCAAGCAATCAAACCATAATACTTCACCAGTCCTGAAAAGGAAAAAACCGAAGAATGTGTATATATAAAAAAATTATCTTTAATTAATTAAATCATCATAAGTATGTACATCGCATGATTCTCAATAGTAAAAAAACAATATGCCAGACAGTGATTCAAAATATTAAAAATACATCAAAGAGAGATAACAACAGACATAAAAATTAGTCTTTAGCAGTGGTTATTCCATCAGAATCAATGACAGTATTGACAGCATTTAATCTTTTACAATCAATACTATTCGTCCCTTGGATGTAACCTCACAAGGACAAGACTTGACGTGTTTCGATGGGACCCAAGCTGAATAAGAGTACCTTCTTCAGGACAACATATATAATACCCCTCTTTCTTATGAACAACCTCTAGTATTAAGGTGACATTCAATTAGATCAGCCGTTCTTGCAAATCGGCCATAGTGATAGGTGGACACTTTTTTTGGGTGCCTTTGTTCTTGCCCAGCACCTCTCAAAGAGGTGTGGGAGGGATAATGGTTAAAAGCAAAAAGATACCGCTAGACAGTCGGTCCTTGAATTTGGTTGTTATCGTGTACCTTTATTCTTTCCCAGCTCCACCCAAAAAAGGCATGGGGTGGTATTGGTTAAAAGTAAAAAACTACAGCTAAACAGTCAGTCCTCCAAATAATTCTGACCTTCTATTCGGTGGTTAAATGCTCACATTTAATTATAGTAGGTTTCATGGAAACGTTCCCTCATAACCCCGGAGTTCAAACCGTACCCTTATATTTGGTGGTAAGGAGCACTGGCTGAAAATTCATAGGCATTTATAAAAACGTTTCTTCACAAAATTGGAGCTCAGTGCATCACTGCTATCCGCTTTTGTATTTTTGACAAAAAACTCTGCATCTCAGTGGGGGGTCTGTATTTGATAAAGTGGTTTTGATTTGAGCAGGGTAACCACATTATTGTTGTTTAGGTAAAAGCGCTTAATGATACTTAAGGGCTCCACAAACATGGAGAAGAAGAAAGAGTCTTCCCTGCCTGCTGTCCCTGCCTGCTGCCCTTCGAGTTTCAGGCATACAGGGCTTCCTTAATCGGGTGGTGGGTGTAGTATCCAAAGAAATTGAGGTGGTTGAAAGAAGGCTATATTTGAATAGGGAATGCCTCCCTTCATCTATCCCTGGGTCACCCCCTTCCAGGATGAAGGGGTTGGTCACCTCATCGTTCAGGCGTACAGGTGTGTCAGGGGGAAGATCTTGGGCGGTTATGTTGGAAAACAGCCATTCGCCTAATCCTACATCGCTGTGGATTAGCCCTAAGCGCATGCTTAAGAGGATATCTTATGCCACAATCCAGCTTCCATCACAGGTTAACTCATCCGTTCAACCTAACATTAACCCAACTGGTGGCGAGGGGGGCCTTTCCTCTAGAGGTGACTTGTTAAGGGAGATCGCAACACTATTAAATGAAAAGTTGAACCCAATTCTGGCAAGACTCTCCCTTACAGAGGACAGGATCTTAGAGATTCTATCCCATACAAATAAGGGGAGGGGGAGCTATAGAACTAAAGTACTTTGAATGGTCATGTGAGGTTTATTGAATCCAATGATAGACCCTGTTTCGAATTGCGTGGTGGTTACGTTTAGCAATTCCCAGTACCTGGCAGAACTATTTTCCGTTCTTCCCTCTCCTCGGTTATGTGACCTTCCTGTTATAGAGACCCTCCCTCTGGTTTTTTTCTATAGGCCTGGAGGAGTGGCCCATCTTCCACCATCTCAGGGTCCTATGAGGGGGTTTCTCCACCTAGAGAGCATCAGGCTGCCTATCACTTGGTCCGCCTCTAACAAATTTCTCCCTCTGAGTGGTTTGGAGTCTTGTGACTGACTAGGCACCAGTGACCCTTGCCGGCAGCCTATGCCCTGCGCCACACCTGTGGTAGCCTCTCCTCTATCACCTAAAGGATGGACACTCCTGTCTTGAACCTTTGTGTGTCTTTCTGCCAAGTTGACTGATCCTAGGAGGTTGCCATTAATACATCTTATCTAATAATTTGCCTCCAAGAAACATGTGAAATAAAAATTAGCTTTTTCTTGGAGGGCTATACCTCCTATTTAGAACCAGCAATGTCCTCTGGCTGGGAGGACCGGGGGACTTGATTATGTTCATTGCAGTGGTAATAGGAGGCTATATTTGTGATCTTCGCTGGCAGGCCCAGACTCTGCAGGGGTTGCATTTGTCAGTGCTGGGCTTCCTCCCGATAGTTCTAATTAACCTCTATATTGCTAAAGGGTGTAAAGATGAGGACTGCAGTGTCTCTTGTCTTGAGCGGGCTTTGAAGTCGCTACACGAGAAGTGCACAGGGAGAGATGAAATTGTGCTTGCGGGGGATTTCAATTGTCATCATGCAGCCCACCTCAGGAATCTGATGTTTTAAATTACAGATGTTTCCTTAAGGAGGGGTTACATTTTGTACACCTGACACAGGGTCAGGAGCTCACTGAGATTTTGGAATCTTATAATTTTACTTTTACTTTGGAGATATTGGTGAGCTCCTGAGGTTCTTTAATTTTGACTCCATCTTACATTTGTCGTCAATTTGTGTTGCCTTTACACAGGCTGCTCTATTCATGAAGTGTCTCTGCCCTTTGGACTGCAACGTGTTGAAAACCCCCCTCTGTCCTTGCTTTGAAATCAATCTCAGACACCAGCTGGCCTAACTGCATACAGACATGTCCTGCCATTACTGATTGACCTTTATGTGCTGTAATTGATTTACTTATGGGTTGGGCAGAAACACACTTAAGGGGGACGTTCTGGTTACATGATGCCTTGTTCTGAATGTTTTCCTATTGGCTAATATTTTGCAGATCTTGTATGTCCATATTAGGTATTTTGCATGCTTGCAAAAGCTAGGACTGCCCCTTACTTTTGTGCTGAGTTTGTAACCATAAGCATATAAAAGGCCTCTGTGTTCTGTACTCTTTAGACTGCCTCATTCAGTTGCGAAGGGTCCTGTGTGACGTAGTCTCACTTAATTAAGTTTAATAAAGATGTCTTTCCATATTTCAGCTTCTGTGCCAAGTTCTATGTATTAGTGATACCCCTGAGATTGAAGATTACAGTTCTTCAAATGGCGCGGGCAACTTGGGCTTCATCAGAGAAGTGACTTTCTGAAGGAGTGATCTTGTCAGGAGACTGAAATCTACTGAGGAGGACCGGACGGGACTCTACTACTCTGTGCACAAGGATTCTGGAGATTCTTTGTCTTTGCAGCACAGTATATTTCTGATCTTCCTGATTTTGATCCTCCACATGATGTCACTCCTGACTGAGAACCTTTTTGGCGTGAGTATTCTAAAAAAGGACTGTTAGGTCATTTAGAACTTGGCAGTTAGAATTTGGACAAACCTTTTGATTGGTAAAAGTAAGGTAGTTTAGTAACGCTTACTGTAGCTTTGGAATTTTGGAATTTGTGTTGGCCAACTTTTGATTTGTATGGATTTGATATGCAAATTGCAATTTGTGTAGACAGGTAATGAGGAGATTTTTCTCTATTTGGTTTTGTTGAACGGTGCACGTATGAAAAGTACATTAAGCACTACTTTGATTATAATATTGTATATTCTGCAATATTTTTGGCATGCCTGTTTTCAAGCTCACATAGAAGAATGTGTTGCTTTATTTGGAAGGTACCATAGTGTGATGTGAAATTAATTAGCCGGCTCTCCTAGAAGGAATACCTAAATAGGTTTAGGTATACAAACATATTTCTTCCTTGGTGATTCTGTATCCCCAGGGAATTAAAATATGGACATAATACATACAAGGATCCTTTGTTCTGTGCAATTTTATGAATGAAGATATGCAGAGCGATTTTTGGTGTTCTGCTATCCAAAGCTAGTGAATTGAGTGTATTTTCGCTTCTTGGACACATATCAGACTGTTGGGTTGTTTTTGCAGTCTTTTGGAACACAATTGAGAAGCGTTTCTTGTAAATATGACTTACAACTAGTATTTACAAATGCTTTGGTTTAAGTACAGTCTGTGGGCTGTCCTTCGTTTTTGTCCTGAGTATTGATATGTGGGTTGAATATGTGTTTAAATGTCTATGTGGTTTTCCCATTAGTGCAATTTCTGTAAGTGAATAGCGATGGCGCTATTCACGAAATAAATGGCTAAAGCGCGCCCTATTGTGTGTCCTGAGTGTTTGACCCCTTTCTGTTTATGTCTGAAATGAGCTCAATGTCTGTTCGTGGTTTTTATTGATGTTTTCAGTCTATTAAGCAAAATGTCTAAATGCTTAAAAACTAAAATGTAAATTCACATTCACTAGGAATAAAAAGAGCCCCCAAAAACGAAATTGGGTGTTTTGCAAAAAATAAATAAACTTACAGCATTTTCCTTAGATACATTGTATTAGATATTAACAGGCAAACACATAATCTGAATACATTTGATCTTGCTGTATTGCACGCGCATTTTGAAACTTGAAATGTCTTAGTTTTAGTTTTAAATAGATTGCCACCGTGCTCATGTTACAAACATTGAGAGACAAGCTAAATAAACAGGAATATTTACCAATCTCAGGACTTCGCCCTCAGTTGCACAGGTGAATCTTTGCATTTCAGAATGTTGTTTTAAAAAGGTTCCAAAACTAAGGTTCATTATTTTGTATTATAGGAAGACATTTCAATTAAGGGTTTTCCTCTCTTTAAGCATTTCTGTAAGCATATTCTTGGCTCTGTTGCTAAATAATATTTAACCCATGTAATGAAGAAACATTTAAAAAGAAAGAAACAGTAACAGATGCTGAAACAAGATAAGGCATGTGCAAGGAAACTAAAAAGTTAACGATGTCCTGAACATTGATTGGCAATCTCAGATAAAGATCAATCAGGGAAATTGGCTTTGCGAGGTCAGTTTCTTACAGTTCATTTCAGAATAAACCTGGTTAATGTGTACATTAACTGGGGAGGCCAGCCCACCTTGTTCGCCAGCCTACCTTTGCAGGCCTACGTGGCATAGAGCAAAAAAAAAAAAAGAAAATGAAGTCAGATTGGAGGAATTACAGAACCTTAATATGTGGAATTATCAAAAATTATTGGGTTTATTAAAAATAATTATTAATTAAGCAAAATAATTATTAAAAATAAGTGCTACAAAATTCATTTTTTATTATTCATGAAGCTTAATACATATACTGTGACCTCCTAGCATTATAATTTAATTTAAGTTATGTTATACTGCATAATGAGGACATTAGCATATAGAATTTCACTTGGCACAGGCGTGAAAACTCATTTTTCTCAGGATTTGCATGAGATATGTCTAATGTCCAATCTTTGGAATTTGTAAAGAACATTCTGAGGATGATTAATATGTATCACAATTATAGGATATTTATTTTTAAGTGCCCCAAATATCAAAGTCGAATTTGGGTAAAATATGGGCATTCTTGCCATTTACAATAGCTTTAAAGTGCTTTAGGCTTCAGTAAATGCATACATTTAGGTATAACACAAATTTGCAGGTTGTTCCCATTTGGGTTTGCTTTTAAATGGCTCAGTGAGCCAATGTGCCCGGTGCAGAGGTTTGAGTTTAATATCAGGGTGGAAGGTTTTAACTTTGGCTGGACCTAACTGAGACCTTCATCCATTTAAGGTTGATGAAATGAGTACCATTGCAAACAAGCATTAGTTCTAAAAACTGGTCTGTGCGTTATTATGTTCTGCGAATTATTCACAGTAACTGTTTTAATAATCTAAGTATAGAAATAAATTATAGCCCCTAACAGGAGTAATATATATATCATGTATTTTTAAATAGGGTTGGTTATTGCAGGTTAGAAAGAGTTGGGAAGTTTTTTTTTGTCTTTTTCAGCCTTAGACTGCGAAAGAGGGAGAGGGCTGACGAGCCCGCAAGGCAGATTCTGACCTTAAGGTCATTGAGGTGGGAGTTAGGAGTAAGTGTAAACAGATGGAGAAATCATTGCTTGGAAAAGCAGGGCCTCAAAGGGTGATGGCGTGCGGGACACGCAGAGTGTCTGTGAAAGAGTTTTTGGGAAGTCAAAATTAAGGTGGTTTAGCATGTTTTCAAAAGATGGTTGGTTACAGTTGATATTTTGTGTGTTATGTGCAGTGTCAGCAGTATGTTGAAAAAGATGTGTTTTTTTTTATTATGACTTCTTTTGAAAAGAAATGTTCGTGCGTTTTACATATTTTTGCATTTTATCCTTTTATGAATTGTTCCTGCTGGTCCTGTGTGTCAGAAGCGACACAGTAAGTTGTGTTTGACAGCCAAATCTCCACTAACTTGTGATCTGCTGTCAAAAGGAGGGTGAGGATTTTAAACCTGACAAATTAAGCAGGCCCGAATATTGGGTTTTGGGCTGCAGGTTCACAGTGCATAAAGTGCATGCAATAGTGTTGTGTGTCACCACTTATTTACATTTGCTATTGTACTTTGTCTATGCTTTTTGTGCTTGATATACAGCGCGTATATATGATGGCTTGGCATGTGTGTGTTTTTTTTATTTTATGCATGTTTTTGTTTTATGTTGCTGTTTTAGATACTATTACAAGTTCACCTGTGTTGTGAAGGGTTCTACATGACGATGTATATCGCTGCACAACATTTGGGTGAATTTGCGCTGATACTAAATTTCACAGATATGATATTTTATGCTGTGAACAAGACACAGAACACTTCACCAGTGTATGTCAAATTTGGCTATATAGTATTGAAGTAAAATAAAAGAGATATACAGGATCAAAGTGTGTCACCTGCAATTAGTCACAATACTGTCCTCTTCCCTTAAGAAACAGGCAGCCCTAGATTTATGTTTCCTTGATTGGACCTAAGGATGAAATTATAGATTTGTGGCTCTTGCTAAAGGTGACCTAAACTTTTCATTTTTTCCCTGAAAAAGGAACTGGAACATTAGCTGAGATTACCGTATATGGTGTAGCAGCCCGCGGTAGAGCTAACATTTGTGTACTATTTTGACTTTTGTGCATCACCCATACTCTTGGTATTATGTCACAAACTTGACTATCACCCGAGTAATTTTTTTTGTTCTTCCTATAGATTTTTCTTTTGCCGCTTCTCCCCTGACTGATGTTGCATTGTGCCTAGTTAATGGGGATTTTAGCTGTGTCTTACTCTCATTTCCCTTTTCCATAATCTTTTCACCAGTCAGCTCATTTATTCCTTTTGAATGACCAGACTGGTTTTCAAGAATTTTCTTTAGGCCTACTTTGATGTTTTCCAGTCTGACCGTCATGGTAGTGATGGGCTGGTTAACTGACTCAATACTATAGTAAGATAAGTTTTCCACCTCAATAGGAGACACCTTACGTTTTTTTGAATATGACAAATTCAATGCCTATTCTAATTTGGTTTTTAGTTCCTTTGTTCTGCTTCTTTGATTTTTGGTGGATCAGATATGTTCTAAATCATGGAAATACCAGGACTCTCTAGTTCTTGTTTTTTTGTTTCCACATTTTGATCATTAGCTTTTGTATTGCATAGTCCACCTGATGCACAATTATTAAAGGGAGGTATCTACATGTCCCTGATAATATGTATTATGCGATTTCTCTTTTGAGGTGTTGTAGATAAGGAATTTAGGAACACCTATATGTAATCATTGAGAGAAAAAAATGTGTTTACCCCATTAGACGATGCCACCATATGTGAGGACATCCATTCAGATAGAATTCCCATGTCGCTATCTACCCTTAGATGGTAGAGGATATGCTCTCACTTGGAAAACCAATTGAAGAGGCTAGAGGCACTGTATTGCCTACTGCTTTTGTCTTTGTATTGCCTTTGAGAATGACAGTGTATTCTAGACCAGAAATGTCCCATGATGTATGGCCACTCCTTTAAAGATTGCAGGCCACCTGCTTGCAGTCCCCTTGTTATACAATGAACTGTTTTTGTACTTAATTGAAGGAAACTAACAACTGTGTCATATTTTCTACGTCACTAGGTTCTGCGGGGTTAAGTCATAATAACCTGCGGAACTCACCCACAATCCCATCAGTGACAGCTATAGATGAAAAGTCCCAGCACCCAGAAAAGAAGCAAGGGTGACTAGCGATCGCCAGCGCGCCATCAATGGTATCTCTAAAGCATCGCACTTGCTACATCAGACGGTATTGGACATCACAGAACCAGAATTTCAGTGCAAAAGAGCGAAAGAGAAGGATTCTTGTTGTTTTGAGGCTTCAGTTCTCCACCTGTCATGTGCTGGTAACCTCTGACAGTGTGCAGTCCCTTGAGCCCCTTGGCCTGAGTTTTGGCCACACACCCCCTTTTCTTTGCTCCAACGGAAAGGCAGTGCACCGGAGGATCCAAGATTGGCAAAAGGCACTACATTGTGGTACCTATGATTAAATGAAAGAGCAACCCGAGCATCCTCTGACACTGAAATGAGAGTGTTGGAGCCTGAAAGGGTTGCTGAGTTTGAAAGTCTGTAGCTCTTTACCGATTAATAGTACTTGGGTCTGCATGAGATGATCTGTGCCCATGACCAACGAAGAGCACAATATCTGTAGTGTCTGCCGCAGAGGAGAGACACTGGTGCATTGCATTGAGACATTGAGACTTTCAAGTGAGCTGTGAGTGTTTGCCAGGAAGGCACTCCAACGGATACTGAGAAGTACCATTTTCATGAAAGGCCTGAATGAAGAGGCCCATGCGGAAGAAAACAACAGAAGCAGATTTGATGGACAATAGAAGCCTGCCAGAGAGGCTTGGACGGACTCTGGGTATTTCCCGTGCGATTGCATAGAATGGGTGTTTGGAGACTGATTCTTATTGTTTTACTGGCATTGTCAATAGTCGCTGAAATAACTAGGAGCCCTGAAAATGTTTGCAAAATAATTTTAGGATTTGCCTGTGTAATGGCAAAAGGAGGGTCTGAGGTTCTTTAATTTTGACTCCATCTTACATTTGTCGTCAATTTGTGTTGCCTTTACACAGGCTGCTCTATTCATGAAGTGTCTCTGCCCTTTGGACTGCAACGTGTTGAAAACCCCCCTCTGTCCTTGCTTTGAAATCAATCGCAGACACCAGCTGGCCTAACTGCATACAGACATGTCCTGCCATTAATGATTGACCTATAGGTGCTGTAATTGATTTACCTCTGGGTTGGGCAGAAACACACTTAAGGGGGACGTTCTGGTTACATGATGCCTTGTTCTGAATGTTTTCCTATTGGCTAATATTTTGCAGATCTTGTATGTCCATATTAGGTATTTTTCATGCTTGCAAAAGCTAGGACTGCCCCTTACTTTTGTGCTGAGTTTGTAACCCTAAGCATATAAAAGGCCTCTGTGTTCTGTACTCTTTAGACTGCCTCATTCAGTTGCGAAGGCTCATGTGTGACGTAGTCTCACTTAATTAAGTTTAATAAAGATGTCTTTTCATATTTCAGCTTCTGTGCCAAGTTCTTTGTATTAGTGAGACCCCTGAGATTGAAGATTACAGTTCTTCACTCCCCTAACCCTACAAAGTACCCAACCTTTAAAGGGAGGGATTGTAGGTTGTTCATTTACTTTATATATATGTGTCATGCCCGTTATGCTTGCTGATTTCCCACTTTAGCACTATCCAAAGTCCTTTTAGCAATCATAATCCCTTATCCCTAGCTCTGGATGTCCCCACAGCACCTCAGTTACAGCAGAGGGGGGCTCTTACGAGGCTTTCTATGGCTGACCAGGGGAGAATGCTCAGTCCGTCAAAGCCTCTCTTTTTGGAAGCAGTGTGCAAAGAGATCAAAATTTGTCTGGACATAGAAGAGGGGTGAGGTTTGGCAGCATTTGATGGTATGGCTTTAGGCGGTCTCAAAACAATGTTCACATCTGCCTCTGGTAGATCAGGGTCTTAAAATCCCAAATGGTTTGATAGGGACTGCTCAAGAAAGTCGCATGAGCTGAAGGCTGCTTTGAAGCAGACACCAAGAGATAGGTGTTTGATAACAGATTGTACACAGGCTTACAAGCAGGCCCAATCTGACTGTAAGTTTATCCTGTGGCAATTAGCTTGGGGGGAGCTATATCAGGCGTGCGAGACAGGGGATAGTTCTCTGTTTGGAAAGTGGTTAATAGGTCACGTTTTGCGGATGGCTCTGGTACAGTAATATGCCATCATATCTCTGAACAGCAGTAGTTTGACCACTTTGAATGTCTCTATAACCAGGGGAGTGCGGGATTTACATAAACCCGGCTTTAGAGGCTTTAGTTGTGCCCCAGTGGTTTTTACTTTAGAAGAAGTTACAGAGGGCATCACAGCCTTGTCGAGCAATAATACTCCAGCACCTGATGGCATCCCACCAGATTTATTTAAGGCTGACAGGTGGTCTGGGGTCCCCTTGTGACTCAGGTGCTGACTGCAGCTGCCCAGGAGGGGGTGTTTTGCGTCTTGGTCTACATCTGTGATTGTCCTGGGTTTTAAGAAGGGTGACAAGGACAATCCACAATGCTACCATCCAATATCTTTAATAGATGTGGTGGTAAAGGTCTTGGGGAGGGTAATTCTAAATAAGTTGTGGGAGTGGGTTGAGGAGACTAACATTATGGTTGATATCCAATATGCTTTAATGTTGGGCGGTCCACTTCGTGACCGTGCCTGAACCTACACCTAAATATTGATTAGTATACGGCTGTCCGGTCTGAATCTCTGAATTTAGCATTCATGGACTTAACGTTCGCATTTGATAGGGTTAACCAGGAGAAACTTTGGGCCCTGCTTATCAAGATGGGGGTTGATCCTAGCATTGTGGCCCTTGTAGCAAATTTCCATTCAAATATATCTGCCTCAGTGCTTTTTCCCAGGGCGTTAATTGTACTCATTCATTTTCTACTAGCAGTGGTGTCCGCCAAGGGTGCATACTTGCCTCTTTCTTGTTTATTTTTTATGTGAATGGGCCAGAGTCCGCTTTATTATCAGTCAAATCAGGCTGCCCGAGGGTTGGTGTTACATCCCTCCCAGTTTTATTTCACTGGGAGGGATCTAACACCACTGGCCCTCACTGCTGGCGGGTGGTATCTACTCTTGGACACATTTGTCTCATTTATGGGGAACTTAGACTTTTTTTTAAAATCTTTTTTATTGAAGTTCTTGGGGTCATTAAGTAAAACATATCAACATAAATTGCACAATATAGACACATAGCAGGATTTACACATTTTTTGTAAGATTACAATTATTGTCTTAAATCAATCAAAATAAGATCTCCAAATTCCAGGAACAAGGGAACCTGTGTTGAGCGCCATTCTGTAGGATCAATGATCTTGCCACTGCCATTGCTATATATATCAATTTTATAAGCTGGTCTACTCATACAAGGTCAGGGTCAAAGCCATACAAAATCAATTTAACATTAGATTCAATCAAATAAGTCTGGAGATAAAGAAAAACCTCATTCCAAAATTACTTGATTTTACAGCAGTGTACAATTATATGAGACCAATTGGCGGGAGCGGCTTGCAAACATCTGAAACAGTTAGCCGAAGTATTAATGCACATTTTGGCGATAACAGCCGGAGTACGATATAATAACCAATTGCTTAAAAAATAACATTCTGCACCAATTTGCGCCTCTCAAAACACAAAAATTTAATTTATTAATAGTCTTCCAGGTGTTAATGAATAATAGATGGTTCTCTTGTTCCCGCCATTTTTTAATTACTTTTATGCTCAAATCTTCCTCCCTACTCTGTGCTAAGCACCGTTTCCATTCCCCAGGTTTTCTAGCTCTTATAGTCAAGAAGAGATCATTCCATAGCTGAGTAGGAGGGCTAATGTATCTTGAGTCCAATAGCGTCAAGGTTTTATAAATCAAACTATAAGAACTTATTAACAAAATAAATTCCGGGATTAATCGTGCCATCTCTCCCTGAGATATATTGAACCCAGCACGTTCCCATTTTCGAATTATTTCTAATCCCATTTTGACCCCTATTAAGGCAAAAACATTTATTAAAGGGGTCATAAAATGAATCTGAGGGAGAGAATATCTTTTAAGCATGGCTTCCCGTCTTTTGAACAGCCAGTTCATGATCTTATAACAAACCAATTTAGGTGATTTGGGTACCTGGAGGGGGGAAGGAATTTGAGCCTCAAGACTGATTCGATCAAAAAAAAATTAATAAATATATCCTGCGTATGTAATCCATTTTTAGATCTTTCTAAATATTGTGCAAAGTATGCATTGTAGTAATCTTTAAGATTGGGTAGCGAGAGACTGCCCTGATCAGTATCTGCATAAAGTGTACCTATTGAGATACAAGGAGTTTTTTTACGCCACTTAAACCCTGAGAACAACGCTTCTACTTTTAAGAAAAAGATGCCGGGCAGAAACAGGGAATCATGGAAAATAAAAAGTTAAAAAGTGGAAGTACGGACATTTTAATCAGTGCCACCCGACCTAAGATGGATAATGGCAGTGGGTTCCATCTAGCAAACATAGAGCGAACTTTCTGAAGAAGAGGGTCAAAGTTAAGTATATATAAATCTAGTACTGAGATAGAGAACAAGACCCCCAAATATCGTTTGGGCCTTGAATTAATACAGCTGCTTAAATCTGGATGTAGTTCTGGCTCTCCGCCCTGTGGTAAATAAATAAATAATACCCTATTTTTGACTAGACTTATAGCATAACAGATAGCTCAATAAAATAAGAGTCAAGATTCGAGGTAGTAGGAGTTTCTGCAGGTTTATTACAGCATAAGGACAGGATCAGGACAACCTGCATAGGAACAGAATGACAGGGCCCAGCAGGACAACTGGGGCCCAGCAGGGAAAAAGAGGCCCAGCAGCTGCTGGGGCTAGGTCTGGGATGAGCGCGCTAACATTCAATAACAAAACACAGGCATATATACATAGCGCGAACACATAGCATTACATTGCAGTAGGCGTAGCAGTGGGTGGAGCAGAAAGGCATGACGCGTAGCAGTCGCGAAAGATAACAGTAAAAAGAGGTGTAACTGGGCGTATACATAGACATGTGGTGCAAACATAACAGAATATGTCATGAATGGGCGGAAACCTTGGAGGGGGCTACCTAAGGAGCCGGGACCTTTAACCTAATGGTGCGCGAAAACTGGCAATGACGTGTTACTAGGAGAAGCTGGGGGCTATGAACTCTGTGTTAGGAGCAGAGACTAGAGTCTGGAGGGTCGGAGCGACATGTACCTAAACCCTATCTGGTATCTAATGTTTAGGGAACATGTTGATATAAACTAGAAGTCATGAGGGGAAAAGCTAACTCGATTCTAAGACTGGACCATACATTATTCTACATGTAGTGCGTGATGAAGAATACTAAATGACCATTAAATACAGTATTTCTCTAACGTGGAGCCGAGTAGGCTAGACAATGACGGAAACTATTGATGCAGTTCAGTAGCTTAGGAATGCAGAAGGAGGACTGAACTGATAGCTGGAACTATAACATACTTTTGGCAGACTCAGAGGCAGAACCAAGCTGCACCGGGCACTGCGAGGCAGGAAGTAAGTGAAGGGTCGAGGATACAGGTGGGGGCTGTATCGCTCCTCTGCGAGGCTTTCAGGAGACAGGAGCTGAATCTGATGTCCGGGCCCTTTTGAGGCCTGGAAACGGGGACTTTATAATGGAATAACGTGCACACTGGGAAACGTGGCAACATAACTTTACATAGGCCTGATATTCGTATTATTCACGAGGACTGGAAACTGACATATCAGAGGTGGACACAACTGGAATTGCGTCAATAATCGGACATGGGGAATAACATATGCATATTGGTCATGCACACATAACATATGATGGATGAGGCGTAGGGACACAGAACATGGCAAAAGTTACTTTTCCACATTCCCTCCTTGTCACTACGTTTCCATCAGGAAACATCAATTTTCATGATACCATCTATCATTTCATACAGTACCATTTGCTCGTCTCGAATTGTCTTGGAACGAGATTTAGAACGGGGCTTGGGACTAGGAATACAAGAGGTAGCGCACATGCTGCAAATCGCAGGGCCACATTGTATACAGAGGCAGCAGCTAAATATGATCGCTACTGCAATACCTAGAAAGGACAGGACTCTCCATCCCCATGCGGAAATTATATTCCAGAACCAACCGGACCATGTCCAGGTGCCTGGATCTTGGTGTAACAGATGGGCAATTTTATGGAGTCTGGTTATAGCTGAATAAACAGACGGCGCGTTATTTGGAATGAAAATGCAGCAACTAGATCCGATGACTCTACAGGCCCCGCCCCTATCGGCCAGTATGACGTCAAGGACGAGACGATTTTGCAAAACGACAAATCTCATAGCAGATTGTTCTTCGGTTAGGTTACCTAGAGCAGAGGCAGTCTCATTAACTACAGCTTCAAGGGTTCTTGTTAACCTACGGATCAGTTTACTATTCTGGACAGGTCCTACAAAGAAGAAGAAACCTTTATTGAAATCTGTATACTGTTCTAGAGTAGTTTCAGTATAATCGACAATTGGGGACTCCCTTCTATGTCTAATGTGTACTAGATGTGTGTTTCTGTGATAATCAGATGGGGCTAGAAAAACAGGTGGCAGTAGGAAAGCAATGTAACAGGTTCCCTCCCAATCGAGGGGCAGACGGACATATGCAGTTTGACCACAAATAAAATAAGAATGACGTGAAGCTTTGAAAACAGATTTCCCACTGTCACTATACTTGATAACAGTAGTACATTCACTATGACCTATGTGTACAGAACCATAACTACGGACACATAATTCGCCTTTGACTGGTAGTACTGAAATAGCAGGTAAGTCTGGAGTAGTATCAGACTGAACATTCAGGACCATGAAATTCGACGAATAATTACCTAAATTATATACTTCGTTTTCTAGATCTAAACCTGTTCTGTGGGGGAGACCTTGCTTGTCTGGAAAACATGTACTGTTAAGAAAAGACATATCTGTTGAGGATGACGTTAACGTGGACCATGCTCCACACGAACCATTGTGTGAGAATGGATAAGGAAAGAGTGGCAGAACTCCCTTCGGTGTCTGGAAAGGGGGGAGCCGACCACACACCCAACAATTAGTGGCATTGCTGGTCTGGTGTGAATAATGTAACATACGGATAAATGTGTTGTTACGCATAGCAAGGCGGTATGAGTATTCGTGAGGAGGCAGATCACTAAACGTGTGCTCTACTGTAGCATTAGCAGACATATTTACATGAGGAACTGGTAAATACAGATAGAACGCATAGCTGGTGCAGGAAATCAAAATGCTGATGAATAATATGAAACTCAGAAAAACGATACATTGAAGTGAACTTCGACTGACTCTCTCACTATGGGGGTCTATTTTATACATGTCAGAAACAATCTAACCGTTTCACCTAGGGGAGGACTTATACAATCAAACTGACTGACTTATTTTACTAGACCTTAATTTGAGCTTATACTCTTGTTGCGGAGTTTTCTCTAACAAGGGAGGGGTTGTAATAATGTCTTGTGCGGGACAGTCCTTTAAAACAATGTTTTGGCAATCTTTCGAATCCTGGAAATCCTTGGAAATGTTTTTAGAAATTGGTTTCAATCCTTTGAAAAGTTTTACATGAGAAAGATGGACCCACCCCTTCCTGCCTTCCAACTTGACGGCAGTGCGGGTGGTCAAGAGGACCTGGCGTGGCTCCTTCCAACGTGGTTCCAGCGGACTTGATCTGTCAAAATTCCGGACCATCACAAGGGAGCCTGGAACGATCTCGTGCGGTGCCACCTCGGTATTGTCTGGAAATGCGGCGGCAACCTGTGAACGACATGAGTTGAGGGCAGACATCAAGGAAGCTAGGTAATCTGTCAGCATATTACATGAAACATCGGTAATACTCCGGGGTCTAGGAGTACCCCACATGTTAGGGGGGCGGCCGAATACGACCTCATACGGGGACAGACCTGATCTGGAATGTGCGACCATGCGCATATAAAATAAAGCGACTGGCAGAGCTATTAACCAGTCCACACCTTTGTCCTTACAGACTTTTGCAATGCGGATTTTCAGAGTCTGATTATGTCTCTCTACGAGACCGGCTGCTTCAGGATGGCGTACACAATGGAACTTCCACTGGTACCCTAACAAAAGGGAAACGTGCTTCATTAACTCTGAGGAGAATGGCTGACCGTTATCAGAATATACGACTCTAGGGAGTCCGTATCTAGGGAAAAATTCACGAACCAACTGCTTGGCAGTGGTCGCGGCTGTGTAATCTGGGACTGGATATGCTTCTGTCCACCTGGACAGAGCGCATACAACTACAAGGACATACTTGAAACCTCGACATCGCTCCATCTGAATATAATCCATCTGGAGGACCTCAAAAGGGTGGTCAGGGGGCTGGAAACCACCTTGTTCCACCGGGACACTTTTACCTGGATTAAACTGACAACATATCATACAGGTACGGACTTTCTGCTTGGCTGCAGCTCGTAAATGCTTATTGAACCAAATGTTCTGGATACTATCTAACATAGCTTTTTCTCCTAAATGTGCTGGACTATGTGCGGTGTTGATAATGACTTGAACCATAGAATCAGGGAGAAACCATGTGGCTCTACCCTTCGTTAACCATCCTTGATCTGTCTGGACCCCTCCTTGTTCAGACCATTTCTTGATTTCATCGGGAGTAGCATGTAACTGTATATCTATGACATCTTGTGTAGGGTCCTTAACTGTCATGCATGTAATCGGATCTGGAGTACGTGTCTGATTAACTGGAATGTCTGGAGTCTGTGCTGTAAGCTTGGCTGTGCGGTCTGCTAGATCATTACCTTGGGAAATAATGTCAGTAACTTTCGTATGTGCTTTGCATTTCATGATAGCAATGGATGTCGGTAAATGTATGGCATCTAACAGGGCTTGAATAAGGAGACCATGCTGAATCTTGGTTCCATGAGAAGTCATGAAACCTCTCTCCTGCCAGAGCACTCCGAAGTCGTGTACAACTCCGAATGCGTAACGTGAATCTGTGTAAACATTAACTTTCAGGTTCTTGGCATGTATACAGGCTTGTGTCAGAGCGACTAGCTCTGCTGCTTGAGCGGACAAGGTATCAATACGGTGTGTTTCAATAACTTCGGTGTCAGTAGTCACTGCATACGCGGCGACTAGTTCTCCTGTACTAGTTCTCATACATGAACCATCCACATAAAGTGTCAGGTCGGGATCTGGTAACGGAATATCTGTCAGGTCTTGTCTTGGCTTTGTCGTGATGTTAACTACTTCCACACAATCATGTGGGTCTGGATTTGAATTAACTGATGGTAACAGTGTAGCAGGATTCAGAACGTTGCAGCGTCTGATTTCTATGTGTGGCTGGAACAGTGTTAATTCATAACCTGTTAAACGTGCAATTGTCAAGTGCTGAGTTTGTGTTCGGTTTAAAAGAACTTCTACTGAATGTGGGACTTGTACTGTCAGGGAATGTCCTAAAACTATGGAATCACTTTGTCTGATAGCTAGTGCTGTGGCTGCAACTGACTTGAGGCACGCAGGTAACGCCTGGGCGACTGGATCTAGTGTGCTCGAAAAATAAGCACAGGGCTTGTATTGTCCTGCTTGATCTTGTGTGAGAACAGACAATGCTGTACCTTCGCGTTCAGTAACAAAAAGTGTAAAAGGCTTACTGTAGTTCGGTGTAGCTAGAACTGGAGCTTGACATAAGGCTTTCTTTAACTCGTTGAAACTAAGTGTATGTTCAGATGTCCAAGGGAGGACAGTCGATACGGCTGCCTCCTGTGTCGTTAACTGTATCAGTGGCTTGGCTAGAAATGCATACTGGGGAATCCATTGTCTACAATAAGAAGTAAGGCCGATAAAAGCACGTACCTCCTTCTGGGTTCTGGGCTGGGGAAGACTCGCTATTAACTGGATACGGTCTGGTGTCAACTGCCTACCCCTCTTGGACAGCAAGTGTCCTAAGTATACCACTTGCTGGACACAGAATTGAAGCTTCGAAGGTGACACCTTGTGCCCCATCTCGGCTAGAAAATACAGAACTGTAAGGGATGCTCGCTCGCAAGCACGTTCAGAACGGGCAGTGATCAGTAGATCATCGACATACTGGAGCAGGGCAGTGTCAGTTGGCATGTGAATGTTGTCTAGTTGTCTCTTAAGTGCTTGACTATAAATACTAGGACTTTCTGTGAAACCTTGAGGAGCGCGTGTAAACATATAGCTCCTTCCATTTAAACAAAATCCGAAAAGAAACTGGCTGTCTGGATGAATAGGAACACTGAAAAATGCATTCTTGAGGTCGATAACAGTGAAAAACGTGGCTTCGGAATCAATGGCTGTTAACAGGGAAGAAATATCTGGGACAACTGGGTACTGAGGAATAATACATTTGTTAAGCTCTCGTAAATCAATCACTAATCGATATACTGGGGGTGCATTTGGATCAGTACGTTTCATGACTGGAATGATCGGAGAGTTACATACATTGGAGTCAGTTTCTACAACTACTCCTTGAGCCATGAGCTCGTCAATAATTTTGGATAAGGCTGCTACAGCCTCGGGTGGCAATCTGTACTGTCTGATTCGGGGTAACACTACACCTGGCTTGAGAGTCACACGATGGGGTGTGATTTGCATATAACCTACATCAGTTGGACCTTGCGCCCATAAATGCTGCGGAACTTTAGACAGTCTGGAATCAAAATCTCGTAATACATAGTGACCCTTAAAGTCACGTAGGAACAGACGTATTCCCTCTGGGGAACAACATATAACGGCACCTAACTCTTTCAGTGTCTTAATGCCTAATAGATTTTCTGGACATGACTTAGTAAGTAACAGATCAGTAGTACGGGACAATGGACCTACTTCTAGAGTGACTGGCTTTGATATCTCGTTAACGATGGGTTTTCCTGAAAATCCAAGGGAAACATTTCTTGAGCCTGAGAGCGGAGCCCCTGGAACTTCGGCATGACTAATTGTGGTCCTACTTGCCCCTGTATCGATCAAAAACTTTCTGTCTTTCCCTAATACTTGACTGTGAACATAGGGACCTTCTTGATCTACAGGTATCTCGATGAGAGGCAAGCCTACCTCCCTCTCTAGGCTGTTTCATGAATATGACTGGTACTCTGGATACTCGGACTGTGCATACTGGTACATCTGTGATGTGACATGCTGTGTTGCAGCAATAGGCTGCGGTACTGTAACTGTCTGTTGTGCATTCTGTAGCTGAGGAATCTGTGAAACTTGTTCTTGTCTAGGCGGACGTGGTCTTTCTTTAGTCTTACCAGTAGCTATGTTATGTTTCAGAACTGCACACTCGTTTATAAAATGACCTGGCTGTTTACAATAATTGCAGTTCCCTCTAACGGGAGCTGCAGGATGACTGGCTTGATTGGCTTGATTTGGACCCCTCTTCTGACTGTCTTGAGGAACAGATTGTGCAACTAGCACTTTCATTTTCGTGTCTTTCATACGTTTTCTTTCGTGTTCTTGCTCTTCCCTGATTCTATTCTGGTGGTACTGGAGCATCTGGAGCATCTGGGACGGAGTATTTGCTTGCCAGGTGCTTTCGACTTTCAAGACTCGATTTTTAATTTGTGGACTTGAATTCTCGACTAATTTGGTGACGAAAAGATGAGGGTATGACTCACTACTTGTCTTGAGACCACTGTTAATACTGAAACATTTTTCGAATCTAGAATAAAAATCGCTAATATCCTCGTCTTGTTTCTGTTTACAGGCTGAGATTGCATCCCAGTCTTCTTTCCTAGTTGTCAATAATCTGGGTAAAACTTGAATCAATAATTCTGGTAATTCTTTACATTTACCTCCAAGACCGGTACCTGGTACTCGTGCCTTGTCTTCAGCTTCTAGAGCTGCCCAATCGATCTTTTTCTCTCCCACCTCCCATTCTTTTTCTTTTAACTTTTCATACACCCCTGCGGGTAACAGGACCTTTAACATTTTAATGATAACTGGGTAAGTGTATTCTCCCATACGGAGCATGTCTTTTAATTCTCTATGGAACCCTGCTGGATCTTTGTCATGACAGGGAATTAATTTCTTCATTTCAAGAAGTTCCATCTTTGAAATCGGAGTGTATACAAACACTCGTTGCATTACGCCACCCGCCCCTTGGACTGGGTGGACTTCTCGTAACGGATTCTGTCTGTCTATGTAGAATGGCTTATTTTCTGGGGGTGAGACATGAACAAAATGCGGGTTCAAAAACGTTCTATATTTGTGGCGCTGTTCTAGAATGACACTAATTAAATCGGTACCTAGACCTCTCCATTTATACTGGAGTAACTCGTTCAGGATATCATGCAACGGGCCTGGATCAGAATGTTGACCCTCATACAGAGTAATGAGGTACTGGATCATATACATACCCACCAGTCGTTGCTCGGCTGGGGGCAGTTTCAGAAACATTTGTGCCACTATTTCGTCTGGAAAAGTGGTAGAATCAGTAATCCATCGGACTGCTGATCGGGCTAGTTCTTGTTCATGCATGGTACTTAACTCACTATAACCGATTCGTGATTTCAGAATGTGATCGGTAGCTTGAAATACTTGTTCTAGAGAACCTTGTTCTGGTGCTGGATGATGAAAAATAGACTTGGGTTCTAGACGTAAATGGCGATCTGGAAATCTGGATTTTCCTACATACGCTATTCTGGCGGGATTCTCGTTCTCTTCCTCTTCAGGATCAGAGATACTTTCTTTCTCGTTTACTTGTGCTGCTTTACGCTGGTCGTGTAACCTTATTATTTCTTTACGAATTTTCTTGTACATACTCTCCATGGCACTGACGGTCTTGTGCTTACCCTCGGCTATATTATCACTCCACCTTGTCAGGATTCTCATTTCGGCGGGATCTTTAGACGGGTAATCTTGTTCTCTTATTAGACAATTGATCAGGAACTTTAATATCATGAGCTGAATCTCGGCTTTCCTTTGAGACATAATCTCGCCAATACTTTCTGGATCCTCCCCTGTACGGATGAAACGATATATTCTGTCTAGATCTTCTTTCATATTCGGTAAGGTGACTAGATACTCGGTCACTCTCCTTACACGTAAGGAATATAAAACCATAGTATATTCGCCTGGAACTGGATCATAGACACATTCGTTAAGGGCTTGCCTGATTTCTGTAACAGACTTATTACTTTTAGGAGTACGCTGTGATGCTTGAGCATGTAATTCGAGTGCTGATAAACGTTTGTGTGGCGGCGGGGTTTGAGGAGTAGCTCCTCCTGCGGCCCCTAAACTGGAGTCGTCTACTGAGGCTCTACGTCCTGGCAGAGTGGGAAGTGGAACTGCAGGCTGGACCGGGGGTACCGTAACAGGTACTCCGGTGTCTGGAGGAGCGGGAAGTGCCTGATTTACAGGGACTAGCGGAGCGCGAACAGGATTTGCATATTCTGGGACTGTGTCGTCCAGATAGGATGAAATAAAAATATCAGCCGCGGTCGGTTTGTGACGTAGCTTGGTCGGAACTAATGGTGGCGGGAAATTACTGGATGCCTCTGGGGTCGCTTTTGGCAAACCTTCGGCAAGGAGAGGATACATACCCTTAATAAGGGCATGCCTCTGTCTGTCTGACTGTTCGGTTTTGACTCGTTCACCTATCTCGATTAATTCTCTTTCTTGGGCTCGTTCTTGGGATTCTCTACTTAGTTCTGACTTTCTGATTTCTCTTTCGGTCCTTTTATGAGCTTCTTTGCGCCATAACTCGATGGCATCTTTCTGTGATTGTCTGGCTTTCTTTTTCCATAATGCTTCTTCTACTCGCATGATACATTCGGCATCCCATGTACCCGATACGGGCCATCTATACTTTTCTTCTAACTGTTTGGTATACTCTACCCATAAATCTAGATACAATATGGCGCTTATGCCATGTTTCTGATACATAAAATGACCTGGACTGTCCCTAGGCGGGACAGGAACTGCTTCCTCTAACAGACCCTTTCTAGTTTTTAACTGACGTAACTTGGAAAATATAGGCATGACTGAACTGTAATCTGGACACAATACAATACACAATAAAAACACGAAATCACATCGCACTCATACCACAACAGTAAATTACATGAAGAACATTATAAATAACAGTTCGAACAGAATATTACCTGGAATACTGAGAACAGAAATAGAACAGATTTTCTCGAGAACGGAACAGACTAGAGTTACTGGATGCACTGCTGTAACAGTACGGAACATACCGGTCCCATAAAGGGACACATCAAGACCCGTATCCACCTAGGTGAACACTTCGTTTGTGAGTCTGGGCACCACCAACCCACGGACCAGGAGTCAATTTAAATTGGTCCTGTCTAGATACTACCCCAGCAATGGTACTCACCGGGCAGCACGGAACGGAAGGCCTCGGACTGGACTGGACGACGGACGACGAACTTCGGACTTCGGACTTCAGTTACAGGTGGGCCTCCGGATACCTCGGACCTTGGACTCTCGGCTTGGGCTCTGGTCGGGACTCGCCGCGTTCCTCCACCGTCTCGTTCGGATGCTGGACCGCCTCCTCCGTCTCCTCCGTGGGCCTGAGGGATACTTGAGCAGAAATATCTGCCACTGCGCAGAAGAGTTCCGTCACGACTGCAGAGGGTCAGGGGGTCGGCGTGGCTTCACCGACGCGTGGGGAAAGGGCAAGTCCCTATTCGGGCGCCATTATGTGGTAAATAAATAAATAATACCCTATTTTTGACTAGACTTATAGCATAACAGATAGCTCAATAAAATAAGAGTCAAGATTCGAGGTAGTAGGAGTTTCTGCAGGTTTATTACAGCATAAGGACAGGATCAGGACAACCTGCATAGGAACAGAATGACAGGGCCCAGCAGGACAACTGGGGCCCAGCAGGGGAAAAGAGGCCCAGCAGCTGCTGGGGCTAGGTCTGGGATGAGCGCGCTAACATTCAATAACAAAACACAGGCATATATACATAGCGCGAACACATAGCATTACATTGCAGTAGGCGTAGCAGTGGGTGGAGCAGAAAGGCATGACGCGTAGCAGTCGCGAAAGATAACAGTAAAAAGAGGTGTAACTGGGCGTATACATAGACATGTGGTGCAAACGTAACAGAATATGTCATGAATGGGCGGAAACCTTGGAGGGGGCTACCTAAGGAGCCGGGACCTTTAACCTAATGGTGCGCGAAAACTGGCAATGACGTGTTACTAGGAGAAGCTGGGGGCTATGAACTCTGTGTTAGGAGCAGAGACTAGAGTCTGGAGGGTCGGAGCGACATGTACCTAAACCCTATCTGGTATCTAATGTTTAGGGAACATGTTGATATAAACTAGAAGTCATGAGGGGAAAAGCTAACTCGATTCTAAGACTGGACCATACATTATTCTACATGTAGTGCGTGATGAAGAATACTAAATGACCATTAAATACAGTATTTCTCTAACGTGGAGCCGAGTAGGCTAGACAATGACGGAAACTATTGATGCAGTTCAGTAGCTTAGGAATGCAGAAGGAGGACTGAACTGATAGCTGGAACTATAACATACTTTTGGCAGACTCAGAGGCAGAACCAAGCTGCACCGGGCACTGCGAGGCAGGAAGTAAGTGAAGGGTCGAGGATACAGGTGGGGGCTGTATCGCTCCTCTGCGAGGCTTTCAGGAGACAGGAGCTGAATCTGATGTCCGGGCCCTTTTGAGGCCTGGAAACGGGGACTTTATAATGGAATAACGTGCACACTGGGAAACGTGGCAACATAACTTTACATAGGCCTGATATTCGTATTATTCACGAGGACTGGAAACTGACATATCAGAGGTGGACACAACTGGAATTGCGTCATTAATCGGACATGGGGAATAACATATGCATATTGGTCATGCACACATAACATATGATGGATGAGGCGTAGGGACACAGAACATGGCAAAAGTTACTTTTCCACAGCCCCCGTAGACCAAAATTTCAGTCTTTTTTCTATTAATACGATATCCCCCTAAAGTCTCATATTCTTCAAAAATCTGTAAAGCATTAGTTTGAGATTGTAGATCTGGTTTAATTAATAGCATGAGGTCGTCAGCGTATAATTTGATTTTGGCCATAGACATAATCGGGGGGGGCAACATTTGCACAATTCTGAATAGCAATGGCTAGTGGCTCAATAAAAAAAAGCAAACAAAATAGGAGACAGAGGGCATCCCTGCCGCGAGCCTCGCTTAACTAGAACTGATCCCACCGCAACAGAATTAATAATCACATTGGCTTTAGCGCCGGTGTATAAATTCTGAATTAATTTAATAATTTGTTACGGTATTTTAAAGTGCGCTAAAATAATAAAAAGTGTTGCCCAAACCACCAAATCAATAGCTTTTTCTGCATCTAATAGTAAAATTAAAGCGGAAACACCTCGTGTAGCAAAATAATCTAACGCCTCAGCCAAATAATGTGTGTTTGTAATTAACTGACGACCTGCAATAAAACCGTTTTGGTCCTGATGAATCAAATCAGGAGCAATAGCATTAAAACGAGTAGATAATAATTTTGTAGTGATTTTATAATCTGAATGTAATAATGTTATGGGTCTGTATGAATTTGGATCTTTTGATTCTTTCCCCTTCTTCAGAAAGCTAACCACCGTACCTTCACAAAAAGATTCTGGAGCTTGCCCACCCTCGAGCATAGAATTTAATAATTGCAAAAATAAATCAGAAAAAGAGCTGAAAAAAACCTTTAAAAATTCATCTGGAAGCCTGTCCGGGCCACAAGCCTTGCCAATTGGAAGGTCTTTGACTGTCAACTCTAATTATTCCTTGGAGAATGGACTAATCATTGTCACTTGGTCTATTTGTGAAAGAGAAGGCATCACACATCTACCCAAAAAATTAGAAAGCTTTTGATGATCTATAACGTGATCTTGACTATAGATTGTGGGGAACTTAGATTTGTCGGTCAAGTTTTCAAAGTCCTATGTGATGGTAGTGGGGCCAAAATCTTCAAATAGTAAGACTTTTAAGGTTGCTAACTTTACTTTGGGTAAGATCATGGCCTTCCCTTACCTGGGCGTTTTATTTGATGGAAAAAATAGTTGGAAGCCATTTATCAAGGCTAAAATATTTGAGTTTATCAAAATCACAGGGGCTGCTTCCAGCTTTGCATGTAGGCTAGGTTCGCTCGTGCCAAGGGATCTCCTAAATATTTACCAGGCTATATGCATATCTCAACTCCAGTACGGTAGTGAGGCCTGGGGTTATGTAAACCTGGATAAGATTCAAGCCACAGAGAATACATTTTACATCATATGGCACAGGTTTCACATTCTACCTCAGCTTTCTTGGTGCCTTGCTTTGGCCAAGTGTCTGGTTTGGTATCCCTAAGCCCTCTATGTGCCGAATCAAAACATGGATCAGGGAAGAATTAAGGTAAAATTGATTCTTGCGGTCTGCAAGGCCCTTGATGGGGCACACAAAATACAGTGGATAGCCTATGTGAAGGCACCATTTGCCTCCTTAGGCAGGTCTGACATTTTTGATGATACCTCACTGTCCATACAAGAGCAGGGATGTGTCAAAAGGCTGTTCATGGGTCGAACCTGTATGAGGAGAGAGCAGCAGCAGCTGCATAAACCATCAGTGCAGGGTCACATGCTGCTGAAAACTGTGCAGGATATGAAGCCTTATCTAGCCAAACTCTTTATGACACAATATACGACAAATTAGTAAATTATGCTTTGCAATTCCATGCAAATTAGTATTCCACGTGTATTTTTGTGTGTGCATTCTATTCTATTGTTGGTTAATTTAAAAACCACACATTTAGTACTTATTACTGTTATGGAAAGTTAATTTTACAAGGGGTATACAAAAATGTTTGTTTCCACCTTGCTCCACCACCAGGTTCAGGTTTAAATCACTTGTCCATCTTTTGGCGTGCCCATGTGGTTAGGCTTTGCCTGATGCCAGGTTGCCATGCGGTTGCGACAGTAAGTCTCCCCAGGACACTCTGCATTTTGCAATGTTTTGCACCTATTCCTTGTTGAAGCCTTTGAATTTTTCCAAGTAAGGCCAGCCATGATTTACCTCCAGATGCTTTCTAGCGAATGCGTTATTTTTACTGATTTATCGTTTTTGCGAGCTGCTCTGGAATCTATGAGATTGAGACTTGAATAATTTATGTATTGTTTTGGCTGGGTGGGTTATTTATACTTTATTGATTATTAAATTATGTAAACGTTTTAGTGATAGTTTTCTAATGATAATGTCTGTATTTTTTATGGCTGTTTTATCAACTGAATAAAGATGTTATGATGCTGATGAATGACTGTGAAAGTTTGTTGCCTGTTACAGACTCAAGGCAGTATCTGATTGTAGAACAAAAGTAATTTCCTAGATTACATGCTATTCACCTTTGGATTAATACTCTACCCCGGCCAAATGCTCTAGCTTAGCTGCCCCTATTATATATCATGAACATAAACTGTGATATAGACTTCCCTGCAACGTTTGGTAGAGAAGTGCCATATTTGACTGAATTGTATTAAGTTACCTCAGCTTGGAGATCCTGGGAGAACGCTGCATAATTGCTGTGCTGCCAGCAACTTCATTATAGCTACCACTATTCTAAGAAGGTCACACTTGTTTATGCTATCAGCTATTTATATTGCTCCGGTATTACACAAATGTAGCCTTTTATACATTGTCCCTCAGCAATGCACACACAGATACCTACATACACACACAGTACCATTCAAGTATTCTCATTTCCTTACTGCATTCAGAAACATTCCATTTACACTGTACAGCTGTTTTTTCAAAGAAGATGGGGTTTTAGTGGCGTAGGTACAGAGGGGGAAGGTATAAGCTGCCTCCCACAAATGTAAGGGACAAAAACATTTAGAATGTTCTTGATTCCTCAACTTCAAAGAGCAAGCTATACTCTGCCCTCTGCAGACCAGCATCTCAAACGTCTATGGGGCGTGTCCCCAGACCCGTCCCACCCACGCTGTTTGCATGGTTGCCCCATTTCTCCTGCTCACTCACTGTTGTCTGTGTGGCTGCCCCTACCCTCTCACCCACTCTCTATTGACTGTGTGCTACCCCCTGGCTCCTCCCGACCACCCTTTGCTCTCTGCCTGCTTGCCCCTTGCCCAACCCCTGTTGTCCTTTTGGTTGCCCCTGCCTTTTCCGCTAACTATGTATTGCCTTTGTGCTTTCCCGATCTTCTCCCTCACGCACTCCCTCCACGTTTCCTCTGGAGCACAAGGCAAAAAAGCACTATGCCCCAGCCTGCACTAGAGTGCTTTACTTAAAACAAAAATTTGCACTGGCCACGACATAGTGCTATTTTGTTTTCTTTGTAATTGTAATCATGCTTGACACCTGCTGTACACAGCAGAGTCAGCGGGCACTGAACACAGAGTTCTCCTAACAAACAAAATTTACCCCGTTAGAACTTCAACAGACCTTTGCATCCCCATTGTGACAGAGGATATAAAATGATCTCATCCTATCAAGGCTGTGTGATCGGAAGAATTTTCTTTAATCTATGTGACGCTATTCTATGTGTTCCTCAAGTCTTTGTGATAAGTTCTGAGCAGCTCCTAATGAAGGGGTCGAATCGTGTCGACCATCGCACTATGAGGAGTTGCCTAATCTGTGACGATATGACATATGTCAATGAATTAATTCACTGAGAATTGCCTCTGCATTTCCTACATTCGGTGTAATGGGTCCAGTGGCAGCCTGCACCAATTGTGGGTGGCAGGTGGGGGCAGTGGTGCGGGGTGTAAAAAAAAAAACTTACCTTATTGCCGCTGCGTCTCTCCTCCATGGCAGGACTCCGCATAACAGGAACCAGGGACCACCCAGGCTCACCTGACCAATCACAACGCTGCAATGCAGCGTTGTGATTGGTGTGAGCGCTGTGGTTTGCCACTTAGACAGGGACAGGGGCCCTGGGCATGTTCTCCATGCAGGCTGTAATGCAGCCTGTATAGAGAGCCTGTATAGAGAGCATGCGAAGTGCGCGTGACTGTTTGGCGGGCCCCAAAGGGCCGGCCAAACAGTCATTGCACACTTGGAGTGGGCAAACCACTCCTCCCCTGCCCTGCTCTGAGAGCAGAGCAGCCCCGCCCACCAGCAAAGCAGCACGGAAACACAAAATGATAATAACTTTGTTAATATAAATGTTATGTTTCCTTTATTTACACTGCTTACAAGCAGTGGGGTGATGCTCCTCCGCCTCATTGGGTGGCCTCATTCTTTGGAATTATTCACCAGACACCTCACCTTCGAAGTATTTATTAAGGACCGAGAGTGAATTAATAAATACTTAGAGGTTTAATAAATGTGTTTGCATGTTTGTATTTATCGATTATTATGGAATATGGTGTGATGACTGAAACTGAAACAAATGCAAATTAAGTTGCTCTGAAAAAAAGCCAAATTAAGGTATACTTTATTGGTCCCTATAGAGTACCCCTTTTTCCTCTCTGTGGCAGTACAACATGCCTACAAAATATTAAGTTAGCTCTCACAGGCGGGACCTATTGGCTTCACTAACGCTTGTTTTCAATATTATAGAGAATCAAACTGTTAAACTCTTTGACCAGAGGTCACAGTTGTGATGTGAGACGTGGTGACGAAGCTCCCAGAAGGCCCACAAATCTCACCCACAAACGTAACAATTCACACGAATAACAGCTGTTTTTCTCTCATTAATTATATACAGCGTGTTCCAGGTAAACCACATCTTAAGCTGTTGTTAACTGCCTGGCAGCCGATGATAATGAAATGAACACAACAGGGATTTACAAGATGAATCAGTGGTTTTACATGCAATTAGACCTTCTGAACCATTGTTGTTTACGTCACCTCTAGAGCTTTCAAGCAACTCAGTGTTGGAAATCAACCCTGCTGGAGGCAGCATCAGGGCGCGGTAGAGGCGAAATATCACAAGAATCTGCAGAGCCCTTGCTCCAATTAAAGCAGCATTTGCCATTTTGCCGAGTCACCATTGGATACATTTCTCCTGAGGCCCAGAGGAAGTCATTTGAAAATCTGAAAGTGTGATATTAGCAAAATGTTTATTATTACTTCAGAACGATCTCCAAGGAAAATTCTCGAAATGTTGATTTTTAGTCAAGAACGTGCAGGTCAGTTCTTGGCATCTAATTCATTATGGATGATGCTTTCAGAATCTGAACTTTGCGACTACAGTCAGGTATAGTCAGTGTTACTGAAATGATGCCTGCAGTGCAGGATTAAATTAGGTCGCAAGGAAAGGATAATTATGCAGCACATTCTGTTGTGTTATTGTTTCACTATTTTAATATGTTATGACACATTGATGTACAATGGATCTAGACACTACAGAATAAAGAAAGATTCGTTCGGAAAAATTATTTAACAACAAGCAATCACTGTTGGGTTCATCTCAGGTAGGTAGCTGTCAACTGACGCAAATGTTTTGGTTGGGGCGTTAGACTATTTCAAACAAAAAGTGAACTCCCCACACAAATTCTTATTAGATGCCGAGAAGGCTTTTGACTTGGTCAACTGGAAGAGACTGTGTGTTTATCCTCGAGATGTTTGGGTTCTCTACTGCTTTTATTCAGGGGATTTCCCAAATTTATGAGTGTGGTACCACGCGGTTAAACATAAACTCAGACGAAGTGGGTTCAAGTCAAATACAGTGGGGTAAAAGACAGTGGTGCCGACTCTCACCCATCCTGTTCATGCTTTTTATTGATCCTCTGGCAATTGCCATCAGAAATGAGAAGTGTGCACAACCACCTTTGGGCGGGATGGCAAAAATGAGGTTGTATTCAGATGATGTGGTTCTGTTTTTAAAACCAGATAAGCCACCCGACAGAGAGTGTTTGACATGTTTCAGCAACTTTAGTCTGTGGGGGGGTATGAAATCAACAGGCTTATTTATAACTGAGATTCTTCTATGTAATTGGGAGCTTGACACCCTACCGCAAAAGTTTCGTACACAAGTGAATACAAGGCCCAAGCGGTATATGGGCATTTATCCCACAGAGGAGGAGGATGATCTAGTTGCACTTAACTATTTACCTCTTATTAAGAAAATAAAGGTTTTTTTTTCGAGGTGGACGGGACTGCCAAACTCTATGATTGGGGCTGGTTGTGCTAGTTGACATGTCCGTACTGCCTTTATTTAATTTTTTATTCGCTGATCTACCTTGTGCTTTGCAGATAAAGTTTTGGGAAAAAATTGAAGGGCGGTTCTCTACTTTTATCTGGGCTGACAAAACAACACACATTGCACTTAGCACTCTATGTAGGTCTATAGTAGAAGGTGGCCTTGCATTGTTGCATTTAAAAGAATATTATTTTGCATTTGCTAATACTTCTTTCAGATTTTTGCTCCCTCCACGTTTGGGTAAATTAATTGACAATGTCTTTTGGGATTTGATTGCACAGGAATATAACATAATGCCCTTCCTGCGCTTGACAACATTATCTAAAAAGTTAATTACAATAATATACAATGGCTTTTTTTAAGCACAAGGAACAAGTCTTTAAATATTTTAATATACCCGCCAACAACAGCTCCACTCACCTTACTGATATATCTGTAGGAACACAGATCATGGTTAACAGGGGTACCACTCATAAATGGGAATCTAACAGTTATCAAAAGGTTGGGGGTTTTCTTGGAGCACAGGAAGATGACCCTTCGTTGGTCCCTAATTCGTATCAGATACTTTATCCAAAATCTAGATATGATTAAAATTAAAGTCAGTTCAGCACTAGTCACAGAACTGATGGTATCTGATCAAGTAGGTCCATTAGACACTAAATGGTTGAGTTCTAGAAGTATCGAATGGGGATATGTTTAACAAAGTCAAACAATATTGGCTACTTCAGGGGGAGTATCAATCTGGGGCCAAGGCTTGGAATACAATAAGCAGATTTAATTTCATTGTGATAAGAGGTTCAATCCTCCACCGGATGCAATTCTGCACAAAGTGGCTCCTATACAGACACCTGAATTTGTACATGGTATTAACTCTCAGCTACAAGTCGAATGCATCAGGTGTTTTAAGGAGGGTGAAGGGAGCTGGCAGCATATTATCTGTGAGTGTCCAAAATCAGCAGGCTACTGGGTCTCTATTAATGAATACTGTATCCACACGGTCAACATTGACTTTGCACAGGGCACCCAAGCCATCGTACTGGGGTTTCCGCAAATCCTAAACTGTGGATTGTAGATAAAAAACAGCTTTTCTTAGTCACATTGATAGCCAGAGCCCTAATCCTTCAAAATTGAAAGTGTGAAGTTCCCCTCACCTTCGCACATTTGCGATCAAAAATCGAGAAGATTAAGGGGTTAGATTAGAACATTGATATGCTTTGGGATCCGAATCCTAAAATAATTTCAGAGGCTATGGGCAGGGCTATTAAATCTGATGTTTAGGGTGTGTCTGCAATCAGAGATTCTGTACTTGGGACGGGGGCCAGGGGGGTGTTTGTGTGGTTCAAGTGTAGAAGTTACCCAGCAATTCATGGTACTGAAATGCACTTTCTATACATTTTTTACTGCTTTATGATGTATTCATGTAAACTCTCTCAATAAAAAGATTTATAAATGACAAGCAATGATTGTGTCATGCTTGAAAGAAAGGGAATCTTTTATTAACACTATGCTTCCTAACTCTGAGAGTAAATATTTTCTATAACACATTTGTGTCCACATGCATCAAGGTAAATTGCATTCGCAAACGGTGCGAATCACAAAATTCGTCCGTTTGCGAATGCAATTTCCTTTTTTGGGATGCATTATTTTTTTATTTTTTTTCGCAATTTAAGGAATCGCAATTATGTTGCGATTTCTTAAATTGCGATTGCATTTAAGAAATCGCAATTTGTGATTTCTTAAATGCAATGCATTAACATTTTTTTTTTGCGAATTCGCAAATAGGAAGAGGTAAATTACCATGAAGTTGAACTTCATGGTAATTTGTGAAAATTTCAAAAATGCACAAAAGTGCATTTTTGAAAGTTTCATTTTACACACACATATGCCCTTTGGGCATGTGTGTGTGAAAAAAGTTCTTAAAGTTTAATTTCAGGGGTGCAGGGGGGGTCCTCTGGACCCCCCCCTGCACCCATGAAATTGCATTCTCATTTTGCGATTCCTTAATTGCGAATCGCAAAATGAGAATGGCTTCCCATTCATTCGTATGGGCCTCTAGGCCCATAGGAATCAATGGAAAGGGATTCCTTAATTGCGATTCGCAAATTGTGAATCGCAATTAAGGAAAATTAAGAAATCGCAAAAAAAAATCCGATTTCTTAATGCATAGCATTTTGCAATTTCTTAATTGCGATTCCTTAATTTTCGCAATTAAGAAATCGCAAAATGTAACAATGATGCATGTGGCCGTTGGTGTTGATTCAGTAGAAAGCAAACTACTTGTGCGCACTAAACTGTGTGTCTCTTTCAGTCTGCACATCCCAGGTATGTTTAAGAACTGGTCTTCAGTTTTGGGTTTCCTGATTTTGAGTTTGTGAAAGACATGCAGAACTGTAATTTGAGCCCCACCCTGTTTGAATTTTGTTTAAGTACGCAAAGATTGTGTTCATGCTGCATACCAAAGCCTCCGCCACCCCATCTGCATTATCTGAGGACTCTAATACCATCTGTGCAAAGATTCACCTCCAGGGACGTAGCTTCAAGGGGGTGTTTGGGGCATTACACCCCACTGAAAAATATTTTCTGTAGGAAATAGTTGGGTACAAGTGTTTTCAGTCGGGTATGACAAAGTGTCAGTCAGATTTCACCTGGGATTACATGCCCACACTGACAGAAAAACGCACACACACATTCTCTATCCTCTCTGTTTTGAAGGACTTAAAAAATGTTGATTAGTTCGAAAAATATTGTGTTTTAAGTACCCCTAATCCCTACCCCTCTCTCTTTCCACTCTTTTTGTACAGGAAGGGGCACCTTCCTACTCATAAGCAATCCTTCCTTGCACGCAGACACTTGCAATATGGTGCAAGGGTGCCTGCATTGGCGCTAAGTTGCTAAACTTAGTGCCAGCGCATGGGGAAACGCAAGGCTGCACCACATTCTTGTAAATATGGTGCAGCCTTGAGTTTCAGAGGTGGCGGAGAAAAGCCTTAAGCCAGGAAGGGTGACGCCTCTCCCCGCCACTTCATTGTACATATGGCCCCAGTTTTTTGTTTGCTGTGGGAATAATTTTTCAGATAATAAGTGGGTTGGAGGGATCTCTTGTTGCAGGAAATCTAGAAAGGAGAGAGCATGCTGGTAAAGAATAACTAGGAGTCCGTTCTGTTCCCTAAGGGTCAAAGCTGTCTACTGGAAAGGAGAACCACACATAACTAGGCAGAGACTAGAGCAACAGAGCCTAGCCAGATAGAAATTAATAACAGATACGGAGTGCAAGATGGGTGAGTGCCAGTGTACTGTGGTGGCTGGAAACTTCAAGAAACTAACTTTGCCAGTCAGCTACCTGCTTGTTGTAAGCACAACTTATTGTGACCTGGATGCTTCTGGCATCCACCCCTAGCCACGCCCCCTTGTAGTGTGCTTTCCCAGCACCCCTGTCGCCACTTGGAAACAGGGCCTGACTGGGAACGCAAGCAGGGCCCGGGCAATTGAGTCTGGCTGACCGTGGCGGTGGTGGGGGTGGGGGAATAACGGCAGCTGCTTTGATTACAGGGGCCAATATTGCAGCAAAACAGGCCCTGGTAACTAAAACGGCCCCTCAGGGTTCCAAAACCGGCCCCCACCCTGGTGGACCACCAGGGAAAACCTGTTTATTCCTGAAAACAACATGCTCTCATGCATCCAAAGGAGGCTTCCACTACGATTCCTGATCTTCTCTTTCCTCCAATCTGGAAAAGGCACTGTCTCCTTATCTGAACAGAACCGAACTCTGTTGCACTCTACATCCTAGTTGGAGTTAGATAAGACTTCTTCCAATTGATTTTAGGAGTCCAACAATCTGCAGTGCTGCAATGACCTCGTTTATTTTCTTCACAGAATGAGGCATTGCTACTGAGTGGATCATCCAGTCATTCAAGTAAGGATATAAATATATGCCCTTGTTTTGTGACAGGCCCACCAGAGGAGCCATCAACATTGTATTCACCTTGGCTGCCGACTTTCGCCTGACCAAGGACCCTGACCTGAAAATACTGCTTCTCCACTGCACGTTTCTGATATCTCTGATGGTTATAATGTATCAGGATATGTAGCTAAGCATTGTACAGATCCAAGGATGGGGCAAGAACTTGCCTTGCTGTACCAAAGGAATAATTCTTTGCAGACAGTTTATCTTGAAATGTAATGATCAAATCCACATTTTGATTCTCTATAATCAAGAACAGGTCGGTAATATCTTGAAATGTATGTTACCAGAAACAAAATAGAATATTTTCTTTCCCCCTGTTCCTCTTTTGGAAACCGTGATAGATTCTTCCTTCATCAATGAATTGATTCTTTATTACAGGGGTCTGGCTTTGTTCTTGTTTCTGGAAATAGGAATAGAAATGACCCCTCTGTTTTTAGGGAGCAAGACTTAGGGCCGTATGTATCAACAACCTGATTTGCGATTCTCAAATAGCGATTTTTTTAGAAATCTCTATTTGAGAATCGCAAATAGGGATGTATGTACAATATCAATTTTTTTTAGCGATTTCTTAGTATTCCTTCATTGTGATTAGCAAATTGCAAATCGCAATTAAGGAATACTTTCCCACTCATTTCTATGGGAAAGAATGGGAAGTTATTCTCAATTTGCGATTCGCAGTTTGAGAATCGCAAATTGAGAATAATTTCAAGGGTGCAGGGGTGTCCAAAGGACACCCTGTTGCACCCCTGAAATCAGCATGGGTGCACAAGTGGTGCACATACATGCCCTAAGGGCATGTATGTGCCTCACATTGCACTTTGAAAAACTCAAAAAAAAGCATTTTCAAGGAATTCGCAAATTAACACCAACTTGAAGTTGGTGGTAATTTGCGATTCTTTAAGGCCAATTTGCATTTTTTTTATGCTTCATACATTGCATTTAAGAAATCGCAAAATTTGCGATTCCTTATTTTGCATGCAGATTTCTTTGACACATACCATTTTGCACTAATGCGTTCGCAAACGCCGAAATTTTGTGAATTTCGGCGTTTGCGAACGCATTAGTGCTTGATACATATGGCCCAAAGTCAATAAGAAAGCCCTCTAGAACTATCTGCAATACCTAGTAGTTTGAGATGCTTGCCTTCCAAACTGTCAAGAAGACTTGTATACGTTCTCCCACTGGAATCATGTTCCAGTGGCCCTGTTTATTTGACATTCATGGTCAATGGATATACACCATTACTCCATTAATCTCCCATAGTCATGGATGACGCTGTTTACATTCACCTGAAGCAGTCTGAAATTGAAATTGAAATTAAAATATTTATAAAGCGCATGACTACCAGGCGGTTTCTTGGTGCTAGGAATGCGGACCAGAGGGCCGAAGGGGGGGTAAGCCGCAAGTGTGGGAAAGCTTGGGTGAAGAGAAATGTTTTCAATGCTTTTCGGAACTCCAGGTAATGAGAGGAGGACCTGAGGGGAGGGGGAAGGGTGTTCCAAAAAGCGGGGGCTAGAGTGGAAAATTTAACGCCTCCCGACTTCTTCTTCCTGAAGCGAGGGACAAACAGAAGAGATTGCGAAGAGGAGCGCAGCTCTCTACTGGGGAGGTAGGCCTTAATTTCAGAAGTGATAAAGGCAGGGGCCGTCCCTGCCCAGGCCTGGAAAGTGATGCAGCCCATCTTGAAAAGGGCGCGCTCCCGGAAGGGCAGCCAATGCAATGCTTTGAGCAGGGGGGTCACGTGATGAGACTTGGAAAGATTGTAAACAAGTCGAGCGGCCTGGTTTTGAACCAGTTGAAGTCGCCGAAAGTTGTATGCGGGGACGCCGGCATACAAAGCATTGCCGTAGTCGAGGCGAGAGATGACCATGGCTGAAAGAATAAGTTTAAGGGCGGAAAAAGAAAAGAAGCGGGAAATCTTTCGAATAGTGCGGAGAGTGAGGAAACAGGATGAAACAACTGAGCTAATCTGGGAGTGCAAGGTGAGGTGAGCGTTTAATTTTATCCCTAGGGTCTTGACAGAGAAGGAGGGGGAAGGAGGAGAGCCGAATGAGGAAGGCAAAAACAAAGAGCTCCAGGGACTGGAGCAACCACCTGTCAAAACCAGCTCGGTTTTATCAGGGTTAAGCTTCAAATGGTTGTAGTTCATCCAGGCCCTGAAGAAAATCATAACAGATTGAAAATTGTGAATGGACTCTGGGGAGGAGGATACATTAAAAATAAGCTGGAGGTCATCAGCATAATTATAGAGTGTGACCTCCATCTGCTGTAGTGCAAAAATAAGAGGGGAAATGTACAAATTAAACAGAAGGGGGGACAGAGAAGACCCTTGTGGAACCCCACATTGAACCTTACAAGAAGGAGCAGAGAAATCAGCCAGGTGGCCGGCCTGAGTGCGATCTCTCAGGAAGGAAGAAAGCCAAACCAGAGCGGTTTCCCTGATGCCAGTCGCCCCGACACGGGAAAAGGGAGTATGGAGTGGTCAACTGTATCAAAGGCGGCGGATAAATCAAGAAGAACCAGAGCTTGGGGTTGGTTGGTGTCCATACCCTCTCTGAGGTTGTCCATAACGGAGAGGACTACGGACTCCGTGGAGTGCCCAGGGCGGAAACCAGCCTGGCGGGAGGCTAAACAGCCATTCTCCTCAGCGAAGGCGCTGAGCACTTTGGTGAAGTGGTGTTCCAATATTTTTCCTAGAAAAGGTAGGAGAGAAATAGGGCGATAGTTTACAAGTGAAGAGGGGTCTGCACCGGGCTTCTTTAGAATGGGAATTATTGTCACGGATTTGTGAAGTTGTGGAACAATGCCTTGGGCAAGGGAGTTATTGAGGAAAGTGAGAGGGTGGGAGGGACAAGCCAGATAGATTTGTCTCAGGATATGTGCAGGGCAGATGTCAGATGGGGAGCCTGACTTTACCATTAAGAGGAGGGACAGGAACGTCTCTCTGTTCAAAGGGGGAATGTGGTCAAAATACGACCGGGCAGGCGAGGGCTGAGGACCTGAAAAAGAGAGAGAGGGAGGAGAGATGTTGGACTTAATAGTTATGATTTTCTCCATGAAATAGTTATTGAGACAGTCGCAGAGGGCCTGAGAAGGGGAGGGTTTAAGGGTAACTCTGTCGAGAAGGCCAGGTCCTGCACGATTGTAAAGATTTTTCTCGATTGGTTTCCGGCGGACAAAATTTTTGAGGAGAAATAATCGGTCTTGGCAGAGAGAATGGACTTCTTGTATTGATTAAGAAGTGTGGTGTATTGTAGCTTGAGAGTAGGACAGTAGGCGCGTCTCCAAGCGCGCTCTGCCTGCCGTACTGCCAATTTTTTCTCCTTGAGTTCGGCGTTAAACTACCTATTTGCGTCATTGGCGCGCCTGGCAGTAAATCGTCTTGGGGGGCCACTTGATCGCAGCCTCTGGCGAGCCATTTCTTTAGAGTGTCCGCTTGGGAAGAGGAGGAAATATCTTGAAGGTTGAGACTAGAGGCAGAAAGAGAGGAGCAGAGGGATGTCATGACAACGTGGTTCCAATTGCGTGTCCAGGTATTCCTTGGAAGAGGAGGTTTCTTAGCGAGACTAGGGGCAAGAAAAAAGAAATTAAGAAGTGATCAGACCAGGCACATGGTGAGACAACAGAGGAAAAAACAGGACAATTGAGCGACCAAACCTGGTCCAGGGTGTGACCGTGAATATGGATAGGGGTGTGAACGTGGGACAAAAAAATTAAAAGAACAAAGAGATTCGGAGAACTCTTTGGATAAGAGGTCCTCAGCAGGGTCGGAGGGCCAAAAATTAAAATCACCTAGCACTAAAATAGAGGAATTATTCACCGCCAGGGTGGCCAGCAGGTCCTGGACAGCGGGAAGAAAGTGCGGGATTTGTTGTGGAGGGCGGTACATGAGCAAGCACGTCAGAGGTGTTAGGAAGGAGGCAGAGCGAACGACTAAATAGTGGACCGCTGTGATGAGGGGTAGCTGAAAATGGAGTCCAGAGCGGACAATCAAGGCAACGCCACCGCCAGCCTTCCCAGCCGGTCGGTCAGCGCGGAGGGCATAGTAATAGGAGGGGAGGGCTGCTAATAGGATTGGCAGGGAGTCCGGGCAAAACCAAGTCTCTGTGAGAAACAGAAGATCAGGCGTATGCGTGTCAAGCAGAACGAATAGTTCCTGATGATGCTTGACCGCGGATCTAGTGTTCAAAAGAAAGACAAAGATTGCAGGGGCCGCACACGGGGAGGGAGGCGGCTCTGGTAAAATAAGGGGGGGAGGGGGCGGGGGCCAAGTGCAGGGAGTGAGAAGGGGAGTGGGAGAAATCAGCCTAAGGCCGAGTTTGGAAATGTTGGCAATGGTGGAACCTGCCAGTGCCCACGAACCTTGTAAGGATCGGACCTGGGCTGACGAGTAGGTTAAAAAACGGGCATGGTGGGGTGCCCCTAGCCCCGGCCGGCCGCGGACGGGCGCAGACAGGCTTGCCTTTGGCGCGCCTTAGGCGCGCCACCGCCGCGCGCGCTGCGCGCGTCCGCTGCGCGTGCTCATGGGGAGGTCTTTAAATAGGGGAGGAGCGTGAGGACTGCAGCGCTAACCTGGGCAGCCTCTGTGCCCCGATCCAAGATGGCGCCCGCTACCCCGTCAGCCCGCCGGTTCAAGCGGCACTCAGCCATGCCGGATCGGGACTCGGGGAGCAGGGACCAACAGAATAAAAAGTAAGTGCAAAGTACAAGTTTAAAACAACCAGTTTAAAAAGTGCCGCTTTTTTACTCAAAGTGGCAAAATGAACAGGGCCTTCGCGCACAGCAACAGCAGACGCGAACCCACTGCCACCGGGTCACTAGCATCCACTGTGTGCGCGCAAAGGGAGCTCCTAAATAGGGGAGGAGCGCGAGGACTGCAGTGCTGACCTGGGCAGCCTCTGTGCCCCGATCCAAGATGGCACCCGCTACCCCGTCAGCCCGCCGGTTCAAGCGGCACTCAGCCGTGTCCCGGATCGGGACTCGGGGAGCAGGGACCAACAGAATAAAAAGTAAGTGCAAAGTACAAGTTTAAAACAACCAGTTTAAAAAGTGCCGCTTTTTTACTCAAAGTGGCAAAATGAACAGGGCCTTCGCGCACAGCAACAACAGACGCGAACCCACTGCCACCGGGTCACTAGCATCGACTGTGCGCGCGCAAAGGGAGCTCCTAAATATGGGAGGAGCACGAGGACTGCAGCGCTGACATGGGCAGCCTCTGTGCCCCGATCCAAGATGGCGCCCGCTACCCCGTCAGCCCGCCGGTTCAAGCGGCACTCAGCCGTGCCGGATCGGGACTCGGGGAGCAGGGACCAACAGAATAAAAAGTAAGTGCAAAGTACAAGTTTAAAACACCAGTTTAAAAAGTGCCACTTTTTTACTCAAAGTGGCGAAATGAACAGGGCCTTCGTGCACAGCAACAGCAGATGCGAACCCACTGCCACCGGGTCACTAGCAGTCTGGGATGTATTATAATTCTTTCATTTATTTCTGTTGAATGTGCTTTCTTCTGTAGAATTTGGAACAAGATAAATATCTACTTGCATCTGAACTTCAAGAAAATATAGTACCAAAAGATTTTCCTTTGTATAGCAAGGCATGTTTTCGGTCTTTGAATGCTTTTGTGGCCATTTGATCCAACTAGTCTACTTAAAGCTTAATGCCTTCAAATGGTATCTTCAACATAGCTGATTTATCTGTCTTTCACTCCTTTGTCCAATTGTGTCTTCAGTCCATCTCCAAGGCCCTGCAGTCAGCAAAAATGTCCTTTAACCATAAGAGGTCATATACGATAAGAAACAGGCAGTGTAAAAAGATTAGACCAGCCTTCACTTTCTCGTATGTACCCAGTCAATTAATCAAAGTGTTTTACTGAAGGTTTTTCTGTCTTTGCCATGTAGGTTCTTGCTCTTAAAGTAGAAACATATACCTTCAAAACAATCTCTGTTTTTTTGTCCAACTGATCTACTAGCATACAATTCTCTGGATTTAATGCTGTATATCCAGCTAGAACTGCAAGTATGGACTCAATCAAGGCAATGTGGTAGTATCTTATCTGCACCACCCAAAACATGTATTTTCTTTGCGGAACAAGTAATGGACATTTGATGCTCTTATTTTGTCATGTAAAGAAAGGATTTCACTGGAGCGAGGTCAAGATTGCGGCATTGTCGGACGCTTTGTAAAGTGCTCTGTGGTGGGCCTGCCTAATATCCTTATTTATCCTGCCTTCTGGACCAAAGATACGGGGAACAAGCCACCTGCAGATACTCGTTGACTGCCGTGGCTTGGTGGAGTCCCTTGCAGAAAGCAGCAGCAACTAGGCCCACACAGCTGCGCACTCAGGGCAAGGGCCTATGACTGACTGGAGCAGTGGAACGCCCTAGCGGATGACAGCCACTGTGGAGGCCCAGGATCAGGGTGAGACGGCGTCAAGGGTCCATCGGCGGTGGGCGCCCAGTGAGTGGCATGGGCCCCTGTGGAGGAACGGACACGAGGCGGGGGACTGGAGCAGCTGCTGCTGGGTTGAGGCCCAGGGAGATCTGTGGGCATGGACTGAGGACCCTGAACACCGACGGGGAAACGAAGGGCCTCCTAAATGCTGCCTGCAGCATTTAGGGGGCCCAAATTGAAGGATTGGCAGCGCTTGGGGATCTGGTGAGCAGTGCGGCGCCCTGGGGGACCCACGGCAGGCCTCGCTGAAACGGGAGCTCCGTTGGAGGGCAGGCCTGCCCACATGCAGGGGGCAGGCGAACGCCCTTGTAGCCTGAGGGCTGAGGCAGTGGTGCAGACCTGATCCGAAGGGACCCGGTGCAGAGGTGAGCAGTGTGGGCTCCATATTTTTGTGATACGGAAACACTGCACAAATTGCTAGTGGTTATTATGCCGTTTATCGATTGTCGGAACATTGCCTAGAAAAAACCTTGTTCATACTGGTACTGGAAACACTGTGTTCTTTTTGGGAAATTCACCTTATGATAAACATTTGAAACCATGAAGAAGTCTCTCAGGAGACGAAATGCGTTGGCTATGATGTTTGAATTATGAAAGAAGAAACTGTCTGTTACATTTCTTATTTTATGTAAATACATTATTGTACATACATTTGTGTATTCCTTTAAGGCATGAGACTGGTTATGTTTCTGTATTAGTTCTTGATTCTAAACAGAACTATGCTTTTTTAGTATTCTGTACTTGGAAGGCAGTTGTATCCTGCTGCTGCTCTGACAGGATCTTTGCTGTGCTGATTCTCAATAAACCTTAAAAAAATTCTCTTGGACTTATTTACTACAAATTTTGGCGACGAGGACCAACTTACTAATATTTGAACCCATTGGAAATTTCGATCTTTTTCATCTGCTTTCATATTCATAAGGATTTCTTCACAACTCAAGGTACTGTTCAATTATATGGTGTTTGCTACCTTTTACGCTATTGACTTCGTCAATTCACATCGTTTTCTGCACTTTTGGAGTGTCGTTTTTGTTGGAAACATCGTTACTTGTACTGATCATTTCAACATTGGATTTGCATTTTATTATTATTGTAGCGCTTGTATCTGCGCTGTTCGTGTTATCTGGAAGCTGTGGATTTCTTTAACTTGGCCCTTTCATAGTGCGCTGCTTCAAGTGCTTCGGAGAGAGGTGCATCATTTGATTTCCGCACTATTGCTGTTGCCGCACGTCATTACCCTCACGCGCTGCATCTTCAAGTTGTTCTTCAAATCCCGGCAGACGGCGCTGATGTCATTGCGTTTGGCCGAGTCATAACGAAGACGCCACACATCACGCTGCGGGTATTGTGTTACCTAGCAACGTGTGTAATCACGCTGAAGAATCGCGGAAGCAGCATTCTGTTACCTAGCAACGCGTGTAATGTTATGTTATGTTATGTTAATATTATTTTTAAAGCGCGCTGATGCCCCAGCAAAGGGGCGTCCAGGCGCTCAGACAGGTACTGTAACATAACACACAGAAAATAAAAAGAAGCGGCTACTCAGAGACAGGAAACAGAAACGTTTTGATAATCACACGGAAGTGTTTTTTTTGTCATTTTCTTTCGCTCCTGACTACACGGAAGCGCGTTAACTTTGAAAACCATTTTCTTTGAGTTAACTTCAAGCGCTGATTCACCCAAATGCAAGATTTTATTCACTTTCAGTGGATATAGTCAATTTCAAAACTTTGAACCAGTGGAACTTCTTGTCATTCAGTGGTATTTCAAAACATTTAATTCAATTTTGATAATAGTGAAACATATGTATTTACATTTTGAGTATTCATTCCTTCATTTTATTAATTGTTCATTTTAAAAATGCAATTTGATCCTCCAGCTAAATTTCTACAAAGCAAAGGTGATCCTCCCATGCCATGGTCTAGATGGAAAGAAGAATTCTTTAATTATATGAGGGCTATTGATGGGGAGCGAATGGGTGCTGAAAGAAAAAAAAGTATTTTACTCCACTGTCTTGGTTCAGAGGGTCAAGCAATTTTCAGAACCTTACCACAAAGTGTTCCACGTCCTGGTGAGGGTGATGTTTTGAATGTTTATGTTGAAGCATTATCTAGACTTGAGAAAAGATTTAAACCGACTGCTAACATTGCTTTGAACAGGTTTAAATTTTACACCAGAGCTCAGAAAACTGATAAATCTTTTGATGATTTCTTACTGCTTTAAGATCTTTGAGTCTACATTGTAACTTTGGGATGATGTGCGACGAAATGCTTCGAGACCAAATCATCGTCCATGTTAAAAATAAAAAAATCCAGGAAAAACTCTGGTGCATGGGAGATCCCAATTTGGAAGAAACAATTGCTGTAGCCAAATCCACTGAAATGTCGGAAAAGTGGATGGAGGTTGTCGAAAAAAATTCTAATACTAACAAATCTACATTTGAGGAACAAGTTTGTGTTGTAAAACCTAAACTTGACTATAGGGGTTCTAATTTTTCTTAAAGGAAAAACAAAGGCAACTTTACTAACTTTACTTATAAAAGACAAGATAACTATAACAAAGTGTTTTCTTGCTTTAGGTGTGGTAGTAAATCACATATTGCTTCTTTTCAAGGTTGCCCAGCTGTTAACAAGGAGTGTAAGATTTGTGGAAGAATGGGACACTTTAGCAATGTTTGTAGAGATAGGCGTAACAACCAAACACATGTTCCTTCCAACAATTTAGACCCCACAAAGGTATCTAGTATTAGTGATGGTACAGAAGTTTGTCAAATGCAGGAGTCCAACAAAGGAATTGTTGTTTCTCTAATACAAAGAAGTTGTGTTGTCTTAGGAAACATGAGATCTCCCCCAAAAATTTTTACGTTTTTTAATATGGAAATAGAACTCATGGTGGACTCGGGATCACCGTGGACTATTATCACTAGAGAATATTTTAATAAGAAATTATTGGATGTATGTGATATTGCAAGTAATCTACCATCAGACATTATTGCTGAAAGTTTTAATGGATCTATCATTGATGTTGAGGGTTTCCTAAAGGTACCGCTAACCTTTAGAAGTATATCTGCCATGATTAGGTTATACATTGCTGTCAAAGGTGTCAATGTTCTTGGTTGGCGTGATCAATATGTGTTAGGGATTATGTTAAATCCACGTTCCAAAGATCCAGTTTCTCTATGCAGTGAGTTAGATATGGTAAGTACTACAAGTCATGATTGGATGGCAAAAGAAGATAAAAAGGAGGACATGGAGTTTTGGAGCCATAAATATAACAAAGTTTTCTGTGATGATTTGGGAAAACTAAAAAATTTTGCACATAAAATTGTTTTGAAAGATAATGCACTGCCGGTTAAACAAAAATTGAGAGGTGTTCCTCTCAGTGTTAGAGATGAGTTAAGGGAAATGTTGAATGATCTGCTTAAAGAAAATATTATCGAACCTATTGAGTCTTCGGAATGGGTGTTCCCCATTGTCCTTGTACGAAAACCTGATCAAAAATTACGCGCGTGCATTGATTTAAGAGTGTTAAATGCTAATATCATCATTGATTGTCACCCACTTCCCAATATTAATGAGCTTGTTTTCCTATTTGATGGTGCACAAATATTTTCCACCCTTGATCTCAGATCAGCATACCATCAAATTGAGCTAACTGAGGAGTCTAAGAAATACACAGCATTTATCACACCTATGGGGCTTTTCCAGTATAAAAGGATGCCATTTGGGCTGGCCTCAATTGCCACTGTTTTTCAGAGGGTGATGTTCCAAATTTTTAGGGACTTAGATTCGTTTGTCAAATGCTTCCAGGATGATATTTTAGTTTTTTCTAAAAATTAACAGGAACATGAGTCACATTTAGATCAAGTATGCAAAAGACTGGAGAACAGTGGGCTCACTTTGAAGGCACATAAATGTAAGCTCTTCTGTAAATCAGTTGAGTACTTGGGGCATACGTTGTCAGGTGAGGGTTTAGTTCCAAAGCAGTCTAATGTAGATGCTATTCTTTAAGCTCCAGCACCAGTTAACAGAGATCAGTTATTGTCTTTTTCAGGAATGTGCGAATATTACAGTAAATTTGTAGAAAATTTCGCAACCAAAATGGAGCCTTTAAGAAAACTATTAAGGCACAAGGCTATTTTTGACTGTAAGGATAAACAAGATAGAGCTTTTAAGGATATCAAATATGATATTGTAAATGCTCCTACATTGAAACCGTTTAGAATGGGTTACAAGTGTATCATAACTACTTACGCCAGTTTATATGGTCTCGGTTCTGTTCTTTCACAACGAGATGGCAATGTTGAGTGGAATGTTCCTTTTTCATCCAGAACACTAAATGAAACTGAGCGCAGGTATGCGGTCATTGAGAAAGAGTTGCTCGCATGTGTGTGGGCGGTGGAACATTTTAGACTTTATGTTTGGGGGAGCAGTTTTGTTCTTAGAACAGATCATAAGCCTTTAATACACATATTGTCTGTTGGCGGAGGGTGGAACTCCACGGCGAGACGTGCACGTCTAGCATCTAAATTGCAGGAGTACAATTTCACAGTGGAGTATATTCCTGGAAAAAAAGAATGTGACTGCGGATTGTTTGACACGTCTTCCATGCGAAGATTGCAAGGACAATTTGAATATAGTTAAAGATGTTGATTTTGTGTTGAAAATTGCTGATGTAATTCCAGTCCAATACCAGGATATTACTGAACTAAAGTGGAAAGAGTCCCAAGATGCAGATGATATGTATGTTTATCTTAAGAAATATGTGCTTGAAGGTTGGCCTAGCAAAAATAATATTAGTTCAGAATTGCTACCGTTTTTTCATGTGGCTGATGAATTAGTGTGCGAAGGGGATTTTTTGTTTAAATCTGGGAAGTGTATTTCACCTTATGGTGTGCGGGAGTTGATTTTAAAATTGGCACACAAAACACATCCCGGTATTTCCTCAATGAAACGTTTGATAAGATTGTATTTTTGGTGGCCAGGAATGGATAGGTTTATTGATCGCACGGTCAGGGAATGTAATGATTGTTGTGATAGTGATAAGATGTTAAAAGTTCATGTTCCGTCACTCAAACCTTTTAAATGGCCTCAGATCCCATAGAATAGGATTGCTTTTGATATTTCTGGTCCCTTTTCTATTTTACCTGAAACCTCACGTTTTGCTCTTGTCATCATTGATTATCATTCGAAATGGCCGGAGGTCAAGTTTGTCGCTAAGGCTACTACGAATGCAATGATTAGTTTTTTTAGAGAGGTTTTTGCACGAGAGGGATGTCCTGCTACTTTAATTTCGGATAATGGGGTACAATTGGTTTCTGCAGAGATGGAAAATGTTTTAAAGAGTTGTCAGATTAAACATATTCGCACATCTCTTTATGAACCTCACGAGAACGGACAGGTTGAGCGCTTTAACCGGGTGTTGAAGACTTTTGTAGCTGATGAAGTTAATGGAAAAGGAGATTGGTTGAATGTAATTAGGGAAAAATTGTGGACTTATAGGATCACTCCACACACCACTACGGAGATTAGTCCTTTTAAATTACTTAAGGGAAGAGACCCAGCTTCTGATATTTGCCCTTGGTGGTTTAAGGAACAGTGTAAGAATGTAGTGAAGGACAAAGTTGATATTCAGGAAATTGCCAATAGAGTAGTTTGTAAGCAGGACAAGGCCACTTCATGGTATAACAACAAGTGGAACACTAGAGAACATAATCTGGAGGTTGGTGACTGGGTCAGGATTCTTAAACCTGGTTTGGTTGGTAAGGGCATGAGTAAATACGGTAGACGTATTCAAATTAAAAAAGTGTTAAGGAATGCTGTTGTTACTCAAGATGGTAAGGTTTGGAACTCAAGGAGAATAGCTAAGTGTCCTGTACAAAATACCAACCAGTCCCAGGAAAACTTAATGCATCATGACAAAGTTGTGCATGAACCTAAATGTGATTCGGTGGCATCAAGAATCAAAAATTATGTACGGGTCAGAAATAGACCCATTTCGTTGCGAGATTTTGTGTAACATTTTTTTTTCATTTGTTTCCTTTGTTGTTTATTTTAATGGGGAAGAAGTGTTACATTTCTTATTTTATCTGAATACATTATTGTACATACATTTGTGTATTCCTTTAAGGCATGAGACTGGTTATGTTTCTGTATTAGTATATGATTCTAAACAGAAATATGCTTTTGTAGTATTCTGTACTTGGAAGGCAGTTGTTTCCTGTTGCTGCTCTAACAGGATCTTTGCTGTGCTGATTCTCAATAAACCTTAAAAAAAATTCTCTTGGACTTATTTACTACACTATCTGTGAAAAATAAAGAACATTTGGATAAAGAAAAACACACTCTGGACTTGGATACCTGTTTTTGTATTCCCTATGTTCTGAATTACATTAATTGTTTGATCAGTGATAACAAATAATTTTTTGACATTATTGTAAAGATTGCTGTAACAAATTTTGTGTTCAAAGTTTGTTAGGTTTTATACCTATATTGTGGGGAGTAGAGAGGGAAGTACTCCCTGGTTCCGTACAGCAGCAGTTACTTCAAAACACTATTCAAGTGTTGAGTGCGGCTTTTTTCTGCCTCTGCCCTCAGTCTTGCTATTTATATTGGTTTATCATGTGTTTACCAGGGGGGGGACAGTTCAGTTAGGATATATTTTGCTCGATGATAGCACTGGTGGGGAGGACATAGCAGCTTTATTCCAAATCCCCAAAGTAGAGATGGCTGGTTTTGACATTGTTACCTGGAATGTAAAAGATTCAGAGCGCACACATATCTCTGTAGAAAGGAGACCTACATAGCTATACTGCAGGAAACACATTTGACTGACCCAGAAGGCCAGAAACTGCACAATAAATGGAGAGGCCAGATGTTCTCTGCAACGTACTCCAATTATGCCTGTGGGTTAGCAATTTGGATAGCCCCAAAGACCCCCTTCCATGTTCTAGGCTGTACAGCGGATATAGAGGGACGGTACATAATGGTACACTGGGTGCAGGATGGCAGGGAAATCTGCCCACTGAATATCTATGCTCCAAACATAGATGACAGCGCTTTTTACACAGGTACAGAAGAACTACTAGTATCATATGCAGGCATACCTCTCTTGTGGGCTGGTGACTTTAATTGCATACTGGATGGCTCCCTCGATCGACATCCCCCGAGATTATACACAAAGCCCAACATGACGGCAGCCCTCCAGAGGGTAATGCAATGACAGGGATGCATGGATTGGTGAAGGATAGTACACCCAACGAAATGTGAACACACATGCTACACTCCAACCCATTCGGTATATAGCCATCTAGACCACTTCCTGCTTACTAGTGATGCCACTGAGGCTGCCTTGGATATACGAATACTAGGCAGATTCCTATCGGACCACGCCCCTGTGGTATTACGATGGGGCGCTAGGGGTGATAGACCTGAGATCCCACTTTGGCGACTTCATCCCAAAACGATGAAAGATGATTTGTTCACAGCTGAGCTCACCGAATCAATCAGTAATTACCTCAACAGTAACTGGCAGTCTACGGACAGCAGAGGGATGGACTGGGATGCAGTAAATGTCAGGGGTTACCGATGCGCCTACCTAAATATTAGATAAAAACTACATTTCCCATGGGCCTTGGGGGTTTAACTACAACTCCCATGATCCTTTGCTGCCCGACTGGATATAGTGCGGCATGCCCGTGAGGAAGGTGTACTTGATTCTGATTGCGGGAGCGGGAGCGGCTGCTCTCGACCTTTCTTGGACCATTCCTGTGACTCGTTTCGGGAGGAGGATCAGCGTCAGGAGTGGAGGCGTTTTCTCTGGTACTGTAACTGCGTCTGTGTACTATAGAGCGGGTAGCTCTTATAATAGTCGTGAGTCTTTCTTGATTTTCCTTGTTTTGTTTTGGCATCTATCTTTACAGTGCTCACCCGAGTTGTGAGTGTCTCAGTTGCTTCTGTTCTTTGTTTTGGAGACGTTCTAATCTGGCGCCAGTGGCGGAGTGTAGGGGGAATAATCTCCGCATTACCGTCATGAAGAAATGACATTTTATTACATGCTTTGTGGATTATAAGTACCAAAGCGGACGGCAGTGGTATAGGTACCACGCCCTACCGTGTTTGCGTTACGTGATTGTGACTGGAGTCTTACTCATGATACTAACAGGTGCAGATGGAGGTACAGAGCTTTTTGGGGTTCTCCAATTATTATCGCCGTTTCATCGTGCAGTTCTCACAAACGGCGGTTCCCATAACCAGGTTGTTGAGAAAAGGGGCACCGTTTGTATGGACTAGAGAGGCTGATGAGGCATTCAAGACCCTGAAAAGAGCGTTTATCACAGCTCCTGTGTTGGCACACCCTGTAGTAGAACATCCCTTTGTGGTAGAAGCAGATGCTTCGGATGAAGAGATAGGGGCTGTGTTATCTCAGAGGGATTCGCTTTCTGGACAGCTCCATCCGGTGGCATACCTCTCTAAAAAACTGAGTCCTGCTGAGACAAATTACACCATAGCAGAGAAAGAACTCTTGGCCATAAAGCAAGCTTTTCAGGAGTGGAGGCAATACCTATGGGGGGTGTGTCACGCTGTGACAGTTTACACCGATCACAGAAATCTCCAGTATATGACTTCGGCTAGACATTTGACGCAAAGACAGATGCGCTGGATGCTCTTCTTACAGAGTATAACTTTGTGGTGACTTTTAGACCTGGCATTGACAACAGGAAGGCCGACACTTTGTCCAGGCAAGTGATGCCAGCTGAGCAAGTAGAGGAAGTTCCTCAAGCTATCATCCCTGCTACAAAGGTGTTGTGTGTGGTACGTGCGGAGAGTTTCCTTGAAAAGGTTAAAGACTCCAGGTCCTTGGTGGCGTGGACGCGATGGGCTGCTAGCAAATCCGGAAGGGTTGTGAGACAAGGGCTGCCTTTCCAGGGAGAAGGTCTGTACTTACCAACAACTGAGCTACGAAAAAAGGCTTTTTATGGTGCCATGCAGTGCCCATGGCTGGGCACCCAGGCATTACCAAAACAGTGAGTCTGCTTAGGAGGTATTTCTGGTAGGACTCCTTGGTTAGGGATGCTACTCAGTGGGTGATGAGCTGTGAGGAGTGTGCAAGAGCTAAGGGGGAGAACACCAAGAAGAAAGGCCAACTAATGCCCATGCCCACTCCTGCTCGCCCGTGGCAGAACATAAGCCTGGATTTCATAACGGGTTTACCCGTTGATCAGGGGTGTACAGCTATTTTGGTGGTGGTAGACAACCTAACTAAGATGGGACATTTTATCCTGTGTAAAAACCTCCCCACGGCCAGCCAAACTGCACATTTACCGGCTTCTCAGGTCATACGAATACATGGCATTCCTCAGGTGATTGTGTCTGATAGGGGGCCACAATTTGATGCTCGTTTTTGGAAAAAGTGGTGTCAGGCTCTGGGTATTGAATCAGCTCTCTCAACAAGCTTTCATCCGCAGACAGATGGGCAGACTGAAAGGCTAAATCAGACTTTAAAAAAGTATCTGCGATGTTATTTGAAGGAGGCGCATGAATCCTGGGTTGAGTTGCTATGGATGGCCGAATTGGCATACAACAATGCTTGGCACAGCTCTACGGGTATATCACCTTTCAGGGCCAATTATGGTTATGATGCCAACATGTTACCCGTCAATATCCCCACAGATCTAAGTAATCAGCCTACTGTGATGGAACACATCCGGGCATTGAGGAAAGTGCATAAAAGTGTGCAGAAGCACTTGTTAAAAGCTAAAGAAGTGTACAAACGTTGGGAAGATAAACACAGAAATCCCGGTCCTCAGTTGAAGGTGGGGGACAAGGTGTGACTGTCCACCAAGTACATCCGGTTTAAGCTGAGAAGTGTGTTTCACCCAAGTTTCATTGGTCCTTATCCGATTGTGAGGCAAATTAACCTGTGGCGTACAAACTTAAGTTGCCTGGTTCTTTGAGAATCCACCCGGTGTTCCACGTCCACCTGTTGAAGCGGGCTCTCACTTCTCACTTCTCGTAGGAGAGTGCCCCCGCCCGTGGAATGCGACGGGGGAATTGAATATGAGGTGAAATCCATACGTGACTCAAAATTGCGTAGGGGTGTGCTTTGGTATCTTGTTTCATGGAAGGGGTATTCAGCGGAGGATGATTCCTGGGAGCCTTGGAATCATGTGCACGCTCCAGGGGCTATCCGTTCCTTCCATGTGAGATTCCCTTCCAAGCCTGGTCCTAGGAGGCGCTAGGGAGGTGGGCGTACTGTCAGGGGTTACCGATGCGCCTACCTAAATATTAGATAAAAACTACATTTCCCATGGGCCTTGAGGGTTTAACTACAACTCCCATGATCCTTTGCTGCCCGACCGGATATAGTGTGGCATGCCTGTGAGGAAGGTGTACTTGATTCTGATTTCGTGAGCGGGAGCGGCTGCTCTTGACCTTTCTTGGACATTCCTGTTACTCGTTTCGGGAGGAGGATTGGCGTCAGGAGTGGAGGCGTTTGCTCTGGTACTGTAACTGCGTCTGTGTAGTATAGAGCGGGTAGCTCTTATAACAGTCGCGAGTCTTTCTTGATTTTCCTTGTTTTGTTTTAGCATCTATCTTAACAGTGCTCACACGAGTTGTGAGTGTCTCAATTGCTTCTGTGCTTTGTTTTGGAGACATTCTAATCTGGCGCCAGTGGCGGAGTGTAGGGGGAATAATCTCCGCATTACCGTCATGAAGGAATGACATTTTCTTACATGCTTTGTGGATTATAAGTACCAAAGCGGACGGCAGTGGTATAGGTACCACGGCCTACCGTGTTTGGGTTACGTGATTGTGACTGGAGTCTTACTCATGATAATAAGAGGTGCAGATGAAGAAATCTGTTACCAGTTAGTTAAAAGAACCTTTTGCTCAGAACAAGCGTTTTGCTTGTTTTATTCCTTTATACTGGAAGACTGACTGCTGCCAAGATTTAATTGGCACCAGGGCATATTTAATAACGGATTTCATTGAGCTATTGGGGGTATGTATTTCGTATTCACCCTGCATACGTATAGGCAATGTTACAGATGAATGCTTTGGGTAGTAATGGATGTCCTTGTATTCTTTAGGGATAGAAGGCGCTCTGTGAGATACCACTGCATGGATGAAGATAATGCTACGACAGCACAGGTGACCTCTTATCCCTTAGCGAGAATATTATGAGATTAGGATTTAAGTACTGTATTAACCTGCTGTGCATTTTGTTTTACAGCTTCCTTTTCCCTGCAGTCCCCTTCCTTTCCCTTCCCGGTTTTTTCCCCTTTGGGTTTTTTTCCCTCACCGTATCGCTTGAACACCCTGTGTTTATACATTCAGGGTGTTCGGGAGGTCCGGAGGTGGAGCTTTGTTACTGCGGACGGATCCTGCAGAGTGGAAACCTGACAGTAAAAGTAGTGGTGCATGGATAATGCTTGGCAAAGGTGGGTGGTATGAGACAGCGGTTGGAGAAAGACCTCATGGAAGCTGAGAATACTTTGGTTAAATTACAAAGGGCAGGCCCAGATTTAGGACAGGATGACGAGGTGATGCTTGGCACCCTCCGGTGGACAGGAGAAATATGGGACAGATTAGACTGCCTGGTGAAATATGAAGAACAACAACTGCTACACAGAGAAGGAGACAAGTCAGGGAAGCTGTTAGCATGGCTTCTCAAGAGAGAACGCCCACCCCCCCATCATACTGGCAATAAGCCAGACAGATGGCACCCTTATACACATACAGTTCGCAATAAACTCAAGGCTCCACTCATATCTGGCAGAGGTCTACAAAAGAGGCCAAACAGCAGAAAGAGCATGCTTGGAGTCGTTTCTGGATGAGATATCCCTGCCCTGTCTCACCGACGAATAAAGTAAGATTCTAGGAAGGGGTGGGGGGAATCTAACTCAAAGACCTCTAGTAAGAGGTGCTGGATATGACAGGTGGCAAGGCCCCCGCGCAGGACGCCCTCCCATTAGAATATTATCAAACATTTGCAGGAACATTACTCCCGAGGCTACTGGAGACGTTACACGAGGCAAAACGTGCAGGGATACTCCTGCAGTCCATGTGAGAAGCCTAAATAGTTATGTTACTTAAGCTGGGTAAAGATCCCACATCAGCGAGTTCCTACCATCACCTTTCTATGCTGGGAGTAGACACTAAAATCCTGGCCAAAGTCTTGGCAACTAGATTGAACAGAGTAGTTACCCACTTGGTGCACAAAGACCAATGCGGGTTCCTGCCTGTCCGGGGAACCGACGTGAACCTGTGCAAACTCACACATGTACTCTACTAAGAGCATGGATATCTTCGCAGCTACGGACTTCTTGGATATAGAAAAAGCGTTTCACAATTTGCAATAGGAGTACCTGTGGAAAGTGTTAAGCAGAATGGGATGGGCTCGGATTTCATAGCCCGGGTACGATTAATGTACCGACACCCCTCAGCGAGAGCACGTAGTGGTGGTCTAATATCCACTCTAATAATTATAGAGCACAGTACACAACAGGAGTGCCCGCTGTCCCTGCTTTTATTTGCACTAGCGATGGAACCCCTCGCAATCCATCTGTGGAGGGACTTGGAACACTCGGGCCTGATAGTGGGAGGACGCACACATATCATATCTCTTTTATTTATTTATTTATTTATTTTATTCGATTTATATAGCGCAATTATAACCCTGGGGTCTCTAAGCACTTTGTCAGGTAGCACTACAAATTCCTAAAGGGCCCTACCAGGAGTTAAAGCCCACCCCAGGCCCTCTGAAAAAGAACAGTTTTCAGCTTCTTCCGGAAGGACATCAGATTGGACTCCTTCCGCAGATCAGTCGGCAGATTGTTCCAGACTGCTGGGAGGGTATTGGAGATGGCACGGCCACCCACTGTGGCCAGTCTGAAGCGTGGTTGGGTCAGAAGGATTGCTTCAGCAGATCTTAACGCCCTACCTGGTATATATGGAGTCAGGCGGGTCTTGATGTATCCTGGGGCCTTGCCATAAAGTGATTTGTGTGCAATACAGAGCCCTTTAAAGAGCACCCTCTGCCTTACTGGCAGCCAGTGTAGCTCACGCAAAAGTGGAGACGCATGCGAGTTCCTTGGTTTCTTAAACCTCTCCTTAAATCTCTTTATGCAGATGACTCACTACTATATATGTACCACCCTCCAAAGGCCATCCAAACCCTCCTGACTGTGCTGGTTGACTTTGGGACAGTGTCAGGACTGGCCATTTACCAACAAAAGTCGGTTGCATTACCCCTGGCAGGATTGGCAGGGATAGATATGGTAGACCTCCCTCCCTTGGCATTCATATGGGATGAAGAACCGGGTTTTCAGAACCCAGCGGCGCCAGGGGCACGCCCAAAGTCTTCGGATTCACGTGTCTTGGTATACAGAGACACGGAATACTTCTAGGTGGAGTCAGAGATCAAATTTATTAGCTGCAGCTAGTAACAGTAATCCCAGCAATACAACACGGTGTACAACTCAGGAAACTGCTCAAATTCGTAGAGCAAAACATCACTTTTTATACATATTTTACCCATTATAAATGCACACCCACTGCGACAAATACTGATGAATGAAATACATTTTCCCACTCATTATCACATTGCAAAAAAAACTCGATTTACATTGTACCAACCCACAAGTTAATTATTAGGAATGTCCCAAATTCAATTTCCACAAGCCGGACAACCCCATAATTGAAAGCACTACCCATGTAATGAAAAGTCGTAAGAAAAGAAACAATTCAGATGCTGAATAGGAAAAGATGTGTGCAAGGAAACTAAAGTTAACGATCTCCTGAACATTGATTGGCAATCTCAGACAACGATCAGCTAGAGAAATTGACTTCGCAAAAGGGTCAGTTTCAGGTGACGGGGTCAGCGTCCTGCAGTTCACTCACAAGTCAGAAAAGGCCTAGTTAATGCGTACATGAACAACGAAGCCCATGCAACTTTGTTCGTTCGGTTACCTCCACGGCCTACGTGAGGGCAACACAAAATGACGTCGCAAACAACTCAAACAAAATGGAGTCTGGTCCCGAGAATCACGGAACCTCAGGGAAAGTCACCATTTCTGCTATCTGTAGGTAGAGGTCGCCCACACAGCTGAAGCCCAATATGTCCTGAATATGGGAAAAATTATTGAAGCATTGAAGGTGTCCTTACTCTTCTGGAACATCCCACCGCTATCGGTCAAGCTTCCGGTAGTATTGGTAAAAATGTTGCTACTTCCCCGCTGCCTATATACATTGCAAAACTCACTCTGTAGTATCCCTTCACCACCCTGAACAGGCTCCTTGTCTCACTTGTTTGGGCGGGTAAATACAGTAGAGTAAAACTTGATATTTTAAAACTAGACATGGATCAGGGTGGACTGTAGCTCCTGGATTTGCGACTATATTATATTGCAGGACTTCTCCAATATGCAGCGCAATGGTGCGCGGAAGCCTAAATACTGAAAAAAGACTGCTCGCAGAATGGTGTCCAGAGGCAGACCTGCCTAATTACCTTATGATGGGCTCGAGGACTCACCAAAGTTGCCCATTCGTGATCACCAGCTTGCGTGGGCCTGGAAACGAGTGGTCACAATAGTAAAACGGAAAGCCCCTTACGCCCGTGCCCTCCCTTTAAAATGGCCACCAGGCTTTTGTCAAATACAAGCAATGATGGACTTGTTCGGATGGTATGAGGGTGGCTGCATATCTGCAGGGGATCTCTATTTGAATGAGACCTTCATCTCCCTCAAGGCCGCAAAAGAAGTTTACTGGATTCCAGAAGGCCACTTCCTGAAATATGCTAAGGTAACACGAATAGTTCATGAAATTTGGGTTATTTTCCCGAATGAGCCAGAAGAATCTAGCACATTGTGCATGATCATAAACCCCGGCTCCTTTAAGGGACTGATATCTCGACTATGCAAAGACCTGGAAACTGATTGCAGAACTGACCTGACCCGGGACAGATGGGTGGAGGATTTGCCCATCGCGCTGATGGAGGGAGAATAGAAGCAGGCATGTGCACAGGTCCATGAGGTATCCAGTAATGCACAATTATTGCTCACTCAATTTAGCTACCTCCACTGTACGTAACTGACCCCCCTATGCTTATCCAGAATCGACCATTGCATGCACCGAACTGCCCCAGATGTGGCACCTCCCCCGACCACTTTGTACATTAGAACTGGGAGTGCCCCCTACTCCGCTCATTTTGGAGCACAGTTCTAGACATATTGAAGTAAGCCACAAAATGTACAGCTGAGTCATCAATAAAGCATTGTTTGTTGGCCATACTGCCAACCCCCAAAGCCACAACTCATATGCAGCATAAATTCACTATGTTGGGGATGGTGCTGGGGAAATGCTGCATAGTCATCCACTGGAATCAGGCCACAGCACCTCTCCCGGAGAAGTGGAGGGCAGACTTACGTGAATGGGGTGGTGCAGAGGAACGGCGATTACGTAATGTCCGCACAGATGAGAATGCAGACAGAGACCTAGAAACTTGGGGAATCATGCTGGAAGGACGCAGATGTCAGAGAATACAGGGAGGGGGGACCTTGAGCTGCCCCAGAGCCATACTCCAGCGCGCATAGCAGAACCTTCCGACGGGCACCCCACCCCGATCCCATAGCGACCAAAGTACCCAACCTCACTCCTCATTAAATTAATCCATAGCAGCTCACGACTGAGACATCAGCACAGATTACCATTCAGGTCACACATCACTGCATTGGCTGCCCTTCTGACTAACCAAGATCTCCCACCAGTTAACTTACCTATCAAGCCACCCACTATACCGCCCTCTCAACTATCCTCAGGAACTTTCGAATGGGATGGGGATAAAGGGTACAGGGCAGCACGCGGAAGCCTCTCTAAATGAAATAAGTGCCACACAACTCTAACACTGGGATGCGCTGTAACGAACAGTTGCTGTCAGTTGTATTATATTGTTTTGATTATTCTGAAGGGTAAAAAACACAAAGTGACAAGAGGAAAGAAATTGTAAAAAGCTACTCCATAAAATCACTAAGACAATATAACACAAATAGCCCTGGAAAGACATACGGGCTCTACTTCTCATAGAATCAGACGAGGTCCTCCTCTACAAAATGTGGAGGCAAGTTGGGCAATTTAGAGATGAGCTCCCCCCATGGGAATGTCAGATAGAATATATCACTATGGGGAGCATAATTGTCCTGGGTACATGATATGCGTAACCTTACCAAATGATATTGTAATAGTCATGACTACGTGCCCCTCATAGGGCGAATGTATGGTAACTTGTAACTTGAAGGACTATGCACACTGATTCTTTTCTCTAATTTACAATAAAAAGAAAAAAGTAAAAAAAGAAAGGATTTTGCTAGAAAGTATAGTACACTGTGAGAACATACATCATGAGGAATATTCAACTGATAACTTCTCAGGAAAAGCTCAATTCTCGCCCAAATGTGCCAGGAAAAGTTCTAAATTATCACAGGGCACTTGTTTGCCACCCCTCAAGGGACTACCCTCCTCATCTGAGGAACTGAAATCTGAGCTCCTCCTTCCCCCACATGTGGGCAATGCTTATGCTTTGCTCTCTCAGTAGTTAAAATGTTTGCGACTGCTTAGTCAACTATCTTTTGCACATCTGCCAACAGAACACACTCAAATCTATCTGGGCAGTTTGTTATTGGAGAGACAGTGTGTCTAGACGGGCTTCACCTAGATCTCTTGTAGGATGACAGAACTTTTGTTTTAACAGTTTCTTTATCTCCATTGAAAATAGCACAAATGACTAGGAAGTGAAAAGAATCCCAGCTATAGAAAGCCTCCACCAATCAACATAGAGGCTAGAAAATACCAAACAATCTTCGGAACATACAGTACTGCTCTAACCAATCAACATGCTACTTTCTAGTGAACAAAAAAACTACAAATGTTCCTTTAGTCCATTAATTTTTTTTAATATGTATCTCATATAGTTTTAAAGGAAATACAGCTTTATTAGTTCTCCCTGTTGCTGTTGAAACCACTTGTGCTTACCGCTGAGAAAGTAATATGTAAATGGCTCCTACCTTGTCTTTAGAAGCACTAGATCTAGCTCCACCTTACCAGTCCTATTGTTTTTGGTCCAGTTAAGCACGGCTCTTCCAAACCTGTTCTGAGGCGAGGAACATTTTACTATCTCACGCCTGATCTGCTCTGCCCTTCTCTTCACTGCTGTAAGGGAAAACAGAATGCCAGCACTGCTGTGTGTGTCTCTGCTCCCTCACACTAACCTTTCTCCTTGGGTCTATTCAACCTCCTACGGTAGCTCCTCAAGCTTTGAGGCAAAATTAACAATGAGCTGCTATTGGAGCCTCACACTCAATCAAACATGTCCAGGGTTTAAAATAGTAATTTTGTTTCCAAGACTACTGTTACCTGCCAAGAAGACAGATAACCATAATGGGACGTCTTCTTGGTTAGTAATCCATACATGTTTACCAGGGTGGAGCTAACATTTTCTTTACAGAAGGTAGTTGGACACTGGAGTGTCTGTTTGTGAGAGGCTGACTCACCTCCATAGCACAAGGGCTGGAACAAGGAATGGCACTTGGAACTATTGGGAGGTTTCAAGGACACAAACATTTTCCTGCAAGGGATCAAAACACTGACTAGGCAAACCTGATATACTCGACCCCAGAGACATCACGCTGAACTAGAGGTGTGCGTGGTTGAGATAGTAAATTTCAGGAAGAGGAAAGATGGAACCGTCTTATCTATATTGTTTGGATGGGTGCTTTAAAGTTCTTTTGCCATAGAAAGACCCGAGGGACCATTATTGAAACATTCCAATAATTCATGGCAGGGCCAGTTTTAGCATTGGTGGTACCCGATGTGTCAATCTTTGTTGACGCCTCCCAATGACAACCTTTTCCATGGACTCCCTCACTACCACCCAACAACAGTGCCCCATATCTCTCCATAGCCCCTCCCTCCCACATATTTCTTTTGTTTTAAAGCGTTACTCATTCCAGTACAGGTTACCGGAGCACTTTAAATAACCTGCTTTACACGAAGACAATGAATCATACGTGTGCAAATCGGTGTATAGGAAATGTTACATAAGACAAAGAGGACAACTGGGTAAAGGAGTCACATGTCATCCATACTGTTAGGCAGTATATTTTAAGGGTATAGAGTCAGACAATCGAGTTTCAAATGTCAACTTGTACTAATAGCGACTTTAAAATATCGAGTAAAAGAAATTTCGACAGCAAGAATATCGTCAACCAGAATATCTAGTTTAAGGTAAGAAATATCACTTTTTTAATAATCAAAGTTATTAATATTGTTTGCAAAAACATTGTTGTTGAAAATATCGTTTTTTAGTTAGTGTTATGTATTTTAAATGTATGTGCTCTGTTTTTTTATGTAAGTATTGCTTTTGTTTTTGAATATGTGTGTTCATGTTTAGTAGTTATTAATTTTATTTTAACAAAATGTTGCATTTTAATTGTGCAGTGGGTTGTGGGTTTATTAGGGAATAGGGTGGAAAGTAATTTAATTAAAATAAATTGAATATTAATTTTAATTTATTAGTATTTATTTCTTTATGATTTTATAGTGTTAATTGTGGGAATACATTTTGAATTAATTCATTAATAAGTGGCTGATAATTATTATTGATTAGTTAATTGGTAAATATGTTAATTGTGTCATTTCTGTAGCAGCGGGTTGTGGGTTTATAGGGGAATAGGGTGGGAAGTAATTAAATTAAAATTCATTTATTAATATTCTTTATTAATTCATATTTATTTAGTTTACATTTTATATTGTTAATTGTGGGAATTAATGTGTTATTAATTATTTAATAATTGGTTTTAATTATTAATTAATTGGAAATTATTATTGTGTCATTTTTTAGGAGCAGGTTGTGTGTTGATAAGGGAGTAGGGTGGGAAGTAATTAAATTATAATTATATTATTAATATATTGTATTAAATAATATGTATTTATTTTATATTTTATATTGTTAATTGTGGAACTTAATTTATTATTCATTATTTATTAATTGGTTGTTACTTATTATGAATTAATTGGTAATTATGTTAATTGTGTCATTTTTTAGGAGCGGGTTGTGTGTTTATAGGGGAGTAGGGTTGGAAGTAATTTAATTTTAATACATTTATTAATATTTTTATTATAATTAATTATTTTTTATAGTGTTAATTGTGTGAAATAATGTTTTAATAATTGTTTATATTTTGCTTGTTAATTGTTATTAATGAATTAATTGTTAATTAATTATGTTCATTGTGTCATGTTTTACGAAATTTGTGGTGGCATATATAGGGGAATATGGTGGGAAGTAATTCATTTATAATTAATTATTTATTTGTTAATTAATGCAAATTAATTAATGTTTGAATATGCCAATTGTGTAATAATTTTGATGTGTGAGTTGTGGGGTTTATAGTGGTAAATGGTGGAAAGTAATTAAAAAATAATAATAATGATTTGTTGTTAATTGATATTATTTGATTAATGAAAATTTTGTTATGGAAATTGTGTAAATATTTTTAGGCATGTATTTTGGTGTTTATAAATTAATCATTACTTTTTCATTAATAATCATTTATTAATTGATACATATTTTTCATAATTGTTTAGTTTGTATTTTGTTTGGTGATTTAGGTGCAATAGCTGTAATGTTTGGTTTGTACATCGATTTGTGCATTTTTATATGTGTTTTCAAATGATTAATATTTGTTTAATTGTTAATTAATTGTGTTAATTATGTGGGCACACTTTTTTGTTTAATTTAGATGTGTGTTGTAAATTGGGTGGTGTTATACGGTAGGAAAATAAATATTACATTTATGTAAATTTTATTATTGGGATTAGGATATTTTTTTTTTTTTTTATGTCCTCTTTTTTATGTCCTCGTTTGTTTTTAGCCTTTTTGTAATTAGGAGGTTTTTTTTGGAGTAAGAACAGTGCAAAGAAATCGATGCTGGCGGGAGTTTCTAATTGCCTATCCCTAGGCACTCCAGGGTAGAGACCTCCGATCACTCTGATTACAGAGGAGGTGCGAGATACCTTCACACCGGGGCCTCCTTCCCCTCAAATGTAAATGTTAAATGTAAATGTTTTTGAGCTTGTAAAGCGCACTGCTACCCGTCCATAGGTCTCCTGGCGCTGTATAACTCTGGGGAACCCGTCCTGGCTTTCCCTGTGGGATGGTCCCTTGCTGGGAGTCCCCAAGGTGGAGCCAGGCATCCCCGGAATTGGTGGTGCCGTTGTGGAGATTAGGCAAGCTAGTGCCCAGAGTTGCCGAGTGGAACCCCTGATTAGAGTAAGCACCGAAGCGAGAATTATCGAGTCCACTGACCGAGGTCCACGACCCTGCCGCGTCGGGAATTGAACCCTGGTCCCGGGCCGACTTCTGCTCTTGGGCTTGCCGCCTCTAACCAGTGAGCCACACTACTCCACAAGCCTCGCATTTCTGCATGCTCCCCTTCCAATATTCTCCACTCTTACAGGTCCTGCAGATACCTCTGCCCCAGGAGATTTCAGACCACCCCATGGTGGGCTTTTCATGGCCTGTTCGGCTACCAACATAATCATAGGACTCCCAAAAAAAAAAAGGAAGGGACTCAGACCGGACTTGAAGGTAAACTAACTCCTTCTTATGGGTGTCTTTATGCAGTGATGTTATTAACTCTATTACACCATTCATCCCAGATCTTCCAAAATGCAGTTTTCTTCGTGTCACTTATCGCTCTATCTAATTTTGCAAATCTATGTATTGAATTAATCCATTCACACTCTAGTGGGGAAACAGGGGAAATCCATTTAATACATAATTCCCTACGCGCCAATAGAAAAAGCACAAACATTAATATTTTGTTGTTCTTAGATATCTGAATTGTGACTTCCTCATCCGGAGTAATGCCAAAAATTACTTGAGAGACACTCACCTTAACTTCAAACCCCACAATTCTGGAAATCGTTACACCTACTTTTTTCCAAAAACCTTGTATTGATGGACATCGCCAGAACATGTGTACGTCGTCCGCATCTGCTTCCCCACATTTTTGACAAATCGCCTTTTTAGAGCCCATCTTAGATAGTCTTCTTGGGGTCCCATATGCTTTGTGGAGAGTAAATAAATGATTTTTCTTTAGCGAAGCAGCCTTAACATTCTGCCATAGAAGTGCAAAAGATACTTGCCATAGGGTTTCCCGATCGTAGTTTGGCATCTCCTCCAGATCTCATCGGGCCACTGCTGAGATTCTTCCAGAGGTTGGATTAACATCTTGTGCCATGCAGCTATTTCTTTACCTCCGATGTTTGTGGTGGCTGCCTTTTTTTCAAAGAGATCATTGCCCTTACCCAGATTTTTCAGGGATTTGGCCCAACGTGCTAACTGATAGTATTTAAATTTGGAAACAGTACCTCTTGTATTGTCGTGAAGTTTCTGCCAAGAGATTATGTCCGGGCCTTCCAGCAGTTCACCCCATCTTGCTACACCGCTTGTTTGGATAGGAACCGCTAAAGAGTCTTGAAGACAATTTGGTGTGCCTGGTGAGCTCCTTTAGGGGCATGTGTACTGTAGTAGTGTATACGTTGTGATGTTCTTATTTGATACCATCCTTTGCATGCTGCTAATAAGATCTTTAGTTTAACCTTCTTAAAGAATTTTGGATCTCCAAATTTAAACAAAAAATGTCGGGCTTGGTCCTGAAAGCCTATAGTCAAAGCTTTAAATAAAGGTGTGTAAGAGATGGAGTCCCCTAGCAATTGTCTAAAGATTTTTAAGTGGAATGCCCTCTGGTATTGCAAAAGGTCCGGTGTGGCTACTCCCCTATCCTCCTTTCTCTCCCTGAGCTTACGCCAGGCTATCCGGGGTTTCTTTTTTGCCTATATAAAACTTGAAAACAGGCCTTGAATCTTAGCTATCCATTCTTTTTTGAATTCCAGGGGTATAGAATTAAAAATAAAAGTATATTTAGGAAGAATTGCCATTTTTAATAAATTCGACTTACCTAAAAAGGACAGGGGCAGTGAGTCCCATTTTTGAAGTTGGGACTTGACCTTAGATGTTATTTTATCAAAATGTACTTTCGCAATTGAATCTATGTTCTGCACTACTTCTATCCCCAAGTATCTAATACTTTGTCGGGTCTGATCAGAAGTATAATGTGTGTTTCATTGCATGACTTCTGCCTTGGATTGATTAACTGCATATCCTGAGATCTCCCCCAAACTTTTTAGGGTATCCCAGATGGGATTTATTGATTCTTACAAATGGCCCGTGAAAATCATTAAGTCATCCGCATATAGACCTAGTATTTTTTCCCAGCCATTATATTGAAAGGGACTAATGTCCTGACATTGCCTCAGTTTTATGGCTAACGGCTCGATATACATATCGAAAAGCAAAGGTGAAAGGGGACACCCCTGCCTGGTACCCCTCCCAATTTTAATCTCTGGCGAAAGGGAGCTATTTACCAAAACTTGTGCTACCGGGTTCTTATAAAGTGCTTTGATTACCCGCAAAAAACAACTACCTAAATTAAAACGGAAAATAATTTCTTGAAGAAAAGCCCAATTAATGCGGTCAAATGCTTTGGCCGCATCACATGTCATTATTGTCAAAGGTAAAGCAATAGTAGTAGCCATGTCTATTGTTCCTAGTAGTTCATGTGTGAGATCGTGCAGGTGCCTTCCCTTAATGAAACCTTTCTGATCCTCGTGTATCAGAAGACCGATCACCCTCTCCAACCGCTTAGTGATTAATTGCGTGAAGATTTTATAATCTGAATTGAGGAGGGAGATCGGCCTATATGATTCACAAAGTTTTGGATCCTTATTCAGCTTCAACAAGACAATTATAGTTGCTGCTCGCCATGACTCGGGCAAGTCTCTTCCCTCGATAGAAATAGAATTAAACAGATCTAGGAGAATCGAAATTAGTTATTGTTCTAGCGCAGAATAAATTTCATTAGGAAGGGCGTTAGGGCCTGCGGCTTTCCCTTTCTTTAAATTACTGATAACTTTGTGGATCTCTTCTATTGTGAAAGGGGCTGATGTCTTCTCCTTAAGCTGATCGGTAAGATGTGGGAGAACTAAATCTTGTAAAAAGGCAGTTATTTGTTCATTGCTCGGGGTCAAGTTTTCCGTATATAACTCTTGAAAAAAAGACGTAAATGCTTGTTTGATCCCTGATTCATCTGCAACAGGCAGGCCAGTGTCATGAGATATAACTTCTTTGATTATATTCCTTACAGAATCATCCCTTGTTTTCCAGGCTAACAATTTACCGCAGCCTTCCCCGTACTCGTGATTCGCGAATTTGCTCACTTCCCATCTTTTCCTTATTTTAACCTCCAAATAATCCGCTAAATCATTTTTGGCCTTTGTTAGCTCTGTTTCATTGTTTATGTTCTGAACTAGGGCTAGTTTTCCCTGTGCTGGTCTAATCGCGTTTTCTAAAGCCCGTAAGTCTGTCTTCTCTTTTTTGTTAGAAAACGCACTAAATCCTATCATGCTTCCTCTAAAATGTGCTTTAAAAGTATCCCAGACTTTATCTAGAGGGGCTGAATTAAGGTTAAACGAAAAAAACTCAGAGACAGACTCCTTTAGGTTTTCTATTATTGTACTGTCCAATAGAAGAGATCTGTTTAATGTCCATCTTTTCCCCTCTGGAATGCTATTTAATTCTAGGTGTAACATTACTGCTGAATGGTCCGATAGGTGTTCTGGTATGTGAAAAACTCCACTGATATGATTAATAATTGGAGCTGATGTTAAAAAAAAATCTATTCTTGACCTATGACCGTGTTTTTTATTGTGAAAAGTGTATCTATCTGCAACAGTTCCAGATTTAACCCCTTTTGTAGACCAGATATCTATTAATCAATCAATCAATCAATCATGACATTTGTATAGCGCTCTACTCACCCGGGAGGGTCTCAAGGCGCTGGGGGAGAGGGTCCGTTACTGCTCGAAAAGCCAGGTCTTGAGTTGCTTCCTGAAGGAGAGATGGTCCTGGGTCAGCCGAAGGTGGATGGGGAGGGAGTTCCATGTCTTGGCTGCCAGGTAGGAGAAGGATCTTCCTCTGGCGGTGGCTCTGCGGATGCGTGGAACGGTGGCGAGGGCGAGGCTGGTCGATCGTAGCTGGCGGGTGGGCATGTAGACGGTCAGGCGGTCGTTGAGGTACTTGGGGCCCAGGTCGTGGAGGGCCTTGTGTGCGTGGGTGAGGAGTCTGAACGTGATCCTCTTGCTGACGGGGAGCCAGTGCAGGTCTCTCAGGTGGTCGGAGATGTGGCTGTGTCGGGGGATGTCCAGGACGAGTCGTGCGGAGGCGTTCTGGATGCGTTGGAGTCTTTTCTGAAGTTTGGCTGTGGTTGCAGCATAGAGGGTGTTTCCGCAGTCCAGTCGGCTGGTGACGAGTGCCTGGGTGACCGTCTTCCTGGTTTCGATGGGGATCCAACGGAAGATTTTACGGAGCATGCGCAGGGTGTTGAAGCAGGATGAAGAGACGGCGTTGACTTGTCTGGTCGTCGAGAGGGAGGAGTCCAGGATGAAGCCCAGGTTCCGTGCGTGGTCCGTTGGCTTGGGGGTGGTGGTCAGTGCTTTACAACTGCCCTCATTTTTGGAACTGCCATCATTCGCCTCTTGAATGTAGAATCTTGTGTTGTACTTAAAGGTATATTAAAATCCCCTCCGAGTATAATCGGTGCATTAAATTCAACTGCAGTTAAAAATAAATGTTCTAATGGTCCCGGATCATCTAAGTTGAGACCATAATAGGCAGCACATACTGTCCATATTCCCTGGAATTTTATCTTTGCGATTACCCATCTGCCAGATGAATCTACCTGTGTTTCCTTTAATATGCCATTTGAGGATTTCCTAATCAAAATTTACAGTAGCCGTTTGTGAGGTACATATGCAGTGATCCACCCATGGTTGGTACCTTATTATTTCTAGCCATTCTTCCTTAGTTAAGTGGGATTCCTGAATAAATTTTACATCTGCTCCAGAAAGTTTGAGATACTCTAGGATTTTTTGTCTTCTTAAGGAAACCCTCAGACCGTTGACATTCCATGTCATAACCCTCAGGCAATTAATTCTTGATTGTGATGCCATAGTTTAAATTTAGATATAAGGCCAAAAAAAGAACAGAATCTCCGACTTTAACTGTACTTTTAAGTCAAAAAAGAAAATAAGGCTATAACAATTGAAGACACTTTTTGAAAAAAAAAAAATCCCCAAAGCTCCCCCACCCTTTGTGAAAATTAACGATTTAGTGTTACCCACACATTCTAATCTTTTACCTGTGACCCCCCCATGCCTCTCTACCCTCCCTTTCTTCTTGAGGTGTGATTACACCTCCATTTGGACTCTCTCTACCGTAGGGCTGTATTAATATTTTGCTTATTTTTTATGGCTGAGACTTTAGCTCGTCCAAAAATTTTCTCACATCATTCGGGTCGCGGAAATTATGCATTTTGTTATTCAGCATAACTCTTAGTGATGCGGGGAATCTAACTTTCGCTGTGGGGCCAAGGTCTCAAAATTCAGAAATACATTTTCCCAATTCCCATTGGCGGCCCAGTGTAGTGCGCGAAATGTGTGACCTTATACGGTACTGCCAATCGGCTTTCTTGTGTGAGCCAGCTTTTAACGCCCCAGTAAGTATCATTTCTTTCAGTGTATATGATTTGAAATTCACTAAAATTCTTCTTGGAGCCTTCCTGCCAGGGCGAATAACAAAGAGATCGCGATGGACTCGTTGTATGTCCTCCTCAAGGGAAGCTTGGTCAATGTCAGTATTCTGCTCCAGGATAAGCTTTGTGACAGATGATTTAATATCCCCTCCTTCCACTCCTTCAGGGACATTTAATATTCTAATATTATTGCGTCTTGCATTGTTTTCAAGTTGTTCGATCTTGTCTCTCAATTCCTGCTCAACTCCAGAAAAATTAGTAGGATTCATTTCTATTACAAATATGTATTTGTTTATAAATTGTTTGTTAAATTTACAAAAATAATATTTTTATGTTAATTATAGATCTTTGCTACATTAAAATATTTGTATATGTTTTGTTAATTTTTATATTTTTTTATGAATGTTTTGTTTTTGGGTTTTGTATTATATTTTGTATTGTAGTTGATATTTTGTTTGTTTTTAAATTTGAATTTTGTTCTGTGGGAATACTAATTTATATCTCTACGCTATCCAACACTTTCCCTACTGTTGCACTCATTGGAGTGGGAATAGTAAATCATTACCCTCCGCTATCCAACATTTTCCCTACTGTTGCACTCATTGGAGTGGGAATAGTAAATTATTCCCCTTTGCTGTTCAAAACTTTACCTACGTTTGCACTCATTGGTGTGGGAATGGTAAATTGTTCCCTTCCACTAGCCAACACTTTCCCTACTGTTGCACCCGCTGGAGTGGGAATAGTAATGTTTACACCTCCGCTATCCAACACTTTCCCAACAGTTGCACTCGCTGGAGTAGGAATAGTAATTTTTTACCCTACGCTATCCAACATTTTCCCTACTGTTGCACTCATTGGAGTCGGAATACTACATTTTCCCCTCCACTATCCAACAGTTTCCCTACTGTTGCACTTGCTGTAGTGGGAACAGTAATGTTTTACCCTCCACTATCCAACACTTTCTCACTGTTGCACTTGCTGGAGTGGCAATAGCAATTTTTTACCCTACGCTATCCAACATTTTCCCTACTGTTGCACTCATTGGAGAGGGAATAGTAAATTATTCCTCTCCGCTATCCAACACTTTCCCTAGTGTTGCACTCTCTGGAGTGGAAATAGTAAATGATTCCCCTCTGCTATCCAACAATTTCCCTACCCTTGCACCAGCTAGAATGGGAATAGTAAATTTTACACCTCCGCTATCCAACACTTTCCCTACTAAAGCACTCACTGGAGTGGGATTAGTAATTTTTTACCCTATGCTATCCAACACTTTCCCTACTGTTGCACTCATTGGAGTGGGAATAGAAAAGTATTCCCCTCTGCTATCCAACACTGTTCCTACTGTTGCATTTGCTGGAGTGGGAATAGTAAATGATTCCATCTGCTATCCAACACTTTCCCTATTGTTGCACTCGCTGAAATGGGAATAGTAATTTTATCCACTATGCTATCCAACACTTTCCCTACAGTTGCACTCCTGGAGTGGTTATAGTCATTTTAGCTCCTCCGCAATCCAACACTTTCTCTACTGTTGCATTCAATGTAGTGCATAATGTAGGTTTAAAAAATATTAAATGTATTAATAATTTAATTTGTAATGCATTTTTTTATTTATTTATTTTTATGTTACAGGTGTATGTATATTTTATTTATTTATAATGTTTAATATATTTATAAAATTTTAAATGTAATTAAAATTATTATTAATTGTTTTTAAGTAAATATATGTGTATTACATTTTATATATGTATACATCATTTTTTTAAATTACATTTATTTATTATAACTGTTAACATTTACAAATAAATTTAAATAATGTATTTTAAGTAAAATGTATTATTTAATTTATTTTACAGTACTTTTTATATATATAAATAAACGATATTTTCTACATCGATATTTTAGCCTATTTTGTTTTCCCGATATTTATGCACTTACCATTATGAAGATAGGAAGTCGATATTATTGTCAACGATATTTATGTCCCGATATTTTGGCAACTCAATATTGTGGTTGTCGATATTCTGTCAGTGATCCTATTTTAAGAGTGCAGGTTTGGAGAAGCACAAACTCTGGGTTTGAAACATAACATAGGGGATGGGGTTGGCTTTGCTAGCAATTTGTTTCTACCCAAAAAAACATTCTTAGCAACGTTAGGATAATGAACGACTGGTGAAAACAACATAATGTTCTAACCTATGCCTTGTAGTTTGCATACAGCTCTGTGCTGCCAGTGTACAGCTCACTGTGCTATATTAGGATTGTAACTTAGGAACTGCAAGCATCAAAAGGATCACAATGATAAAGAAGCCCTGTGAACTATTAAATAACATACAATTCTGTGGTTCGCATGTTACAAGTGCTTTGCAGCAGGCACATTAACCCTCTGCATTATGATGAGTCAAAACTACCTCTAGACAAAACTCCATCTCTCACCAGCACCTACATAAAACACCAGAGTTATCTTGGCATTTTTATTACTGCCAGAAATTGCTGGGCACACAGTGAAAACTCTTCAGCACTGTGCTTTTAAAACCATTAGGTATTGCAAAACCCAGCGCCCTCCTTCCCCCGAGTTCGGAGCCCGGTGCACTTGTACCCGTCACACCGTCATTAAACCAGCCCTGATTCATGGTCTGATGGCCGGTGCGCATTTTACATCCCAATTTCCATAAAATATTGTCTAATGGGTTTTACAAGCATTTACAATAATCGAATTATGTCATAGTACGTGACCTATTAGAATCAGCAAATTGTATTACGAATGTTCATCTCTTCCGCTTTAAACTTACTTTCGTTTTTCTCCCCTACTACTCGAGAGTGTATTATACACTGTTACCATAAATCTATCTGGAAAGAGGCAGGATAACGAAATGTAAACCTGCCGAGAACGTATTGGTTCAGGCAACAGCCATATCCCTCAGCCAGTAACTGAACCCAGTGGCATCTGGAGATTCAAAACAGGGCCATGTCGAGCTTTCCGTGCCAGCTCAGTGGATTGAAATCATTTAAGGTTCGCCATGGGTCGCAGCTGTGACCCCTGGCTTGCCCCTTGCGACCAATGGCACTTTCAACAGAGGTGGCTAGTGAACTTTGAAAGTTGAGGGACGTAAATAACAATCCTAGCCTGACTCCCTTTGGTTTCTCCCAGCTATTTTTTTGTGCTTTTTACAGCTCCATTTTCATATGCACTCGGTTACATTCCAAATATTCTTAAGGGGCATTTATGAAATATTAAAACATTTTTTGTAGCGTCCTGGCAAGCGTCCCCTTACCCAGATGTGTTGTGATTCACCTGCTCCAAGAACACTTTAAAAATATAATATCCTTTAAAAGTTGCATGATATATGTATTACAGGTTGTTTAGAAGCTGTTTGTGCCGGTAGAAGAGAAATATGTTTTGAGTGCATCACGTAAACCGGCTGCCCTGGGTCTTCGCTGGAGTGCTATTGTGTGTCCAAAATCAAACTATTAAACTGCGCGCATTTCTCATCTATTTTATCCCGAAAGGAAAGAAAATGTCCAACGCGAGCTCGAAAAATGAAGGGAATGAACTCGTCAAGGGGTGAAATGAATAGACTATTACATGGGATGTCTCTGTTTTTTTTTTTACAGCGTTCGAGCTGCCACAGGCCGGTCTGCCTAGCGCGGCCTTCATTGCTGGCACTGCCATTCATAAGTGAAATCTGCCTGCCCCCCAAAGGCCGGTAGAACAAGGGAGGAGTCAGTCATATTCAACTTGCCACATAAATAGCAAGTAAATGCAGATAGGTCACCTTGTAAGCTTTGCTGGACTCAAATACAGCTTCTTGGCAGGCTTAACTTCTAAAGTGCCTGGTAATACTGCGAGGACGTCAGTCACGCATGGCAAGGTACAAGCAGCAATCAGGCGGCTCCAATAAAACCCAGCATTAAAGTCAGTGACTTGCCAGGCGAGTCGCAGAATTTCAAGCTGGACTAATAATATCTCCAGCCAACTGAGCTAATCATGATGCTGCTTTCATGTTGTTTATATTAGCGAACAGGATGAAAGCAGCACCCGGATTGGATAGGGTAGTAGGCAGACACGGCACTCACACAGGGACCAGTAGGCTGCGTCTGTGTTCCCTCAGCTGACTTGTAGAGCAAAGGTTGAGGAGAGCAGAAGTACGCATGTCAGGTTGGCCATAGAAAATGAAATGGCCAAACTGACATGCACACTTTGTTTTCACTGCATCCTGCCATCATTATATTTGAACAAGCCCAAGGTACATCATCGGGCGTCACCGCCGTGCCAAGTCACTAGCGGGCTGGCCATAATTACATTATTTTAAAATGGGAAACAATCTATATATTTTATATGCACGGCGGGCATGCGGAGGGGAGGGGGGTGAGGTCAGCGCCCTGGCCCTTATCTCAGAGGTGGCAAAATGAGTGCCTTGAATACAGGGGCAGCTCGTCCTGATGGACGTCGGTTAGGCCCCCACTTCCCTAGTTTTCTGACAGTTTTTTATTACACAAATAGTGAATATTAATATTCACTATTAGTGTAATAAAAATGGAGAACAATTAGCTGGAATATGACACTATACGGTAGCTAAGGTCAGTAAGACTGCTTTTAAATCTATGTTGTATGAGTGCTTACCGGTGAGAGTGCGTTTATGTGAGAAAGAGTGTGTGAATGTGTGTGTATGTGCTAGCATGTGTATGAGAGTCAAAGTAAAAATCAAATGGCGTGTGATGTCACTTTTGCTCCCCCTGGCACATTGGTGAATTGACACCCATGCTCAGAGGCCACTACTACTAAAATAATAGCTTCACAATCTATGATAAAATGCCTCCATGTGAATAATTAAATCAATGAGTAGCACCACTTAGGCGAACTCTGGCACCAGACAAATTATACCAGAACACCAGCATTAAATATTCCCGAATCAGCATGAAATATCTCTGAAATAGCTGTGTTAAAATATACTAAAAATTAACACAATTGCTTCAAAGTTTAAGATAGTAATTTTAATAAAGAATCTACATGTTGCTTTTAAATATTAACCTCTAAATGTACACCAAGATTCTGCTTGCAGTTTTCAGAAACTTATTTCACTTTGTCCATTATTACCAGCTTTTCATTTGTGGCACATAAGGTAATCCTTTCACAAACAAAAGTTTGCCTGTCTCTGAAATAATTTTTTCTAATCCACAAAGTAATTCGCTCCAAATAACAGCATGCGTGTTTAAAAAAAATGCACTATAATATTCCGTTGAATATATTGCATACTTTTTTTCTATTTTGCCAAATAGAGACTTTCAATAAATATTCTAATTTAGTCCCCAACTATCAGCCGGACATTTTCATCGAATACTCTCATTTATAGCTGCCAATTATAGACAGACACTGCACCGCATTCCCTTGCTTGATCAGGCTCAAACTTTTCTGCCCATGCATCTCCATTTTATATCAAGGATTGTTCCTGATAATAAGATGTCCACCATATGCAAGAGATGTCCATCATCATGTAGCCTATGCTTGCCACGATGCCCACTACCTTGCAAAGAATGCCCACTGCTGTTCAGGGCCGGACTGGCCGTTGCGGGCACCGGGCAATCCCCCGGTGGGCGGCAAGGGCCGGGTGCCGGTTTTGGGCCCCTGGGGACCGTTTTTGTTCCACGGCCGCTTTTGCAGCAAAGCTGCAAAATCGGCCGTGGAACAAAATCGGCCGAAAACCGACACTGGCAAAGAGCTCGGTCGCACCCCCAACTTCCCCTGGGGTCTGGCTGAGCACTTTGCCAGGGTCAGTTTTGGTTCCCAGTCCAGCCCTGCTGCTGTTCCAGGATATGTCACAAATGCCCTATATTATGCTAGAAATACCAACTCTCACTCCGGAGCTGCCAGCCATTACTCTTGGAGTTGTCCTCATTATGTCAGGATACATATCACAATCCCAATGAGACGGTGTCATTATTCAAAGGATGCCCGCAAAGTGTTAACGATGCCCATCACCAAGCCATTGATGGTTGCTTCAATAGAGAATAACAATCATAATACAAGTGAGAGCCACCATGTTGACTGTAGAGGGTTGACTGTATGCTTTGAAGCAGATAAAGACATTTTGCACTCACTTTCACATACAAACACACACCACAGACATGGTTAATGATTATAACTGCTACAAGAGTTGAAAAGCAAGGCACCAACACCACCCTAAGACAGGGATATAGTCCTCCAGGAAAGGCAATCCAATAAGTAATACTACTGTAGAAAAAGAAAGACAAGATTATGGGCAAAAAGCATCTAAGAGGGTGATTAATGCAACGAAAATAGGAAATGGATGTGTTGCAATGCATCCTTCCCTGATCAAAGCCTCCTCATATGTTATTGTTGGAAAAGGCCCTTTTTAGGGTGCATTCCCACAACTTTTTGCTATTGTCTCTCCTGGTTTTCTGCTGATCTATGTGCTAGTCTTAGGACTGTGAGCGCTTATGACACTGTCATTCAGTTCCAGAGCACTGTGCTTGTCATATACATACTGGGGATTAGTGTATGCATGATAGGCTGATTTGAGTTAGCTTTAAGTCCCTTGTCTAGGGGTAAGACATATACCTAGGGCATGTAACTCAAATGCTCCTCCGTGGGCCTGCAGCACTGGTTGTGCCAATCACGGAGGTAGTTCATCAAAGGTGCCACAGGTTTGCCATGGCAGGGCCTGTGTGTACAGGTTACTGTTACTCTGAATTGCCATTTAAAAATCTACTTGACAAGGTTTTCCATGTCTCTTGCTACATCAGAGTACTCCCTGGGGGCAGGGTGCAGTGTAGGGAAGAGGTAGGGCACGTGCACAGGTGCACTACATGCATGAGTAGTGAATGGCACTGGATGGTGTGCTGAGGACAGTAGGGTCTGCTTCCCACATTGGATTGGCGTGAGGGATCTGTGGGAAGGCTAATGAGCTGTATTTCCTACATACAGAAGAGTGACAGTACAGTGTTTGATATAAATGAGTTAGTAATGGCAAATCCTCTCCAGTGGTGTGAGTGGATTCAAGATTGCTTAGGTGGAAATTCTACTTTAGGAAAGTGGAGATATCTGTACTTGTGGCTCAGTGTGCCTGTCAGCCTGTCTCTAATCCACACCTGGGGTCTGGGGGAACAGCTACATCTGTACATTCCTGATAGAAGACCATCAACTAGGTGCTCGAGGGAAAATACAGATCTCTGACTCTGAGGGGCTTTCCTGGGATGGATAGGTGGGGTTGAATTGCCACCTGTATTCCAAGGGCCAGGGTCTTGACCCAACTAAAGATATTTATTAAGCCTCCTGGCGTAGGATGGCAGACAGGACAACATTTAGAGAGGGCCTGTGCTCTTAAAAACTGGCCTTTTGAATGCCAGAGAAATAACAGTCCATAGCGTGAGCATTAAGTTAATTTAAGATGTCAGTCTAGGTGCAAATACGCAGAAGGCAGAGCGTGCAATGCAAGGGTCTTGTTTCATAATTTAGATAACATACAATGCAAGTAACAATTCATAGGCCGAACAACATGCTTGTTACAAGTGTTAGGGCAAATGCTAATTAGTGAAAAGTGCTACATGCAGTACAAACTCGTTTCAAACCTTCGTACCAGGGAGAAAGGTAAGCCATGGTATTTAGTTCTCTTCAAGGTTAGTGCAAGTACTAAAAGTGCAATGTGCAATACAAATGACTCATGCTGAGTTGGAGATCTGGAAGCGCATTAAGCTTATCTTCCCATGGCAACTTGTCTATTCACTCAGTGCGTCCGTGAGTGCCAGTTTGAATCCTGTATTGAGTGGCATGTGATGCAAATTGAATGATCAGTTAACCTTATTCCAACGTTTGAAGGTGGAGTTTCACTATACTATAGAGTTAGTGTGATGACCAAGGATTTCTGACTGAGCTCCATCAATACATTTCCTGCTATGGCAAAGTATTTGGCGAATCTTTTTAATTCCTTAGGCACCTTGCACCTGTAGACATAAGTCACAGCCTCTTTGCAAGTTCTAAGGCAATGCCTCATGAATATAGGCCTTAGGAGGAAACACCTGTGAGGCAGCAGTACTGTGCAGCAGCATAGGGGATGGATCACAGATTCAGAGGCATAAGCAAACAGTTTACACTGCTGGTGCCCTAGTTGTTTTATTTTCCAATGCAAATTCCCATATTGGCAGTGCCAGAAGCATGGTGAGTAGAATATTCCTTAGGGTGTGTTTCCCTATAGCGGACTTCAAGTATGACTGGCAGACAACATCCTCATGTGATTTGTATAGGCCCAAGGCACCAGGGGTTAGCATTATTTCATTCCAACCTTGCTCCTTCAGCAGTTGCTTTCCTTGCTTTTTCAAGATACTCTTTAAATGAGACAGTGTCAAGGCTGGTTCTTTTAGGGTTCGTGTTTCAAGGCTAGTCTAATTTAGGTGCTGTGGGGATGGATACCCAGGGCCTTCTTACATCATTGAAAATTGCCTGCTGGGCAGCTTTCATAGATGCATCCTTTGCCTAGATGAGCTGGTGGTAATACTTTACTAGACCCTTTTTACATTCAAGGTCTATATTCACCAGCCTAGACTCCAAGTGTACCAGTGTCCTTCTTGTTGTTTTGGGAGCCTACATATTTATCTATTGGCTGCAATATAACAGTGCTCAGTGTATTATGAGTAATAAGGCCTACTTTGTGTTACTTATTAATATTTAAAAGGAAGGTTTAGGCCTATCAAAAGGGGGGATTTTCACATGTTGACTTCGCTGTTTTAAAATTGCACAGCCAGGCTGCAATACCCAACCTGGAGACAGATTCTACAGTGCTACTGCAGTGGGTAACATAATGAGTTCTGCTACCCACTTGTAGCATTTAAGTTACTGGTCCTGGGTGCACTTGGCACCATACAATTGGGACTTATGAGTAAATTAAACATGTCAATCAGGAGTATACCAATTTTACCATGTTGAAAGGAGGAGCAAATGTGATTTACCGCTGGGTAGCAGGGGTAAAGTGCACAGACTTTTATAGCCAGCAAAAAAGGGGTTCAGCAAAAAGGCAAAACATTTGGAATGACCCAGCAGAAGGGAAAATTTCCATCGCTGCTCCTTGAACACACTTTTACTTATGTCTATCATCATACTGCTCTTCGTAAAGTTACAGCATGTGATATGCCGCCATATTGCTGTGTTGACTTGTATATGCACCTTACAATTATGTTTCTATTCTTATTTGTGATCCACCGTGGCTCTCAAATAACCCTCCATTTCATCTCACTTTACTCAGGAATTATCTTACTTCACTTGTCGGTGGAGCCCATAACACTGTGAGTCACTCATTCACACAATCACACCGCTCCCAAGAACAGTGAAACTTGAAGGCGTGCTGCTGGACAGCAAAGCACCCTATTAATCTAAATCTTTAATTCTATACATTATATACATATGCATATATGAACAATTTCTCTTTCTCTAAATTAATTGGAAATAACATCAAAGCACGACACTGTTTCTGTCGATGGACTAGCTAGTAGAAGTTAGTTGATGGAAAATCAAGACCAGCTTAATTTACTATTTCCCATTTATCTTTATTTCTCCTATTATTTTAATTATTCTGTCATTACTTTATTTATTTATTTCTAACATTGAGCTCATAGTTTTCTTATTAAAACATTTCTATAATTTTAGTGAAGGAGAAAAAATGATTTAAATAAATCTGACATTTATTAACACACATTAGGAAATAAGAAATTTAGAAAATCATATTATCAAGTTCATTGAAGGAAAAGACAGGAATAAACAACACAGGTTCCCAAAATCTGACTCTCTATCTTCCTCGATGTCTACTTCCCATCAGGACTCCGCATTCAATTCTATACCCCATCAAAAGTTAAAGTCAAGAAAAATGTCAAAGTCTTTGCACCCAAAATTCAGTCCGACAGCATGTCGTGGTGGGAAAAGCTTTTTTCTCTCTTTCGTACTGGCTCTTTTATACCCTTTTCCCCTAACTATCTAACTACAATTTGAAGCTTTAGGGTCCATACTCATTCCTCATTGGTCCATTAAAAGGGTGGTGAACATCACTTCATCTCCTTATTGACCAGAATTTGCACTGTCACTTCCACGTTTCTCATATGGTCAAAATTGTCCACTTTGCAACTCATCATCCTGTCCTTGTATTGTTTATACATCATGTAGTTACTTCACTCAATTTTCCCAGGCTCACAAACTCAAGCATCCTTTGGCATCAGTCCGGTGTTCTAAGCCAAGCTGACCTTGACATCAGTAGCCCGGGCACAGGCTGTTCAAACATCTCTCGAGTACAGTCGCGTATGCGTAGAGCCATACTTTCTCGGAGTCTCGCAAAGCAGCCATTTTCTGGTTAGGCCGCACGGGCCTCAATGGGAACTAATATGAAACAAACACAACATACGTTAGATTTTAGAAATAAAGCCCTTCTGTTTACCTCCCACCATTATAATTTTACCCTGTTAGAGGTTACCTAGCGGCAAGCGACATAAATGCATTGTTTACTTACCAAATGTGTTTGTTTTGCCACAAAAATACTCACTATGAACATAAATGCATAGCTCTATTTAATTAGAAGCATTACTGCACTATATTAGTATGACATTTTCACATGATTAATACATTAGGGTTTGCAAAATCAGCAAGTTAGTTTCCCACGTGTACTTTTTCTGAGTATGCTTTCTTTTTGTTGGTTAGTTAATACACTTCTCACAATTAATACATGTTATGAGAATTTGATTTCACAAGGGGAACACAACATTTTTGTCACTCCCCTGCTCCATTATTTGCCTTATTTTGAAATTCTATTTTATTTAGAAATTTTATTTTGTTGTAATGCCATATGACTAACCCATACTGACACAATTTCCAGCTTTGATACCTATTACTACTTCAATACTGGTTTAAGAATACTCTTGGTAAGAATCACAAGCACATTCAACTATTATTTGAGAAACATTAAGGAAGACCTCTATACACCAAAACCCCATACTCTCTAACCATCATATTTGATTTGCCAGAAACTTCTGTGTGTTGGTCTTCCAGATCAGCCGTGATTGCTTTTAAATTGCATTTTTACAATATCTGCACAGCTTGTGTAAATGTGTGGAGGCTAGAGGTCTTTAATCCGAAGGTAAAGACTGACAAATGATATCACATATTGCTCATTCCAGCCAAGAGGAGTGGGAGTTTCCATTTTAGCTACACTCGCTCCAGCCATCTCTAACCAGACTGCATCCACCACTGTGTGGGTCTTTACACCATTTCTAAAAAGCAAAACGTTTCCATATTTCCTACAAGCTGTAGCTGCTAAAGGAAAGGCAACTGTGAAGGGAGGAAAGCTACCTAGGTGAACTAGACAAGAGTATGTGGCATAACAAGAGGAATATTGAGAAGGCCGAGTGATCGGGCATTAGCCAGAATGGCTAAGGGGAAGTGGCATGAGTGCAAAGGAGGGAGAGGTAGAACGCGAGGGAGAGAGAGAGAGAGGAAGGGAAGGATCTTTGCTGAAAGACAAAGGAGGGGTGTGAGAAATAGAAGGGATAGACACTGTATGAAGGGAAATGAAGGGTTTGGGTTGGGTGACAGAGGAGAAGGTGAGAGTGTGGCTGGGTCTCTTGTGAAGCTTCCCAAACTCAGGTTATAGGTAACAATCAACACAAGGACACTAAGGCAGCCTTTTAACATTGCAAGGCAATCTTTGGCACTGGTATCAAACTTAACCCCCTTTTTATAATTAGAATACTGAATTTAACACTAGATAAATCATCTATCATTATGCTCCTGTAAACCTTTGGCCTAGTTGAATAGTACTTAGTTCTACAATGAAAGTTGGTGCACACCTACATGCGAAACAAAAGAAAGATTAGGTTAAGGGGTATGTTACAAGTTGGGCTTCATCTAATGACATAAGAAAATTAGAATACTGAATTTAAAACTAGATAAATCAGCTATCATTATGCTCCTGTAGAGCTGTGGCCAAGCTGAATAGTACTTAGTTCTACAATGAAAGTTGGTGCACACCTACATGCGAAACAAAAGAAAGATTAGTTTAAGGGGTATGTTACAAGTTTGGCTGCTTCTAATTACATTTAAAAAAAGTGCAAAGTTTCAAAAGACAATCTAATTCTGATTTTGATTTTGAATCAGATAGCGGAGTCATTTTAGAATTGAAATTATTATTGAACATGGGTTTTTACTTTATATGTTGCTAAAATGGCTTAGAAAAATGTGTTATTTGGCAATCCCAGTGAAAGGAAATTTGACAGGTGGCTTTAATATCCTACTTATGGATGTGATCACTGTACCGCAGCAGAAATTGTTTGCTGCATAACTCATCTCTGCTTGTGAGAGGTGTCATAAGTCCATGGATGTAAGACTCCCCTGAACAAAAGACGTCTTGCTCTCCAACTCCCTTCTGTTGGCCTACCATTTGTCACATGCAGCTTGCAAGTGATCTAAGTCCTGCTTAGGCAAAGGACTGACAACTTGTCACTGGCATCCAGTCTTACCAACTCTCAGATATGAGAGGGTACACATTTTATAAATTATATATTTAGAGTCCTCCAAAACACATAGAAACATAAGTTCATAGAAAAAGTGAAAACATAAAAAATTAATAAATTATACATAAATATATTCAGTTTTTTTAATCTCTTCATGGCAGGGTTTAGCAGTCCATTAGCAACAAGCAATTCATTTTGAACCTTGCCCCAGTCATTAGATATTTTCTCAGGCTGCACAGTGCTTTACTCAACTGATTAGAATGGATCTGGGTTTTGTTAAGATTCCACCGCCAGACCTAGAAGTGCAGCACCACTTTATACATTGAGGCCCTGTTACAATTTCAGATAAACAGGCTGCACGAAGACTATTTTTTTCTATTTTGTCAATAACAACAAACATATTTATTGGATCTTACAGGTACCTTTGACTGAACATTTGATTTAGAAAACACTGAGGACATTCACATCAAGGGTTCCACGTGAAAAGATCACAGTAAAAAAAGGCAGCTGATATTTTTTAACTACGTGGCATGAGTGTTCAGGATTAAAGGTCATAAGAATGTCAATATACATATATATATATATATATATATATATATATATATATATATATATATACACACACAAACATATATCTATATCTATCTATCTATCTCTCTCTCTATATATATATGTATATATATATATATTTTTTTTTTCTGGTAGCTCTGGTAGCTTGTCTCCTGTGTAGAGCACCCTACAACAACACTTTGAATTTGCTCACCTCAAATGCTTGCTTTTCTATCAACGTTTTTAAGCATAGGATTAGCACAGTGCCATCAAAACCTAGATAAAGGGACACATTTTATGCCATTTGTACAGCAAAAGTCTTTAGGCATAGGATTAGCACAGTGCCATCCACACCGAACTGTAAAATGACAAAAGCATTTGACCACTTCAGTGTTGGGAACCCCTTCCAGCTTGTGAATGGGTTACCACCTACTTGAAATAGGCAGTAAAATACGAATGTTTTGCCACCACATTTCAATGGCAAACATTCACATATAACACTGTTAAGAAGGGATGCCCTTAACATGCACCTTTCTAATGCCAAATAGCAAACCCATTTTGCAATTCAATAATAAAAGGCTTTTTTGCGGTCGCAAACAGCCCGATTTGTGCGACCTAAAAAGACCTACATACATCTGGCCCGTGGTCCTTAAAAGTATGAGTAGAAGCCACATTTTAATAGTCAACCATTGAACACCATTGGCAGCATGAAACTAGTCTAGAATGAATCTAGACATATTCTAATAACATAGCTGAAGAATTTTTGTGTCTCTGCCCAGACTGTAAAAGAATTTATTGTTTTAAAAATACTTAGGGTACAGAAGATTTGGGATAGTATTCGAACAAAGTAGATCAGAATATTTCACGAGCGAGTGATTTCAGAGGGCTCTCCTTTATTAAGGTCAAATTGACCAGGTAGATGTGAATAGGACACTTTAAATTGCATGCATTTACAACGCATATGATTACAACGCGGTCATGTTTTTACATTGCAGTACATTACAATGCAAGTCATTACATCGACTTGCTATAGGGGCGCGAGGACTTAGGAATAGTATAATTTTCTATTCTAACTCCAGTGTGCGCAACAGTAGGGAAGGTGTTGGAATAGTAAATTATACTATTCCTCATGTTATGCGCGATGTAGCTGCTTGCGTTGTAATGTACTGCGATGTAACAAAACAGTCGTTGTAACGACCGCGTGGTAATCGCATGGGTTGTAACGCATCCGATGTAATGGCTGTTTCACATAGATGTACTCATTGTATCTTTGAATTTCTTTTTCAAATGTTATTTAGTAGTCAAATGTTGATAAATTCTCAATAAGTAATCATTTTACATTCAGTTAGCACGGTTATGTTTTTCACCATGAGAATCTCCTGATATCATACTGTTTTCAGCAAGAACTTTCAGAGTACTTAACCTTATTAGGTGGTGCTGATGTTAAATGCCACAAAATATGTCGAATAGTAACATTTCAAAGTTCCACCATGGAAAAAGCTCCTTAGTGTAGACCACTGACCCCAGAAGCTGCAAGTCACAAAGATCTAAACACAGATTGTAGTAGTGCTCAAACAAATCAACACATACTTTTTTACAGGTTTGTACCTGGACTATGTTGCCGTCAGTAGGGTACCACAGCTATGAAAATACTGAACTCTTTTGAAAGTGGTTATCTTTATTCTTTCAGTTAGTACAGTTTAGTATTGACTTGATATTTCCCTTTACATCATCACATTTTGCTTACAATAATGTTCACTAGAGATGTTGTTAGGTGGTGCTGACTGTGAATGCTACACAATTCAAATGGTAAAATATCCAGGTACATTTTCCATCAAGAACGCTACTCTTTGCAGCAGACATCTAAGAACCTACAATATGTCAGTTGTCCACCACTGGGAGGGCACATAGGTTTTGAGTCAGATGTAGCAAAAGTGATGAGTAATGTGGATGTGATATAATTGTACCAAGCTAACAGATTAGTAAAGCTTTTGTAGATGGTCAAATGAAAAAATATGGTTTACTGCAGTGCACGCAAGCCTTTAAAATGGTTAGTAAATTGACAATGGCTTTTGCATCGCAGTGCAATTTTAGTAGTTACGGGTTATTGTGATTTATCTATGTGTGTCATCACCTCGTGCCAAAAAGTACTTGAGAGATCACTAGAAAGGCATAACGCTGATCGATGAACATACCCTTACCAACTGTTACTTCTGTTCTTTACTCTCTCTCTGTCTCTCTCTCTGTCTCTCTCTCTCTCTCTCTCTCTCTCTCTCATTATCATTCCCCTTTCCACATTTCTTGCTGTGGAAAGGGATCTGATTCAACAAGGGTATAGGTGATGTTGCTCCGGCGAATGTCTCTACAGGCTTAAGGAAAATGGAGGTGAGGGGGCAGCTCTCTTGCCATCACTCCCTACTCACCATTGCCTATCCAGAGTGAGATAAAAAGCCTGCAGGACCACCTCACACAACTTGCTCATGCTACCACTGGGTCTATGGGTCAAATAAAACAGATTTGAGGTATGACACGCAGGGTAATAGTTTATGATGTGGACACTGTCTACTGCTAAAAATCCCCCATAGAAGCTTCATGGCACAGCAGGAGCTTCTTGCATTGTGGCATTGACTACAAAATGAGCCTGCTAACTACCGCCTATTGCTGGTCCTGATGATCACCCTATCAGCATTTCACCTCTCCCAAAAAACAGGGCAATGCACTTGACATCAAAACGTCACTTCCATTGTTGGAGATATACAGACTCCACAATCAACTAAGCCAATGTGTCCATGGGCTTGAAGTATGCTCACTGTTTACAAATTTTCTTCACAAATCCCCTGCAGACTCACCAAAATGTTTGGAATCCCCTCAAGTCACTCAAAAGAAATTTTTTTATATGGGGAGAAGCCAGGGCTAAAGCCACATCATGTTTCTTCCAATGTTTATCAGTCATTCATCTTCTGACATCCTGGAGTGTTTATAGCAGATCCAATTACTTGAAGTCATATTGATTGTCAGCTTGGTTTCTCACATAAAGCTCCGGAGAAGTGGCTTTGCTTCACCTAGGGCAGAAATCCATCCCACTGCTGTTCAGCCTGGATGACAGGAAAATATGTTTCTCTACACCATTCACGAATATTCAATGTCTATCAAGAAGCGGGTGGCTTTCACTCTGAGAAGATAATTGAAAGAAAACCTAAATGAGGTTCTCTAGTTGGTAGTGATATGCACCCTGTCGGGACCCTTCCTTCTAGTCAGGATAAGGAAGTTACACACCTAAGATAACCCTTGGTCACCCCCTTGGTAGCTTGGCACGAGCAATCAGCCTATCTCAGAGGCAATGTGTAAAGCATTTGTCCATAAAACACACAGTAACATTCCAAATGGACACCACACCAGTTTAGAAAAATAACCAATCTTTATCTAAACCAAACAAGACCAACACAACACAAATCCAACATACATAAGCAATATATCACTTTTTAAAGGTGTAAGCAAGTTTGTCCAAAGAACTCTATAGATGCATCGATTTTAGCACAAAGTACCTTTGAAGCTTCGAATTCAAGATGAAAAAGAACCACAGAGCAGGAAAGTGTCAGAAAGGCCAAGTGATGTGTAGATTATTAAGTCCGGGTGAATGGAAGCGTCAGTTCTGCTGCACACAGGAGAAGTGTTGTGTCGATTCTTCACTGCCAGGATAAGCGATGCGCTGAATTCTGAAAACACAGCCTCAGGTCTTTACGGCATCGCTGGAGACTTGGTGCACAGGTGTGATGCGTAGATTATCCAGGCACACTGGGTGGATGCGGCAGCAAAACAGGCGCTACGTCAATTTTCACAGCCGCGAACAGGTGATACATTGATTCATTCAGTTGCACACCAAGGCCTAAGCCGAAGTCGAAGCGGGGTCTAGGATGTCAGAGACACGGTGCTCAGGACTCAGGCAGTAGTGATTTCACAGCCGGACAGCAGGTGCTGCGTCGATGCTTCAGCCATACCCTGGTGATGTATTGTTTTTTCAACCGCAAGTAAATCAGGGGAAGAATAGTCCCTGAAGGGTGATGGGTGGCTTTTCAGTCTTTGAAGCTGCAAAACCACATCCAAGGGTCCAGATTTGGAATTGGCACCACTTGGCAGGTCAGAACTCCCAGCAGAGGAGTTCCTGGGAGCTACAGATGAAGTCTTTGATGGCCCTGAGACTTCCAACAGGAGGCAAGAACACACAAGCCCTTGGAGAACCTTGATAAGCAAGATAAGAAAGTACAGTTCACCTCCTACAGCTTTCCCAGGTCTTCTGCTTTGCAGAAGCTCCTCTTGATCCAGAAGTATTCCAAAGATGTGAGTTTACAGGTCTAATACTCCATTTTGCTTTTGCAATAGGCATCCTTCAAAGGATAATCTTTGAAGTGCAGCGATCAAATCAAATCAAATCAAATAAGCTTTATTCGATTATCACAAGGATATCATAAAAGCATACATTACATTAATCATTTTTATAATTGAAATCCAGATATAAGTTTCAAAAGAAAAACATAACTTCACAAGGCACATATGAATTAACATTTTCCATAAAAATCCATATTAAAAAAGTTCTAAAAACAGTCAGTAAATATACAAATTCATGTGTCACATCATATTGAGTTCCTAAATTTTAGCAGCAATTTCAAAAACTTTTCCATAATAAGTATCACGTCCCTATTTTCCAGTTGTTGTAACCGTTCAAATGCGTCTTTACAAGACCGCAAACCCCAGGTCTTTAATAGGGGTTTCAATAAAAATTTTCTTGGTACTAGATAATATTCACAGAAAAGTATAGAATGAATATTGGATTGAGGTGCAATGTCATCACAAGGGCAAGGGGGCAGATTTCGGGACCAGTCGTTACAGGAAGGAAAAGTAATTAACTGATAAAAGGAGCCCAGTCTGAATCTAGTGAGGAGCATTCTTGAAAAGCAAGAGATAACAGTAGCGAGATATAATTGTAATCCCTGGATCATTGTAATTCTTTGAAAAGCCAAAACAGTTTTATTGTCTTTTTGAATAATCCATCTTTTGGCTTCAAGGTGATCCATTAAGAGTTTTCTCAAAGCTTTCCTGGAGATTTGCTCCATACTTAATGGATCGGTAAAAAACTCTGGGCGACCAATTTCAAAACAGAACCTTTTAACAAAAGACATCCATTTTATATGTTTAACCCCCTCCAATTTTTGACAATCCGCAATTACTTCTCGATTAAAAGCCGTCTCTGTAGTAGTCCAAATCTTATGCCATAGAAGGATGGGCTCAGATTTTATTGTGTCAGAAATATAAGGTAGCCCCAACTCTATGTGAATCAAATAAGTGGACGTTGACTTCGGGATCCCTAAGAGGTACCTTAGGAACTGATTTTCATCCTCTGGATGGATGTTATGTTGTCGATCCCCCAGAGACCAGCCCCGTAAATTGCAGTTGACACACACTTTGCTTTATAGATGGTAATAAGCTGCTTGACTGGTCTCCCCCCTATTTTGCTAGCAAAGTCTCGGAGTGCACCAATCGCCCTAATAAAAGCAAGCTTCCTGGCTTTTACAGCGGACTGCCAGGTCACCTTTCTATGGAAGGAGATACCCAAATATGGAAATTGTTCCACAGTGTCTATTTTTTTTCCTTCAATGAATATCGGGCATGGGGTTTTCTTAATTCCCTTGTTACAGGCCAAGGAAAAGGTCTTACCAATATTTACTTTCAGACCCTTTTCTTGCATGAAGAGAGTGAATTTAGTGACAGCCCTTTGCAGCCCCAACCTTGTTTGAGACAGTATGGCCGCATCATCTGCGTACAACAAGATTGGGACAGCATGTCCCTCCACCTTAGGATAGTCACATTTAAAGCCCCGCATGTAATCACCAACAGCATTTATGTATAGTGAGAAAAGCAGGGGGGCTAAAATGCACCCCTGCCTCACACCTCTAGCAATGGTGAATCTTGGGGAGCATTCCCCTCTCTGACCAAACCGCACCCTAGTCCCCGCATCTCTATACAAAGCAATAATAAAGTTAAGAATAGATGAATTTAGTCCCATATGCTCAAGAACACACCATAGCTGGTTATGGTCGACACAGTCGAACGCTGAACTCAAATCTATAAATGTGACAAATAAATTGCCGTTTTTAGCCTCTACATATTTCGAAATTAAGAAATATAGATTCAAGCTCTGTTCGACTGTGCCCCTACCAGTTCGAAAACCATATTGGAGTCTTGATAGAACATCTGCCTCCTCTGCCCAATTATGTATGCGTTTTAAAATAATATGTCCCGCAACCTTCATTAAGGCGTCAAGCAAGGAGATGGGACGGTAACATGAGGGTAGATGCCTATCTCCTTTTTTATATATAGGTACCACAATTGCCTCTGACCAGGTTGGGATTTGGCCATATACGTTAGCACAATTCATAACAGATGTTAATAGCGGGGCCCAGAAATCTATTTCGGCCTTGAAGACATCCACTGGGATGGCATCTGGACCGGGGGCCTTACCACTTGGGCTCTCTCTAATGGCGAGAATAACCTCATCACAGGAAAAAACAATATTAGGGGTACCCACTCTCTTGCACATTGTGGTACTATGAGAAAAAGGAGTAAGGTCCGATAGAGGTATGCCGGGAGAACTTGGTTTGCTATACAGTTGTTGGAAGTAAGCAGCCCAAGTGTCTCCATCAATTGCCAGGTTTACCTCCTCTCAGGCATTTTGATCCACGGAAGTGGGGCATTAACAAACTTCCAAAAAGCTGAGGAATCGCGGCTTTCACAAGTTAACAATAGTGTCTGCCAAGCCTCCGCTTTCAATGATTTTATCCTTATCTTTATAGCATGTCGGTAACGGGATCTAGCCCGGCGTATCTCAGATAATGACTTCGGGATGGTATGTAAGGCTTTCTTCAAAATCTTTAAAGCTCTTGTGCAGTTATTATCGAACCATCCTTTAGGTGTAAGAGGACCTGGCTTAAACCGGCGGGTAATTAACTTTTTTAAGGTTTCTTGTATCTTTAAAAAAGATTGTAAGATTTTTTGAGGGTGTTCAGTCGTAGACAGACAGGTAAACACCTCTTCCCGCCTCGTCTCTAATAGATTCTTTAGGAGACTGGGAGGATCAATTGTTTCCCATTTAAGGGTATAGCCATTTGTCGTCCCTATGGTAATTGGTTGATCGTATGTTATAGGATGGGAATGGTGAAAGTTGGTAGAAGATGGAAATAGAATAGTTATGGCTATAGGATAGTGATCACATATATCTGGTCTAATGTATCCCATGAGGATATCAAAGGAGCATGCACCCTAGAAAAGATTGCGAAATCAATAATAGAATTTGAGCCTCTTCCATGAAAAGACGGTTTAAAAGGTCTCGGTGGTGAACATAACTCATTTGCAAAGGCTAAATTAAAATATGCTAAGAAGTTATTTAATGCCTCCCCTGTTTTTGAGTGCATAAAGTGATTTGAGATGTCATCAATTTCATTTTCTGGGGTGGAAATAAACTCATATAATCCCCTTAGCGCAAATTTGCAAATTTGACAATTAAAATCATCCATAAGGGCAATAGCCCATTCACCCCCAAGCAACTCTTTGACGGACACCACAGCATGAGTCAACTCATTTAGTACATGCTCTAATTTATGTGATGGCATGTTATTATAAAGATTAATTATTAACAAATTTAGAGATTTACCCATTTGGATGGAAATAATTTGATAAGACTCCCTAAGAAAATGTTTACGAACACTCAAACCTCCAACAACATTTACATAGATACACAGCCCCCCGCTATTTCTTCCTTGTTTACTCTGTTGCGCCGGTGAATGGAAGGTCTGAAAACCCTGAAGATGTACCGGGGTTTCCACCCACGTCTCCTGAAAGCATAAGACTGAGTAAGAATTAACCACATCAAGCCAAGATGGTAGACCAATTTTTGTGGAAATACCAGCCACATTCCAGCTAAGAATCTGAATTTTGGGAGATATGACTCGGTTCTCAGGATGGTTGTAGGATACTTCTGTGTTATTTACCTGAGTTGCCCTGTATAGTATAGTTAGGGGGTCCGATAAATCTACCCGACTAACTGTCCCATTAATATCTAAGTTGGTACACAGGGACGAACTATTTAAAGGTGCTACATCAGAAGTGGTACCAGTGGCATTCCCTATCTCATGGCTTTCCAATCTAGGTAGGGCCCTAGTATTACCTGGAGGTTTAGTATCGAGCTGAGAACCAACTTTAGAAAGGTGCAGGTGTTTTTGCGGGTCCAAAAACTCAAGGAAAGTTCCTTTATACCGGGTACTGTTTTTACAAGAAGGAGACCATGCACCCTCATCTCCATTTAAGCTCCTCCAAGATGTTTTTTCAGTTAAGTATCTTATGGGCACAATGTTCGGCTGTTGGTTTTTAAAACGATACCCACAGCAGTTTATCGAATCTGCTTCTAAGATGGAAAGTCATTCGATATCGTCCAAGCCGGAAAGAGGCACATATTGGTTGTAGCAAGGAATATTCCACTGGGGAGTTAACGCTGGCAGACATTGACCATAACCGGCGAAGCCATATGGGTAAGAACGAAGAAATGTGTTTTCCATGACACTTGGCCTTGGGGGGTGGGGGCTATATAATTGTCCATGGCGCTGGGGAAAAGAGTAGTTATGACAGAGCTGTGTTGTGTGAAAGTTTTTACAGGGCATCAAGGATTCAGGATAGAAATAGCTCAAAATCTTTGGAGTGATCGAGCCCCTGTTTGAATCTGAGAACCATTCCCTAATATGCAGGATGACTCTGCTATCTTTAAAGGTGACAATTACTACATCGCCCTCTATGTCCTTTGGGCGCACTCCAACCCAATTTGTTCGACGCACAGTAATTATCATACCATTTATATGAGGTGGAAGTGGCCTGTTGTTACATAGCCAATAGATGACTTTATTTTTTAGGCTAGTATGATTTTCAAGGGTCCCTGTTAGGATGATGACATTTTTAGAAGCCTCGGGGGGTAAATCCACGTTTCTTTCACGTCGAATTTGGGTTGGTTTAATTTTATCCTTATTCAGCTGGGAATGGGACTTTTCATTCCCTAATCTTGCTGATTCCACGAATGCGTTTATTTGAGAGGACTGTGACTGTAGTTTATGGGGCATCTTCTCAGTAACAACGGGGGCCTTAGTAGTCGCTGGTTTAGTTTTGACAAAAGGTAAATGTGGAATAGGTGTATTTACTGCGAGTGTTGTTTTAGCCTTAGTTGTTACTTTATCAGCCTCCTTTAAATTTATTGATTTTACTACATCATTTCTTATTGGAGATTTTGGTTTGGATCCTTCGACAAGAGTATCCAGTTGGGCACCTAGTCTCTTGACTCTCTCTGCTATTGGTAGTAGCAAAGCTTTTAAAAGGAGTTCCATCGCGCCAATAAAGTCTTTCAAAGATGGTGGGACATGAAAAGAGTTTATATTTAATGAACTAGTCGAGACCCCTTGTACGGGTTCGAGTGCTTCTTTTCTCATAGAGACTATAGGAGGCACTAGTTTACAAGCAGGACTTGCTAGTTTGCTCGTGTTTCTTTTCCTTCGTTTATAAGGAGGCGGGCGAATGATTCCATGCGTGTTTTTAGGAGGGTTATTAACAATGAATGTTTTAGGGTCCCCAGGAGGGGAAATTCGTATTTGCGATTGCTGATCAACACCCGGGCCTATTTGTGCCCCAAAAAGACTTGGACTAGTATGTACTGGATCCTTTGGGGCTGGGGGAGTATTAAGATCGATGAGGTCAATAATTGGATTGGTAGGAGGCGGTGGATCTGAGTGAGTGGAAACAGATATCGACATGTTGGTATTTTTTGGAGACGAGCTAACTTGAAAAATTAAGGGAATACTATCAGTGTTAAATAAATCAGCATCTGCATTTTCCATGGAGGCATTATCTAGATGTGAAATATTGGTATCCTTAGAAATGGAGGCAATAGCATTGTTTTTTATTAGTTCGATGGAAAGGCGACGTGCCGCACATCGCTCGGCCAATGCAATGTCTCTATCGACATCTGCAACAGCTCTAGAAAAGTATTTATCCAGGGGGCCGATGATAGATACTCCTACCCTGGATGCAAGATCCTCACCTGCCGATGTGGACATTTCTGGTAGATTGAGCTCGTGAGTACAAAATTTATTGTAACTGGGATCAGAGTGTAGGAGTTATAGGGTATGCCAAGCCAAGTCTTGTATGGCCTTGGAGGGCCGTAGAGGGCCCGCCCTTTGCCCGGGCTTCGCCCCGCGCACGTCCCGCGATGCGCGTTTGCAGGTCTGTCTATGATGTGTAAGGGGGCGTGGCACTGGGAGGGGGCGCGGCTCGGCCGGGAAGAGGAACCAGCTGTCGGTGTTTCCTGGAATGCTGGTCCTCGCAGTCCCGGTCACCGCGCCTCTCACCTCCTCTGCGGCCACGTAAGTCCTAGGTTCGTCAAGGGGTCCCGGAAGGGCAGGGACCTCCACGCACTCCTCCTGTTCGAGGGCAAAGACTCAGGTTGCGAAATCCAATCTCGAGCGGCTCCCGCGGAGCGGGGGCCGCGAGAGGTAATAAGCAGCAAGCAGGGGGCGCGGCACTGGGAGTGGGCGCGGCTCGGCCGGGAAGAGGAACCAGCTGTCGGTGTTTCCTGGAATGCTGGTCCTCGCAGTCCCGGTCACCGCGCCTCTCACCTCCTCTGCGGCCACGTAAGTCCTAGGTTCGTCAAAGGGGTCCCGAAAGGGCAGGGACCTCCACGCACTCCTCCTGTTCGAGGGCAAAGACTCAGGTTGCGAAATCCAATCTCGAGCGGCTCCCGCGGAGCGGGGGCCGCGAGAGGTAATAAGCAGCAAGCAGGGGGCGTGGCACTGGGAGGGGGCGCGGCTCAGCCGGGAAGAGGAACCAGCTGTCCGTGTTTCCTGGAATGCTGGTCCTCGCAGTCCCGGTCACCGCGCCTCTCACCTCCTCTGCGGCCACGTAAGTCCTAGGTTCGTCAAAAGGGTCCTGGAAGGGCATGGACCTCCACGCACTCCTCCTGTTCGAGGGCAAAGACTCAGGTTGCGAAATCCAATCTCGAGTGCAGAGATCCTTTCTTGCCCTGTTGTGGCTCCAGGCACACTACTTCGGGGTGGAAACAGCATTGTGAGAGGACAGGCACAGCTCTATTCAGGTGTCAGTGACAACACACCCCACCACTAGAGCTCAGGATAGCCCATCAGCCTGGTGATGGACAATCACGATATGCAGGGCACACCTAAGATCCCTTTGTGTGACTGTCCCAGACATGGATTCCACAGACAGGCAGAGATACTGGATGGTAAAGCAAGAAAATGCCAACTTTCTAAAAGTGGCATTTTCAAACACACAATTTAAAAACAACCTTCACAGAAAGCTGTGTTTTTAAATTCTGAATCTCTATGTATTTCCAATTGAAAGTTACACTTTGAAGATGTTACAAGGTAGCTCGAATGATAACCTATGGGAGAGGTTGTCCTTGCAATAGTGAAAAATGCATTTAGCAGTATTTCACTATCAAGACATGTAAAACACTCAAGGACCTGTCCAGCCTTTCACATACACTGCACCCTGCCCATTGGACTACCTTAAGAATACCTTACATGTAATAAAAGGGAGGTTTGGGCCTGGTAGGTGGGTGCCCTTGCCAGGTCGACGTGACAGTTGAGAACTGCACTTGCAGACACTGCAATGGCAAGCATGAGACATGTTTACAGGGCTACTAATCTGGGTTGCATAATCAGTGCTGCAGGCCCACTAGTAGCATTTGATTCACAGGCACTGAGCACACACAGTGCTCATTACTAAGGACCTACCAGTAAATCAAATATGCCAATCATGGATAACTAATCATAATGATAATGTACACAGGGAGCACTTGCACTTTAGCACAACAGCAGTGGTAAAGTGCCCAGGGTAAAAAAAAGAAAACAGCAAAAGCAAAGTCCAGCATACAGTCAAAATTACAGGAGGTAGAGGCAAAAAGACAGACAAACCATGCCAAGGATGTCAGGTCTTACACCTATCATCAAAGTTGCCCACTCATTCTTATTTCTTCATTTCAGGTGTCTCTGCTGTGACGTGCATAGGGATTGATAGTAGGTGATGTCAAACATTGAAAGGAAGGCAACTACAATCTTACTCATTTGGCCAAAGTATTTTACTTTGAAGCACAATCTACGTATTGGCTTTATAGGAAACTTACACTTAAAAAACATCAGTTTGGCTTTTGGGTGGAAACCGTCAAACATGTTTCTGGTGAACGAAAAAGAAGAGTTTAAGTTACTTCAACTAATTGTTTGAAATATTTACTGCAATTGAACAGGGCATTATATTCGATCACTGTCAAGTGAAGGTCTATGCAGTTCAGTCATTTTCGTTCTTCATTTGCCTTCTAGGTAAGGCCTGCCGAGTTAACTTAGCTTCAGGGAATCAAGGCTTCATTTTACTGAAGCACATCCAGTTGAAAAAGTTGCTAAAAGCCTCCTGAGAGGAAGAAACTCCGGACACAGGCAAAGCCAGGACTAGCAAACAAGAGCAGAAATTCCAGGACACTGAACAAAAATAGCAGCCAAAAACTAGAACAGCTCTAGCAACACAGAAAACAGTGTTGTGGCATGCTGATTTTCATTTTAAATACAGGGGTGTAGCTACCAGTGGTGCAGCAGGGGCAATGCACCAGGGCCAGGAGGTGGGATAGGGCCCAATAACAACAGCCCCCCAACCTTGAGGCCTGAGAGGCACCTACCAGCATAGGAGTAAGCAGAAGGGGTGTGGAAGTCCCAAAAAAGATGACTTTAATTTTGTTCTTATCTTGTCACGTTTGCTGTGCATTCCCAGACTCAGGTCAAATGTTAGTCTAGTCTTCTGACAAACTGCAGCTTATTCTTTTAACATGGTGACAGGTGTTTACTCTCCTTTTCAATACTGCAAAGTGTGAGAATATTTGTAAGTAGTCAAAGTGAAAAACGTACTGACGTGAAAGGGAAGGCTGTAGGATAAAATGTAAATACCTATAAATGATCTGTACAAATATTTCAAAATAAATAAACAGGAAAGCACAAACAAATCACTTTTTCCCATTCTAAATTGTGATGGAAACAAAGATTTTAATAGAATCCAAAAAATCAAGACACTCTACTTGGTGATGCGCAAATGACAAACATTGGCTGAAATCCAATTTCCACACATTATCATTTGTGCGCTATATCGTTGTACCAGTACAATTGTGTGTCTGTGCATTTGTAGTGGTCGTTTCAAAGGAAAATGGGCTGTCCGTAAATGACAGTGGCTACCGCATCATGCTTTAGTAGTTTGTTTGTGAATGTGTGCTCCTAAATGCAGCACCATCCACATACTATACAGTTACCACTCTCCCACTGAATGGCTCATTTGGGAGACTTGTTCTTTGTGTGGTGCTGGGATTTCTCAGAATCCCTATGAGGTCAATGATGTAACATCGACGGCAGCACCACCAGTCCGAAAATTAGTCCAACACAACTGCCTACGATTGCTGTTAGCTATATCTGTTACAATCAGTTACAGGAGTCCTACTTCGAGCAGCAGAATATACTGAAGCACCTACGGGTGAACTGCAAAGGCCTCATTGTGCATGTAGTGAATTGCAGATCAGTGAGAATGCTCACTTTTGGAAATGTAGAAAGTGCCATTCGGTCTGGCTACCTGGTGCCAGAAGAGTCAAAGGAGAGGTTATGACCATGCTTCTCGGTGGATTCTGAGGACAAGACATTCACAGTAATCATTGCGTTCGGCCTGAAGGGTAGTGGAAAGATGAAGGCAGTTACTATAAAACTATTGACATAGTTGGGACAGAGTGCTGGAACTGGAAAAATTGAAGATTCGTGCATTGTTTCTTTCACTTTCTGCAAAAGAAAATGCACAGGTAACTTTAAAATGATTTTTTTGGGGCCATTAATGCACAAGGCTTCCTTATTTTAAAAAAAAACAGAAATAGGAATAGTTATAGTTATCCTTATGAGACTCGTGGTAGTCTTCCAGAATCTCAGAAAACAAGATATTGCTCCCCTTAGCGAGATACTCAGTGAGGGGGAAGTCGAGCAACTATTATGCCCAGTACTGTAGTAGAGGTATGAAAGCCAATAAATTAACTATAAGAACCAAGTTAAAGGTCTGTTTTGGCTCTAACATCCCATCTTGGCTCTGAGAACCCAGGCACAAGCTGAGCCATTGAATCATTTGCCATAGAAATCATGCAACAAACATTATGCAAAAATATGAAAAAGTGTCTTTTCAAAATTTTAAAAAACGATCTTTCTTTGACAAGCGTTTAGCCTTGGAACATCAGAATATATCACTGCATTAAGAGGTGTTTATTAAAAGAGATGTTTTTTAACCCAAGCTTAGAAACATTCATGCCCCCAGAGCCCACTCTGAAGACAATGCAATAAGTAAACTAAAAGGCAAGTCAGTGTACATGTGCTCCCTAGATGTGGGCTATTTTCATATTTTACAAAGAGCAACAGAATACTCTATAAAGTCAAACACTAGTGAAATCTTTGGACAGAACACAACTTCACATATTTTAAGGTTGTCTAGTTTCACATTGTGTAATTCAGCCACTGGATTAATATCTGCAGGACTTGCCTATTTCATCCCCAAACTTTTTGCCTTCACCTTTCTTTTTTCGGAACCCATTTCTGTTGACTTTCACGACTTTGCAAGCTTTGTCACTGCTAACCAGTGGTAAAGTGCTTGTGATCTCTTTTTAAAACATGGTGGAATTGGCTAACACCCAATTGGCCCATTTAATTTACCTGTAAGTCCCTAGTAAAGTGCTGCTGGCTGTACCATGGGCCTGTAAATTAAATGCTATTAGTGGGCCTGCAGCACTGATTGTACCATCCACTTAAGTAGCACTTTAAACACGTTTTAGGCCTGACACTGCAGCCTGTTTGTACACTTGTAAACTACCATATCGACCTGGCAAAATAATTATTTTTCCACGCTTAAACCTTCCTTTTTATTATATTTTCGTCACCCCTAGGTTTAGGCCCTGAACAGCCTCAAGGCGCGGTGCACCATATTTAAAAAGTAGGGCATGTACTTTTATGTTTTACATGTCCTGCTAGTGAAAAACTCCTAAAGTCATTTTTCACTACTGCAAGGGCTACTTCTCCCATAGGAAAACACTGAGTTGCCTTATTACATTTATTAAGCTGTAACTTCCGATTGGGAGCAGGGAGACAAACCAAGTTTTATGTCTGAAGAATTGTAATTTAAAGCCCTCGTTAATGGTAAAGTCAGATGTTTAGTCATAATTCCGAAAAAAGGCATTTTCATGTCCTAACCACTTGGTGGCTGTTCCCGAGTCACATGTCTAGGTGTTGCTGGCAGTTGGCCTTCGAGTCTTGCTCCCAGACAGTGACACAGAGGGAAGCTAGGTGTTGGCAGGGTCAGCCAGTCTGAGTTAACGAGGGGGAGGAGCTGTCACCTATCACACTTGCACATCACAAAAGCTATGCTTCACATAGGGATTTACAGTGGTCTTTTGTGACCACAGACACGCTGGGTCACCAGGTGTAAATGTTAGACCCTTAGACCCAACTCTTCAGCATACTCCTGGACCCATGGACTTCACCAGGAAGAAGGACTACTGTGCTGCTGAAAGAACTGCCACTCTGCTGGACTGCTGCCTCGAAGTCCTACTGCCCTGCTATGCTGACCTTCCGCCTGCTGCCCTCTTGACTGGGTGAGAAGGACTGCCCTGCATCTGTTCAGCCTTGGTTCCTAGGGAGACTCCAAGGGCTATTTGGCTGGCCTCATCACTAGAACATCAGGTACAGTAGGCTCAAACAACCTTGAACCCAGCATTAGGACTCTGCCATCTGTGAGTCCTAGCCTGCCAAATGGTGCCACCCCAGTCCTGGACCCTTGGAAGTGGGCCTGAAGGCGCTTTGACAGGCTATCTATGAATCCAACAGAACCAGCACATCTCTCCTTCTGTGTAGGGCAACCCTGAGCAGAAACAACATTGCATTCATTTTCCTGATGCGAGGATATTGCCTTGTAGCCAACAGCACCATCAGAACTACAGCAGTGCAATGCATCCCTAACGAAGCCTCTCATACATGGCAGGCACAGTAATCATGCAAGACTCCGCAATGCAATCTCTGCAGCTTCTTCTGAACCAGCCGGTGGAAGACTCATCCTCAGCACAGGACTTTTCATTGCAAGCCCCCTTGTCAGTGGCCTTCTTGACAATAACGACAGACCTCACAGCTCCTCGGAACCAACCATGCATGACATATCTCCAACCAGGATCTCGTATCGCCTTGTCTAGCAGACTCATCCTCAACGCGGGATTCCGCAGCTCTTCACAACGAGGATTTAAGGCACTTTTGTTCAGAGAATCTTGCTGGGTCCCTGTATCCTGCCCATGCTCTATTGCGGTTGGCCTGAACTTGTGACTTTGTCCCAGTCTTGCACGACCAGATACCACAGTTGGTGCTTTGTACTTTTTCGGTCTATATTTACTGAAATCTTTAAAATTGCATGTATCCAGTTCTACTGATTGAATTTTGGTCTTTCAATCTTAATTTACTCTGTTTTTCAAAACTGATGTGGGATTTTTTATTGTACTTTCGGTTTATTACTGTTTGAAGAGCTACATACATTCTTTACACATTACGTCTACGTTAAGCCTGACTGCTCCGTGCCAAGCTGCGATAGGGTTGAGCACAAGATACTTTGGTGTTTGCTTGTGCCTTCACCCTGGCATGGATTGTGGCTCCTGCTCGAGTAGGTTGTCTCCCTACCTCATACAGCAACCCAATTTCTCACATTGGTGATTAGCTGTGAGAATTAGGACTTGTGTTTGTACAGTGTCATTCAGTAATTTTGTGTTGCACTGTAAATCCCAGATAAATAATTTGAGACCAGTCTGAGTTTTAACTGTCACCCTGATTGGCCTTTTGGCTTTATACAAATTTCCTCTAATTCTACGGGACTGGTGTGTCCGAAACCACACCTGCAAGGATGGAGTTTGAGCTGGCCAACACAGAGGCCCAGCTGTGGCCCAGCTCAATGAGTTTTATAAGGAGAGGAGACTTCCAGTCAATAGAAACACCAGGAAAGTGGAGCTCATAAAGGTACTGAGAGCCTGGGCTGATTTCCAGCAGTCACTTGTTACAGCAACAGAAGGAGATGATGATGTGGAAAGGCAAGGAGAAGACCTGGATACCAGCCCCTAGAGGCAGCAGTCTGCTGAGGATCGTGAGTATCCTCCTGGGTTGGTGATCCGTGCCAGAGAAGAGGGCGGTGTGTCTGCTCAAGGCTTGTCCCCAGAGGAGCTGGCAGACAGGAAGGCAGAAAGGGAGTTCAGGCTAAGCTCAGGATGGAGGAAAGGAAAATGGCCATGGAGGAGAAACTGGCCATGGAGTGACTAGCTCAATAAAGTAGCCTTAGAGAGATGGACCTGAAAGCAAGGCAGGCAGAGTTCAGCAATGTATTGTTAGTGGCAGCATACCTGCAGTGCCCTGTGGAGACAAGAGGGTCCACGCTCGTAAAGGTCTGGTGCCTGACTTGGTTGTGGGGAAAGTCATTGAGAAATAGATTGAGGCTTATGAGGTAACTTTGCAGATGCATAGGATACCTGAGGAGGATTGGGTGTCTAGCCTCTGAAAGCAAATACCTAGTGAGGGGAGGGATGTCCTGCTGGCCCTGGAGGAGGAGGGCACCATGAGGTATCTCCAAATGAAGGAAACCCTTGTCAGATAATATGGTCTCACCCCAGAACAGTTTAGGCAAAAGTTTAGGGACAGCCAGAAATGTGCCCATCATTCCTGGGTTTATTCTATAGATTTCTTTTGCAAGGCACTGAATGGCTGGGTGAGGGCAATTATGTGAGGGACTACCAGGGGCTGTATAACTTGATTGCTAAAGAACACATGTTCAGTTTTTGTTTTGCAGATCTGCACCAACACCTAGTTGATAGTAAGCTCACTGGTCCCACCGAGCTTGCTATCCAGGGGGGTCACCGGCTCAGCACCAGGGTCCATAAGAAGGAACCTGGGAGTGACCCCAAGAAGGGTGGTACAAATTCCCACAGCATAGTGAGAAGAGATTAAAAGTGACTTAGACAAGTCCCAGAGTAAGTTGAGGAAAGGGTTCCCATACCCCTTCTGAGAAACAAGGAGGAGGTTCTGGTCGGCAGTGGCCAAGGGCATCCCATTTCCAACCCTGCTGCTTTGATTGTTCCCTGCCAGGGTACAAGCAGGGGGACTCCATCTGTCTAAGAAACTACCCACTCGAGGGACCTCTACAGGGTTGGCCAATATGGTTTTACGGTAGTGCCAGCTCTGCTGCTAAGGTGGAGGAGCGTTGCCTTACTGCTATTTAAGCAATGCACATAAGAAAAAGAAAATGATAATAACAGGATGTTATGATCATTCTCTTTTTTTATGCAGCACTCGTAGCCAGGTGGGGACGGGGCTGGCCTCTGTGACGCCAAGCAGAGTGAGAAGTGGTTTGCACTCCTCTAAGTGCACATGACAGTAAGTTTTCTGGGAGTACCACCCCCAAGGTGAGAGAACAGAGGCCCGGATGGAGGGGCAAGAGGTGGAAACAGTCCACAGTGGAAGAACAATTGGATCTTGATCTACCAACTCTGAGATGAGAGCACCCAAAGGCTGACCCTGGTGAGGTCACTTTTGGCCTGGAGGTGCTCCCTGCACTGTAACAGAGTCAACGGGCAAGAGACCTTCACCAGGCAGATGCGTGCATGACACAGACAAGAGTGTGTCACACTTGGGGGTCCCCCTGAAAGTCCTGGCTCACTAGGTACCTGTTCAGCTTCTGGGCTGAGTGGCCAGTGTCAGGATACCACCCCTGGCCTGGTGGGAAGGGTGTTTAAGTAGGGTGTCTAACACCTGGAGCTGTTGCCCCTCACTCTGAGAAACCTCAGAGGTCAGATAACCCTGAATGGCCTGGCTCTTGACTAGGCCTGGATGGCCTGGCTCTTGACTAGTCCTGGGCAAAATTTGTAGAGCTTCGCTACTCGGAACTCCGTGAAGTGACCAAAAAACTCTGCAGCGCTACACAGCGTTCTGTATGTGGCAAAGTACGATACATCGCACTGCTTGCACCGATTTTTTGTGCCAGTAGTTCATCCTGCATTGTAAAATCAGTGTGAAAAGCACCATGGGCAGAGTTTGTCTTGGGTTGGTGACAGAAGTCTGACCCAAGGGATGGAGTGGGCACATCGCTTTATTGGCCATGGTAGTACTACCTGTCTACTGGGATTCATCCGTGTAAGGGTGCCTGTGTAGCAAGCAGGATTGATTTTGTGCAGGCTGGAGAACCTTCCTGCACAAAAATAAACCTGTGAGATATATTCCTCTATCTATGTCTGCTGCAGAATGCAGCACCGATAGAAAGAGGAAGTAAGGAGGAGAAATAAAGATATTTCTCTTCATTACACCTCTCCTGGGAAGGCATATCTTTTGGGTGCATTTTCAGGTTTAGAAGTTCGGGTAAATCTGGAAATGCATAAAAAACCATGGGAGTTGTATGGGAACACCCATACAATGCCCATGGAACACCTTCCTAAGGCAGAGTAAGGCAACGTAGCAATTTGCATTGCGTTGCCTTACTCCAGATTATGGAGATGTCACTCTAGTGAGGGGTTCCAGTTAGTTTGCTAGCACTAAGAACCATGGCAACCTAGCGATGGCCCTGCTTAAATAGTCTACAGTTTCCAAAGCATCCGTTTCATTCTCATGCTCCTACTAATTGCACAATGCCAGAGGAGCACGTTACAAGCAGGAACCACCAACCCCTCACTACTTTAGCTACGCCAATAAACACAAGTGCTACTTCGTCATTCAAGGCGGCTAAAGAGAGCACTGAGACCAGGTAAGAGAACTGACCTAGCAAGTACAAGAATTCTGGAAATTTCTCAGTGGAACAAATTCATTCATGCAATCATAATCTCAAAGTAAACCTCACAACGGATGCTTTTTGTCATATATTAATATGTATTACAAGTGCTAACAACAGAATGAATACAATATGAATCCACGTTTATGTGAAACCTCAGACAATGCTTCATTGTTGAGTTTTCTAAGCGAGGAAGGTCTTTGAAACCGGAATGATTAACATTTGCAGAAGGGATTATATCAGATTAGACTGTAGACAAGCATGGGACTAGGAAAGTTTATTCTAACAGGATGCAATCAAGATGGTAAAATTTGTGCAGCAAAATAAAGAAATGCATGTATAGGAACAGATGGCCTCCTTCTTTTAGAAACTTAAGCCATTAGCGAGTGTCCTTGGCTAACACAGGAGGAATTACAAACCAAAAATCTGTACTCGCACTATGGCACAAGGGTGTCTGCATTGGCGCATTGAAGACAGATGTGTGCCAGCAGTAGCGGTCGGCAGTAGGTGTTTCTGTAGGGCGGTGACGTGGGCAGGGGGAGGGGCAGGGTGGGGGTAGTAAAACGAATTTCGTTGAGTGCACTGCATCCCAAAATGCGATGCAGTGCACGCAACGAAATTCGTTTTATTTATTTAAATGTTTACTTACCTGTAAAACTCCGTAATCCATACATTACTACCCCCCACCCTGCCCCTCCCCCTGCCCACGTCACCGCCCTACAGAAACACCTACTGCCGACCGCTACTGTGTGCCAGCACAATGAGAGAGCAAAACAGCATGACATCTTGGTGGATATGGCCCTGGTCTGCTCTCTCCCTTTCACACAACGAAGCACAGCAACTTTTCTTGCTGTGCTGCATTGCGTAACTTCTATGTAAAGGCATGCAACAAAGGGCAGCATTGCTGCGCTGCATTAAAAAAAAGGGATTGCGCAGAGCAGTGCCAAATGTACTGAGATGTGACACCCTTCTGTCTCAATCCAAGGCTGTCTGTGTTGTGGAAATCGTAGTTTTTTTGCTGGAAGGAGTGCCTTTCAGTACAAGAGCTATGCTTTAAGGTGTTTCCTACCATGTATGCGATGTAGAATGCAAAGTGGGAAAAACAAGGAGAAATAAAAACGTCTCATCCTTACACCTGCCTCAAGGAGGCGCAGGATTTTAGAGCAGTTCCCTGCCTACAATTATTTGAAGATAGGAATTTGAGTTAAATCCCATGGGTGGTTACATGAGAACATCCATACACCACCCATAGAAAACCCCCTTGATGCAAAGTAAAGCTAGGCCGCTCATTGCGGAGTCATGCATTGCCTTAGGGTACAATTAAAAGCATTTGCGTTAGATTGTAAATCCCACCACAGCACTTGGTGTTGGGTTTGCATTAAAGAAGTAATACAAATCCGTCGCAAAGAGTTTGTAAATCTGTGCCCAAGTAGTCTAGTAATGCTAGTAATCAACCTGAAATCTAGTATGTGAGTAATCTAGCAATCAACATGAAATCTACTGCGCTAGTACTGTTAGTGATCAATATGAAACCTAGTATGCTAGTAATCTAGTGATCAACACAAAATCTAGCATGTTAGTAACCCAGTAATCAACACAGAATCTAGTATGCTAGTTATGTTAGTAACTAACTTGAATTCTAGCATGCTAGTAATCTAGTAATAAACATGAAGTCCACTATAACAGCAACACGAAATCTATTATGCTAGTAAATGAAGTAATCAACATAATATCTAGTATTCTCAAGACTAAGAATATTTTCAAGTTAAATATTCACAAGGAGGCACGAATACGATATACACCAAACATTATGTTTGCATCGCGCTGCTGTACACCCAGAAATATTGTATATTGCAAGTGCCTGTATATTATTACAGTGCACAGAGCAAATCACGACTTTATTACTTGGCAGTAATATTAGGGAACGCAATGAAGCTCTAATCCGCCGCTAAGAGGATCTGAAACGGGTTAATTTTGCTGTTCCTGCGGGACGGATTAAAGAGTCAATCTGGCTCTGTAAACGGACACATATGCTGATTGGTTTTGGTCCGGCTCAAGTTTTATCTATTTACTGTGAACATATTGCATGTGCTAGTGATATTTTAAATCCTGATTTGGAGTCGGAGAGTGCAATTGACTTGCAGCACTTTGCTGGAAGTTGTAATTTTCGTCTTTTTTTTCGAAAAAACTGTCATTTTTCTGCACCTACTCAATCTTTCATCATAAACGCCTACGCTGTTTTGAGATCATTAGGGGATATGTATCTACTAATCTTCTATAATGTACCATTTTGCTGCCTTTACTTTATGCATGGACATTAGTTAAACGATTGCATTGAGCTCTGTTGGAAATTACCCTTTTTGCAGGGTTACCCCAAACATTTGCCTTCCTCCTCCTAGTTTTCTGACCTCGTTTTTGTTGGCTTTAGGACTCTGGGCACTTTACCACTTCTGACTAGTACTAAAGTGCATGTGTTCTCTCCTCCAGACATAGTGTAATTGATTTACACCTCTGGTGGCATATTTGATTTACTTATAAATCACTTGTAAGGTGGTATACCATATACCCAGGGCGTCTACTCTTGTCAAGGGCAGAAGCTTCAAGCCTATCACGGCCTATCTGCGGAAACAGGGCATCCCCTACTCTTGGGGGCACCCGTTTCACATTATTTTTAAATTCAAGGGCAAACTTCTGCAGATCCGCTCGCTGGATGCAGCTTACAAGGCGCTGGGATTGGAGAGGTCTGCACCTCGGGCGAGTCCGCTGGATCACCTTCCCGGCAACGCAGACACTCCACCGAATGGCAGAGAGTTGGAAGATCGCCTCCACCTGTGAAGCCGGACCTCTCTGCAAACCTTTTGAAGAGGGAAGCAGCTGTCTCTTCTGTGGTGCTGGTGAGCAACAACTCAAGTGTTCCTTGAGGGCCGCTAGCCTGGCACAGGTTGGGTCCTTCTGCGACGCCGGAGGCAGGACATGTGGGGGAGAGAATGCTTCTTTTGTTCTTCTCTTTGTCCTTGTTGAGTGGAGGTGCCCTGCATCATGATTGGGTAAGGTTCTATGATGGCGCCATGTTTCCGCAACAGTTGGTTTCATCAGACGGACTATAGTCATCTCACACAACTTTTGGTATATTCCTTCTTTTATGTGGTTCAGTACCTTTTCGTGGGAGTTGAGGGTTGGTTTTGGGATTGGGGTTATTTTTGGGGCTCCGCATCAGTTCTCTGGGTAGTTAGGTGTAGGCTAGGCCCGCAGGCTGCTTCCTGTGCTACCTTTAGTGCTACTGTCCTATGGTGCTGCTCTGGCTCTTCCCTTCTTTTCAGGAGGTATGGGTAGAGATCTGAAGATTGTAAGCCTGAACGTTAGGGGCCTAAATAACCCTGTCAAGCGTGCGGCCATCCTTTCCTTGTTGGAGAATGCAGACGGTGATGATTGCCTGTTACAGGAGACCCACCTCCTTTCTAGGGATACTAAACGGATGAAGGACAGGCGGTTTCCTGTGCAAATATGGTCCTCAAGTCCAGCGAAGAAACATGGGGTGGCAATCATTTTTAGTGCACAGGCGCATTGCAAAATCCTATCCCAGGTGGTTGACATCAGAGGGCGGGTTTCGGCTGTCCGGGTACAATGGGGGGACGCACATTTGACAGTGAGGTCACTGTATGCTCCAAACGAATGTCAAGAGCCTTTACTGCAGGCAGCCCTCTCCAAAGTGTTTGCATCCTCGGACGCGTTTGTGCTGGTGGGGGGGGGGGGCTGAATATAGTAATGGACCCGGGGCTGGATAGATCTGAGCAGCGGTCACACCAGGCAGGGGCTCTGTTGCACGGGGGGATGCAATGGTTGCTAGAGGGTAGGCTGCATGATGTGTGGCACGTCCAGCATCCCCTTGACGGGATTATACTTATTACTCCTCTGCACATAACCTACGCGCGTTTAGATAATTTCTTAGCTACGTCCTCTCTTTTACCTCACCTGCCTGCAGCGACTATCACCACTGGCTCCCTCTTAGACCATACACTGATTTCAGTCCTGCTTACCTGTCATGGCAAACGGCCACCGTCGTCTGGCTGGCAACTCCAAGACTCCCTCCTTCATTCAGAGTCTGCAGTCTCTCCAATCAGGGACACTATCACCCAGTACTTCGCTAACTGATCAGGATGGTATGTCCTTAGCGTCGGTATGAGAGGCCCTCAAACTGTTGGTTCGGGGGGAGTTTATTGCGCTGTCTGTGACATATGCGCGGTTGGTTTCGGCTAATGCTCTGGATGCCACGATTCGTATCAAGGAGGTCATGTCTGCGATGGCCATGTCCCCGGGGGCCGGATGGCTTCTCTGGCATCTTTTATAAGACTTATTGTGTATTTTTAACACGCCATTTCAACTCTTTTTTTTTGGATGTGGGGAAGGTGACTCCCTCCATGTCGGAGGTGGCCATTACAGTTATTCCCAAACTCGGGAAGGATCCTATGGAATGTGGATCGTACCGTCCGATCTCGCTCCTTAACATTCATGCCAAGCTCTTTGCCAGTATCCTGGCAGCGAGACTTAGCCCGCTGATGGATGGCATCATAGACCCTGACCAGGCGGGCTTTATTCCAACACGGCAGGAGGGGGATAACACTAAGAGGCTTCTTCACCTCACGGATCTGGTTCACCGCTCGCGCACGTAGACCTTTCTTCTATCTATAGATGCAGAGAAGGCCTTCGACTGTGTTGACTGGAAATATCTGTTTGCGGTATTGAAAGCCTTCGGTCTGGGAGATAACTTTGTGAGATGGGTCAGCCGCCTTTATGCGGCACTGAAGGCGGCGGTTCGGGTGAACGGGTGCAGGTCCGCCATCTTTCCCATCACCAGAGGGACGCGGCAGGGGTGTTCTTTACCCCAGTTACATTTTGCGCTCTATATGGAGCCTTTTGCCCAGCGTGTTCGGTCCAATAGGGGTATATATATCAGGGATCCGATTCGGCATGGACACAGATATGCTGACGATGCGATCCTCTCGCTCACGCAGCCCCATTCCTCCTTGCGGCATCTGTCAGGAGAACTTCTCGAATTTGGCAAGGTTGCGGGGTTTAAAATTAATTTCTCCAAATTGCAGATACTCAATTTATCCGTTCCTGATGCAGAGGTACAGGATTTGCAGCAGGACTTTGCCTTTCAGTGGATTCATTCCAATATTCAATAGCTGGGAATCTGTCTTGCCCCCTCTATAGCTAAACCGGCCTCTCTCAATTACAAGCTGTTGGTGGACCAGACGGCCAAATTGCTGTCAGATTGGTCCTGTCTTAATTTGGCTTGGTACGGAAGGTAGGAGGAAAGTCAAAATGGCGGTGCTCCCTCGTATTCCGTACCTTTTTCAAATGCTCCCATTGAGCCCCCCGCCGGGTGCTCTCCAGAAGTTACAAGGGCTCATTAATAAATTTGTATGGGGCAATAAAAGGCCACGGTTTGCTTTATCCCTTGTTACTGTTCCTAAGTCCAGCGGTGGGATAGGTTTCCCCTTACTGAAGGCGTATTTTCAGGTGGCATGCCTTCAGTTTGTCATTGAGTGGTACAGGCCCTGGTCCAGCAAGCATTGGAACTTCATGGATCAGACTGTAGCAGGGTGTAATATTTGGCATGAGTTGTGGCTACCTCGCAAGCACAGAGCATGGGGTCTTTACTCTTCCCTGGTGACGTCACCGACGCTGAAAGTCTGGGACCAATTGGCACAGCGCAGGGTTTGGACTACTTTCCCATCCCCTATGACACCCATTGTGGATAATCCAGATTTCCCTCTGGGTTGTGCATCCCCGATCTTCCAATGCTGGAGGGAAGAGGGCTGTAAGAGGGGGGTTCCCTCTTTGACCTTGACGGCCTGATTCCGTTTCCCCAGCTCTGTCGAGACTATTTTTCTCTCTCGGAATCCGACGCTTTTCCTTACTTGCAAGTGGCGCAGTGGGTTACCCAACCTCCTAATATTTCTTTTATGTCCCGTCCTTTGACGGCTTTTGAAAAGTGGATAGCCTGCAAAAAAGATGACCGCAAGCTTATATCTGACTTGTATGCTATGATTATGGCCCGCCCCAAATCACTACGTACTATGGCGCAGGTTCGCTGGGAGACGGAGCTGGGGCGCCCGCTGTCACGTAAGGAGTGGGAACAAGTTTTTTACCGTGCGCATCACACCACTGCCAACGTAGCGGGCACTGAGTCCGCCTACAAGGTGGTCGCTTATTGGTATTATACCCCAGCTCGTATCAAGGCTTGGGATGTGACAAATTCGGGCCTTTGTTGGAGGGGGTGTGGTTCTCCAGGCACCTTGACGCACCTACTGTGGCATTGTCCAAAGTTAGAGAGGTATTGGAAGGTGATCATTGGTGACTTGGACGATGCCTTTCAGATCACATTCCCTTGTTCAAGTTCAAGTTCAAGTTCAGAAATGTATATAGCGCACTACTCACCCAGAGGGTCTCAAGGCGCTTGGGAGAGAGGGGTGCATTTACTTATCGAATATCCAAGTTTTAAGTTGTTTTCTGAAGGAGAGGTGGTTCTGAGTGAGGCGGAGGTAGGTGGGGAGAGAGTTCCAGGTCTTGGCCGCTAGGTAGGAGAAGGATCTGCCTCCCATGGTGGATTTACGGATGCGTGGGATGGCGGCGAGGGCTTGATTGGATGATCGTAGTTGGCGGGTGGGGGTGTAGAAGGATAGTCGTGTGTTGAGGCATTCGGGTCCAAGGTTGTAGAGGGCTTTGTGTGAGTGGGTGAGGAGATGAAACGTTATTCTCTTGTTGACGGGGAGCCAGTGGAGGTCTTTCAGGTGACCGGAAATGTGAGCTTGACGAGGAATGTCTAGTATGAGTCTGGCTGAAGCATTTTGGATGCGTTGGAGTTTTTTCTGTAGTTTGGCTGTGGTTCCGGCGTAAAGGGTGTTTCCGTAATCTAGACGGCTGGTGACCAGGGCGTGGGTGACCGTCTTTCTTGTTTCGGTGGAGATCCAACGGAAGACTTTTTTGAGCATGCGTAGGATGTTGAAGCAGGATGATGAGACGGCGTTGACTTGTCTGGACATCGAGAGAGAGGAGTCTAGGATGAAGCCCAGGTTGCGTGCGTGATCCAAATGTGTGGGTGCTGTTCCCAGGGCAGGTGGCCACCAAGAGTTGTCCCAGGCAGAGGGGGATGAACCTAAGATGAGGACTTCCGTTTTGTCCGAGTTTAGTTTTAAACAGCTGTTCTTCATCCACTCGGCTACATCTTTCATTCCTTCGTGTAGGTTTGTTTTGGCGGTGGTTGGGTCTTTGGTGAGAGAAAGGATCAGCTGGGTGTCGTCTGCGTAGGAGATGATGTTGAGGTTGTGTTGACGCGAGATGGATGCGAGGGGACTCATGTATACGTTGAAGAGGGTGGGACTGAGTGAAGATCCTTGTGGTACGCCGCAGATGACTTTGGTGGCCTCTGATTTGAAGGGGGGGAGGCGGACTCTTTGTGTTCTTCCGGCGAGGAACGAGATGATCCAGTCTAATGCTTTTCCTTGTATTCCGACGTTGTTGAGGCGTTGTATGAGGGTGCTGTGATAGACTGTGTCGAAGGCTGCGGAGAGGTCAAGTAGGATGAGGGCAACCGTTTCTCCATTGTCCAGTAGTGTTCGAATGTCGTCTGTTGCTGTGATGAGGGCTGTTTCGGTGCTGTGTTTGGCTCGGAAGCCGGATTGTGAGGGGTCGAGGGATTTGTTGGATTCAAGGAAGGCGGCAAGTTGAATGTTGATGGCTTTCTCTATGACTTTGGCGGGGAATGGCAGGAGCGAGATGGGGCGGAAGTTCTTAAGTTCAGTGGGGTCAGCTGTGGGTTTCTTCAGAAGGGCGCTGAGTTCGGCATGTTTCCAGCTATCTGGGAAGGTGGAGGAGTTGAGGGAGCAGTTGATGACATCGCGGAGATGGGGTGCGATGATAGAGTTTGCTTTGTTGAAAATGTGGTGGGGGCAAGGGTCGGTAGGCGATCCTGAGTGGATGGAGTTCATCAGGCGGATGGTGTCTTCGGTGGTGATTGGGTTCCAGGCGTAGAGGTTGTTAGAGTGCGGTTTTGGTTCGGGGGTGGGTGAGGAGGGCTGGTCTTCAGATTGGTTTTTGAATCTGTTATGTATGTCGGCGATTTTGTTGTGGAAGAATGAGGATGGAGAGTCGCAGAGGTCTTGGGAGGGGGTGATGTCATTGGAGCCGGCGGTGGGGTTGGTAAATTCTTTGACGATGTTGAATAGTTCCTTGCTGTTTTGGGCGTTGTTGTCGAGTCGATTCTTGAATGCTGATTTCTTGGTGGATCGAATGAGTTGGTGGTGTTTGCGGGTGGCGTTCTTGAAGGAGGCCAGGTTGTCAGAGGTTGGGTTCTTTCTCCAGGCTTTCTCGAGGGTACGACAGAGCTTCTTGGATTTCTTAAGGTCGTCGTTGAACCAGGGGGCTTTATTGCTGCCTTGCTTGATTTTATGGTTTTTCAGGGGTGCTAGTTCGTTGGCGCTGTGGGTGATCCATTGTGTGAGGTTGGTGGTTGCTTGGTTTGGGTCCAATGATTTGGTAGGGGGGTTTTGGTGAAGCGATGTGAAGAGTTGGTCGGTGGTAATTTTGTTCCAGTTTCTTCGGGGAATAGGTTGTGGGGGGTTGTGGGTAGAGGTCTTTTTGTAGTTGAAGTGAACGCAGCTGTGGTCCGTCCAATGGAGAGAGGTGGTGTGATCGAAGGAGATGTGCTTGCTGGAGGTGAAGATTGGGTCGAGCGTGTGTCCGGCAAGGTGGGTGGGGGTGTCAACAAGTTGTTTGAGTCCGAGATTGGCTAGGTTGTCTAGAAGTTTGGTGGTATTGCTGTCGTTCTTCTTTTCCAGGTGGAAGTTCAGGTCTCCCAGTAGGATGTAGTTTTCGGAGGGGAGGGCATGTGGGCTTATAAAGTCTGTGATGTCTTCGCTAAATTGTGTACGGGGTCCTGGTGGTCTGTAGATGAGGGTGCCTCTGAGTGTGGTCTTGGGGTCGGTGTGGATCTGGAAGTGAAGGTGTTCGGCGGCTGCGAGGTGATCGTCGGAACGGGTCGTGATGCAGATGGTGTTCTTATGGACGATGGCGATGCCTCCTCCTGTTTGGTTGGTGCGGTCCTTCCGGATGATCTTGTAGCCGTCCGGGATGGCTATGGCGATGTTGGGAGCTGAAGAGGCATTCATCCAGGTTTCTGTAAGGAAGGCGACGTCCGGAGATGTGGTGTCGAGTAGGTTCCAGAGTTCAATGGAGTGTTTGTGGATCGAGCGGGTGTTGAGGAGGATGCACTTCAGGTAGTTGTTATCGGGGCACTGTTTGGAGTTTGTGCGTGTGGTGTGGGTCCTGATGCAGTCGAAATTGCAGGAGTGGCAGATGAAGGGTCCATGGGTGTGTCCCGGGGCGGCCTGGTAGCATTGTGGTGAGCGGCCGGGCTTCAGGGCTGAGAGGGTTGCGGCGTCGTATGTAATGCGGGCGGAGTGGGAGTTGCGGGGGGCAAGGAGTCTGGCGCTGGGCGCGGTCCAGGCGCGGACTGGTATAGACGGGCTTACCGTTGGCGCACCTTCGGCGTGCATGGGGCGCGACCGCTGCGCGTGGACGCTGCGCGCAGAAGCATCTGTCATATGAGGGTAGTGGAGGGGGCGGAGCGAGGGAGGAGCAGCTGGGAGGCGGAGCGGGGTGGAGAGGACAGGCTCCGAGGCACAACAAGAGCCAAATGGCCGCAAAAGTGAAACCGGGACAGGATGGGGCAATACGCTGTGGGAAACGAGCGAAATTAATAAACAAATGAAGGTTTAATTTTACACAATCGAGCGATATAGACTAGGACAGCACAAAATGCATAACACGATAATTGGACCAATGTTAACGAGGCACAGCGCTCAATCATAAGGCAGGCAGCGGTTAATCAGGCGCAGAGCACAGAGCGCAGCTCAACGATACCACAGGCAGCAGGCAGCAGTTGTGCACGGCGTGAGTAAAGGATCACTGCTCAGCTATGTCACAGGTCAGCAGGGAGCGTGGGGAGTGACCGCCACCGAGAGCGTCGGGATGGCATGCGCTATTGGGGCTTCCTCACGCCAAATTATTTCCTTTGCGCTCGCTGAGGGGTAGGGAGATTGCGTTAGCTTTGCTGGCAGCGCGCCTAGTCATTCTTGCGCAGTGGGCTTCCCCAGACTCACCTGACCCGAGGGACTGGATTTGAAGACTGTGGCACCTTTCAGCTATGGAACGACTCTCGCTGAGTATGGATGGGAAGGGGGCGAAATACGCGGAACCCCAAGGGTTAGCCTGGCATACAAGACTGGATTGAAACAGATGATTGTGCAATCCCGAGAGTTCCTTTGATGTCACCCCTACATCAAAGACACATTTGGGTATAAATACTGGGGCTCTGACCCTACAAAATCAGAATATTTTGGATCTTGAACTGAACCTCTGGCAGAAGGACTGCTGTGCTGCTTAAAGGACTCAACTAGACTGCATTTCTGGAAGATTTGCTTCTGTGCTTGTTGCCCTATTGTCTGCTGCTCCCTGAATCTGCTGGAAGAATTCTGCCTTCCCTCCAAGTGATCTCTTAGGGCTTGCTGGCTTGCCTCCTGTTCTTCTGAAGTCTCAGCGAAACAAAAGACTTCCTGCAATTCTGCTGGTGCTGCTGGACTCTGCATTCTATGAGTCTCAATCCCTCCAAGCTCTGAATCTCAAAAGCGGCTTCTGCAGCTGTTTTCATTAAAAACTGATGCATTGCATTGACAACGTGGAAATTCCACTGCCTTGCGCAAGTCCTTTGGTTCAATCGGCATCAGCACCCGTGTCTGTGGGCAGATATCTTTTGTAGTGTGTGACTTCTAAGCATATCCAGGTCAAGTTTGGAAAGTGTACTCTATTTGGGGTATGGGGCCATAATGGGTGCCATCTTGGACCGGGGTGGAAGCATTAAGAGCCTGGTGAGGTTTCTTAGATATGGCGAGGACGGGGAGAATCCACAATTTTTCAAAACTGAATAAAAGAAAACCTGTACAATATCAAAAGTAGAACAGGATGAAATGAAAAAATCTACATATTGTGAGCTTGCTGGCTGTTTTCTGAATATTTTCTACGGCCCGTCTGCATGCCTCGCGAAGCGCCTCCTAACGGTGGGCACTTAATAAGTGTACAGTTGGCACTATATATTCTATGAAGCTTGCGATTCGGAGTCTAGCTGGGCGGGTCTCCGTATAAGCGGTAAAGTTTATGAATCAGGGATTCTGGGGGCCTGAAACAATTATCAGGCTGGGCAGGTGTATAACTAAGTGAAGTCATACCTTAGTGTGTTCCTTCATACTTGAGGGCAGGTGTAAAGCGGGTGAAGCCCTACATGGTGTATTCATATGTAATGAAGGTATTATCATATGTTGGGGGGGCTTTGTCTACTGATGATACCATAAGGAAAGTCCTATGGGTAGTGGATGGGAAACCATTAAATGAATAAACAGAACAGGAGGTTTTAGGGCATGGGGCGTTGTTCGCCTAACAAACATGTATTTCTGCATCTTTGTTAAGTCCCAGTTTTACAGCATTGAATTTGAGGATATGTTCGCTTTCCCTTCTTCTCAGTTTGAGTTTGTTGTCTCCTCCTCTTTTTCCATGGTGCACCACTTCTAGGCCAAAAAAAGTGAAGTCTTTTTTGTGTGGATGCGCAAGATGAAAATGTTCTTAAAGTGGGTGACCTGTGTTGTGTTTATGAATGTTCCTGTAGTGTTCTTGGATGTGAATCCGGAGTGGGCGAATCCTGCTGTCAATATAAGGTCGGTTACATAGACAAAAAATCACATAAATGGTGAATTTATTGATGCAATCTCTCCATTCGGTGATTTTAAAATGTTCCACTCGTGGCATTGGTACAAGTGTAGTTTTGTTCACTCTCAGTTTGCATATGTTGCAATTGCGGCATGTGTGAAAGCCAGATGGCCTGTCCAGGAATGTAGTGGTACATTTCCTCTTGTCTTCAAATTCAGATTTGCACAGCATTCTTTTAAGGTTTGGTGCTCTTCGAAAGCTCATTTCTGGGTGTTTCATTAGATGGTACTTTAGACTTGGCATATGTAGGAGGAGGTGCCAGTGTCGTTTAAGGATTTGTCTTATAATATGGTGTCAATTGTGGTAATCTGTGATGAACTGAATCCTTGTATCTCTAATGTTTCTCTTTTTGGGACTCATGGTGTTTGTTCGTTCTATTTCGGAGACTGTGGTTAATGTATTCTGCAGTGTTTGCTGGTCATATCCTCACTGTTTGAGTCAGGATATTCTTTGCTTTCTTTTATAAAAAAAAGACCTGCTTCTCGCTGCAATTCATCCGGATTTGTAGCAATTCCCCTTTGGGGATATTCCTGATGTGTTTCGGGTGGCAGCTGTCAGCCCTTAGGAAGAAATTGGCCTCAGTTTCTTTTCTGTGTAATTTGCTGTGCAGAGTATTGTCTTTCACATATAGTGTGAGGTCCAGAAAGTCTTTTATGGAGAAGTTGGAGGTCGTTTTGATGCCCTATGGTTTATCATCCAGCTTTTGCAGAAATCTCTGGAGTAAGAATGAGGCCCCCTGTCAGATACAAAGGACATCATCGATGTACCTGAGCCAGAGGACAATATGTGTGGTAAACTCATTGAAATTATGATCCCATAGCGAGAGTTTTTCTACCTGACTCATAAAGATACAGGCGTACAGGGGCGCACATTTTGCCCCCATAGCAGTGCCGCGTGTTTGTCTGTAGATTTTGCCATTGAAGCTGAAGATGTTATGTTGTATGCAGAACTCTAACATCTCTATAACCATTTTGTTGGTCTCCAGAAAATTGTCTGGTTGTGTCCAGAGTGATTGTGTGCGGCTTGTAGTCCATGTTGCTGTTCAATCAAGGTTTACAGACTCACAATGTCAATACAAACTAATACAAAGTCAGTTTCCCATTTGATGTCCTATAATCTTAGAAGACTATCTTTGGTGTCCTGTATAAAAGAGGGTATTTTCTTCATCAATACCTGCAGTTTTTTGTCAATGAATTCTCCCATTCTGGAACATGATGAATTTATGCCCGCGATGGTTGGTCTTCCGGGGGGCAGATAGGTTCCTTAATGAATTTTAGGAAGTAGGTAGAACGTGGGCATCGTGGGGTGTTCAATGTAAAGGAATTATCTTTCTTCATAGATATTAATTCAAGTCCATACGATCTTTCAACTTTTTCTCTGACCATGTGTAAGATCTCTATAGTGGGATCTTGTGATGGGTGTTGATAACACGTCCTGTCTGAAAGTGGACGATTTGCTTCAGAGATGTAATCATCTATATGGAGGGCCACTGGGTTGCCCCCTATGTCCGCTTCCTTGAGGATCAATTCTTCCCTCCCTTGTAATGTTTTGATTATAATATCACTGCAACATTTGCAATAAAATGATTGATGATAAAACTGTGCAAGGTGGGGGCACAAGCACAATCTGACTTTGCTGCTACCAGTAGAGTTTCTACAGAACATTTTATTTGGAAGTCTTGCTATTTAGTGACCGTAACCACAACAGCAAGGAACTTTTCAACATTGTTAAGGAATTCTCCAACACACCTGCTAGTGAAAACAGCATCACACCATCACAGGAGCTGTGCGACAACCTCGCCTACTTCTTCCGTGACAAGATCTCAACCATATACAGAAACTTCAAACCCCAACTCACACATATGGCCGCAGAACATCTTTAATCTCCAAAACCAAAGGATCAGCAGGTACTCACCACCCTGCTCAACATATCTGTCATCATCACAACATTTGACGTCACCTGAAAATACGCCAAAGTCAGACCATTACTCAAAAAACCTCTGCCGACCCCATTCAAACTCAAAAACTATTGGCCAATCCCCCTGCTCCCATTCCCAGCAAAGGTACTTGAAAAGATCATCAACAAGCAACTCATGGTGCACCTTGAGCAGAACTAGATACTTGACAATTCCTAATCCAGCTTCCGCAGCAATCACAGCACCGAAAGTAACCTGATCACAGCCACCTATGAGTGCCGAACCCTCCTTGACGAAGGAGAAACAGCAGCTCTGATCCCCCTCGACCTCTTGGCAGCCTTCGACACCATATATCACCAGACGCTGATCGAAATTATCCACCTCATTGGCATCCAAGGGGACATACTCAGATGGATCACCGCCTTCTTCACCGGAAGACCTCAGAGGATCCACCTCCCACCTTTCACCTTCAAACCCAAGGAGATCATCTGTGGTGTCCACAGGGCTCATCTCTCAGCCCCACACACTGCAAAGCATATATGACATCATCTGATCCAGATCTCAACATAATTTCCTATGCAGACGACACCAAACTCATCGTCTCACTCACCAACGACCCCACCAGAATGAACTTCCACAGATGCATGAAAAGCATCGCTGACTGGATGAAGAACAAAGCCTGTAGCAGAAGACTATCAAGATGGAAGTACTGATCTTCGGGAACAACAGCAACACAAGGTCAACTCCTGGTGGCCATCAGACCTAGGTACTGGGCCCACTCCCTCCAACCACGCCAGAAACCTCATTGACAACAAGCTCACAGTAAAATCACATCATTGCTGTCTCCTACGCCTGCTTCCGCACTCTCCGCATGCTATGAAAGAGCTTCAAGGGGTTACCCCTAAATACGAGATGCTCTGTGACACAGGCCCTCATCCCCAGCCAACTGGACTACAACAACGCCTTCTATGTAGGAATCACTGTAGACCTCATACAAAGACTTCAGACAATACAGAATGTCACAGCCAGAATCATCCTCTACATTCTCTGATGAACCCACATCACACCCTACCTCAGGCAACTCCACTGGTTCCCCACAGAGAAGAGATGCCAATTCAAGCTGCGGACCCATGCACACTGGGCTATGCATGACTAAGGACCCTCCTACATTAACCACTGTCTGAACTACCACCAACTGTCAAGAAGAATATGCTCCACCTCATTTTCTCTTGCCTATACTCCTCGCATCTACCAAACCAGAAGTGGAGAATGCTCCTTCTCCCACATCTAAGCATTGACCTGAAACAGCCCCCCACGCAGCTCCGGACAATCACTTCACTTCCGGAATTTCGAATGGCCCTCAATACTTGAATGTTCAAATAATTCTCCAGGACCTACAAGCACCTGGATACCCTATTGGGTGATTAGCTGCACTTTATAAATCCTGATTGGATGACTGACTGCTGGTTACAGTCACAACCACAGTGGCCTACACAAGCTGATTTGAGTTGACTGACTGCTGCCTGATTGTCCTTTTGACCACTGAATCTGCATCCTAATTTGGGTCATCGCCTACAAAAGGAGATGATGCTGATGTGGAGCACCCTTTGGCTATTTCTAATATGCAATGACCACTGAAACTTAATTTGGTAATGCTATTATTATGTGAATGTACTATGGTGCGTGGTGCCTTTGTGAGTTTATTGAAGTTCAGTGCTCACCGCCTGTTTAGGCAATGGCCCATGAAGTCTGTCCCCTAATCAATGGCGGCTCCTACACAAGAGATTATCCTATCCCAGAGCTCTGCGACACACAAGAACACTAAGCATGACAAGCATGTGGCTGACTGGTGATGGGCATAGGTCAGGGATTCTGTGAAATTTAAGGTTTCTCTTTGCTTCGATTTATTTTATTTATTGACTATAATGTTCAGTTAGAAAACTACAAAATGGTATTTAGAAATGGAATAACCACGAGTCAAATAATTAAAAAATCGGCTATTTATCATTTTATCATTTTATCTGAATATTTGTAATATTGTGTAACTTACTAATGGATTTGAAATCATTTTTTTAAAGGGTTCGATGACAGCCCAAAGTTTATATGAAATTCATAAGCATTATCTGTGGATAGTATGTGTGAATTTGGGCGAATTGTGACTCAAGTAAAGGATATAAGTCAGCTTGAAAAAGTGGCTGATGAGGGGTGAAGCCCAGAAACCAGTCCTAGGATGCTTGCTTCCAGTCAAGAGAGGACCAAGCCTGACAGTTCAGGCTGGACTGTTCCCTCTGAGCGCAGGGTCAGGACTGATTTGCATATGGCTGGGTTAAAACTGGAATGGCATGGGGTGCACACAAATGATGGATTTAGGCCCAGGTCTCTGTACTGGGGTGACTGTATGACATTGTTCAGTATTCTGACCATCAATTGCTCTTTTTGCATCTATCAAATAAACGGCAATGGCAAGATTTAATGTAAAAGGTCTAACCACCTAACCCTATTTGAAATTAGAAATTGGCATATATGGTATGGCTGTTCGATTGATCACCTGGTAGGCAGTCATTCAAATATACTGCATTGCTAATCTTGAAATCCAGAAGAGCCCAAGGTCCTGATGGGAGACTAATGACTGTACACATTGCATTGGGCACAGATTGTTTTCAATCATTGCTCTACCCTCCTCCTGGAAAGGTGATTTGATTGTGTCAAGTTATAAAAAGGAACCGAGAGATCAAGCAACTAGTTCCCATTTTAAAGCACTTTTAGAGGCCTACTTAAATATCTTTGCACACTCACTTTAAACAAGAATTGGGTAAATGTAAAACAATTGATTCCATCAAATCTAAGGACCATTATGATGAATTGTAGTACAATAGCTAATGCTCTAGAATTGAAGATAATTGTTGGATGGCTGCGTAAGGCCGAAACAGAGCATCTATATGGTCTATATTGGCCTATCAGGTGATTTTGCAAAATTAGATCATTGTATATTTTTGACTAAACTATAATCTTGGAAAATTAAAGTTGATCTTTTGAAATGAATCATGAAATTACACTTGGACATTTGGGTAGGAATACTGCTTACCTAGAAAAAGGAATACTTCTTAAAATCATCATAATCACACGCACGTAAGCAGGGGTGTGTGCTTGCCTAGTTATTGTTTTCAATATAAATGGCGAATGTTCTGAAATTATTAGCCAAGAGCCGATGTTATTCTCAGATGTCGTCCTTCCTCGCCATTTAAAAAAAATCTGACATTGTGCGCTTTGTGAAAGTACACAGGTGTGCACTACATTATAAAAAAAATATTTACCTGTGTAAACTTACTTATTGATAGTCAGCTCAAAGATATTTTGGCTACGATAGTGTGGTAACTCAACACTGAGTGACCTTTAATAAAGGGCAAAAAGTGCCCACCAGGAAAAGGAACAAAGCTGACTCACAGCTACTCAGAATATTGTTATTTCAGCATGACACGTCAGAATCAGTTTAAGTTTATTGGGCGAGTAGGAAGGTGGAAGGTAACAGCTCCGATGAAAGCCTTTCTGAATACACTTACTGCCATTACCCTATTTGATATAGAATGCACGACTTCAAAGCATTTGCAACGTTCTGAGAAGATTGAAGGTTATCTTTAAAAATCCATCGCAACATTAAGAAAAAGTCTATGTGTGGAAGCAGTTAGATTGGAATTGAGAATGGTGGGAATAATCGTTGGGAGTTGTGCACAAATTCAATTTGAAGCATGATTTGGGAAGAGTTTGCTTCTTAATTCAATATTTACTATGCATTTTCCCAATAAGAAAAAATGTGCAGCATCTAAAGTAAGCGTGGATTTAAGTTAAGTTGCATGGAAGAATAACCACCTAATTTTAACTGTATGGCTGAAGAAAATTGTTTAGCTATGTAGCTAATCCCAGGAATAACTATTGTCAAAACATGAGCATCTATTTCCTTCTTGCCATACTGTAACCTTGGGCCACATGCAATATAAGCTAGTAGCTAATTTAGAAGTTGTCAGAAGATTCTTCACTAATTTCAGTATAGGAGGTGTTTCACTTGGAGAACATTCCTGGCATATAGAAACATGTGTATTGCATGGATGATGATTACAAGATTTGATGCATATTTTTTTAATATGTTTGAGCCTACTGTCTAGTTTCCCTATCCTCTCAACTCCCCCCTCCCCATTCACTCCAACCTAACTTCCCTCCCTAGCCCTTCATCTCCCCACCTCCCTAATCATTCAACTGTAACCACACTCTGCAGACACCATCCAACCTCCCCATCCTACTATTCACCCAACTACTTCTCATTCAAAATCTATGTCTCTATATCAGCTCCTTCATCTTTCCGTTCTAGCCAATCATGTAAACTCACTAATGAGCATGTACCGATCTAACCTAGACACCTTCCTTGGCAACTCATAAAATATCCTTATTATCTCACCTTCAAACTCCTGACAGGGCCGGCTCTAGGCTCACGGAGGCCCTGAGCAGGGAGTGTAGGTAGAGGGCCCGAGGCCGCCAAATCCCTGCCAGGGGCCGCCACGCAAATTTGTATCTAAGGATATATATTGGCGTGGCGGCCCCTGGGGTTTGGCGGCTCTGTGCAGGTGCACAGCTTGCACATGCCTTAGGCCGGCCCTGCTCCTGAATGCTACCTCAGGGAACCCAAATAATTGTTTCAACGATGATCTCACATCAGAAGACTGATGCCCTTTCATGCTATTTGTGACAGAAGTCTGTCTCAGTGACGATATACAAATTATTCTACACAAATTCATCCCTACTAGATGCATTACTTTAAAAGAATTGTCTAAGCACATACACTAGCGGTAGACTAACCATTGTTCACAAAACTGCAATTCAGGACATACAGAGAGACAACAGCCAAGCCACTTAATGCAAACTATAATTTATTGAATGGTCTTCATCTCCAGCCTACACCTTTAAAGCACTCTAAACTTTGGATAGTTGGATACTTCAACACATTGTTTGACAAGCCTTATTCAGGCAAAAAGCTTTCTCTCCAACCATGAGTCATTGAGCTATTCTCTAGCACCCTCGTCTAACAAAATATAGCATTGATGCCATATGCCAGATTTGCCTCCCCCAAGTAAATGTAAATGTAAATGTAAATGTATTGCGACTTATATAGCGCACGTATCACCCGAAGGCATCAAGGCGCTTGCTTAGGGAACCCGTCCTGATATTCCCCTGTGAGATACCCCAGCAGGGTATCCACAAGGTGAAAGCCAGGCATCCCGCCGCGAGGGGCCGTAGTGGAGATTAAGCAAGCTATTGCCCAGAGTCGCAGAGTGTGACCCCGTGAGTTGAGTAGGCACCGGAGCGAGAATTGTCGAGTACGTGGAATTTTTGAGCCCGAGACCCGCCGAGGCGGGGAATCGAACCCTGGTCCGATCTCAGCTTCCGGGTCTGCCGCCTCTAACCACTGAGCCACGCTTCTCCACAAGTGGAACTAAGGGTGTTATTTAGAGTTCGGCAGATGGGTTACTCCATCACAAATGTGATGGACATCCTGTCCTCTGTATTACGAGTGCCATTGGATGGATTGCACTTTCAATACAGTGGACGGGATATCCATCCCATTTGTGATAAAGCAACCCATCCGCCAAACTCTAATTCAGGTACTCAGCAATGAATATCACTGCCTGATCACTGTTTCTGATGAGCTTATATCACTCAAATACATATCAGCAAATAACCAGTCCTAGATGTCTGGCTTACTTAGGTAAGAGAAGGAACCCTAAAAAGATTCTAGAAGAAATCCTACAGCAAACACGATAAAATAGCCATTCAGCACTACATGGCCACGATGAAAACACTATAAGCCCAACAACAAATTCCATTACATCATTAACAAATTCCAAAATCCAGAATACTCTGATATAAAAGTGACTCTCTCTCAGGAGCTATTTGATATTTAAGCCAAACATTTAATCAACAATGCGAAAGACCTCAAGTTTTATCTTTAGAATAAAAATCAGAACCCCTTAGCCTAACAACCTAAGACTCAACCTATCTACAACCAAGGTCTGAAATTACTCCTCTTTAACTTTCTTACACCTGAAGTAATACATTACTCTCTGTTGACAGGACTCCCACAGCAAGAACCCAAAATGACCCTGTTGACTACCAAATAGTAAATGTATCTTATTTAGGCAAATTGATAGCAAGATTTCAATTAAAATATCTGCATTTGCTAATGATGACAACCTTCTCTCTAACTACCAAAATGTATTTCATCCCACTAGTGACACTGAGGCCTCACTAGTTGTGAGGTTGAATGATGTCAAATGAATTAGTGACCCTCCTACTACCCAAAATTTAACTCACCTTCCTCAACCTTATATTTCTACTGAGGCTTCATGAGTCAGGAAATCAAGGAAACATCCTGAAATAGATTACATCTTGTTTCTTATTTCTACTGAGGCTTCATGAGTCAGGAAATCAAGGAAACATCCTGAAATAGATTACATCTTGTTTCGCTAAGAGAATGCTCACCATATCGTTTAATGCTTTGTTTCTCAACTATTCAAATCCTCATTAGGCATACTCAAGAATCAATAATTTCTTCATGTTTTTCTCAACATTTATATCAGTCCACTACCTTTCTTGATGTCCTCCTCAATTCCCACCTTCAATAACTATGCTAATTGTTAGACCTGGCATCTTTGGCGTGGTTTCCCCTGTCTTTTTCCCTCTACCTCCTGTATTTTTGATGCGCTGCTGGATTTCGTTTTTGCTGGTTTAGATGATTTGAGCACTTTGCCACTGCTGATCAGTGTCAAAGTGCAAGTGCTCCCTGAGTAAATTGTACGTGTAATTGGTTATCCATGACTGACATATTTATATTACCAGGAAGTCCCTAGTAAAGTGTGTGCAAGGGCTGGGGATTCAAATGCTACTAGTGGGCCTGCAGCACTGATTGTGGCACCCACATGAGTAGCCCTAAAATGGTGTTTCAGGTCTGCCACCGCAGTGCCTGTGTGCAGTCTGTGAACTGCCATGTCAACCTGGCCAGTGTCCCCACTCACCAGGCCTAACCCTTCCCTTTCTGTACACATTGGACATCCCTATGAAAGGGCCAATGTACCCCCTGGGCAGGGTGCAGTGTATGTGAAAGGTAGAGTATGTACTAGTGCTGGTGACATGCTCTGGTAGTGAATTACAGCCATTTTTGTTTTCAACTATTGTAAGGCTATCTTGCCCATAGGCTATCATGGGGAATGCTGTGTACAGTGGTTACTTGCATATCTTCACATAGGAGCAAGATGGGACATACAAGTCTGGTATCCCTGAACTCAGAATTTAATAACACATCTTTTAGGAAAGGTGTTTTTAATCCTGTGTTTGAGAACAGCACTTTTAGTGCCTTGACCTGTTTGTGAATTGACTGTCTGGTTTGTGAGTGACAGGGGCTGGGTGGCTCCCAGAGGCTGAGTGGGCCATCCCTGGGCTGAATAGTTCCATCTTCATTTAGAGTGGTGGGAGGGGGTAGCACCTGGGCCTGAATAGGGCTGTGCCTGCCTTCCACGATGCTGGCTCCACCTCCTGCTGGGCGGCTGATGACCCTGCCCCTCTCTCTGAAAGGAAAGGAGAAGCCAGGAAAACAAAGTGCTCAAGGAACACCTAGAACTGGTTCAGACTGGGCTCAGAGCCCTTCTTCACAAAGGGAACAAAGACTTTTAGGGGTATAAGTATGGGACCTAGACTACAGAAAATGAGATCATCCTGGAATCAAGAAGGAACCTCTGCCAAGGAGAAAGCCGAAAGACTGAAAAGGAAGGACTGTCCTGCTGTGTGTTTGTGGGCTGACCTGCAGCTGCAAAGTAGAGGGGAAGGACTTTGCTTTGTGCTGTGTCCCCTTGCTTGAAGAGATCTCCAAGGGCCTGAGTATAGCTGGCTCCCTGTTAAGAAGTCCCAGGTACAAAAGAACTTCACCCCCAGCTTCCCCCATGAACTCTACTGAGAGCGTTCTGTCCTTGCTAGAGTGGTTGGGCCAGTTGAGGTGCCTCTGGAAGTTATACATGTTGTTGAGAAGCTGGATAAGAAGAAACTAAAGACAATCTGCTAAATTTAACGCACCGCTCGCTTGCGGAATGCATCCCCGTCATTGCGAGGAAATTCCTGCCTCCGCAAAGATCGAGATTGTCGCAGCACCTGCTGCCGCTGCAAGAACTGGCGCATTCTTCGCTTGCGGAACGCATCGCTCCGGTGCGGAAAGCGTACCATCTTTGCAAGTATCGTCGCAGAGCCTGTCGTCACTGGGTGAGATCGTCGCCCCGCTTGCTTGCGGACCGCATCATGTCGCTGCGAGAGCCGTCGCAGAGCCATCACATCGAGGGGCTACGAGAGTAGAAGATGGACGCTGCGCATCGCCGCCGCACCTAGATTGTCACCGTCCTGAAGATCGTCGCATCGTACCTTTGCGTGACGCTTCCTACGAAACCTGCGCACCGGAATCCATACAAGGTATCGCATCCCTCCCCATACAGACCGTAGTCATTGCAACACGCCCGCTGCGTCCAGCGGGGTTGTCGCATCGCCTCCCCAGGGTCTCAGGAGTGACGCATCGTTTGTTTATCAACGCTGAAGCTTTCCCTTCCAACTTTTGTCACATCTAAAGATACTTTTGGCTAAAACGTGACGCAACTGTGGATTATTTTAACGCAACCTTAAGAACTCTTTTGAAATCATATATCCTTGAACTGTGTATGTTGGATTTTTGTCGTTTTGGTCTTGTTTAGTTTAGATTAAATACTTCTATTTTTTTAAACTGGTGTTGACTCCATTTGTGGTGTTTTCACTGTGTTACTGTGAGTGTTGGTACAAATACTTTACACATTGCCTTAGCCTGTCTGCTCGTGCCAAGCTACCAAGGGGGTGAGGAGGGGTTATCTAAAGACTTCATCCCCCTTACCCTGACTAGAGGCCAGGGTCCCTATTTGTCACAAGTACCTACCTGTGCCAACTAGAGACCCCGAATTCTAACATAATGGACCATTGGCTGTCTGCTATCCACCTGAAACCCAGCAACTGGATGAACCACCTCCAATTTCCAATGCAAAATCTTATTAGCTGTAGGGCTTGAACTGTAATGAAATTGCACCTTGAAATAGCCTCCCTGTCCATTTATTCACAGGCTTGGACCACTAAAAGCCCCATTGATGGAAACACTGTAGGATCTACCACTTGCCAATAATTGTTGATGGTTGTATTTTTTTACTTTCAGTTTTATTTCACCACATTCAGTATAATTGTGGCGATTTGGTTTTCATAGAAAATATCATTCTGCCTTCATTCCCTCTTCATTAGTTACTAGGGGAATACTCAAGAATACAGTCAATGTAAGTCATTAGTGAGAGTCCATTTGCATTTTCTGGATGCTTTGAGTTACATGCTGGATCATACACAGGGTATCGCCTATGATCATTTTGTATGAATAAGGGACATCATTTTAACTTCTACATTTTTGCCTGTCTATATGTTTGGAATACTTGTTTTATATGTTATTACCAATCTTAAATTTGGCATCATGACCTAAGACCATCACAACTACACTAAGCTCAATTGGGGAACCTATAGTGATCAAGGAATAAAACCCTCATAACTCAAGTAACTCAAGTAGCAAACAAACCTCCACACAATTAGATCCTTTCAATTATGTTTTCCATTTATTGGGTTCCTGCCAAAAAGTACAGGCAACCATGTTGACTATTACAATGTGTTGCATTTTAGGGCGTGGCTAGCCAGCCATCATGGCGGACTCTAACTACTAGCGCTCCGACATTAGACCCCTAATTCTCCTAAAATTATCCTTTAGAGGTGTCTCTTGCGATTCCACTGAGCGGGGAATGGTGAAAGGACGCAGCGGGAGCCTGTGAGGCCCGGTGGCCCCCAATCTGATGGCGCAGAGGAGGCAGCCGAGGGCCGACTGTAGCGGAGTGGCTCTGGTGCCGTGGGCGCGAACAGAGCTCTGGGGCTCAACGGTCTCTGGTGAGGACTGTGGTGGCGCTGCAACACTGCCGAGGACGCTGGGACTTGCCGTGGTGCCGGCCTGGCGCCACCTGGTGTCCCTGTGAGGCTGCCCAGATGGTGTGGCTTGTGCGACTGGTGGAGCCCGTTGTCCTGGGCTGCTCGCGACTGCTGTCAGAGGAGCGCAGCCCGGAATAAGAGGCGGGCACCAAGACATCAGGGGAGAGGCCCGGTTCAGCGGCCTGTGCAGCCTGCTGTGACGGATGCGACGGAGCCCGGGACTTGGAGAACATCCACGCACCAAGACAGGGAGCTGAAGTGGAGGACGATGCTGGATAAGGGATCGGCTGAGGGGGACCCCCCTACCCCCCTGAGAATCAAGACGGAGGTACTGAGGACTGGGTCCTATGTACCTCTGGCCTGCTGGGACCTGGGGGCCCAGCCTACCTGCCACAGCGTCTGATGTCCCAGGTGAGGAGTGAGGCCCCAGGGCGGAAGGAGGGGGCGTGAAGTCACCGAGGTGCCGTGGGAGGCACCCACCCTGCGGTGTGTGCAACCTGTTGCTGGAGCTGTGAACCGAGGCGGCCATCTGCGGCCCGGGGGGCCGGCTGTAACCCGTCTGCTGGTGAGGTGTTGAGGCCTAGAGCGGCAAGAGGCACGGGCCGAGGAGGTGCACTTGGGGACCCAGGAGGTGGCTGCTGATCCTGTGGTGTACGGCTACTGTGCCAGCAAGTTCAGAGAGAGCCCGGGCCTAGCTCCTGAACTGGCCCGCTGTGGAGGTGTGGCCCCGGAGAGGCTATGTGAACAGGTGATCCCCAGCAGTTGGTGCCATTGTGGAGGCTGCGGGGGCTGTTGCGGTTGGTGGACGGTGTGGCACAGCCTTGGCGAGAAACCTGATTGGCGATTGGGTTTCTCGATGTCTGCTGTCGACATCCTGCAGGGTGTAATAGCTGAGACCTCCTCTGGTGGGACAGTAAATGTGGCACCGCACCGCGCCTGATGGGATAACTAGAGGACAGCCTGCAGGTGCAGGGGAATCATTCTTGGTGTGTCGGCAGTGCCCGGAGGTGTTGAGGTAGACTCGATCGGCGAGGTCTGAGTGACTTGACCTGCCACACTACAACTTGGGTGCCATTTTGGAGGTGACGACATTTTGGACATGGCTGCAGTCGAGGCGACATACCCCCTGGCGTGAGAACTACGTGGTGCAGGGAGGAGGTCCTGGACAGCCAGAGGTGACTTGGGTGTGCTTTGCCCACCCTCTCTTGGAACTGAAAAGCCCGCCGGCTGCGGGCGCCAGGTAGAGTCGAGCGGCGTTGGACGAAGGGGAGAGAGCAGCGGGGTGGCACCTGGCAAAGATGACAGAAAACCACCCTTGTGCCACAAGTGGTAAAGGAGCTGCTGACTAGGCCATCCCCAGGACTGGTAGCTCCTCTGTCCCCCAGAAGAGGCCTAGGTTCAGGCGACTGGTGGTTGGTCGCGCTCGTCCTAGCCAATGACCGTCTGCGGATTCCAACGGCGCAACAATTGGCGATGGGCCAGCTGAGGGACAAACCGAAAAATGGACGGCAATGGGCTGACAGTTTAGACCCTCCCCCGGGCTGCCAGCGTGGAAGCATGGAGCCCCAGGCGGCGGCCCTCGCGGCCAAGGTGGACACCGTGATAGCAGAGGTGGAGCGGATTGGTACTACCCTGGAGCAAACAAAAGTGTCATTAGAGACACGGATTGATAAAGTCACGTTGGATTTGACCCTCCTTCATGCTGATCATCGCAAGTTAGCATACTCGGTTGCCTTGCAAAGCCAGACACTTCAAGAGATTCAACCTGTGGTGCAAAACCACACTATAGCGCTCCAGGATATGATCCACCGAGTTCAAGCACTTGAAGACTGTATTGAGGATGCGGAAGGGCGCTCTCGAATACGACAGACTATTGGTGATGGTATCCCGTTGGGGGACGCAGTCCATCAGGTATCGCTTTATGCCGACGACCTGCTGGTGTTTGAGAGGGAGGTGGGATGCATACCAGAACAGCTGGCCCAGCTGTTGCACACGTTTGCTCACGTCTCGGGGCTCCGCGTGAACGTGAGTAAATCCTGCCTTTTTGCTTTCAGGGAGGGGACCGGAGACCCAGGATATCATCTTGAGTGCACGCGAGCCCAATAAAAAGAAGACACCTTTAGGTTCCTGGGGATACAGATATACCGTCGCCCAGCTGACTTGTTCGATGGGAACCTCGGGAGGGCGGTTGCAGCTCTCAGATACGCTTTTGGAATACGCTCCCGCTGACAACCACAGTCAGAGTGGTGCTTGTTAAAATGGTCATGCTTCCCCACCTCCTGTTCTACTTTGTCAACTTACCACTATTTATCCCTAATTCCTTTTTCACTATGCTCAATAAGATACTGCAGGACTTTGTCTGGGGCACCTCTAGGCACAGGCTGGCACTGGCGAAGCTATTCCTGCCAACAGGCCTGGCTGCCCCTTGCTTTGAGCACTACTACCTAGCCGCGCAGCTACAATGGGTTGCTCGCTGGTTGGCGGATAGAGGCAGAGATGACACAGCCACAGTGCTGCCACCATACTCCCTAGAGCATATAACTAAACTTTTTCACCCCATAGCAGTGACTGAGCACCCAACACCGCTCCTCCTGGCGGTGGCGTACAAGTGCTACCAGAGAGCCTTATATCTTACCCGCAGCACGGTGCCTTATGCGCCTGCTATACCATTGAAGGGCTCGCCTAGCGGTGACAGGGTACTCACATCTTCCATGCTCGCGGAGTGGCGGGAAGCCGATATACAAAAGCTTGGTGATCTCTTAGGGAATGGGAGCTCACGGCATATAGACGCTGGTAGCAGAGGAGGGACTTCCACCCGGGGGTTCTTAATGCACCGCTCGCAGATAGCGAAACTGACTGCCAGTTGGGGAGACGTAGCAACAGAACCCGGACAGCATTTAACCATGCAGTATCTCCATGTCATGGGGAGGGGCAGGCACTTGGTCTGCTGGTTTGCGGCATCATTAAGAGAACATGCAGCGATAAGTTTGGATCCCCTTAGAGGCAAATGGGAGCTAGACCTGGGGCGGCCATTAACAGACAAGGAATGAGAAAGGATCCTTAAAAGCCGGGCGCGCATCCCCAGAAACATGCGATTTCGCCAACTTTTCATTGTTCATAGGGCCTACCTTACGCCCATGTTGTTTAACAAATCCTTCTGTTGCGATGACGCGCGCTGCCCCAGGTGTAATGAGCTAGGGGCGGCATTCCTGCACATGTTGCGGAGCTGTGCTGGGCTGGACACTTACTGGCGAACGATTAGTGGTCTGCTGCAGAGTTGCACAGGCCGAACTATACCCTTTGATTGGCCCGAGTATATACTGCGTCACTTCAGGAGACCCCCCAAAGACAAGGTGACATCCTGCTTCCTTGACCTGGGGCTAGTGGTGGCACAGCACATCCTCACAAGGAGATGGAAGGCGCACGACCCGCCGTGTGCATGGGCATGGACCTCCTCATTCCAGGCATGGGCCAGGGTAGAAGGGATTGCCGTACGTAGTGAGGAGACGGTGGGGCTTCGAAAGGAACCCATAGCGGCAAGTTGGGAGCAAATTCTTGATGCATTACAACAGATAGACAGAGAGGGGGCGCGGGTGGCGCGGTGGAGTTAGGAGGCACAGACGAGGGCAGGTGCATACCACAGGCCATTCTCCTGCCGGGATAGTCTGATGTGTTCACCTTCTGATCCAAAAGGACGCATAGATAATTAAGCCAGTGCAGTCTTAGTTGAGGGGCACGTGCGACGGGGTGGACAGGGCAGGATTTGGGGCCAGGGAGGAGGGGCGGAGACAGTAAATGAATGAGAGTCGGAATATGAGGGGGGAATTTTGTTGCCGCAGTTCATGTTTTTTCTCTTTGTTTCAAATATGCACCATCTGTTTGCAAGCTCAAGATGAAGGGTCAGCCATGAACTACATGGGCTATTGAGAGGTCAGCGCACTGGTCCTCCTGGATTGCCTCGAAGTCTGAGTCTGCATAAGGGCAGGCACCCTACAATTCAGTCAACTCTGGGCAAGCATCGCATGTCTTAATTATTGTAACAATTGAATACTTGTAGCATAATGTGCCAATGTGATAATACATTCATGGCCGATGTGCCTCTGCCACTGAGCTTCTATAATGAGGTTTGTAATATAAAGTGCAACTTTGAAATACCAATAAAACAGATTTGACAACAAAAAAAACAATGGGTTGCATTTTGGAACTTGCCCTTATGGTTTCTTAACTTACAGATGTGGACCCATAACTCAACATATTATTCCTCTCTCCTGGCTCTCAAGACCTAGATGTATCACCTTAAAATATTATCTGCATAGCTCACCATGCTAGGAATGTAGATGGACCACCACTCTGCCATCAGTAAAAACTTCTTATGTAACTCTGCAATGAAGGCTGGCTTCATCGCTAACGGTGCCTCCCTTCAGAAAGAACTGGCAGAACCTCTTTTACCATATAGTAAAAATCTGGCACTATGGGACTTAACACCTCTTCGAATAGCGAGAATTGACAATCATTTTCGCTCTAAAAGGCATTACAATCTGGTTCTTCTCATCATTATCATCACAAAACACTGGGTATGTAATATACAAATTGGTAAGTTGATATTGGAACTTACATCTATTCTCACACTCTCTGCAACACAATATGCTTAGGTGTTGCAATGCTAGGAGCACAGTGTTTGGAACATGTTTCTCAACGTCACACACCTCAAACAACACTTCCCACATGGAATGTCCCACATCCAACAAACTTCCAACCATGCACTCTAAAAAGGACACCCAAGTACAATGGAAAAAGAGACACTTTTCAACTTCATTAGGGGTATGAATTGTTATACAAATGCTGCAATAAAATTCAGTAGTAATTGAAGTGTCTACCTCTCAGGGTGCTGTTGTGAGCCTAATTTGTTTGAAAGCAGCAATCAGTAGACTCGTAGCTCTTGAAGCAAATCAGCTGAATCTAATTCTAAAGATGCCCTCAAAAAAAGGATGCAGGGCAAACATGCCCCACAAGCTTCTCTGCATTCAAGTGCAACAAGTAATATCCAGCGAGGCTCTATGGATAATCATGGGTTCAGCGGGAAAGAACAACCTTTCCATGTTGCACTCCAAAGACAGGTCTGCACCCTTTTCCCTTGCGTAGGGCTAAGTCCAGCCATTTCAACTAAAACATGCGCCTCTTCTTAACTGAGTTGCAGAGCACTGCCCAAGTTTTTGCCAATGCTCTCTAATGCAATTTCTCTTGCATAGACTGATATGGAGATAAAAAAGCTTTCCATCATTTGATAACTTCAAACTCATATTGCACTCTTTTCTCTCCACGGGGCAGATTTATGTTAACTGGCGCATCCCCAGGGATGCGCCAGTTAATGTGCGCCACAGTGCGCCACAGCTCCGCCACCCATGGTGAGCCGCATTTACAATGCGGCGCACCATGGGGCAAAAACGGCACAGATGCGTGACGCATCTGTGCCGTAAAGGTGGCGCATTGCTGGAGTTGCGTCGCAAGCGCGACGCAGCTCCAGCAAGGCTTGGGGGTGCCCTATCTGACCAATGCTGCATCAAGACCTACGCCTGCTTCAAGCAGGCGCAGGCTTTTGACGCAACATTGGCCTGAAAGTGACTGAGTGAAATCTTATAGATTTCACTCAGCCACTTTTGCGAGGCGCACCTGCCCCGGAACGCCCACCCTGCGCCGGAACGCCCACAAGCGGCGCAGGGCTTTACAACGTGACGCATCTGCCTAGATGCCTCACGTTGTAAATCGTTCGTAGGGATGCGCCACGTTTACGCCGCCTTGCGTGACGCAACAGCGGCGTAAACGTGGCGCAAGTGCCTCATAAATCTGCCCCCACGTGTTTACCACTTCACTTGCCTAATACATGAAACTGCTTTCCATTAAAAAGCTCTGCATTTCACCTCAGTCCATCAATCAGTTCAACTCTTGTAAACAGTCACCTCATGAACCACAGGTTTTCTACAAAGGTGCTAAATTCCTAAAAACAGGGCTCCAATTTCCAGCGGATTTTGCATGTTACGTGTTTCTTCGTGTCATTTTCAAATTAATATGTTCGTGAAATAGCCTTCTCGTAATCATTATCGCTATAAAACATTGCCTCACTACCCCAAAACACCTTTTCAGCATGTTATTTGCCAGATTTTCACACAGGTTACCTCACAGGAAAATGAGAGATTGCAAACCTCCTTAAGTTTGCCTTAAGAGCGCAGTCTTAAACACCCATTGATAGAATTTCTTTAAAATATTGATTAAATGGTCTTTGGCTCCGTCCAGTGGTGTGGCGCCCTTTGGCCACACCCTAGTTAAATTATTTACCTCTTAAATGCACTGTATACAGAAAGCAAGAATTTTTAGGTTTCGTTTGCACGCTTGTGAAACCTATTTTTTTAAATGTATCTTAAAAGGTACTTTCATCCTGCCTTCACTTTTTATTGATCTTTATGCTTGCCAGTTCACTTTCCTCTGTATCTATTTATTGTAGCCTGTTCTCCTTTCCGTGTCTCTCTTATCGGTTTCCTGTGGCCGAATAACTCATTCCCATTCATGTTGGTGGTTTGAAAAGATTTTCTTTTGGTTAATGCTGCATACTGTTTACTGTTTACAGTTTGCTATCCTTCCCTTTAAACACCTAAAATTGTTATATTTTACTACTAAACAGGCAGTCACCTTGCAGTTAAAGGGGGCTTGATTTAAATGGTGCAGCATGTGCAGTGGCACCGGGGCCAAAAGCTCTTGGTACCCCACTCAATACAGATTATTGCTAAATTTCACTACTAAAGAGAAACAGTCACAAGTGCAGTTATCTAGCAAGCACTAGGGTCATCGTTACAATGTTGCAGCAGGTGGAGTGACACCATGTCTTAACACCTAATATTGCTATATTTTACTACTAAACAGACAGTCAGAAGTGCAGTTACCTTGCCGGCAATATGGTCATGATTTGAATGATGCAGCAGCTACATCAGGTCACACAAAGTTGTCAGAACTTCTCTAAACACCTAATATTGCTATATTTTTCTACTAAACAGGCAGTCACAATTGCAGTTACCTTGCAGTTAAAAGGAGCTTGATTTAAATGGTGCAGAAGGTGCAGTGGCACCTGGACCAACAGCTCTTGGCACATCACTAAATACTTAATAATGTTATATTTTACTACTAAACAGGCAGTCAGAAGTGCAGTTACCTTGCAGGCAATAGGGTCACGATTTGAATGAAGCAGCAGATGCATTGGCACCAGGTCACAAGATTGTCAGAACTTCTTTAAACACCCAATGCTGCTATATTTTACTACTAAACAGGCGGCCACAAGTGCATTTACCTTGCAGGCAATAGGGTCATGATTTAAATGGGGAAGCAGGTGCAGTGGCACTGGGGCCAATACTTTTCATACCGCCTCTTAAAACCAAATATTGCTATATTTTACTTCTAAACAGGCAGTCATAAGTGTAGTTATCTAGCAGGCACTGATTTCAATAGTGAAGCAAATGCAGTGGCACCAGGACCAATATTTTACAACTAAACAGGCAGTCACAAGTGCAGTTATCTTGCAGGTACTAGGGTCATGATTTGAATGGTGCAGCTGGTGCAGCTGGTGCAGTGGTACCTGGCCCAGGAGATGTGGCACATTTTTTCTGACCGTAAGGCTGCACGATCAATCAATCAATCAATCAGGAGTTTATATAGCGGGTCTAAAGCGATGAGTGGGGGAGGGCTGCTGATCCGTCTGGGAGTGGAGGTTCAGTGGAAGAGCTAGGTCTTAAGGTCATTCCTGAATTGGGTCAATGATCTGGATTGCCTGAGTTGGAAGGGCAGTGGGATCCAGGTCTTGGTGGCCGAGGAAGAAGAAGGATCTTTCTCCGGTTCTGTCCTTGTGGATCCGTGAGACAGAGGCCAGGGAAAGTTGGGTGGAGCGGAGTTGACTGGCGGGTAGAATGCGAGGCGGTGGTTCCGATATTCTAATCTTGCATTGTGGTGAGATTTGTAGGCATGTGTGAGGAGCTTGAAGGTGATTCTCTTGTTGATTGGGAGCCAGTGAAGTTGTCTGAGGTGTTGTGTTATGTGGCTGCGGCGGGGGATATCGAGGACCAGTCGGGCTGTGGCGTTTTGGACCTTCTCTAGTTTTATTAGCTGTTTCTGGATGATGCCGGCATAGAGCGCGTTGTCGTAGTCAAGTCTGACGGTGATGAGTGCGTGGGTGACTGTCTTTTTGAATTCTGTGAGAATCCATCTGAATGTCTTTTGAAGCAGGCAGATTGTATGGAAGCAGTATAAGGATACTGCATTAATTGGGTGGTTCATTGTGAGCAAATAGTTCAGTATGATGCCAAGGTTGTATTCGTGGTCGATAGGGGCGGGAGGGGTTCCTAGTGTGGTGGGCCACCAGGAGTTGTCCCAGGCTGAGGGGCGGGTCCCAGGAGGAGTTCTTCGGTCTTGTCCGAGTTGAGCTTGAGGCAGCTGTCTTCAATCCAGGTAGCAACGGACTTCCTTCCACTGTGAAAGTTGATTCTGGCGGCTGTAGGTTCATTGGTAAGAGAGAGTGATCAGCTAGGTGTCGTCGGCATAGGAGATGGCGTTGAGTCTGTGGTTTCTGACGATGGCTGCAAGGGGGCCATGTAGACATTGAAGAGGATAGAGCTCAGGGAGGAGACCTTTGGCATTCCACAGCTGGACTCTGTAGGTTCTGAGAGGGACTGGGTAGTCTGACTCACTGTGTTCAGCCAGTGAGGAAGGGGTGGATCCAGTCCAGTGCCTTGTTGTGGATGCCGGTGTTGTGGAGTCTCGTGATTAGGGTGTGGTGGGAGACTGCACTGAAGGTGGCCTAGAGGTCCAGTAGGATAAGGGCTGCTGTTGCATCCTGGTCAAGGAGGAAGCAGATGTCAGCTCAGCATTTACTGTTTACCATTACGTTTCTTCCCCTGGCTGCACATGTTTAAAATGACCTTGTTTAACTCTGCTTTAGTGGGTGGGAATTTTAACTGATTTTCACATTCTTCATAATATTTATCTGGTAATAAAATTGTATTTTTTTCTGTGTCATGTGTTTGTCGCTAATACCATTGATTTTTTTCCTGTGTCATATGTTAGTTGTTGACACACTAGGTAGCGTAAACCCAAACAAAGTGATTGCAGTGCTTTACATGAGCACTCTCAATGTTGCTCTGAAGGGCTGTTTTAACCTCTTTTTTCCATTGAGACAGTTGCTTTTATAACATTACAGCACCAGACAACTGCTGCAGATTCTTGGATTGTAAGCATGGTCATGTGCCTGTTCTAAAAGTATTCTTAGAGTTTTGTGATTGCAGCTTGTTTCTTCTACTGGCATGGAAGGGAGGCTGTATAGTTTCAAGAGCAGTGAATTCGTAAATTCCAGCTGCTGGGCATTGTTGTTGAGCAAGCATTTTGATGACTTCTTCTTTGGTGAGAGTTCTCCACTTTTTTAACACCGAGTGTTAGCTTCATAAGCAAGTAAGCGGTAAGACTGGCTTTTTTTCGTACTGGCCTTTACTTTGCAGATGGTATTGTTCTAGCACCAAAAACATGTTATATAGTTTGCCATATTTTCCATTGGCCATATGAATAACCAATGTGGTATTTGAGTGATACTCTGTAAACTGATGGTACAAAAGGGGGTGGTGATGGACGGAGAATCTGAACCAATCAAACACTCACACCCAGTCAAAAGATCTGAGTTTTATCCATCACTGTTCTTTAGCCCACTCTGCCACCCCAGTTCAGACTTGGCTATATGCAAATCAGTCTGACCCTGTGCCTCATGGGAACAGTCCAGCCCGAACTGCCAAGCCATGCCTTCCCTGGACCGGAAACAAGCTTCCGAGGACCGGTTTCTGGCATTACAGCCGTCTTCAGCCCGGCTTGCTTGAATCCAGTGGCAAAGTGAGCAAGGGACTCACGTCTGAGCATACCCTGCCACACTTATGATGGCCAAAGTGGTACAAAAGGGGGTGGTGATGGATGGAGCATCTGAACCAATCAAACACTCACACCCAGTCAAAAGATCTGAGTTTGATCCATCACCGTTCTTTAGCCCACTCTGCCACCCCAGTTCAGACATGGCTATATGCAAATCAGTCTGACCCTGTGCCTCATGGGAACAGTCCATCACCACCCCGTTTTGTACCGCTTTGGCCGCCATAAGTGTGGAAAGAAGTTCGTTGCTACCTGGATTGAAGACAGCTGCCTCAAGCTCAACATGGACAAGACTGAAGAACTCCTCCTGGGACCCGCCCCTCAGCCTGGGACAACTCCTGTTGGCCCACCACACTAGGAACCCCTCCCGCCCCTATCGACCACGAATACAAGCTTGTTTCCGGTCCCGGGAAGTCATGGCTTGGCAGTTCGGGCTGGACTGTTCCCATGAGGCACAGGGTCAGACTGATTTGCATATAGCCATGTCTGAACTGGGGTGGCAGAGTGGGCTAAAGAACGGTGGTGGATCAAACCCAGATCTTTTGACTGGGTGTGAGTTTTTGATTGGTTCAGATGCTCCGTCCATCAACACCCCCTTTTGTACCACTCTGTAAACTGAAGCAGGAGTTATTTCCTAACTGTTCAAATTTAGTTGTTCATCTTTCCATGGATGTAAAATACTTTCATATTTATTTGAATACTTTGATTGCACAGTATTTTAGCTTAATAATTGCTAAAAAAGGTTTGGGTTTTCCAAAGTAATTTAAACAGCCTCCTGTATTTTCATTGTTATATAATATAAAGAATAACAACTGCACATGCTTAAAACACGAAAACACTTTGTCTAACTGAGCCCACTTTATGCCTGGTATTTTAGTTTAATAATTGCTAAAACATGGTTTGAGTTGCCCAAAGTAATTTAAAGAGCCTCCTGTATTTTCAGTGTTATATAATATAAAGAACACCAACTACACAAACTGCACATCCTTAAAACAGACAAAGTGCAGTGAACTAGCAGGTACTAGGGTCATGATTTCAGTGGTGCAGCAGGTGCAGTGGCAACGGGACTTATTATAGCAAATGCCTTGAAAAAAATACAGTATTTGGTACAACATATAAACTTCAAATTATAAAGCACAATATTTCAAAATGTCAAAGTGTACTGTTTAAAGAAGGAAAAATCATAAACCATAAGTAACAGAATGCCAATGACAATGCAAGTGCAAATATTTACTATATACTCATTACTGTTTCAGAGTTTATGTTCATGTTTATGTTTTTACGCAATAATACAAAAAAATGTGCAGTGCAAAATAAAAAATTAATAAAACAAATCTGTAATTTAAAAAAAAAAAAACTTGCCCATCTCATCAAAACAATAATCTCACTTTCAGTGTCTATCGTTCACTTATATTTCACAACTGTTCAAATGCTAATTTGAAAAATGTTAGGTAATTTACATTTGTTTATCTTAACAATGGACAATAACCACTAAATAACACCTTTTCATCTATTTTTTGAAATCTTGTTTTTTTGGATTTACAAAAAGAGCAAATATGCTGTACTTGTATGGTTTTTCATCCAACCTTTAGCTTCACTACTTATTAGGTCCATGTTTTTTTCTCCTTGCCCTCCTCCATTTGCCTAATTTCCCCACTAATACCACTAGTAACAGCACAATATATTGTCTTTTTGTACATACACAAGTCACAACACTAACAAACTTTCTGTAACTTATATTATACAACTATTTAGAAAGCTACAACTTACAACAAAAAGGCGTATTATCGCATTGGCGACACCTTATGTAGTAGTATTTATTCTGTTTTCTTTTTACACTGCAGCTGCCTGTGTTCATGTATTATTGAGGACCTGAAATGTAAATCAATGCTTGCTTTTCGAAAGCATTCTCCTTTAAACTCAGTGGATTGCATTGATTATAGCAACGTGCAACAACAGATGATACAGGACTGCTTAATGATTTTCCCCTCAGCTGAAAGACATGTACTTTCATACAGGAATACTTATCCTAAATTGCAGAGGATATAATCTTAGAATAAAGTAAATGGGCCGGCTAAGGCTACCACCTACAGGCTCATCTGCCTTACTTCTATATTTTCCACAGATCCATCATTGTTTTTTAAGTGCATCTTTATGGCATCAACTGTGTAGAAAAGTGAGTGAGTGGGTAGATTCTGGTCTTACTCAGCAGGGTGAGCTCTGGTCAAAGCTTCTCGACAGTCTGATGGAGCTCTGCTGGAAAGGGAAAGTGCAACCGTAGTCCAACATTGCACCAGGGAAAGATTTCTAAGAAAAATAACAAATCAATATTTCTAAATATGGGTGAGAGGAAGAGTAATTGCAGATCTTCCAACTCACATTGTGCCTCTGTGTGTCACACGATATCGGCCCCGATCACATAGTTAGCTGGTGAGGAGTCGACATCACACAGTGTGCACACAATTAGCTGGAAACCCCTGCAGAGAGCAGGTTTCCATCTAATTGTTTTTGGAGGTTCTGTTCAGTCGATGTCCATTGCGAGGTGTGAAACCTCCACAGGACATCAGACGCAGCATCAAATGATTTACTTTTGGGTTTTTTTGTGGGTCAGACAGGAGAGTTTGGAAGAGGGAGTATTTGAAGCAGTGAATTAAAAGTGCCTCGAGCTGTGCACTAAGCTCCACCCCCTCCTCACAATGTGAAAAAGCTTCATAAATTTGCAGGTCTGGTAATTGGTATAGATGCACAAAATCGTTAAACGCGTTAAAGTAGAAGCTCTCAAATAGGAGCGCACGTGAAGTCAAGCTTAGACGTGCTATGCATTGTGGGTGAGGAATTATGTTTTCATTAATGCCCACAGAGAATATATCTACAAACCAAAATATACAAGAATACATTGACATCTGAGGACTGAATGTTCTAGAGTGCTGTCAGAAAGCATGAAGCATACATCTTTCTTATTGTGTGTAGTGTATATGAAAACACCCTGGTGTCTGTTCATCAATATGTTATTTCTGGCTCACGCCTCATTGTAATGCAACACAGTCTCCCTCGTTCCTGTCGGAGAAATATGGTTCTACTTTCCCCTAAAGAAATACTTTCAATAAATAAATGCATTAATAAATAAACACATTAATAACTAAATACATTTAGTTGAATGCAACTCTCATAGAATAAATATGATTTGAAAAGCGTCTGGAAATTATGTTTAAAACCTTGTTGCAGTCATGTAAGGGTGGTGTAATTGTTAAAGAACATAACTATCAGGGTCAAGATTTACTAACGCTTTTCACCAGGTTTCCATTACTTTTGTAATGTAAACCCGACGCAAATTGTTCTTCTGGTATTTACCATCCAACGCAAATCAGAATTTGGATTGGTTAGGTTCCCAAAGAAATGCTGCTTTGCATTCATTTGCTTCAAGGGAGCGTTTCATGTGTGGTGCATGCTCATTCCCATGCAACCATCTATGGGTTTTGTTGCAAAGCCCTATCTGTAAACATTCAGAGAAAGGGTTTTGCGTCAAAATCGTACACCTCCTCGAGGCTCAAGGGGAAATATTTTAATTTCTCATTATTTTTCCAATTTTGCATGTGTGCTGCATTACACAGCACTCACGCTAAACAGGGAAAATGTTAAAGAATAATTTTTGCACTTCCAGTACAAAAACTGTTTTGTACAGAACGCACACACCCTTGCACTATGGCCCAAATGTTGTGCTGTGGCTCATGGCAGCTAAAATGCACCAGTGCAGGGGGAGAGAAAAACACAGTTATATCGTAATAGATATGGCACTGTCCCACTCTCTCCCTTTCATGCAATGTGTGCTGCTTTGCGTGCATGTTTCGTAAATCTGGGCCAGGTTTTTGCCATAGATTAAAATTGTGTGCTGGACCTGAATGCACAACATTGAACTGAAGAGTCAGCTATTGCTTTCAGTAGGGAATGAACTATCTTAGGTACAGGTGTTAGAAATGGGGATCTCTAGTTGGCAGAGGTAGATACCTTTGTCCAAATAAGGACTCTCGCTTTTAGTCAGGGTAAGGGGATACACACTTTAGATAACCCCTGCTCACCCCTTGGATAGCTTGGCACGAGCAGACAGACTTATCCCAAAGGCAATGTGTAAAGTATTTGTACTCAAAACACACAGTAATACAGTGATAACACCTTAAATGGACACCACACCAGTTTAGAAAAATCTAAACTCAATAAGATCAAAATGACAAAAATCCAACATACAAGTATTAAGAATATGACGTAAAAAAGGTTTTAAGAAACTGAGTCTAGAGAAAACTATGGATGCGTGATTTCTCTGAAAGTACATGTAGTTTCGACAAAATTCATAAGGCCAAACAGCCGCAGAGATGGGAAGAGTCGAAAAACAAAAAGATGTGTCTGTTCCTGATACCATGGGAGGCGATGCAACAGTTCTGCTGCATGAAGGAGAAGTGATCCGTTAAATCCAGTCTGTATGGGGAAGTGATGCATCGATTCCGAGACGGTTCTGATCCTCGGGTGATGCGTCGGAAAAACTTGCCGCACAGGTATGATGAGTGGAAATCTGGGATGCGTCGATGATTGAGGCGGCAGCATCGAACAGAGCTGCATCAGTGTCAGTTCTTGCAGAGGCGACAGGCGCTGTGTCGGTTTCGGCAGTGGCGCGGTAGGAGTGGGGCGGTGATGCATGGAGATTCCTTTCGCATAGCGATGCTGCGTCAGAAAAATAGCTGCAAGAAGAGCGATTTGTTGAATTTCTTGTGGTTGCGTTGCTTGTCTAGCTCCCAACAGGAGGAACAGGCTCCAGAGGCCCAACACAGTCACAGACACCTCTTGGCAGGGCAGAACTCCCAGCAAGGAAGTTCAGGGGAGGTGGGGAAGAAGTCTTTGTGTCCCTGAGACTTCAGAACAGGAGGCAAGCTCTACTCAAGCCCTTGGAGATCTTCCTCAAGCAGGGGGACATAGCACACAGCAAAGTTCTTGTCCTTTCCTTGGCAGAAACAGCTACTGCAGGCCAACCCCAGACAGTAGTCCTCCTCCAGTTTCTCCAGCTCTCCCCCTCGGCAAAGGTTCTACTTGATTCCATAAGTAGTCTAAAGTTCAGGGGTTTTATGTCTAATACTTATACCCTGAAATATATTTGTTCTCTTTGTGCAAGGGACTCTGAGCCCAGTCTAAACCAGTTCCGTCCTCACTGGTGCAGTATGACCACATGCTCACAGGGGGGTGGAGACAGCATTGTGCAAGGGAGATTGGCCCTAATTAGGTGCAAAAAAATCTCCTCTCACTACCCTAAATTCAGCCAAGGCCTATTCAGCTGAGCTCCGAGTCATCCAGGAAGGTCCAGGCATACCTCAACCCCCCCACTGGCTGTCTTCAGTGAATGCATATCCCCAGCCCCTGACACTCCAAAACCAGACAGTTAAAGAACAAACAGGCAGAGGTCCACAGAATGGTTAAACAAGAAAATACCTACACTCTAAAAGTGGCATTTTCAAACACATAACTAAAAACCATCTTTACTAAAAGATGTGCTATTACATTCTGAGTTCAGAGAGCCTAAACTGTATTTCTCTATCTTGTCCCAATGGGAATTTATGCTTGTAAGATGTTACAAAGCATTTCCCATTCTATCCTATGAGCAAGATAGCCTTTCAATAGTAAAACACGAATTTGGCAGTAATTCATTATCAGGACATGTCACACACAGCCCAATACATGTCCTACCTTTCACACACACTGCACCCTGCCCAGGGGGGGTACTTTGGGCCTACCATAGAGGTGCCTTACATGTAAGAAAAGGGAAGGTCAGGGCCTGGCAAGTGGGTGCACTTGCCAAGTCGACATAGCAGTTAGCAAACTGCACACAGACAGAGCAGTGGCAGGTCTGTGTTACCTTTTCAGGGCTACTCATGTGGGTGGCACTATCAGTTCTGAAGGCCCACTAGTAGCATTTGATTTAATGGCCCTGGCACACTTCAGTGCACCTTACTAGGGACTTCCCAGTAAATCAAAAATGCCAACCAGGAAAAGCCAATTGTAACAATAAGTTATACAGAGAGCACTTGCACTTTGTCACTGATCAGCAGTGGCCAAGTGCCCAAAGAATCTAAACCAGCAAAAACGAAATTCAGCACAGCATTAAATACAGGAGGTAGAGGCAAAAAGTCTGGGGAAACCACGCCAAAGATGTCAAGTATAACAATAGGTCATAGAGTACAGCAAGAAATATTGATGCTACATGCGATCCCATCGTGAGACTGTCACCACTTTGCAAAAGGGGTTAGTGACTCTTGGTTCAAGATGTTTCAAAAAGAAAACGTCCTTTGCTATATTCACAAAAGTCAACATCAGTTTGAAATTGGTGCACTCGTCAGTTCCAAACTTGACTATAGGAATTGCCACCTCTGAGGTTTTTCTGATGGCCAACTATTGCATCTTCAATATTTCCACAATGCTGCTGCTTGGCTGATTAAAGGTCTGCAAAGATGATGGAGAGCCAGAGCGATAATTGCAGCAATATATAGAAGTGTCTCAGGTGACCATGGATGATATAATTCTCCGGAGACTGGCCTTGGAGAGTCTACAAATGTTGCAGCTCACCACGTGACACTGGAAAGGACAATGGAGCCCCTAGTGGTATGGACAAGGGGTGTTACCCAGACAGTTCTTGTGGTATTAACTAGTGTTCTCACAGGCTGATGTTGGCCATTTCTTCCTTGGACTTTGAGAGGTACTGGCCTCTATGCTTACCCATTTGATTCTTTGCTGATTTTTGGCTTAGGCTAACACGTATCTCCTTATCCCTAGAAGACTCTTCACCGAGCTTATGAAATGCTGACACCTTTCCGCATACCTGACACATTTTCTAAATTTCTACGACTATTTGAGACTCCTTTAGATTAATCACATTTAAAAATTTTATATACTAAACTCGATGACCTTTAGATATTCCTCATGTTAAAGAGAGAAGATAGAAGACACTTCTCTGAGCATCATATTCTGCTGTTAATTCTTTGTATTGTTGTGACTGAACTTCTTCTTTGTCTCATACTGATGTGCCTGGACGTCTTCAAGAGGTGTGGCTATCAAAGTGATATTCTATATCTTTACAGAATAGTATTGTGATTTATTTACATTAACCTAACTTCTCACTTGTAATACAACTTCTTAGCTTTATTTACTGACTCCTGGTCCTTATTGTGTAGCCAAATGGGTTACACTGTTAACCATATGTGTTCACCAAGTGCTATCTCCCATCACATCTCAGTCACATAGAAAGACCCATCGGATAACCAATGGTAAGTGGTTGACCCAGCACTGGATCATAGTTAACATAGGAGCTTGAGTAAGTGACAGCGTCAACAGGAGTGGCTCCCTGCCCCCAAAATAACAGCCTCGAGTTGCTACAGCCCGTTGGGAAGATGCGCTGTGGAATAAAAGGCTTGTCTCACCCTGGCAAGAATGAAGGTGGTGGAAGTGCACTGAGACTGTACTGTTTTAACCCAAAACATTTTCTGAAATTCTTGAGGAAACTTCACTTCCAAAGAGACAAGTAGTAACAGTCCTTCCTCTAATTGTATAATCTGTTGAATTCCATCTCATACATAAGGGCAGATTTACAAGCCCCTTGCGCCTCTTTTACGCCACCTCTGCGTCACTTTTGTGACGCAGCAGCAGCAAAAAGATGCGCCATTGTGCGGGGTATTTACAACGTGACGCATCTGGGAGATGCGTCACGTTGTAAAGCCCTGCGCCACATGAAACCTGCGGCAGGTTTCATGTGGGCGTTTCATCGCAGGAACGCCCCTGAAAAGTGACTAGTCACTTTACCAACGCTGATGCGTCAAAACCCTGCGCATGCTTGAAGCAGGCGTAAGGCTTGACGCACCACGTTACAGATAGGGCAAGTTGGAAAAGTGCTGGAGTTGCGTGCCGCATGCAACACAACTTCAGCACTGCGCCAACTTCACGCCCTAGATGAGACACGCATCTGTTTATTCCTGCGCCATGGTGTGCCGCATTGTAAATGTGGCGCATCGTTGGTGGTGCAAGGATAAACTTGCGTGCCGCATCGTTCCTGGCGCATCTCTGCTGATTTGCAGAGATGTGTCAGGCAACATAAATCTGCCCCCATAGGTTTTTTTATTGGAGGGTCAAAAGGTTAAAAAAAATTCCACGTTTGGATATTGGCTCCTATACTGACTCGCATATTTTTCTCTATGGATAGATAATGTGTGGGTAGAAAGTGCTGTGTATGATATGTATTGGACTTGAACTTAAAGACTAAGGGGTATATCACCAACAACTAGCGATAATTTTTGTCTCTAACTTGTTTAGAGACAAAAATTATCGCCGCACATCGGCGATTTTTATCGCAGATAAACCTTGCTATTAGCAAGGTTTATCGCAAATGCGATAAAAAACTCCCGCAATGCATGAATATCGCTAAAAAGTCAGCGATATTCATGCATTATCGAGCAAATGCTCTTAGCCATGTTATCCACCTCCCATTGGATAACATGGCTAAGAACTGCTCAGGGCAGGTGTTAGCTTTTGGAGATATTCGCGCTTAGCGCGAATATCTCCAAAAGTTGGTAATAGGAGATAGCGATGTTAGCGACTGTTTCCAGTCGCTAACATCTTGGCACGCCCACTTTGCATGTCATTAGTGATAAATATCACTGACATGCAAAGCGGGGCCCAAGATGGTCGCTATCTCCTATTAGCTGTCGCTAACTGGTGTTAGCGACAGCTTGGTAATAGGGAGATAATTTTATCTCCGCTTTCTTGGCTTTTAAAGCCAAAAAGCGGAGATAAACCCCCTTGATAATATGCCCCTCAGAACACTCTGTAGGAATCTCTGGTCACCTTGGCTACTTAACTCTGATGTTAGCTCTTTGTCAGTCAGCCAGCTATAAAACACAACCTTCTTCCTTTATCTGGCGGTGTTATGGTGCTGATTGAATTATTATCTAATTGGTGAGAGGTAGCTTTCTTTGTTCTACTGATCCACCACTGTTTTTTCAAACACTATTGCCTCTGTTGGCATTGTGCTAGTCCGTGGTGTACATTTAACTTTTAGAGACAATTGTGACAAATCTGAATTAGTTACAGTCTTTTCTCTGAAATATTCGTGATGTCTCACTTTTCTATGGAACTGTAGAATGTCTAAGCAAGTGTGTTTGAGGTCTTTTGACGATAATGGCCCGAGGGTAAGGCTCACTTTCTTCCTGTTTTTCTTAGGAGTCTGTGGCTCTTGCTGTCAAAAGGCGGGGTTAAAAAATTTCGAATCTGTCTGGTCGTGATTTAACCTCATGCCTCTTTCATTCAATGCCACACACTTCCCTAATCCTGCCTCTTCGTCTTACTCTTTCAGGTTCTTTTTCATTAATCCTTTCGCCGGTTGTCAGTGTTTTATTCTCTTTCTCTTCATCCTTGTCTCTCTCTTTCTCTCACTATGAGTAGGCCGATGATGAAAAATAATTCCTAGTATCCAGAAAATGAGTGGCAGTGGCCACCACCATAAACACTACACTACACAAACGCACACACAAATACACCTAGTTTATCAATACATACCGACTGACCATTTCCAAAATCGTAGTGCAGATGTTCAGAAAACTCCATTCTAATAGACACTTGCCATTTGTACTCCCTCCACCACGTTCCCTCAGTCGAAAAATAAAGTAGGGGTTGCTTTCCAGTGTTTAACAATAACTTTAAAGTTCGTGCTTTACAGATAAAATACACCAACAACTTTGAAACTGCACAGCGAGGACACTGCTTTATTTTCAATCATAACATCATTTTATTGTGTGCAATTGTGTTGATAAACGAGTTCAGTCCATGTATGTGTCCTTGGCAACTAGCATTCTAAGAAATGTTTATGTTCCTTTCTTCCTGTAGTTTATTATCAAACCAGCACCATGAAGAAATAATGCAAACCAAAAAAATGGAAATAGCATATTGTAATAAAACTATTACACTTGAACTGATTGGTTGATGCATTTGAATGAAATGACCCGATTTAAACCAACACAGTGAGATCAACTCTCACAAATATGTATTCCTGTAAGTCTGAGTGCCACAAACTACTAGCTTTGAAGGACTGAGCTGCTCCTTGTTCCACTCCCTTTTTACCCCCACTCTCCGAGGTTAATTGCAGCAGACACTCAGAGGCTTTCATGAAGAAGAAAAGAGAAGGAGGGACAGGGAAGGAAGAGGGAAAGCGATCTGAGAGGGAGAAAAGAGAGATGAGACGAAGGGAATGGATGGACAGAAAGAGAAAGATTGTGCCAGAATACGAAGGGAGTGGCTGGTTTGAGCATCTTTGCAGGGCTGTGTTTAGCATCCCAGCCCGGCCCATACTAAATCTAGCAGAAGAGGTAGGATGGGTGCTGAGTTTGAATTTCAGGGCATAAGTGTGCACTGGATCCGTAAACTGGGTTGTTAGCTTACTCCAAAGGAAGGGTAAGGCACCAATATACCAGGCCTTGGCTTGCATTTGATTCTAATCACTCAGGGAGGTGCAGTCTTTATTAGTTTCAATGCAGCCGACAGAACTAACAAGTGAAAACACAGATTTATGAAAATTATTCCCCGGACTAGATATTAGGTGTTCAGATGGCTCTGTATGATCTGCCCTCTCTAGCCCTCTTATAGCTTTTGCTTGCAAATCCAGTAGTGATAGCATTTCTGCAATGCATGGCTTCGACATTGAGCTTTTACTCGATGAAAATGTGAAAACAGCCTGTCGTTAAACAGTTAACGCTAGTACATTCTGCTTTTTTCTAAAAGGGTTGTCAGCCTTCAGCTACGAGTACAAATTCTCAGAATTGCATTGCTGTTTCTAGGCTATAACAGCCAACGATTATTTGCAGGAGGGCACTAAAAAATGCCCCGTATCTCTATTGCTGGACATTGTTACCAATCCGCCTGCCTACCAGCAAGACATCAGTCAGCGGGCTAGATGGGAGGCAGGGATGGGCACTTGCTAGTCAGACCTGGTCTCCCAGTAGATTCAAGCACCATATCTAGTAGCTAGGCTAGGCAAGCCTAGCCCAGTAGGAACACTAATGATAAAACCTCTGGTCTACAGGGCTTTGAATGGTGGGTACAAAAAATAATATATTATTATTTGTCAGGTAGTGCATCACTCACAATTCGTTACATCCTTCACCATGTTTCGTGTACCCGCCAGATTTCTCTCTCCTTCACGTGAAGTCATTCTTGGACCAGCCACAAATGTAATTCATGGTCTCAGTCTGTTGCTTTCTAAGAAATCCTTCTTTCATACAGCAGCTGTGAGAATTAAATTGATCGGGAGCACATTTTGCACTTGTTTGGAAAACTCTTCTATTTTAGCGTGGGTGGCCGCAATAAAGATGCCTTTTTGGTATGATGACAGACAGTTTTAGTTGTGTTCCAGGGCTTATGTCTTCAACACCACAGATACACAGAGGGGTTTAGGTCATTTCTCATTAGCCACTGTTTTATTTCGTTCAGCCTCCTCAAGACACCGCTTGAAGAAAGTGTCATTCACATTTCGGATTAGGTCAGCAGATTCAGTTTAACCATTTACTCCTGTCTATTAGGTATGTTTACCTGCCTACAGAATACTCCTCGTTGAAGTGCAAGAAAGTGTCCAGAGGCTGCAATGTAGGGACATTTGTGCTCATGAGAGTGTTTTCATGCTCCAAATAATGTTGCACCTACTAGGTTTTACACCTAAATATAATTTTGCTCCTCAATGTTATTTGTTCACTCATTTTGATCGAGTGTGCTCCTGAGGTCCCTGCCGAATTGTATTCCCAGGTAATTAAAGAACCCGGTCTGCCAGGCCAGGCCTGAATCCCCCAGTGATTCTATGGTGGTGTGGATGTTAAGGGGTTTACATTCCGATTTGTCTTTGTTTAGCTTATACCCAGAGTGGATGGAATACTTTCCTGTGGTCTCCATTAGGGCATTGATAGAAGATTGGAGCCTCTCTGTGATTATAATGATGTCATCCGCATATGCAGCTAGTTTAACTGTCACCTCATTGATGGTAAAACCCCTCATCTCGTCATTGGCTCGATATCTCTGATCAGTGGTTCTAGGATCAGCAGAAATAGCGAGGGCGACAGAGGACAACCCTTTCTAGTCCCTCTCTGGAGGTTGAAGGGCTCTGAGACCGCTCCGTTGATTACTATCCTTGCACTTACGTTTTTATACAGGGCCATTACTTTGTTTGTGAATGCCTCCCCCAGGTTGAAACTCCGCAAGCACTGTTCTAGGAAGTGCCAGGATACCCTGTCAAAAGCTTTCTTGGGTCTAATGGGAAAAGTGTTTCCATCAGTGGTTCATTTGTAAAAAAAGGCTGGGTCAGGAGGCAGCTTGCACAAGCCCATTTCTCCTGTTAGCGCAGCTTAAAACAGAACTAACTACTAACCATGAAAATGGGGGGAGGATGTGGTGTATAGGCCAGAGCTGCTGACTTCGGAGCTGGGGAACCAGGCTCAATTCAAGTTTGGCTCCATATCCTGTCATTCTGGCCAGATCACTTAATTTCCCTGTAAATGAATGGGTCCTTAACTGTTGCTCATGAAAAGCTCCAGTGTTGATTAAGTGCGGGTGCTGAGCACTGGCTCAAATTAAGCACTGTTTTCATTGCTCCTGTTAATGTTACACCAATAATGTTTTTCCACACGAATGTGGTTTTAAAACTACATGTGTTTTTGCTCCTAGTGACGATTCTTTTTTCCTACACCCTACTGATGTATTGAGCCATAGGTGATTTTGCACCAACTTGTAATTTTGCTGCAATTGTGCTACCACAGATTGTAACAAGGATGATTTCGCATCACAGTACCTGGTCCTGGGTATCCTTTGAATCACTATCTTATCACCAGTCTAAAACATGCTCCACCTTACTAGAAAAGGAACAAGCACTGGCAAAGACAATAGGTCTACTATTGGTTGCCAGCCTCTTGGCATTATCAATGTGTTTTCCCTTCTGTTTTATAAAGTTTCATTATAAAAACATAAAAAAATGTCTGACAGTAAGTATGCATGCATTCACACTGGTCGACATTTTTTACTGTTTTATGATAAAGTTTTCCAAATAACTATTGAAATCTGGCTACACATTTGCTCGCATGTGCACAGACGGATGATCATTTTTTTAATGGATGGTGTTGTGTTGGGTTAGTGCTTAGTAACAGATGCCATTCTAATGTTTGTCATGGCATTCTAATGCTGTTGCCATGGGGACAGTAAGATTCCAGGTGGGACAGTTGTTCCTGGGCTGCCTGGGGTCAGTTGTATTAATCTGACTTCTGAACTAAATCTCTGAAAATACAAAGCTGTGTCCTCTCAAAACTGGCAACGAGGATTAGATGCACAAAGGAAAACAGAAGAGGCAGTGATCCCACAGATCTATTCGAGTTGTGAGTAACGGTTTGATCAGTATGGGCAGGCACTTCACTGAACTGTAAAAAGGATTCCTTGGCTATTGAAAAGTGACTGCCAGGTATGCTGAAGGGACAGTCCACAGGTAATGCCTTTTAAAGCCTTTATAGATTAAAGTCCTTAAAGATATTCATCATCATCAATAGTTTTATTTCGACAGCTTGTGTCAAAAAAGCATTGTTCAACATTTGTACAAAAGATAAAAACAGTTAAGTACCACAAGTTCGCTAGAGATGTGATTAGACAACATGTTAACAAAATTTAAAAGACTAGAGATAAGGCAAATAGCGCAAAAAGCATCATGTCATAAAATGTATGTACAGATTAAAACGAATTTGTGCTCTAACAAGTACCCAAGCTAGATATATGTACAATGGCGAAGATAAAAATAATATGTAACAGTTCGTCACAGCCATTTTGTATAAAGTGCAGGTGTTATGTCCATCGTGAGATGTTCTAAATTAAAAACGGCATACATCTAATCTAAAAAATTGTTAAATAGGACATCACATTTTTATTGTCACATGGGTGAAGCAAGGACTAGGGCAGGGTCACCCGTCGCAGAGCTTTGTGCCTAAGTAGCCAAGCATGACTCATAAACTTGGCCACCCGCTAGAAAAAAGGACACTAGGTTCAGATTTTAAAATGCGGAGGACAACCCGATGAGCACATGCCACTGCAAATGGGTCTCAGCCAATTGGATCTAGCAATCTTATAGGCTGGGTAAGCGAACGTGACATGGGCAACACTCTCCAGCAGGGCTCCACAACAAGGGCAGCTTTCTGTTCTATTGTTATCTGAGTGCCACTTTGATGTAACAGCATTAACAGGGAGCAAGCCAAACCTAAACTGGATATACAGAGCCCTATCCCTTGAGACCTGAATCATGTCCAGGTAAGGCTCTAGTCCTCTGGTATGCTTGGCCATGAGGAATTCATTTGTTAATCTCCCCCTATCCGGGTAGCTATGCTCCTGTTGTTCAACCCAATCCCAATAATGGTGCTTAAGATCCTCCTTGCTCGGGGGGATTTGGGAGTCCCAGGACTCTTTAAGGCCAAGTCGTATCATAGTTTTCTTTATGCACGATATCCACTTGACCCAATGGCCTAAATCTAAGTTCTATACCTCCGTTAGGGCCGCAGAGTAGTTGGCAAGTTCAGAGGTTGTTGTATAATGAATACTGAAGCAATGGTAGATGTATAAACAGGATTTATTCCAATTGACAAACTCCACCCGGCAGCGGAGCGTCTGATCAGCGGTAAGCCAACTGTAATTAACCCAACCGTAGATCCAACGTTCATGCACGGGTGGACATACATTTGTATCACAACATATTATGCACGAGATCACAGACCCTATCGTCATACGTTGCGTGGGACTCCTTGTGATATGAGAAGTTCCACGCGCCGCACAACACCATTCTAATATTTACATTACATTACATCACCTTCCCCCTTATAACAATGAACAAAGCAAAGCTAGAAAGTACCTAGAATTTCACAAACTCATTATATCTTTCTGGAATTTTAATGCATCTACCAAAGGAGGAAAATTTCTGATTACCAGTAGAGTTTTGAACATCCCCACTCTGTCCCTCAGAAAGAGGTTTATCTGAATGACATGGAATTTCCAATTCATGTCTGAACGAACATGTTTCATTATAACCACTAGAATCTTCCATTATGTGAGGGCCCTTGATCCAAAAAGACCAGTCTAAATCATCAGAGGTGTTAGAGTTCACTCTACCTTTAATAATTTCAGCTTGACGTTCCGTAATCTTTACCAATTGACGCTTATTCCACCAACCTCTTTTATTAAGAAAAGCAGATCCTTTGCTGATTTTTAACACCTGAACGGGTGTACCAAATTTTGAATGACCTTTCGTTACTTTCCCAGGACTTTTGATTAACACCCAGTCACCCACAGTAACATCAACCAGATTACTGTTTAACCCCTTGTCAAAATTCAATTTCATTTGGTCTTGTTTTATTCGAACTACATTTTTGATTGGATGAGAGTCAAGTGGTTCCTTCACAGAATCTTTTTGTAACCATGATGGAAACAAAACAGAACGATTTTCTCTCCCTCTTAAAAGAGAAAAAGGGGATACACCTGTTACACAGTGAGGGGACGTGTTGTAATGCCACACTTTTCGAGTAACAAATTCTCCCACTTTATAACCACAAGAAACTGCAGTTTGGACACCTTCCTTAATTACTCTATTTCCTCTCTCCACGAGACCATTTGAAGATGGAGAATATAAAGCAACTTTAAGTTGTTTGATATCTAATCCCTCTAAAAATGTATGCATTTTATCAGACACAAAATGTGTACCATTATCGGTAACTATGTACTTTGGGGTCCCTTCTAAATCAAAAACTTTCTTCAGAAAAGTAATGGTGGAGTTTGAATCTGGTGACTTGACGAAATCAAAGTATAACCATTTCGAAAAATAGTCAACTAAAAGGATCACATATTTATTCTCTTGTTGAAGAATAGAATATGGGCCCGAAAAATCTACACCAACTTTTTCCCAAGGTGCATCAGGAAATTTCGTGGGGTGCAAAGGCATTTTTATAGTGCGCCAATGTTTATCAGATAACAAACATTCGGGACAAGTATCAATCAGATTCTTGACCTGAGTATCCAAAGACGGCCACCAATAGTTTTGTTTGATTCGCATAGCAGTCTTTGTTATCCCTAAATGCCCCTGATGTGCCAAATTAATAATGGATTCTCTCAACTTAAAAGGGGGAACAAATTTCTCACCTTTACGAACAATATCATTTTCTACAAAAAGTTGATCTGCCACCTGAGCAAAACTCCGTAACTCTCCACTCAAATTTCTTGGTTCAGGCCAATGTTGAGTTGAAAATTCTATGACCTTTAACAAAACATTATCATCCTTAGTGCTATTTTTCCAGTCTTCCTCTGAAATGATAGCACTAACTTCGTTTATAGCATCTATTAATGTAACACATTCTACATCTTCCTCAACTGAATCCCCTTCATCATCGGTAGACATAGCCATTCTGGATAAGCAGTCAGCACAAATTTTTTTTTTACCAACTATATGCCTAATTGTAAAGTTGAATTCTTGCAACTTTGATACTAGCCTCATAAGTCGAGCTGATAAAGATGGACTAGACTTGGTAAAAATATAAATCAAAGGCTTGTGATCGTTCACTAGTTCGAATTTCCTTCCCCAAATATACATTTTAAATTTGTGAACTGCCCAAGAACAAGCCAACGCTTCCCTTTCTATCGTGCTGTATCTTTGCTCAAAATCTTTCAATGCTCTTGAAGCGAATGCGACGGTTTGTTCCTGACCGTTCACTTTCTGAGTAAGAATTGCTCCTAAACCAGAAATACTTGCATCTACTGTAATAGTTGAAATAGCATCTTCCCTAAATGCATGAATGGCTTTTGCGGAAATAATCATCTTTTTAACCTCACAAAAAACTTTATTTAACTCATCAGTCCAAATAAAATATACCCCTTTTCTTAAAAGTTGTCTCAGTGGCTCTACTAACTGCGAATAAGATTGCACAAACCTGGCGTAGTATTCCGCCAGCCCAAGGAATGATCGCAGGGCGTCTTTGTCTGGGGGAGGTTTTGCATCTTCGATGGCCCTAACAACAGAAACTTTGGGAGTAATACCTTTGTCTGAGACGGTATGCCCCAAATATTCAATCTCATTTACTGCTATTTTACACTTTTCCTTATTAACTGTCATATTTCTAGACATTAAAATTGTTAAAACTTTTTTAAGGATTTTGTTATGTTCATCTAAAGTTTCTGCAAAAATTAAAATGTCGTCCAAGTATGCTTGAACCCCTTTAATTCCCTGAAATAATTCATCCATCAATTTCTGAAACACACTACCTGCAGACGCTAACCCAAAAGGTAGGCGCACAAATTTGAACGCTCCGAAAGGAGTAATGAAAGAGGTGAGCTCTTGTGACTCTTTCGACAAAGCCACCTGATGATATGCTGACCTCAAATCTATCAATGAAAACCACTTTGCTTGACCAATGTTTGCCAGTAATTCGTGGATTCTCGGTAAAGGATGGCAGTCGATAATAATGTTCTTGTTCAAAGAGCGTAAATCCGCACACATCTTAATTTTGTTTGTCTTTTTTCGAATAACTACGATAGGTGCGACCCATTGTGAAGAATTAATAGGAGAAATGGCACCCTGTTTGCATAAATCATCTAACATCCCTTTTAATTCTGTTCTAACGCTTAATGGAACAGCCCTGACTTTGTGAGTGACCGGTTGAGCCCCTGGAATTAATCTGATTTTATGTTCAAATCCTTTCACACTTCCAATTTTCTCTTCAAATACGGGTTTAAATTCTGATACTATGTCTTGTATATTTACACTAGAATTCTCTATGCTTGCTATAGCAAGTTTATCAGGACTAGTTTTAAATTTAGGTAAGTCTCCAACTTTGATGGGATTTTCGTCACCAGGAACCAAATAAAGTCCCATCAAGGCTAAATCTTTCCAACCTACGATGTTTTTACCTTTTTCTGCTACATAAATTTTTGTAACTGTTTCTCTTCCCAAACACTGAACCAAGCCTTCAAAATAACCTAACATATTAATATCCTTCTCACCGAATGCTCTTGGATTGACATCAGATTCTACTAAAACAACTCTTTTGTCCCATTTCTCATAAAAAGTAGAATTTTCTGAGAATGGTATATGGTGAACCCGAATCTGCCATGACCTGTAATTGAACATTATCAATAATGGCTGAGCATAACGGACCCTTAATAGATTCCACATCACCATTAGCATCAAGAGTTACTATAATGTTTTTAAAAGAATTTGCGCAATCGTCCACTTCAATGCAATTAACATTTGAATTTTTCTTTGCAAATCTACAGACACCTTGAAAGTGGCCTATTTTTTTGCAAATTGAGCAACGTTTTTTAACAGCTGGACAATTTGTAGCATTTGCTAAATGATCCCTTGACCCACATCTGTAACATAAAGTGTTCCTTTTCTTTTGAAAACTTTTGTTCAGACTCCTGTTTTTAGGATTAATTGTACAGACAGCACCTTCCTGATCTGAATCCGAGTAGTCTAAAGCATTAACTCCTTGTTTAGTTGGTTCCATTACTACCTTACTGGTTAAAGTGGATCGTTCAATGCTGAGAGCCAGATCGATAACTTCATTTAAAGATGGATTTTTACATCCAAGAATCCTTTGTTTGATTTTCCTAGAGATACAATTGAACACAAACTGGTCCCTTATGAATTTATCCGGAGAAGGTTCAAAATCACATGTAATAGCAAGGACTCTAAGTGCTGCAATATATTCCTCAACTTTCTCTTCCTCCTTCTGTTTCCTGGAATAAAAATTGTGTCTCTCCAGCATGACGTTAGGCTCGTCACAAAATTGTTTTTTTAGTCTGGCAATTGCTTCGATATATACATTCCATATATTATCTCCACTTTCATCTTGAGTAATAGGAGGAGCAATAGGAACAACACTTTTAAAAATTCGTTGACCAGCTTGACCCAAACAACCAAACAGTAATGCAAATTTCCGTTGTGCCGAGTAACCAGTCGCATCAATGGCCACCAAATGATTTTCGAATAAATCAAACCACTCCGACCAAATAATGTTGGGAGTGCCTGGTTTGCTCAGAAAAAGAGGTGGTTGTGTAATTTGGTGCCAATGATTGTCAGACATGTTTAAAAGTGAAGAAATAACCAAAAACAATTCTTAATAACCTTTGAATGGCAATTAATATGTAATAATCTACCAATTTGAACGTACAATTATATTGACTTTAGATCTTGAATTGAAAGATCGTGTATATTGCAGTACTAATATATAAGAAAAATGTATCTAATTGTGAATAAAGTGTACATATCGTAATAATGATATGCAAATTGTCACTATATAGTTTCAAAGAATAGCTAGCTTTGAACAGGAACAGCGTGCGTGTCGCAGTAATGACACGCAGGAAGTAAATTATTTAAGCGTGCGCATCACTGGTAAATATACACTTGAACATCCAAAAGCTTAAGTGTGAAGAAGCGTGCGTATCGCAGTAGAGATACGCAGGGTAAGTTATTCAATCAAGCGCGATGTTGAAAAGTGTTTGAATTCAAAACGTGTATGTATCACGGTAATATGCGCAGAGTAATATATTTCAGCGTGAACAATGCTGATAATTAGTAATTTAGCGTGCGTATCGCTGAAAGGACACGCGTCTCGACCTTGGAATTACGCTGTCTTAAATAAACCATACAAACAAAAGATCAACAGTACCTGTTTTAGACGGTAACCACGTCTACCTCTTTGTTTGTTTTCGTCGAGTGCGGTCCAATTAAAATGCGCATCTGAACTCGTCCAATGTGTGGGGTTCGTTTTTGTTAAAAAATTTATGTAACGAATCCATGAAGTCGTTTAAACCTCAAATCCTATTGGACGTTTGAGCGCGTTGAATGCTTAACGTGCTGAAGAGCTCCGATGTGCAGTCGAAAGCGAAGACGAAGCATCCGAGTAAAATTAAACGAAAATTTCCTCTTTGCGTGGATAAAGGGTGGAGTTTGATCCCCAGTGTCGCCAAATGTTGTATAATGAATACTGAAGCAATGGTAGATGTATAAACAGGATTTATTCCAATTGACAAACTCCACCCGGCAGCGGAGCGTCTGATCAGCGGTAAGCCAACTGTAATTAACCCAACCGTAGATCCAACGTCCATGCACGGGTGGACATACATTTGTATCACAACATATTATGCACGAGATCACAGACCCTATCGTCATACGTCGCGTGGGACTCCTCGTGATATGAGAAGTTCCACGCGCCGCACAACACCATTCTAATATTTACATTACATTACAGAGGTATGCCTCAGCCGAGCCCAGAAGAGCAATGGGCAAAGCTTGACGATATCCTTGATAGACCGTCTGCCCATGTCATACTTTAAAGGTGTTAATGGGGTATTGCATGGAACCAAAACCAAATCCTTCAGCAACTTGTGCTCAGACTTACTTATTTCTTCAACATTTTCAACCCCCCCAGAGCTCGGCTCCATAAAGGTCCGAGCTAACTGCCTTAGCTTCATACACTACCAGAGTGGCAACCGGCCTACTGTACAAGGAATGGTGTTCTTTGATTACTGCCCCAGTTACCCTTTTGTGGTTTAAGAGCATTTTTGTAAAATGGGGCCTCCATTACATTTTATCAGAGAGTCGAATACCAAGGTACTCGAAAGTTGTAACTCTCTCCAGGGGGGTACCATTCAAGGTAAGATTATTCCTAAAGGTTTTGTGGGGGTTAAAGGCCTCAAACTTCGTTTTAGTGGTGTTGATGACTAGACCTTATGATTCACAGAAGGATTGGTAATTGTTCATTAATTTTTGTAGCCCAGCTGGTGTCTTTGACACCAATAAGGTTTCGTCAGTGAACAGGAGCAGCAGCACTTTGACACCCGCCAGGATTGGGGCATCAGCTGGATCTTCCTGGAGAAACCTCACCACCCCGTTCACGTATAAGGAGAACAGGGTGGGTACCATCACACAACCCTGTCGGACTCCCTTGCCAACGGGGTTCTGCTCTGTCAGCTGACCTTGGGCTCCCCATTTCACCTGGGCATAGGTGTTCTCCTGGAGACGAATCAGTAGATTGAGAATTAGAGGTGGAATACCCATGTCTCCGAGGGTCTACCACAATCTGGTCCCAGGAAACCGATTGAATGCTGCCTTAAGATCAATGAATGCCAGGTAGAGACTACCCTTTCCAATAAGCACCACCTTCCAAAATATGAGCAGTAGCCTGTATGCCTGATCAATCGTCCCAGTGCTGGCCCTGAACCCCACCTGGCATTGGGAAAGGATGTCCTCTTTGGACCATGATTGGATTCTCTGCAGTAGGACCCTACCTAGAATATTTTGCATAACATCAATCAGGTTTACAGGCCTGTAATTAGCCGGATCTTCCTTGTCTCATTTTTTGTAAATAGGGACTACTACTGCACCATTCCAAGATTTAGGGACAGGACATCCAGCGGCAATGGCGTTAAACAATAGCTGAAAGTAATGCGACCACCTTCTGTGATCAGATAGGTATACATTTCCTAGAAGTCCATCTGGTCCTGGAGCTTTAGCAGAAACCAGTTTCATAATTGCTGTCTCTATTTCTGACTGTGAAAAATGGTCACTAACATCCCCTACTGGAGAGAAGTTTGTGGGGCTGCATGGCTCCTCCAGACCTCCGTCCTCTGTATTGGAATATAAGTTTACAAAGTGGGCATGCCATTCATGGCCAGTGATATCAGTGGACAAGATATCTGAGCCTCTGTTTTTACCCCAGCTCACTAATGACCATAATTCATTCCTATTCCTACCAAGGCTCGCATCCTTCAGTTCCCACCAGTACCGGTCGTCCCACTAAATCTTAGCTTTATGCAGTGCAGCCTTATATTCCTTCCATGTCAGTTTAACCCTAGGGCCATCTTTGGTTCTAATTGCTAAAGTCAGGGCCTGTGTTTTTAGATTACAGGTCTTAGTGTAGCATGGATTCTGTTATTATTTGGTCCCAGACAGTGAGTTGTAGCTAGACGATGCTTCAAAGAAGGAAGATAACAGGTTTGTAGTGCAAGAATAGATAGCAGAAACTGCTTCCCATTTTTCTGTATATGTAACTGCAACCTGTAGTTCTGCTGAATTCTTGGTTAAGGTCTCTTGGATGGCTACTAAATTTGAGCCTCGTGAGGAGACCTTATGCCATGTTAGAAACCTTTTACAGTTAGAAGGGACAATATCGGTGCTAAAGCAAACTGCCCGGCTAATCTGCGGATCAAGTTGTAAAGCCCACAGATTCTCCATTGTCATGCACAGAGGATTGTGGTCACTATCGGTCGTCTTGGTAACAACCATGTCGGTAGACTCATCCCACAATCTTACATCGACTAAGATGTATTCAATCTGATGGGCAGCCGACTCTGTTGAAGGTTCCCTGCTTGTCTGAAGGGGTTCTATCACTGACTGCGCGTAAGTCGAACTCTATTGTCAGTGCATTGATTTGAATCGCTAAGTTGGTCCATCTTTTGATTAGAGGTAAATTAAGTGAGGGGACTGCCCATCTGTTATCCACACCCTCATGCACTAGTGTCATCTGAGCTCAGAGGCTCAAAGGTACAGTCAAAGTCACCTGCGATCACAATTCCCGAACAAGGCGAACAGTGGAAAGAGCTTGTTTGAGAAGTGCAATGGCAGGGGACGAGTGACCCCCCCTTTGTTCCCCTGATATAGACATTAACCAGGTCCAGGCTATAGCCTTCTCTGGGACCCTTAATGGTGAGTCTCAAGATGTCATGACTTATATTTGAATGCATGTGAATTCGCAGTCCCAGAGCAATATTTACTGATACAATCAGCACCTGAAGGCCGCCCTCTCAACACAATAGTGGCTGGAATGCAAAAACAAGCACAGCCTGGTTTGTATAGTGGCTCCAAACTCTATGTCTCCTGGAAGATACATATATCAAATCCCTCTATAAGGTCATTCAAGTGTGGGAGTTTGAGTTTGTTTTGGAGACATGCTACATTCCAAGATATGAGCTTAAGCTTCGCAGGTGTAGTAACCGTAAGGATATCTTGATCCCATGTTACCAGTGCTGGCTGTGACCACCAGTCCTCTCAAAACTGGTGACGAGGATGGGATGCACAAAGGAAAACAGAAGAGGTAGTGATCCCACAGTGGTATTCGCGTTGTGAGTAACAGTTTATCAGTATGGGCTGGCACTTCACTGAACTGTGAAAAGGATTTCTTGGCTATTGAAAAGTGACTGCCAGGTATGCCGAAGGGACAGTGCACAGGTAATGACTATTAAAGCCTTTATTGATTAAAGTCCTTAAAGATATTTAAACCCCGTGCATACAGACCACTGCAATAGTTTTGTGCAGGTCGCTGCTGGGCGTGCAGTAAATAACATAGATTTAGAGCTCATGCTTCATGACAGGCACAGGCCGCAGTGAAGACACATGCAGGCTGCTGCTGTGTGAGTGGCAATGGAAGAGGATACGGCTGCTGTATGCGTTAGTGCAAGCCACTGAGCCTGTGTGGCAAGTGAGACACATGGAGCAGCAAGTGAGACACAAGGAGCACGCACCCAGAAAAAAGGGCACAGCAACGTGAAAAAAATAATATATATATATATATATATATTACCTACTGGCGGTCGCCAGTAGGTATATATAGTTAGGATTTTTTCTCTATGGGATTTTTGAAAATTCTATGTCTAATAACTTTGGAGATTGTGGACGGAATTGGCTGAAATTTTCAGGAAAATGGCACATTTTGTTTCTGAGCAGCCCTTGAAAATTTGGGGGGGGTTCGTCAAGGGGGGGCCGAGAAAAAAGGGGGGTCCCAAAACGTGTTTTTAACATTGAGTTTTCCATAGGGCGGTTGGCCTCACTTTTAGCCCGAACGGCTGAATGGATTTGCACGAAACTTGGCAAAATTGTAGGGACTGGTAGCCCGATGTGCCTTTTGTAGGTCTCAATATATGTGCTACAGTGGATTTTGAGAAATTAACGTTTAAAAAAAGATATATATCTGTAACAGCGGACCGGGCAGCGCTCCAGGACGCGTACTTTTCGCGCAACTGAGCTTTGTGAAGCGAAGCTGATTGGTTCTCCGGCGTCTGTCAACATTCCAAACAGTCCGTAGCGGCCGCCATCTTGTCTCTCGGTAGGATCGAGAGACAAGAGGAGGCGAAAGCGAAGGGGCAAATGACCATAAGGGGGAATAGTAGATCCTCGCTGACCCCCTAGGTTTGATGTGGAGGTTTTAAAAGGGCCCCGCGGGGCAAAAAAAAAAAATAATAATAATAATCGAACGGTTGAATGGATTTGCAAGAAACTTGGTAAAATATTAGGGACTGGTAGCCCGATGTGCCTTTGCTAGGTCTCAATATATGTGCTCTAGTGGATTTTGAGAAATTAACGTTCAAAAAAAGATATATATCTGTAACAGCGCTCCGCTTCGCGTAACGGAGGTTTGCGAAGCTGATTGGTCATTCTGTCACTGGGCTATAGTTGGGCTACATCTGGCTGATATTTGGGCTACATTTGTTTTTTTTGTCTCTGGCGGCCATCTTTGGGCTACATTGGGCTACATTGGGCTTCATTGGGCGTCATTGGGCTACATTGGGCTACATTTGGGCTCCAACATATATATAGGCCAATGTAGCCCAATATATATTTTTCAAAGTTAATTTTCGTAAAAACCACTGGAGCATATATCTTGAGACATAGCAAAGGCACATCGGGCTACCAGTCCCTACAATTTTGCCAAGTTTCGTGGAAATCCATTCAGCCGTTCGAGCTAAAAGTGAGTCCAACCGCCCTATGGAAATGAAGGAAATGAATGGGTAATTTGTAATTAGCAAATAGCTAATCACAAACTAGGAATGGTAAAGAATCGCTATTTATTCCTTAAAGTTCGCTATTTAGGAAATGCAAAAAACTTTGATGATACATATGGCGGTTCATCTCGAACAAGATAAGAAGCATAGGGATAGATTTATGATGACTGGCGCATCACCAGGGATGTGTTAGTCATTCTGTGCCGCTGTTCCGTCACCTATGGTGTGCTGCATTTACAATGCGGCGCATCATGGGGCAAAAACAGCACAGATGCGTGATGTAACTGTGCCGTAAAGGTGGCGCATTGCTGGAGTTGTATCGCAAGTGTGATGAAGCTCCAGGAAGGGTCGGGGGTGCCCCTGTCGCAGCAAGCTAGGTACAGTGTCACATTGGATATAACAAACTCTCAATGTTTAGACAATCCAGAATATGAACTTATAGTACCTCAGGATACGTGGAACTCATGAACAGTCGGTCGTTATATATTTCTTAGAAACCAGAACATGGAGTTAAGAAGAACACATGTGTATTTGAAATGTTTATTTACTAATGCCGTCTTCTCAGGCGTAGTATCTTAGATAATACAAGTACACATATTATCAGTAGCAAAATTACCAGCATAGTTACTAGTACATAAAAAGCGAATGGTGACAGTATGTTAACATGCTGTAAATGAATAAGAGTTATCAACACTTATAAGCAGCCACGGGCCGTGGAGGGAGTTACGGTGGGGCAGGGCGGCGGGGAGGGGGAGGGGCAGGGTGGAGAGGGCTCCACCCTGCCCCTCCCCGCCTCCCTGCCCCATCGTAACTCCCTCCACGGCCCGCGGCTGCTTATATCTCACCCTCCCTAATACACATATTATATTATTTGCTAAGAAGGTCTCTTTGTGTTGGTTTAGGGCGTGCCCATACTTTAGTGTCTTAGATTTGAAGGAATCACATCAGCATACACCAGCTCTCTCTTCATGTGAACCGCATCAAGTGTTGTGTATGTGTGTTCGGCAAAGCAATATAAAACCCGCCTCATGCCCAGAATTGGCAGAAGCTGCACTTATGTTATGAGTATGAAGTCGTGGAGATCAGACCTCATAACAATTCTGTATCGTGTTGTTCTTGAAACTTCAGCACTCGCTGTACAGATATAGTTTAACAAGTAAAGCAGATAGTAGAGCAATAACATATTATTCTCATGTAAATCACGATGAACTATTAGGTTGAAAGCTAAAGCAACAACTAAGTGTCGTGTGCAGAAGTTGCAAAAAAGGAAAAATGGCGTTTAAACCGGTAATGAGCCCATGCTAACTTAACACGGTGTAAAGATATCCAGGACCTAGATGACACCTCCCCAGGATCCGGAAACGAACTGAATAAGATAATAGAAGTGCCATCTCATGAGAGCAGATTGCAACTTTATATGTGGACGGTCCGCAAGGTAAAATATTAAAAACTAGGAAAATTTAATGCTAAAGAAAAATAAAACAGCCAAGTACTTTATCGAGTCTTAAGCCAATAGGCAAGCTAAATAATAAAAACTTGACAAATAAGTCAATGAATTGTCAATGAAATGCTAGTACTCAGCATATCAAAAATGAAAAAGGTCTATGACATAACTGTGTATGCAAAATAAGCTGCAACAGCCTCCAATAGGAAGTCACCGTCTTCATCCGAAAAGAGTTCAGCCATCCAATTTAAAAGCGGAAAAGAACATACGTGCTCTCCCAGCACCGGATCCTCTATCACCATCAGAGGACAGCTCGGTGGGTTTTCAAGAAAGCTCTGTTCCAAGAAAGACTGTGTTGCCGCCAGTAAATTCCAGGGACCAATTAGTCCATGCATCAATGCCACAGCCATAATCCTTTCGCCAGGACAAACCAACTCGTGAGTAATGATAGGAGTCATCAGCTGATTAAAGTCGACGTCAGGAGAAACCGGTCCGCAGAGACACAAATCAATGGCCCAATCGAAATCACAGGTCAGGCAGTGAAATACAGGCTGGACACAGGTGAAGTAGGAGAATCGAAAAGATAATCCATATGCCGTGCTTAATATCGCCAACGGCATTGTGCCATAATATTCTAGCATGCGATTGCGGAACAGTGTCAGCAGCTGCAGGGCGGGAGGTTGCATAGGAGGGACATCCATATTTAAAAATGTAAAAAAGCACAAGAGCGTCCGCTGGTAATGCAAGTAAAAATGGCAATCCACGAAGCAGAGTGGAAAAAATAGAATGAAAGAAAGCAGGGATGACTCCAAAGATTTTCTCAAATGAAGTCACGAGACCACTGGTAACAACTTTAAAAAAGTGCGCCAGGGCCTTTGTGGAGGATGCGTTAAAGATAGTCCGAACCATGTCGCTGAAATGCAAAGGCGAATCTGTATTTAAAAGGGTCTGCACCTCTGTACGGGTGTTCGCTATGTGAAGCACGAAAGTTTCACGGGCCGAACTCAAGGCCACCTCTCTCTGAGACAAAAGAGCTCTTATTCTTGCCATGCCGTTGAAATCTGCTCCCAAGGTTGGTATTTGTGGCGAGATTGAAAACTCCCTATGTTCATGTGTGGGAGGAAATAGAACATTTCTGCAGCAAATAACCCGTTCACTTACTGTTACGATAAAAGGAATACTTTTAATTAACCCAGAACAATCTTCATTATTGAGCATCAAATAACTACCATTTTCCAACAACTTGAACGTGGGGATGATAGTAGGAAGTGGCGTACCTTGCAACACGCAAGCCATATTTGGTTGGTGTTTGTTGCATGAACCGTGTAACTGTATGTGCCTACACATTAGTGAATGATCTGGCGTCTCAGTGCATTCCTCTCCATTCAGATAAACTTCTTGATCATCTTTGAAACATCTGTATGTGTATGGAAGCGACCAGACCTCATGAAGAAAAGCACTACCTAAAGGTTCATAACGACCTATTGGTATATATTTCATACAATTTGAAAACTTATATAAAGCAAAAGGCAGCGTTATTAAACCGTGGATAAGGCACGTTGCCAAAAAACCCGCAATCCTCTGCTGATGATGTCACTGAGCATGTCATGAATGATGTAATATGTGACATCATCAGCAGTGGATTACGGGTAATAGTATCTCTAGTTTACTCCCCTATAGCTGTCTTTCTTTTAACATAAGTGTCTGTTTCCTTCCCTTATACTTACTGTTTTTGGTTCGCTTCCGGTTCGCGTACCGGCGAGCGAACTGGGAAGCGAACTAAGAGAAATAGAGGTTGGCACAGTTCCAAATATTGTACCAATTTTTTAATAACGGGGAGGTAGTTCTGAAAAGAACTTTTTTTTTTATTGTTTTTGTTGTTTTATATTTTTTTATTATTTTTCGGAACATTTTTTTACTTTTTTTGAATTTTTCTGAACAGTTTTATATTTTTTGGGGTTTTTCTTGGAGGGGGCAATGAAAACGATTCATTGTAAAGGGCTCAACAGGAGCAACAAAACAAAAAAAAAGTATTTATTATTTTGGGCGTTTCGTACAAACTTGCATATGATAGTCAATAGCTCTGTTGATCAGAGTGATGCTTCTTTCTCCGTAGCAAATGAATCCATCACAATATACGCAGATGTGTTTTACTTCACCAAATCTCATTTGTATATTTGGCACCATCTCCCTGCCCTCTGGTCCCGTTACTTCCGGTACAACAGATCTTCTGGCCATAATAGGGAGATTATCTAGGTCGTTCCGAAACTGTGCAGCACTGTAGTTGTTAGGATGCCACCTAGTCATATGGCGATGCATTGTGTAGTTTCCGAAACTGTATTTTTTCTCGGTTCCTCTGGACAGTCTATCTTGACATATAAGGCAAGTTACGTATCTTGCATTTACTTTTTTCTGACCTTTGGGAATTTTAAAAAATTGCCAAATGAAGTTTTCTTTCCGGTGAGACGTCCTGGGCTCCTCAGGCAAAAACTGCCTCTCTTCGTGCTCGTCGTCCTGTTCCTCTTCTTCCTCTTCTTGTTGAATTATAACTTGAGCAGGTGGTCCACTCTTCCTTGGATGTGGTGGAGGTGGTGGGGAAGCACCAGCTGAAGCTACTAAAGAAGCCATTGCTCAGTGATCACAAAGGGTCTTTCTCTCACAATGATGAAAGTCAGAGTGAGGAAAGAAGGAGGGATTTTCATCATTTGGGAAAAACAAGAGTTCTCAACCAATGAAAAGTGTTCATTTTAGATTATATGACCTAGTCTTACATCATTAGGAAACCAAAAGTGAAATGAACCAATGAAAAGTGTTATTACCAAGTCACATGACCTGCTGTGTTTACGTTAAGCGCTTTGCAGGGCCTCCCGGTTTGCTTCCAGAAACCTGCGCTTTGCGACTCGCTTCGCGTACCAGTTCGCTAACGTAGCACGTCATATGACGTATCACGCGACAACGTGAAACGTCATGCGGACGGGAGGCGTCACGATGTTGTTTTCTAACGCGGCAGTTGCGGTAAAGAAACGTTTACCGGCTCGCGGTCTATTTCGCGGCATCAAGGTCAGCTAACGGGAAGCTTCCCGATTCGCGAAGCGGGAACGAAGAAAAAAAAATATTTAAAAAAAAAATTATTCATAAACATATAAAATATATTTTTGGATTTAAAGAAGAATACATTTTACAGCTACAGATATTAGCTGTTAAAAAACCAATGAAATTCACTGAAAAAACCATAGGTTATAGACCATATATAGTTAGGAATTAGCATTTACAAAACCTTGAAAATTCACTGAAAAAACCATAGGTTATAGACCATATATAGTTAGGAATTAGCATTTACAAAACCTTATTTTACTCACACAAAACCATTGAAATTCCATATATAGTTAGTTGCACTAACTATATATCGCGCACCCGCAATCCACTGCTGATGATGTCACATATTACATCATTCATGACATGGTCAGTGACATCACTGATGACATCACTGATGACATCTCAAATGACATCACTGATGACATCACTGATGACATGTGATTTGACATCAATGACCACATCACTGATGATATCATTCATGTGACAATACAATGCATCTCCTCACATTTTAATATAACCTCTGTTTCACCCAGTGTTAAATACAGAGTATAATTTTTGAAACCATTGACACACCAATACTAGTTACTACATACGCACTCACTGATTCCTATGTCTACACACACATTCACTCATTCACCCATACAATCATTCATACATACAATCACTCATCTTTACAACACTATCATATGCACTCATACACCTATACAGACACTCACAGTCTGCCACTCATCCATGGAGTTACTCACACACGTAGTCAGTCCTGTTAAAGATTCAATAACACTTCCATTTTCTTGTCTATACAGTTAAACATAGAGCACCTTACATTTTCAAACATATACTAACACATACTTACCTTCTTATAGAATCATTGATACAAGTACACATTGATCTGCACAGAGTCACACACCTCCCAGCCAGCCAGCCACACACACACTCAGTCTCCCATACAAATACTTGGACAATCAATCAGTAACCCATATAGTTAATCATATAGCTACTGATCAACACGTGCAGCAGTTTACAGAACAACAGACATAATGATGCTCAAATTAAGATAGTTTAGTCACTAACCCATGCACTCAGTGAGACACATTTAATCACTCACTCATACATTCAGTCATGCACCTACTAAATCCTTTGTCCAGACACTTATACTTCCACTCATTCTTCAATATGTAAGACACATTTTAACTTTACAGAAACACACTGTCACTGGATGATGTCATCAGTGATGTCATCAGTGATGTCATTTGAGATGTCATCAGTGATGTCATCAGTGATGTCATTTGAGATGTTATCAGTGATGTCATTTGAGATGTCGTCAGTGATGTCATCAGTGATGTCATTTGAGATGTCATCAGTGATGTCATCAGTGATGTCACTGACCATGTCATGAATGATGTAATATGTGACATCATCAGCAGTGGATTGCGGGTGCGCGATATATAGTTAGTGCAACTAACTATATATGGAATTTCAATGGTTTTGTGTGAGTAAAATAAGGTTTTGTAAATGCTAATTCCTAACTATATATGGTCTATAACCTATGGTTTTTTCAGTGAATTTTCAAGGTTTTGTAAATGCTAATTCCTAACTATATATGGTCTATAACCTATGGTTTTTTCAGTGAATATATATATGTATATATATATATATATATATATATATATATATATGAACCCAATCCTGTGTTCAAATTTTCCAATAAGCAGGCACCGACTCCGTGGGATTCGTTATCAAGGGTCTTTATTTACAAGAAAGACGATCAGACGCGTTTCGGCAGACAGGTCCGCCTTGCTCACTACATCTCTATATATATAGGAAGAAATCTTACCGAGTTAGAAAGCGTTTTATGCCAGGTGAGTGCCAGAGGATTAAGGAGTGTCCAGAGCGCAAATCTGAGCAAGTGTGCAGAGCGCATATCCGGGAACATTCGCTGACAGAAAGAAAGTGGAGGAGGAGTGTTATGTGGTAATGATAAACAACAAAGAGGAACTAAACCTTATTACTGCTGGAAAAGAAAGAAGTAATAACGAAAAGGACACAGTAAACACTCTTCTTCTCCCCTAGCAATAGATCCTGAATAGGGAATAGCTCAGGAAGGATCATCAATAGTCAGTTGGCTAGTTTTTTTTATTTTAGGCTATATAGAAAGCAGAAACATAAGCCATTGACAACGGTGACTACTTTAATTGTGTTCCAGTCCTAACATGGAAATGCAAACAATAGCAGCTCACCCACGTTTTTGTAGGATCCAGGCTCACCTGCAATGGCATGGGAAGATTGAAAAGAGTTATTTGAGATGTTTCTAGAAGCTAGGAGGAAACGTCTTTGTGGCAAAAAGAAAGTTAGCCATATTGAAAAATAATCTTGTGGTTGAAGGGAAGAAAGTTTTAAAAATGCTACCTATGCCACATGGTGGGCAGAGTGAGATTAATGATGGTCAGGTGTGGAAGAAGGTCTTGAAAATGAGTATGTTATGGCTAGGAAAGCACTGCAAGAAAATTATGACAAAAAATTTAGCATAGTGGTGGTACATCACAACTTCTTTTCACAAACTCAGCAACCAGGTGAAACAATAGCGCGAAATGTGTCTGTGTTCACAATATTATCGGTTTCTTGTAAATTTAAAGATTTGCAAGAAGAAATCATTAAAGACCAAATGATAAACATGAATAGTAATCTTAAAATTCAGGAGAAATTATTACAAATGAAAGACCCTTCATCGGAAAAACAATCACTGTTGTGCGCCACTTTGAGAATACGTTATGTTACATAAAAGAACTAAATGAAAACTATGGCAAAATTAAGTCTGGTGAGGGTAGTGCAAAGTGGTTGGTTTAGGAAGGACAAACAAAATGAAGGAAAGACAAATACGAAACCATAAAAAGAAGTGTCTAGGAAACAATGTTACAGGTGTGGAAGCACATGTCATTTGGCTGGGTCTAGTGATTATCTTGCTGTCAATGCCTGATGTTATAGATGTAAGAAAACTAGCCATTTTTACAGAGTGTGCTGATTGAGAAGCAATGGCATGAACAGAAACAATGTGAATTTAATCAGAGAGAACCTTAGTGTGAATGTGCATGAGGTAGGTGACGATAACGAACCCACAGCGAGGATATAGAAGCATTGGTAATATGTGCAGTTGAAGAATGGAATGTATACAGGAAGAGGTGTACTATCCCCCAAAGTATGTGATTGGAGATAATGGTTTAGAGGTGTCCATGTGTGTGCGGATTCATGCTCTCCATTCACGTTGATGGACAAACCCATTTGGACAAACATGAACAAGTCATGTGAGCTGACTCCAAGTGATGTGGAACCACAAATGTATTGTGCTGTCAAGCTACTGGTTCTGGGTTACTGTGGGGCATCTTCAATATATAAGGGAAGGAGTGCATGTGGGAAGGTGTATGTGGTTGAAAGAAAAAAAACTTTGTTAGGATGTATCGAACAGCAAGAGTTGGGAATTGGTTTGGACCCCAACCATCATTGATCACGTATTACTGACAGCACAACCTGATGTGGAACAGTGGAAAAATGAATATCTGATATTGTTTTCCCTAAAATTGGGAGGTTTGAAGAAATTCATACATCGCAGTATTGTGAAGGAAGGGGCTGTACTGATAGTACATAAAGTGAGGAATGTGCCATTGGGCTTATGGGAACTGTTCTCCGAAGAATGAAATTGTTTATATGGTGAAGGAATTATTGAGCAGATTGAGGCATCAGAATGGTTGAGTCTGATAGTTTTAGTGAAAAAAGAAAATGGAAAGATATGCATGTGTATTGATTTTCATAATGTGAATGATTACATCTGAATAGATAGGCATTCCCTTCCCAATATCAGTGATATGCTGATGAATGTAAGGAATATTAAATATTTTCCCCCACTAGATCTTTCCAGAAGGTGCAACTACATTAGGCATCCAAACATCTAACTTCATTCATCACCCCTGAAGAAGCATATCAGTTTAAAAGCATGCCCTTTGGATTAGCATCAGCGTCTGCTGTGTCCTTGAGATTCATGCAGAATGTGTTGTAAGGACTATGCATGGTGTTGGCGTTTTGGAATGATATTTTGGTGTGGGGTGAAAATAAAGAACCTCATGATGTAGTATTGTGGGTAGTGTTGGAGAGGTTCGAAAAGGCTGGATCGACAGTGGAATTGAATAAATGCAAGTTTTAAAGGAATGAGTATTTAGGGCACATTCTATCAGCTAAAGTCTGAAATGTGAAACAGGTGCAGTAAATCGTTACAAGGTGAAAAAACGAACTATGAGGGTAAAAGTAAAGGAAATGGGAGACAAAGTGTTCATACCAAAATGACACCAAGGAAATTTGATGACTGTGTTTGAGTAGTCTTATATGTGTAGTTGTGTAATTAGACTCTATGCGCAAATATTTTTGAAACATGCAACATGACCCATATGGTCATCATGAGGTCTGTAAAATTTCTAAATGTAGTTCATATTTATTTTATCTTATGGAAGGGAAATGTTGTGTTAAGTTAGTACTCGAGAACAGGTGCCAATCTAAGGTATGTCATGGCATTCTAATGCTGTTTTTATGGGCACTGAGAGATAATTGATCCTTGGGGCCAGTTGTATTAATCTGACTTCTGAAATAAATGTCTTATAACACAATGCTTGGTAGTCTCAAAGGATGGAACGCCAATTTAAAGAAGGTTTCCGCTGTGTGTGCCTATGTGAAAGTATGGTCATTCTGGAATGGGTTAAAAGCACATTTGAAAGCATGATGGCTGTACACAGGATGCAATGAACTGCAGTTGGAAACGAGGGACAAATATCAGTGCTTGGGTATCTGGTGCACCCTCACAACCTTACAAATAAGCATACAGTATATTAAAACATATTTAAAAGCCTGTAATGTCACAGGGGTCCACGGCACTGAAATTTAATCTCAACATATTATCATCTCTCTGTGATAAAATCACAGAGAGATGATTTTATTAACCCTGGCCGTAGGACTACGCTATGCTCGCGTAGGGTGCGTAGTTTGCACTACTACGCGCTACGCGAATTGCACGTACCACAATGCAAAAACGCGTAGCGTAGCAGACATTTTTTGCGAGCAAATTCAACATCCCGGCGGGACTTTTTCCATGTTCGCGATCAGCAACATCAAGATGCCAATCGCGAGTGTGGAAAATAAACCTCCGAGTGAGATTCTCAACATCAGGTTTCTCATTGCGAGTGGTCGCTTATGCTCACGACCGCTCTCGATGAGAAACTACCAGTATGCGTTGAGAAGCTGTTGCCCGAGTACAAATCAACTCGAGTGGCAGAAAACGACCGCTTGCACTGTGCAAGATACCTTTTGCAATGATTGCACAGTGCAGACAAGCATCCGGCACTGTGCAATCAGTGCGAACAGCATTTTCCCTACCGCACTACGCAGTTCGCATAGCTGCAAGTAGCTCGCGAAGTGCACTTCGGGTAGCTACGCGTAGCGCTACTACGCAAACTACGCCCAGGGTTAGATATTATGCCTGAGCAAAATGAAATCACTCACAGAGAAGGGAGTTGAATGACTCAATAATTCCCCTTTTGAGGCATGCTATTTGAACATGGCCGTTACGTGGATGCGCACAGTGGGCACGCTGGTGGCACGCCAAAGGCGTACCAAAGGCAAACCCGTCTGCATGCGTTCTCGTCCTGAGAAGGCCAGGAGCCAGGACCCCTACCCATCTGGTCCCCAAAGCAGTCACTACACGGCCGCAGAGATAAAGCATCTGGCCCCCGAGTTAGCTGAGGAATGCCGCCATTTGTAGGTAGGAAGTAGGAGCTCTATACTCAGAGTGTAATAGTTGCAGCTTCTCCCTGAATGGCTATGTATTAGGACCAGCAGATTTAAGCACAGGGGCATGTTGGAGGGTACGATGTGTGACAATGAATTGTCACTCGCTACCCAAACACAAGTGAGAGATTTTCAATATCCTTACTGAACAGCAATCGGGGCGCCCTGTTTCTAATCAAGATGTGGCTTACCGAGGTGTGTGCTCCAGACGTTCTAAACGCTATTCCAGTACGATAAGAGACAGTGAGGTGAGACTGCTCTCCTCAAAGAGGAGGTGGAATTGCAGTCATTTTAAAACAAACCATGAGCTACTCGCTTACGGAGATAGATCTGGCTGAGGGTGACGCAGCCTTTTTTACCCTCTTTTTATTCAGTAACTGTGCTCTAACATGCTTTTTAATTCATCTGCCACCCCTTCTCGATGTCTAATTTTATCTCTGCTTTGGCAGACGTAATACCCCCTTTTGCACTACGCTATAATAGCTGGATTGTTCCTGCCGGCTGGTTCTTCACTTTGAAGATGGTTCGTGTATCGGGCCAGTAAGTTAATTAGGTATTTAGAGATCTTTCATTGAGTCCACGGTATTCAGGCTCACTCATTTGTTGGGGCATACTTGAGACCCCATTTTCCCAAACGTTCCTGCGCTGACTATGGAGGATCCCAATGCGGTCACCTGGTCCAATCATTACTTCATTCCATTCCAAGTCCTGCTAGCCAACCCAGCTACTCTAAGTAAAAGAAATGGACAGAAAAATCGAAGAAATGGGCCAAGATGACTCCAGAGGCCTTTGCCAAGGTGCTCTCAGCTAAAAACCCCATTGTGGGGGATGATGTTGATATAGCTGTGGCAGACATTGAAAATTGGATTACAGGAGCATTGGATATGATAGGTCCTCTGGTCCTGAGACGGAATTTGTGGGCCTCGTCTTCTGCGTCTTCATATAGCGAGTACTTATCTTCTATAAAGAAGTCCTGTAAATGTTTGTAACGCTTATGGTGAAAAAACTATAGCGTGGAAAGTATGGCCAGCAAAAATGAGGCACTTTAACAATGTCATAGGCTTATTAGAAGCACTCTCAGAGAGTTTTACACCAAGCACTCTAAGAGAGTTTTACACCCAGAAGCGTGAGAATTTGACTAATTCCCCCAAATAACTATTCTCAATCATTAACTATTTGTCTTCCTTGGAGCATGTCTCTGCTATGGTTAAGCTAACTATCGAGAGTTCCAATAACATTGCCTCTTTTACCGCAAACAAAATGATAAAATGTATGATTCTTTTCTGTTGTAGGCCAGGAACGTTTGTGGTCCAGTAGCTAGGTTGAAGTGTACGGCCTCTGAGAAGGAGCTTGTGAACTTCACTGCTCCCTCCTTAGAGGAGTTAAAAGCACTAAACCCAAGAATTAAATCAGGTTCACCATTAGACGCAGCGCCACCTGGAATTCTGATTCAGGGAATGGACTCCATTCTTCCTTACTTACTCATTTGGGGATAGATCCTCAAAAATGGGAAGATGTAATTGTGCTCCATCTTCAGAAGAAACCTTAATTAGATCCTTGTCAATATAAAAACCTAAGACCTATCTCGCTGCTGCCTTATTTCACTAAAAAAGCTGAAAACCATGTTAATGTGTAGTTCATGAGCTTCATTGAGTCTAACAACTTGTTACATCCGTCTCAGCCAGGGTTTTGAGCACATCACTCTACAGTGTCAGTGTTACTGATGGCCACAGAAGCTCTTAGAGGTTGTGCTGATGGAGGACAGACTGCAGCACTTGTGCTGCTGAACCTTAGCGCAGCATTCAACACTGTGTGTCACGGATTGCTGTTACAGATGCTGGGGGGACTATGGTGTTGGCAGACACGCACTGCAGTGGTAGCCTCCTTCCTACACCACTGCATTTTCCAAGTAGCCCAAAGGCCCTTCCCCTCTGATACGTTACCACTGATCCAGGGGGTGCCGCAGTGCTCTGTATTGAGCCCAACTCTATTCTATTTATATATGCGCCCACTGGCCGAGATCATCGAGAGACACAATGTGAAACTGACATCTTATGCCGATGATACGTCGCTGATTGTGACGCTATCTCAGGAAAAGGAAGAGCCCTCAGTGCAATTCAAATCTTGCCTAGTTGAGCTGGCAAAGTGGATGTCTAATAGCTGTCTAAGACTCAACGCAAATAAAAGTGAGGTCCTCATTGTTGTAAAATCTCCCTTCATCTGGACCTCCACATAGTGGCAGATGTACTGGGTCAGATTCCTGACCCTAAACCCAAAGCTAAAAATCTGAGTGCACAGTTTGGCCCAAAATTGTCCTTTGAGAGCCAGATAAGTAGTGTTGCCGGTAAATGTTTCAATACCCTCTAAACCCTGAGAAAGATCTGGGACCTGCTCCCTGTGGCTGCAAGGAAAACCATAGTACATGCCATGGTGACCGTGCAGCTAGATTACTGCAACGTCCTCTACCTGGGTGTGGGGAAGGGGAACTTGAACAACTACAAGGGGCAGTGGCCCTAAATATGTGTCCTTCCTTTGTGCAACCTTAGATCGACTGGCGCTAACTTAGCGGTAGTACCCCATGTTAACAGACCCCAGCTAGGGGCCTGCTCTTTTAGTTTCCAATCAGCAAAGTTTTGGAATTCCCTGCCGACCCTTCTGAGGATGAAACCATATAAGAGGCTTAAAACCTGGCTGTTTTGTTTATCTTAGGGTAGGTTTGTTTGTCTGTCGCTGGTGTATCCTATGATCATCTTTCTATAGCGCCCTCAGCTCTAGAAGTAGTTCTGGTCCTGGCACAGGGACACACCGTGAAATGTAACCATTGAGCTCTATAAGACTCATTATTATTACTCAAGTGGCCTGACATATTACCCATTATGTAAGCTGTGGTAGGAGGAATGGGAAATGTGTATGCCAGTGGAACATACCAATGGATGAAGAGGAATGGTTAAAAGCTGCTCGAATTAAGTATATTATAATTTGTTATAAAAATCAAAAGGTTGTGGCTAAAGCCAGATCCGAAAACTGGTGGTGGGTTACCTTGTGCACTAGAAGCCCCTTAAATGCGAACTAATCAATGCAATATATTCTGTTCCTATGCCTCACGGTGGAGATTGCAAACGCAATTAACGATCCAGTGTTTAAAATGTTTTAGATGTGTCCAAAACACTTGGGTAAAAGAAGCTGAACCAGCAAAACTGGCCTGCTTCATTATAATACTGCAGTCTAAAATATCCAATGTTGTACCCTGATGACTGACAGTTGGAAGACTTTTTTGAGACACTAACTGACGTCAGGACATTTAAGGTAGAGCAGTGTGGACTCTCCAGTGCAAAGACCACAAAAATACTCCAGTTACCTCCAGCCAAGGATATGAAAATATACACATGAATATGTAACGTTCGCTCTTTGCCTAAACACTCCATGGAGATATGGGACCTTGTGTCCTCAGCTCAGCTAGAGATAGGGTTTTTTGGTGCCGGCCATTATGTTAGGTATCCCAGAAGGATTCAAAATGACCAGACTGGATAGATCTATCAAAACTGGGGGTGGGATCGCCATTGTCTATAAAGACAGTATTAACATCTCTGTCTTAGACCAACATAGTGACGCCACTATGGAAGTATTAATCTTAAGGATAGATGCTCCCTTACATTCCAGCTGGAAAGGGGCATTAATCTACCGTCCTCCAGGACCCATAGGTAATTTTTCTTTACAACGGGTGGAAATACTTGCTCCCCATATGAACACAGGTAATAACTTTCTATTGTTAGGAGATTTTAATGTCCACAGTGGAAGTAACACCAATTTAGATGCTCAGACACTTCTGGCTGACCTATCTCTACTTGGCCTAACCCAGCTTAATGAAGGGCCAACTCATGTAGCCGGCCATACTCTGGACATAATTTTCTCTAACTCTCCTAAGATCAAATGTGAACCTCCCAAACAAATCAATTGGTCGGATCATGAAGTTGTTGAATTCTGTATGCAGGCCCTCATAGACCTTAAAAGTTCTCACACGGCCACAGCCTACTTATGTAGACAATGGCACAAAGTTTCTGCGGAGAATTTCCAGACTGTTTTCACGAAACCTTTATTTACAGTTTCCGACAATATTGAAGAGGCACTACTTAAATACAATGCGGCAATTGTAAAGGCAATTAACCGTATCGCGCCGGTGAAATCCTGTATTAGCCACCCCAATCGCCTACAGGCAGCTTTGTTCACGGAGGATCTGCGAGTTCATAAACAAAAATGTAGGAAGCTGGAAAGGGTCTGGCGTGCCTCACATAATGAGGTGGATAAAAACCGGTATTATTCCATCCGGACCAGCTATCATAAAAACATAAAAAGTGCTCGTAAATTGTAAGAGAGTCAGCCTTAGCCTGGATGAAGAGTTTTTTGTCGGACCGGTCCCAGAGTGTCAACCTCGGTACGTATCATTCGGCCCCTATGGAATTGACCAAGGGAGCACCCCAGGGCTCTTGTCTGAGCCTTACATTATTTAACATATATGTTGCTCCCCTGGCCACTATCCTGCGGGCATATGGGTTTATTCCCATATCATATGCTGATGATACTCAGCTAATCTTTCCATTTAACAAACTAACAGCTGCAGTTCAGCTGGCCTTCTCAAATGGGATGAGGGTCATATCCCAATGGATAGTAAACAACTTCCTACAATGCAATGTAGGAAAGACGGAGGTAATGCTCTTTGGGGAAGCTCCATTACTATGGACTCCAGACTGGTGGCCACCCGAATTGGGTTCCCATCCAGCTCCTAAGCTTATAGTAAAAAATCTGGGCATTCATCTGGATCAGGCCCTTAGCCTAAAGGAGCAAGTTATTCACACTGCTGGTGCATGCTTTCATGTAATTGCTTACTTCGTCATGTCTTCCCACTGCTTCCTGATGCTACCCGCAGTACTCTAGTCCAGGCTCTGGTATTGAGCCGTTTGGATTACTGCAATGGTCTGCTGATATCGGCTAATGAAAGCTCACTCAGCAGACTACAGGTAGTTCAAAACACAGCAGCACGGCTGGTACTGAATGCTCCCTCCAGGACTCCTTCCCAGCCTCTCCTTGTCAAGCTCCATTGGCTCCCCATCCGACAACGGATCAAATTCAAAACTTGTTGCATCATACACAAAGCACTTCAGAACCTGTGTCCTCTCTATCTTTCGGAGATGTTTTTCCCTATGCTCCTTTGACATCCCTTCGCTCCAGTGGCAAACATCTCCTGGAAGTGCCTGGTATTAGAAGGGCTAGATTAGGAAGGAAATCTCTCTCTCTCTCTCTCTTGGCCCTCGTCTCTAGAACAAGCTCCCTCTTCCTCTCAGACAGTACACCGAGCATCTGAGATTCAGGAAATTGCTTAAAACCTTTCTGTTCGGTATCTGTTAAACTGCTAAGTACCACTACCTCGCTCCCTCCAGTCTGTTTAAGCGCGGAGATACCCCTTTGGGGGTCGATTCTTGCGCTATATAAACAAATAAATAAATTAATTCTCTCTGGCTGAATAAATATGAAAACCTCCAGTTTTAAAACATATAACAGATATTCCAACTTTAACTTCTGAAATGTATGTCTCCAGGCAAAGATAGATATGCAGAAATAGTTGTTTCGTTCTCTTCCATCGAAGCGATGTTATGATTCTAAACTTCTCTTGCATGAAAGCAGTCTAAAATGAAGCAATTTAGTTCATGGAAACCTAAATGCGGATATGAAAATCATACTGCACAGTTCCCACACTAAGTAATTTATATAGGTGTAAAAGCTATTTTGTGCTACTACAATTACATTATAATATGACAGTTTTTAATATTGTACATCTTCCATTGTCAATGTAGTGACCTGACATCATGTCAGATCAATCCTGAAGAAGTAAAGTTGCACTGAAATGTAATAGAAAAGTCATGTTTTTTTGCAGAACATACAAATATGGATGCTGATTTAGGTCTCAAGTCATAGCAGAGGTCCAAAAACTGATGGCTGAGGAAGTGAAAGGGGCTAGGCATACACACAGTCAGATGGAATATCCTTCAGTATGAATAGGTGTACAGATTCACATGTGAATGCCATTAGTAGCAATGGGCAAGCTCTGTGTAAAGATGTCTCCAACACAGGAAATACGTTGGTAGATCTTTATTTGTAGTAGAAGAAAAAACAAGACGTCCAGCTTCATCTGCAACTTCAATGTCTGTTCATCTACTTCAAGAAGCAACATTCCAAACTCCAAGCAACCACTTAACATTCCATTAGTAACAAATCTCCATATATCTCCCCCCTTTCACAGAACAAAAATAAAGAACTTTAATACAATGAATATGAACACAGATTTACAGAAAGATATAAAATGTGAAATAATTTAAGGAACATGACATTTTGAAACATTGCCACTGATCCAAGCAGATCCATCTGCTAAGATGAGAACATTTTTCCTAACACTTTTTACTTGGGTAGGTTGAGTAAATTTACTCTCCCCTTTAGTGACAATTCCTCCTCTTTTAACCACAACCCAATCACCTTCCTTTATATTCAATTCCTTCACTCCCTTCTCAAATTGTAACGATTCGTGGATGCATTCTGTTGCTTCATTACACCATCTTGGGGAACATCCTTTACCATGAAACTTTTACAACGTGGTACCATTACCACGCAACTTTTACAACGCAATTCGTTACAACGAATTGCGCTGGGGGCGCTCTAGGATAGGGAATAGTTTAATTTACTATCCAACACCTTCCCTACTATCCACGGGGACTGGAGTTGGAATAGTAAATTAAACTATTCACTATCCAGCGCCCCCCAACGCAAGTCGTTGTAACGACTTGCATTGTAAAACGTGCGTTGTAACGGTACGCGTGGTAATACCACGCGTTGTACCGTCATACATCCCACCATCTTTCACCGCAGCACGATCTACCCACACACACTGCTTATTCTTCAACCAACCTGGAACTTCTTTCTGGCTCATGACCCTTAAGAGAAACAAACAGAGAAACTCCAGTTATGGAGTGCGGTGTGACTCTATACGACCACACTAACTTCTTCAACTCTTCAGACCATGCCAATCCATTCATCAATCATAGTTGAATATTGTCCATTAACAAACGGTTGATTGTCTCAACAAGACCATTAGCTTGCGGCCTAAACAACACAACCCTCTCATGATTAATTCCCATTTTACATAAAAACTCCTTCATTCGTTTAGAAACCAACTGGACTCCATTATCCGATACCAAAGTCTTCGGTATCCCCTCATTCATAAAAATCCTTTCCATAAAAGCAATCACTTTACCTGTCTCAATGCAATCCGTGGACTCTACTACAAACCACTTTGAGTGGTAATCCACAAGAACCATTAAAAATCTGCTGCGAGATCCCAATCTAGAAATAGGACCAAGAAAATCAATCGCCACTTTTTCCCGGGGCGTTCAGGAAATTCCTTACAAGCAAAGGAAGGTTGTATAACAATCTTAGTGTTGTCACTCCTAGCACATGCGTAGCACTCTTTAACCAAAACATCAATATCATTGTCCATCCCTGGCCACCAGAACGACGGACGAATTCTCCTCTTGGTCAAATTTCTCCCCAAATGTCCCCTCATGTGCTATATTCGTAATCTTACTTCTCAATTTATTCGGTAGTACCAATCTGTCCCTTCTACACAATTTCCCTTCACTTACACTCAACTCACCCTCAACGTGATAAAACCCTCTAAAATGAACATCATCACAAAATTCTTTAGCCCATCCATTAGATACACAATTCATGACTTTCCCTATTAACTCATCATCAGACATAGCACTGTCCCATTCCTCTTTCTCAAATGCCTGTTCCTCGTTGCACCTAATCACATCACTAACGTCCTCAAACTCTTCCCTAACCACATCCACTGGCATTCTAGACAAGTAATCCTCTACTACATTTTTCAATCCCTTCATGTATTCTATCTCAAAATTGTACTCAAGTACGGACAAGATCCACCTAGAGATTCTTGGAGTAACATTACCTTCTAGACCTCTTCCACCTTTAAACAGGTGCACTAGTGGTTTGTGGTCAGTGCGCACCCTGAATAGCAATCTTAAAAGGAAGAATCTAAAATGCTTAATGCCCCAAGCACGACTCGCTCTCAATGACAGAATATGAAGTTTCTGCACCCTGAAGCCTTCTCGACGCAAAACCAATGATTATCTCCACACCATCATGAACCTGGGACAACACAGCCCCAATCCCTACCACACTGGCATCAGTAGTGACAAAAGTTCTTGCCTTGACATCAAAATGCCCAAGGGTGGGCGCATGCAAAATCCCTCTTTTCACACACTTAAACGCCTTCTCACATGCATCATTCCACTCAAAATCAACTCCATTTTTCATTAGTAATCTCAAAGGTTCCACTACTTCTGAGAATCCACTTATGAACTTAGAACAATACTCGGGAAGGACTTCAATTGATCCTTACTCAGGGGAGTCAGAGCATCATTAATTGCTGAGACAATACTCTTCTTTGGTTTTATTCCTAACCCAGATATTTCATGTCCTAAATAGGTCACACAATCTCTTTTCAGTTGCCATTTTCTTTTTTTTTATCGTCAACCCGTGGCTCTCCATACGTCTCAGCACCTCAGTCAAAACGTTATCGTGATGATCACAATTCTTCCCTACAATTAACACATCGTCCTGAAAACTCAGAACGTTGCTCATATTGCCAAATATCTGCTGCATGATCCTTTGAAACACCGCTGAGGCAGACACTAAACCAAAAGGTATTCTGCAGTAGCGAAATGCCCCCAGCGGTGTTACGAATGAGGTAAGGTGTCTGGACTCTTTATCCAAATCGATCTGATGGTAAGCAGCCGACATATCTATGACACTGAACACAACACCTCCACCCATCGCAGTTAACATCTCAGATATATTTGGCAGCGGCTGTCTGTCCACCCAAATGTTCCTATTAAGATCGCGCAAATCCACAGAGAGACGAATTTTGGCCCCCCATCCTTCGGTGCAACTACAATGGGCGCAAGCCATTCTGAAGCCTCTATGGGCTCAATGATGTTCAACTTCAGCAACTTGTCAAGCTCTTCTTGAAGGGGACCTCTCATTAAATAGGGCACATTCCTCACCTTGTGAACGACTGGTACAGCATTTTTCTTGAGGATGATCTTATGACAAAAACCTACTAACTTTCCCAGTTTGTCAGAAAAAACTTTGAAAATTTCTTCATAATATCAGTTTCAAAAGCATCAATGTTAAGAATAGGTAAAGACGAAACTGGCTCAGGTGCATTAGGATTGAGAAAAATCCCCAAATCTTTTTGATGGCGCCAACCCAATAAATTGGAGCCTTGTTTCGTTAGGTACACTCGTCCATATACTTTCCTACCAGAAAAACTTATTATCATCCACTTAAGTCCCAAGATATCAATGGTCTTCCCCCATAACCAACTGCTCTAATGTCAGGTACATCCCAGGAGTTCATATCACTTTCATCACCCCAAACTTCAATATACATTTCTTTAGACATAGTGTATACAAACTACCGAAATCAATCAACATTCTGACATCCTTCGTACCAGGATGCTTTACATCCTCGCTATCAAAGTTTATAAGACAGTGTGGCTTCTCAAGTTTATCATAGCTTTCAGTGGCTACTTCTACATCACAAACAGATTTCGAACTTGAATCCTCATGTATAGACGATGCTTCTACATATAGCATCAATTCTTGAACATTTTCACAAGTGTCATCAATCTCATGAACATACTGGGTTTTGGCATTAAAGGCTTTTGCAATATGTCCCCTCTTCCCACACGCTCTACAAATCGCATTTCTGGCAATGCATTTCGTACTTGATGCAATATGCCCAGGAGCACCAAATCTATAACACTTAAAAATGCGTGAATTAGATTGTTGAGCAACGTTGGCGGAAGGAGTCATCCCAAAAGACTTGTTAAAAGGTCTTGGTTGGAATTTCCCTCTATTCTTTATGGCTTTTGTCTCATCAATGCATGCATAAATTTGAGAATCTTTGGAATTTAAATCATTAGACTCGGAATCCTTCGACACTACATTTTTTGTCACCATTGTACACTTATCAATCTCCTTGATCCATAGATCCGTATTTTCTAAACCTTTAGCTATTTGTATGGCTTCATCGAACGTGCAGTCTTTAATAAGTAGTTTTTCTCGTACCCTCTTGTTGTTAGTACATCTAACAATTTGATCACGTATAAGTGAATCACCCACATTTTCAAACTGGCAATTCAAAGACAACCCTCTTAATGCAGCTACATAATTTCCAATATCCTCCTCCTCTTTTTGGACACGACAAAAAAAATTGTGTCTTTCTAACACAGTATTAATCGTGGTAATAAATCTTTTCTCTAACATTTGCATACTCATATCATAAACATTGGTTGGTTGCCCATTTCCCATCCCTAAGGAAATTCCAGGTAAGTCTTCATACAAACGCCGACCTTCAACACCTAAATGATGAAGTAAGATAGCTAGTTTGCTAATAGGATCATATTTGTCCGCGCCTGTTGCTAAAATATAGGTTAAAAATATCTTCTTCCATTCTTTCCTGGGTACTGCATGTTCACCCGGAGTTGGAAGAAAGGAAGGAGGTGCAGCCAATCCTTGGTCGGCCATGAAGCAAGACAGGAAAATATAAGTCAAATTGCAAATAATCAACAACACCTGAAAAGGAAACAATGTTATAGAAAACAATAAATTAAAATAATATGATAAAACAACAAATTACTGTCACAAAGAGCTCCTTGTAGACTGACATGAATTCGGTATTATTATAAAACAATAAGTTACTGTCATGAAGGGTTCCTTGAGAATTGTTGTTGTCAAACGGACGGGTTAATGCAGCATGCTGTGTCAATCGTTGAAGTTCGATGAGTATCGCCGAGTTAATGCAGCGTGTTGTGCAGCCCGTTGTTCTCGGAAGACTTTACTTAGAAGATTTTCCTCCCAATCCTTAACCAAAAAGGCTGCCACGTACAGGTCACGCCCTTGACCTTGCGTGCGTTGCAGCGCAGCGTAATTTTTCAGCAGGCGATAGAGCGCAATTCGGAGGCAACTTCAGGAGTGCTCAAGCGTTACCAGGATACTGGGGTTTCAGAAGATGCAGGCTCTGATCATTGAAAGTACACAGGAGGTATATTTACGGTAATCACACCCTCTCAATTTAAGTTTACTAAGATTGTTAGTTGAATGGCGATTTCGGCACTTAATCGAAAATATGAGTTTCCTTATAAAGTTACACAGGAAAAACAAGGTTTTTATCCAAAAATACGAATTTCCTTTGCATGCGCTCCACGTTACAGGCTTTAAGAAGTAAGACTCTGGGGTTAAAAGATGCAGGCTTCAAAGATGTATGGTAAAGCGCAGCAGATCCACACAATTAGATACACAAAGTTTCTTCAATGGGGTATTAGTGAAGATAAGTACCAATTCATAAGGAGTAAAAATGCATGCCAAATTCAGTCAATGTCCAGGAACAAAATTAGAATAATGTTGAAGTAGATCAAAGAAGAGGATAATCATTAAATACAAAGTACATACCAGTCACAGAGCATCATGTGAAAATCCTTAAATTCATTTATGAAATGTATACCAATCTCAGGTATCAACCAGGTGTGGAGGTTCTTGAAGTCTGTCCCCTGCACAGATATGTCCTCGTCGCCAATGTAAAGATGTCTCCAACACAGGAAATAAGTTGGTAGATCTTTATTTGTAGTAGAAGAGAAACAAGACCTCCAGCTTCATCTGCAACTTCAATGTCTGTTCATCTACTTCAAGAAGCAACCATTCCAAACTCCTAGCAACCACTTAACATTCCATTAGTAACACATCTCCACACTCTTCTTTCTACAACAGAAAAAATGCCTAATTCTAGAAGTTACCAACCGGATGATGTACAAATTGAAACTTGTTCCTCGAAGCAATGTTAAAACATTAGAACATGTTGGCCAATAATCCAGAGTTGAGCACAATATTTTTTGTGCCTCTTCTCTTTATATACAAGAGAGTTACAGGGAAACAGGTTTGTATGGTTATAGCAGACTGCATTCAGAAATAGAGAAAAGGAATAATTAAACACACTTATAAGACTGCATGTTTTTCTATCCACAGATGCTGGTGTTGCAGTGAGGATGGGATTTGCATCATGAAAATTGTTGATACAAACTCACGTACAAGCTGCACTCGAGTGGATGGACTTCTTTCCTGGTCTGAGGTTTCACATCAACAAATAAACACTGCACCATTGACGGAGAAGCACATTAGTCCCCTCAAGGATGACAGCTTAGCATATTTGAAAAACGTGACGGTTTATTAGCAGATTAGCAAAGTTACAAGCTAAAATCATTCCTTTAATCATCAATCAATGGCCATCACTTCAATGTATTGATCAGTAGAATTCAAATGGATTCAAATATAAAAAATACCAAGTAAAATTCTAAGAACTGTCAAAGAGCGAATTGAGCAAATTCAGTTTTTCATAAAGAGAGCATTCCCTAACATGCTATTCTGAAGGATTCTGAGAGTTTTCTGAGACAAGTCAAGCGGAAGGTGTCAGCAAATAGAGGCTCTACAAGGCAGAATAATATAAGGATGTAGTCAGGTAAAAAAGAATACATTTGCTGAGCAATCTAACTCTTTGAGCTGGGAGCAGAGATATCAGGCCGCAAGAGAATGTAAAGTGGCATCTGCCTCTAAATAGCTCAACAAAGCACAATTAAAACATAGCATTTTCAACAAGATGCAACACTCCTCATGGTTCTCAGGGAGAGTGGACCTATCAGAATCACACATTTGACAATAAACCATGTGTACACTTCTTCCCAGGCATCATACAATAGAAGGGTGCAGATGTGCGACATTGAGAGATATCTTGTAGCAGGGTGATACATAATGGTCAGCTAATCCTAGGCACATGTGTGGAAATTCCATATACACTCGGTACAGAATGCATATAGATAACATTTCTCACAGAAACCAAAACATTTACCACAATCGAATTAACTCAAACTACTATAGCTCAGCTCTTGAAATGGGACAAATAGAGAAAAAACACAGCAGCTAACGTAACGTGAACACATAAGAACTATAGTCAGTCTAAACATGAAAAGCACACTTTGAGTACGTCTCTGATGTGCAAACTAGTATATATGTTATGAAAAATGAAAAGTGGTGAAAGAGTGTTACCAATTGCCCCTCTGATGCCTCGGGGAGTCATCACACAATGCATCCAAAAGTCCCCCTGTGACTGATTTTAAAAGCCAGTTGTTGACTTCTGGTGTTTACATGTAGATTCCTCTAGAATCTTCAACTTATCATACAGAGGACTCTGCATCTCCTCAATCTCCACTTTTTCTCGCTTCCGTTTCTTCCCACTTCCCTTTGTCACTGATTCTCCTCCCTTACTCTTTTTTTTTATTGAGCAGAGCTAACAAGAATCATACAATACTTGCACTTGACAAATGCTGCGAACTTGATCCAAAATACAAAATATTGTTCATTAATTAACTAAACATATAAAGCAAAATCCATCATCAAATTAACAATCAACAAAATATTCCCAAATCTGCGAAAATGTCTTAATTGCCCCCACCCATTTGGCATACGATTCTACGAAATGCTTCATACATTTCATTTTCATAAGCCATTTCTCTAATTTTGTAAAATTAACAAACGAGCAACCAACATTAAAATAGCAAGAAAATGGCCCTCAGTTTTCAAGAGTAAAGCCTTCCTACTAGTTATCCCAAACAGAACAGCTTCTACTGTAGGTTTGTATGTGTTTTGAATCGGCCTACTAAAATATTCAAATATTTCCTCCCAAAATATTATTAATTTAGGGCAAGAGTAAAAATGTGCCACCATCCCCCTTCCAATAAGGTGCCACAATGAAAACAGCTATTTTCCACCTCTGGATACATTTTACTTAACGATTCTGAGATGTAGTATGCCATCCAGTGAGCAAGAAATGCCATTCACTTATAGTTTGCAACTCTCAATATCTCGTTACCTGTAGTTGATATCTTTTGCCATTCTTGATAAGAAAAAGTACATTGAGTTTGAGCTGCGACTTTCTCCAAAATTTTTAAAACCTGTGGGGATTCGTCTTGGGAGCTCATTAAGCGATACCAGTTACCCACTCCAGTCAACTTCGAAATTTACAGTGCAGTGGCAATTTTGCCTGGGGTGGTATTGAATATAAGATTATATTTTTTCAAAAAATGAATAATTTGGATAAATTCAAAAAAGAAAGTTTATTATGACCAAGACATCTGGCCTGCACCTCTTCCCAAGTAATCATCCTGCCCTGTATAACAAACTAACTATCCCTAAACCAGAATCGTTCCATGGTTTCAACTGAGTGGAGTGGATATGTAAACCTAAATCTCTACACTCAGTTAATTTTAAGGGGAAAAAAACCCCGAAAAATCCTTTTATTTAAAAACAGTACGAAGTCTGTTTGAAAAATCCACTAACATTTTGTATCTTATTTTCTTTGGGAGTTTTGCTGTTTTAAAGAATGTGGGAACTTGGTTTCCGGCTTCTTGAATCATTTTATTAATGAAAAAATTATAGACCTGCTTCTGTTTAGATAATATACATGCTACATAGTCAAGAAATGATGATTCATAATATGAACGCATATTTGGAAGTGCTAGATAACCTAACCGAGTATCTAATTGAAAAAATTGGCAACTTAACTCTAGCTGCCTTTTTATTCCAAATAAATGATCTAATCATTGTGTCGATCCCTTTATAAAAAACGAACATTCACCTTAATCGGAATATTGGTAAAAAGAAATATAAAACAAGGTAAAATATACATCTTAATAAGTGCCACATGCCCTATTAAGGTTAACACCTTCGACGCTCATGACGAGCTGAGCTCATCATGAGCCACGACGCTCCGGTGCTCATGATGAGCTCAACTCGTCATGGCCCGTGGAACGCTCAGGTGCGGGGAGAATTCCCCCGCTGTGCTGAGCGTTCCACGGTAGCCAATGCACCTGTGACGAGCTCAGCTCCTCATGAGCCCCAGAGCGCCGGAGCTCATGACAAGCTGAGCTCGTCATGAGCATGGGGGCGCTGTGCGCGCCCCCCACCCCCCCAGCACAGCGGGGGAATAACCCCCGCAGCGAAGGGGCTAAAGGAAGATTGGTCCATGTATCAAGTAGTTTCTGAATCTTTATACGGGTGACTTCGTAATTCAGCTTAGCCAGCTGCCCATATTGGCCTGTGACATTAATCCCCAAATACCATATAAGATCTGTTGTTTCAATCCTTTTGACAGGAATTCAGACCCGGTATTTAAAATTAAAATTTCAGTTTTACTTGGAATAATTTTATAACCCCCTATTTGTTCGAATTTCCTGAATTCTACCATTGTTAACTGCAGGTTTGATTTTTCAGGGGACAATTACAGAATGGCATAAACAGCAAAAAGTTTTAATTTCGCCATTCCGTCGATCGGGGCTTTAATATACCTATTAGCTCATATTTTAATTGCTAAAGGCTCAATAAAAAAGTAAATAAAAGGGGTGAAAAGGGGCAGCCTTGCCTAGTCCCACGCTTAATGTCGATTAACCCTGTTTGGGCCGGATGTATGACGTTACAACGCATACTTTTACAACGCCTACCTTTACAACGCGGTTTTTACCACGCATACCATTACAACGCATGGCGCTTTGGGGTGCTGGATAGTGAATAGTTTAATTTACTATTCCAACTCCAGTCCCCGTGGATAGTAGGGAAGGTTATTGGATAGTAAATTAACCTATTCCCTATCCTAGAGCGCCCCCAGAGCAATGCGTTGTAATAGTTTGCGTTGTAAAAGTTGCGTTGTAATGGTAGGTCGTTGTAAAAGTTTCGTTGTAAAGGTTACATACCGTTTGGGCCCCATTAACTATTATCTGGGCCTGCTCCCCATGATAAATATTTTGAAGCATGGTAATTACTAGAGACAGAATCTCAAATCTAAAAAGTGCATAAAATAAAGTATCCCAATTAACTAAATCAAAAGCGTTTTCTGCATCTACCATCATGATGCAGGCAGGTGTCTTATTAACGTTGAAATAATCTAGAGCTTGTATCAAGAAATGAGTATTTGATGTCATCATACAGCCCGCAATAAACCCCTTTCATCATAGTGAATTACTTCCTTAGCCGCTAAAACAAAATGCTGGGCCCAGATCTTCATAAGAACTTTATTGTCAGCATTTAGAAGACTGATCAGTCTAAATGAATTGAGATTATTAGATGGTTTACCCTTCTTTACAAAACTAATTACTGTCGCCCTTTTGAATTCTGAGGATAACCTCCCACCAGTTTTAATATGATCAAATAATTTTTTCAGAAATGGGGTCAAATCCTTAACAAAGGTTTTATAGAATTCGTTTGGAATTCCATCTTCGCCACAGGCTTTTACCCCTGCCAAAGATTTAATAACAGCCGATATCTCAGCCTCTGTAATTTCCTTCTGAAGCTGCGTTGCTACACTCTATGATATAGTTGGTAATTGAAGTGAAGCAAAATACTTGTGGATCATATCCGGATTAACTGAATATTTTGTGGTATATAATTGTTGAAAATGGTCGACAAAGAATTCAAGCAATGTCAGCTCTGTCAGTTGCTATTGCATTAGTTTTTGGATGAATTATAATTATTTCTACAATACCGGCGTATTCTTGTCGAGCCCTAGTAGACCAAGCTAGCATCTTTCCAACCATTTGGCTTTCTTCATGCACCTTCTGCATACAGAGCTATTTATTTCTTCTAAAACAAAAAAGTCTCTAAATGCCTTCCTGGCCTGTTCCAACTGACCCCAAGATGAAGAGCCTACAAATTTAGAAGCATTGTCCAACGACTGCTGAAGCTGTGCGATTTGTCCTAGCCGTACCCTGGTTTTCGTGGCGGAAGCAGCTATCATCTGTCCACGGGCCGTAGCCTTAAAACCACCCCAAACAGAAAAAATATCAGCTGTCCCTTCATTAATTTTAAAATAATCGAATATCCAGTGTCTGAACTAATCAAGCCACTATGAATCTTGAAGGCGAAGGCGGTCCATCTGCCACTTGGACCTGCTCTTTTTAGATATACCAATTTCTATATCGGCCTGAACATATGAATGATCGGAAAAAGCGGTGGCGCCAATGCCTGTAGCCCTAGGGACAGTGAACGTGAAATCAATAAAAAGTTGATTCTGGATGCAGTCTGATGCTGACGTGAGGAACACGTATATTGACGAGCTGTCTCCTCCCTTACTCGTTGAGCCATTTCTTCCACTCATCATTCTAATCCACCTTAGAGAAATAAACAAGAAAATGGTTAAAAAAACAATGATTAATATAAGGCTAAAATAGACCATAATAGTCCATTTCTGATGACACTAAGGCAATTGTCAACTGCAGAAAAACCTTTCCCTATTTTCTCCCAGGCAACAGTTTGTCCTAATCTTTGTAAATACAAGAACTATCAATAAAATAGTTAATCTCACTATTACTGCTACGACTTCTAGGCACATAAGTACAGCACTGATGGACGCATAATATGCGGCAGACTCGGCTGTCTTTGCAAGTAAGACATCGAAAGCAAGCCTGATCTATAGAACCATGTAAAAATAGTGGATAACACACCAGCAGTGTTGGTTGCAGGACAGTGAACCAATGTAGATAAATTACCAATCTTAGGTCATTCAATATTACTCTTACAGAAGTAATTATGGTACCAAAGATGTCACCAACTAGTTGCAAGGCACGCCACTTGTGTCTTCCATGAAGTGCTACTCCCTTGTTATCAAATCTATATTATCTACGTGGTAAACCTTAGGAAACACTAACAATAGGCAGTGGCTGTATATCCAATTTGCAGGAAACTGAAAATAAGCATTCTTTCTGCACACAAGTTAAACTCCAGGAATACATGGTTCCTTTTAACTGGGCACTTATTCTCCCAGAACTTCAAATCTCTGCTTACATTCACTCCAACCCTTCATCTGAGGGTTTCTAATCTTCTCATTTCTCCTCATAAAACAAAGATTTCCATGCTGTTGTCAATTCAAACTTATCTTTGGGTGTATTCCAGAAATCATTAGTTCTTCTTCGTCCTTTTCCTACTCACCCACGGTTCCGTTCTTTGCTTTTAACTCTATTTATTACCTTCCGTCCTCAAATTCTTCAGTAAATATCTTCTCAGATTTACGTCATCTTTCTTTATGAGCACAGGGAATACCAGCCAGTGTTGGAGTCCTAAAGAAATGCCATACTGTATCCATATAGCCAACATTATATTGAGGTTTCAAATGTTTATACAGAGGCATCTGATTAAAGTCAACGTTTGAAAAACAATATTCAAAAGGGAATTGAGGATAAAGAAAACTAAGACTTTCACTACATGACAAGAAATATGTAAGAGATAACTGCTGGTAGGCCACTGTGTAGTAATAAGTCCACTTCTGATAAGGGTTCCAACATTTAGTTTATTTGTCATAAGTATAACAGGTGCTCCCAGCTTGGCGGCAGTCTCTCACAATGAACATTCCAATGCGCTCTTGTGAAGGCAGAGCGGACTGTACCAGGAGGGTAGATAGTAGAGGGGGGTTAGAGAGAAAGAGGGAGGTTACAACACACCTTCCCCTCTAAGGAGAACGAGAGGAAAGGAAAACGGCGCCCCAGGCTGGCGGGAAAGGAGGGAACAGAGACGAGAGTGGGAAGAAAGGAATGGGAAGAGAGAGAACAAGGGGACAGGAAAAGAAGTAGAGGAAAGAGAACAAGAAAGCTGGGTTTGCATCAAAGAACACATTAAACCTTGAACTGTAAAACCATCACGTTACCCTCAGAGTAGGGTTGACACGAGGTAGACCTGAGCATTAGGTTCCTCAAGTCCTGCAGGATCCGTAATGGGCCCTGGCCTTTCTCCCTGGAGATGAGCACCCTGGGTGCTACCATAAGTGTAGCAGGTATGCCGGTCCTTAGAAGTCCACTCCTGCCAAATCGTTTCTATCCTCTGCATGGTAAGTCTCAAAGCATGGATAAGGGGCAGGAAAGGGTGAAACCTGGCTTATTTTTCTTAGGGTCCTCTAAGTGTGAACAAGAAATACAGTTTATTCCCCCCTTGAGTTGAGCAGTTTTAAACTTTTCTTTCCATACCCCTCAAGGGGGTGTATAGGTAATAACGCTGTTTTCTTCCTTGGGCAGGAGCTGGGGCCCGATCACACCCCGCCTGCTCCCTCTGACAAGATAAGACTCTCTCTCAATGTCGTCCTCGGTGACTGGTCTGGTCCCTCTTCTACCCTCCTTACCTTGGCCAAGGGCAGAGTCCAGACCTTTATCAAACTCCATATCAACAGCTCCAGAAAATTAACATCAGTCTCTGCTGACCATAGTCTGTCATTCTGCTCCCCTCCTTGACTCCCCAGGAAGAACTCTGTAGTGTTTCTCGGGCCATGACGCTCCTGCCTGCTACAAGAATTTATCGAGTGGACCCTTCTTCCCTGTCAAGCCTCTTAGTGGGAGACCTTTTGACATTTTCAGCATTTCCCCACTATCACTCACAATCTTTCCACTGTAAGGCCTTTGAAAGTATTCAGCTTTCTCCTCACTCTTATCCTCCGACAAACTTAAGTCCCTTTCTCTTTTCTGCCCACCATAGTCCCTTGTTTCAGTCCTGAACTCAACCGGTGTGGTGCTTTGCCTCGTCTCCCTGCACTTAAAGAGGTTACTCCTACATTTCATTTTTTCTCGCTCATTCCTTGCGTTGGCTGTGCGTTCTTCCTTTTTCTCGAATTCTCCGTTTTTCACAGCTTCACTTCCTCTGTCTTTTCTCTCGCATTTCTTACGTAATTCTCTTTCATCCACCCAACTTTTGTGCATTTCAAGTTTCTTCCCTATTTTGTCCTTTGCTATTTCTTTTTTTTCTCCTTTACTGTTTGCAGCTCCTCGAAAAACTACCGATCCTTTTGACGGGAACATGCGAGCAACCCTTGTTTCACCCTTGGTTGCATCCGTGCCAATTGCTCTCCCTTTAAAAGCTTCCTCACGCCCCGGACTGTGGAGATCTGTATCTCCTTCCTGTTCACGTTTGTCATCATATTCCTCCATCATTTTGGTCTTGGGCTCAGACGATGTGGTTCTCCTCAACATCCCTTTGTGACTGAATTGGATACTCTTACATTTTATCCTCTGCTGCTCCTTAGCTGAACTAATTTTGCTTTCTCCCATTCTCTCGGATTCTCCTTTACCTTCCTTTTTTCCCTCACTGTTTTTTCTCACATGTTTATTAACTTCTTTTCTATACTTTATATTACTTGCAGTTACTTCAATAACACCCAAGTCCTTAGATGTCAACGCACGAGTCTTCAATACTTCACTGTTTGTTCCCTGCATGCCTTGGATCTGTGCCAGCTCACTCACGTGTTCTTTTCTTCTTCCATAACTTGATGCTTCCAATTTCTTTTGCTTCTTCCACCCTGACCTGGTGGGTCCTCTTTCCGTTATGTATCTGGTACTCCACGTATTGTTTTCCTTGTGCATTAATTCCATTACTTTGTAACCTATAGCGTTAATGTCCTCCCCTGTGTACCTTTTTAAGGATATGTTGGCCTCTTTGAATTCATCTCCATTCTTTTTTTTATCAATGTCTCTTTTCCATTCACTCTTGTTTACCGACTCATGGCGTGATCCTGAAACTAAGATCATATCCGTCCCTACTCCACCTATAAGGATGGTGAACTCCGGGTTTATTTTTCTAGTATTATCTTTCTCATGGCTAACCCTTCTTTCCTTGCTTACTTCTTCCTTTTGTACCTTTACCAACGAGGCTTGTTTCTTATATTCCTCCCACGCACTCTCGATGTCTTTATTCACATTTCTGACGGACCCTTTCGTGTAAACTTTTTCCATTTCGTGGTACTTTTTCCGTCTTTTAGAGCTTAAGCTGTAAAGTAATACTTCAGCCTTTTCCTCCAGTAAAAGGAATACTTCCTCTTCCTCTACGACTGTTATATACTCTTTCCACTCACTCCATTCTGTAGTGTTAATTTCATCCACCTCCCTAGACAGCACTGGTGGCGGAAAATTATACCTTAGACACCACTCCATGTTGGATGCACCTCTAGCTCTAGGAATTCACGTGAAGAGGTGATATCCACCACCCCAGAAAGGTGGCGGTGCAAGTGCGCTTTGTAGAGTTCTCAGTCTCCCTGAGCAGATTAAAAGTAATGCGCAGGACGTGGGCACTTGTGTTCTTAACGGGGCAGAAGCATTCCTACTCCACCTACTGTTATCACTTCTTGGCTCCCTAAAATCGCTAAATATGCCTTGCTCGTGCCATTGGTAGGTTTAAGGCCCTTGTAAATCCACGGACACAGATACCCAACGGTTACGTGTCCCTTCCAAGGCAGGCTGCCTAAACTCTGTAGAGACTCCGCTGCAAGGGTTCGTTGAACTCCCTGACTCTTTGCAATCTTCTAACACCGCTCCCCTGCGCCACATCCGTTCCGTTTCACACGTGGCCACCAGGGTTAACTCCCTTCCTTGATCACCTCAGATGATTTATCCAGCTGGACGTGCTGCCACAGTTAATCTTCAATAACTGGAACGAAAGCTCGCTACTCTCTCTGTTCCTCAGATATTTCCTCACCCAGCTCAATTCACTGCTGATCATCCGATTTTTCCTCACACAGCTCCGTTCACTGCTGCCGTACCTTTCATAGAATTACAACACTGTTCCGTTTCACTCGTGACCACAGGGGTTATCTCCCTCCCTTACTCAACTCGGTTAATTAATACCGCTAAACGTGTTGCCACCTCTAATCTTCACTAACTGGAACGAAAGCTTGCTAAACTCTCTCTGTTCCTCTGATATTTCCTTACACAGCTCATTTCACCGCTGCCGTTCAATTTCATAAGATTACAGCCCGCTGTGTTACACTCCACACTCCTCACGATGTCACTTAAGCTCGACGATCCCGGATGGAAACGAGCGTGCGTTGACAAATATAGCCCTCAAGGTGGCAGTGCGGCGCGGCGCCCGCTCAGCTTGAAAGCTGTGGTAACTGACACTCGCGCCTGTCAAACTTTAACTGTTAGCCTCAATTCAATTCTCCTCCACATCAATTTCATAGGTACACACCCTTGAATTATGCCAAAAAGTCACTGTGCTTCCGACAGGGTAATATTTCCGGGTAATATTTCATCCAATGTTTACCACACTAGTCCTTCCTTTGTTATGCAGAAAATTACTTGAATAATTAAATAACCTCTCAGTTCAAGGAGACTCGAAAACCACTCGCAGCTTTTCCCCTTAAGACTGTTGTCTCATATGTTCCTCTAGAGAAAGACACCCACCTCAAGATGTCGTACCTCAACTTCCTCCGGGGTGTGTTATCCAGCCGACTGCTTCCCTGGTTGAGACGGCTTATCAGCTCAGCCTTGGCATCCAATCAGTAACCCTTATGGTAGAAGACTGCCTCACGTTTATCTCCGGGTCCGTATTGGTAGAAAACCCAGCTACTGTTGGAGTCCACTTGACATTGAAAAAAGACCGTGCCCGAACCATACAGCACTAGCCGTCCGGCAATATTCTTCCACAGCAACAACAGCAGGTATAACGCCTCACACGCTTTCCCCAGCGTCTTCTTTCTCAGTGGTAGCAGATCCGTTTCCCGCTACCGGAGAACTTCTTCACTGTCGCGTCCCAACCAACTGTCCCGGCGATGCCTCCTGCTGCTCCTGGAACGCTACTTCCACCACCGCGGGATGCCGCCAAGGGACCAGGTCGCCGTCGCCAGTCAGACCTTACACGAGGAGAACGTTCCTCTTTTTTCCACACGGCACCGGCTCACCTTCACTGAGGCCTCACACCCGATTCGGGAATCTCACGTTCCCCCCAAGGGAACACCTCAACGATTACCGCCTGGATACCGCTACGTCTGCTGAACAGTTATCTTCAATCATCAACTGGTGAGTCTCCCTTATCAATTCAAAGCTCCGCACAAGCATCACATATCCAGGGGGGAAAGCACCTTACTGACCCTGGCTCAGCATCCCGTCCTCGTCGCCATAAATGTAGTAATAAGTCCACTTCTGATAAGGGTTCCAACATTTAGTTTATTTGTCATAAGTATAACAGGTGCTCCCAGCTTGGCGGCAGTCTCTCACAATGAACATTCCAATGCGCTCTTGTGAAGGCAGAGCGGACTGTACCAGGAGGGTAGATAGTAGAGGGGGGTTAGAGAGAAAGAGGGAGGTTACAACACACTGCTTCTGCAGTGAATGCAGGTACGTATGTGCATATATAGCAATTATAAACCCACTAACATGCAAGCCTTGAAAAAACTAAGATAATAGGCAATACAGTTAATTCCACATTGGTTTGGTGCATAAATTAGACACCATATTTACTTCAGAGTCAGACTTTAGGGAACAAACAAAACAGGAAGCAAAGGCAAATTCTATTTGTCGTCTTCTATTTGTGGAAAATCACCAAAACATTGATTGGTTCAGGGATGAATATATATGTTCAATTATCTTCAAAAGTTATCTCTAACGTCAACTTCTTCTAAAATGCCAACTATACTCTTCTGCTGTAGCCTGAGCTTCATTGGTTTCAACATGGTTTCACTTAATTTTCACAGGTTTTTTGGATTAAGTCAGACAAAGAATAAAAACTCAATCAATCATTCAATGTTCACTATGGTAGCCCTACTCACAGAGGTTTTTCAAGCACCTTTCATTGATGCTCAGTCTCATGATTTCTCAAATCAGGCTCACTCACAGCAAAATATGTTTGTTCAGGAGCGGAGTACCTTCAACTTGGCACTTGTGTTCTCTTTGATCTTCTGTCTACTGGCTGTTCAACATCACTGTCACTTTGCTCACTTGTCTATGTCTCTTTGTTGACTGTTTCCAGCATATGCTTCTCTGACACAAAAGCTCTCAGTGATTCACCACAGGCTCAGCTCTGGTCTCTGGTAGACTTTGATATACTTGTACACACTCTTCACTCCCCTCTGGTCATTCAGGAGGTTAACTCTGCGACCCACTAGTCATGGTCATCACTTCTTCACCAACTTTTCTTGGGAGGGGCCACACCAGTGGGGCTTTATGCAACTTTTTTTTTTTTAACAGAGTTTTATATAGCGCGAACTAGACCCGAACTGAATCGGGTATCAGAGCGCTTTACATAGCATCAGTTACGTTACATGAGGACACGCATTCATTTTAGCCACGGGGAGATTAAGTGATTTGCCCAGAATCACAGGAGGTTTTTTGGCGTCGTTACCGAGACTCGAACCCAGATCCCCAGGTCCAAGGTTGAGCGCCCTAGCCGTTAGGCCAGCTCCTCTCCCCAACTTTCCTTGATGTGTTTCTTCAGGGCCCAATCTCTTGGATTTAAATCATGAAGTTGCTCTTGTCTAAGAAGTTGCCGCCTCGACCTGATGGGAGACAGAATGCACTACATCAGCCAATCCTTTGCAGTAGTCAAGAACCGTATCATCTGTAGTATTCACAAGTGTGCATGCATTCATGGTGGGTAGTCATTCATGGTGGGTAGTCTCATGGTTCACCCCATGAGGATCTTGCCGAAAAACAGTCATGCCCTCTGATCAGGAGTGCTACAAAGACTCATCAGCACCAAGAGAAGGGCACCAGGCCACTTGAGAGACGCGGACGCACACACTTTGTTCATCCGATCCACTATACCAGTTGCCTCAACTCTGTAGCCCTGCAATGGAGCCTTTGAGCCACTTGAAGGGCTAAGCACAGCATGTGCATGATCTCATTATTAAAACGAGTTCCACAGACTGACTCCAAAGAAATCAGCCGGCCAAAACAAGGGACAACTCTCTCAATAACAGCTTGGTCACAGTGAAACTGTAATTTCTCCTTGGGTATGCCTCCACCCAACTTAAAAAGTTACTCACTACAATTATGATAGAACAGAGCCCATTGCAGATGGGCATTTCAATAAAATCAAGTTGCTTACAATTGAAAGGACCACCTGATCTCCCTTTATGGCTCATTGTTACAACTGATCTTCTACCCGCATTTAACTGTTTGCAGGAGACACATCCATGACACAGATTCTCAGCTATAACACAGAAACAGGGATTAAACCGGTGTAATTTAAACACGTGCACCATTGCATCTATCTGTATATGGGTTAAGCCATGAAGATGCATAGCCATTGCAGGCAAGATAGCGTCTGACAGGGCAGGTCTCCCGCCTGTTGAAATCCAGTTCTCATACTGATCCTTCATATAACCATATATGTGCCATCCCTCCTGGTCACTTTTCGAGACTTCTTCCACAAAACTATTGAACTCTTCCCACGTACCAGCAACAATCAACCAAAGGCTGGTAGTGATATAATTTTCATAATAATTTTAATGGTCTCTGTTCAATGTGAAAGACACAAGTGTAGTATCTCGCCATCTCATCCACATAGCAGTTGCCAGCAGTCACAAGTCGTATCCATTCTTGTGCGCTACACATTTGACAACCGCTATGTCAGAGGACAACTGTAAAACCTCCAAAAGGTCTATAACATAGATTCCATTTCGAATAAGGGAGACGGGGGAGGCCAAGAAACCCCTCTGGGACCACAACTGTCCGAAATCATGTCAAACCTGTATTGGCTATTGGTGTAAAGGGTGACTTTCAAATTGTTATCGAAACAGCAAGCTCTTGTAAGAGCAATTAGTTCAGTCACCATTGCAGAAGTGACATTACCTGAAGAGGAGTCTTTCACTACACCCTCTAAGCAGCTTTCATAACTCCTTGTCCATCTCCTAAACAATAGCCGTCTACAAACAACATAGGCTCTTCCAGAGGGACATCTCGAATGTTGGGTCTTGGCTTGGTACAAAATTCTGTAACGTCAAGCCAGTCATAATCAACCCGTCATCATTTTCATCAGTCACTGACAAATGCAACAGTGTAGCATGGTTGAGACATGTGTCTTCAGAGTGATTTTCTTTGTGGCAAGGATCAGATGCTCATGATGTTCGTCATGTGTTGTGTTTGAATGCAGGTGAGCGAAATCTCAATAGAATAGGGAACCATAAATTTAAGGGGTTATCTCATAACTATCCCCTTACATTACTGAATGCTGATTCCAACTGTGGCCAATGCCTTTAGGCAACCGGGCAATGCTGTGGCTGCCGGATCTAGTGTGACAATAAAATAGGTGATAGGCTGTTTAGAATTACTAAGGGTCTGTGTTAGCACAGCAAGGGCACACCCATCCTGCCCACTGTAGTACAAACAACATAATTTTTATAATCAGGCATCCCTAGAGCTGTGGCTTAGCTTGAGGAAGTAACTCATGCATTCATTTTCTCAAGTAGCAAATCAGTGAAATGTGTAGGTCTCTGTAGAGACTTTGCCCCTGGAGAAAAGTTGTGAATCTGCTAATGACAAAGCCCACGGTTCTCAGAACCAACCTGACTTCCCTTTGTGTTGTATGGCAGAGATTCTTTCATGAGACACCTTCCTATCCCCTTTCTCAATATGCTGCACCAAATACAGCACAACTTTCCGGCAGCATCACAATTTTGTGAGGGACACTTTATGTTCATTCTCAGCCACATGATTCAATAAGGTTATGTTGTTTATCTGCATGCATCTTACATTGTAAACCCCACTAATAGGTCGTTGATAAATTGAACCAGGACGGAGTTGCATGGCAATTGCAATGTCTCATCACCATGCCATAGAGTCACCATCGTATGGTTAACAACACCTTCAGGATGTTGCTAACTGCATGAGGTTGACTAAGACCACTATATGTCTAATATGGGTCCTTTTGCACAGAAAGCACTCTTTTTGATCTCTGCTGCCTTGCTGTCCCAGTGCATTGATCCAGATAATCCAATTGTGTTAGTAGGAAAAACGAAGTGCTGGTGTCTTCTGAGTGGTTTAAACCATGGCACTCATTACCAAGAAAATGGCATTACCACACATTTGTTTTGGCTCTCCTATGTATTTATTCCTTGCCCCACAAATAATATGCTGTTTGCCACAGTTTAATAGTCTAAATGATTGTGGCCAAGCCAGAAGCGTTCCAAGCCTGGGGGTAGATTTCCCACATGGGAGACTTACCGCCTATTGTCTTCAGGAAGCTGTCAAGAAATTATAAGAATTACTCTATGGCAGGAGAGCATCCCAATCCTACCCATCTATGGCAGAAGGCCATCCTCACCCTGTCAATACAAGCAAAGAGATAAGAGTAATGCACATACCGAGGACACTTCTCACAGAGAATTAACAGCAGGGAGTATACATCAGAATCGAGAAAAAGCCAGCATAATACAAAATATGTACAGAGATATCAGGTTGGTAACTTCTGAAAAGCAAGGAGCTCAATAGAAGGTATGACAATCATTACATTCATGGCCAGTACAACCACAACAGAAGGAATTAAACATAGTAGGTAACCAGTACAAAACATTGGTTACAGGATGAACTATGCAGCTTCTATTGATGTTCTTCAATCAGTGTGAGCATAGCTGAGCAGAAGACGAACACCAGTCCTAGCATCTCATGGCAGTGGTACTGGGAAAACGAATCTCTAGTCAAGGTCTATAGCCACTACAAGCCAGTAAAGGGACAGTGAATGAAGCTGCTTTGTCATGGGTGCATGAGATTCCTTGGGAACTCCCTACTTATCACTTTTCACAAGTGAAGCTGTCAAACGTGCTATCACTTTCTTATATCAATTGGGGCGAGAAGGAAAAGGCTAGGATCTTTTCAGTTTCCTTGTAGTCAGTACCAAAAAATCAATAGGGGGAGAAAGGATCACTTGTCCTGAGTAACCGGGATTTTATATTCTCATCGTTTCCTGTTCCGATAAAAAACCCTCCTTCACGTACCAAGGCTCGGTGGCGGTATATCTTGATTATCCTGTGGAAAAGTAAATTTTGCCATGTTCTGTGTCCCTACGCCTCATCCATCATATGTTATGTGTGCATGATCAATATGCATATGTTATTCCCCATGTCTGATTAAAGACGCAATTACAGTTGTGTCCACCTCTAGTATGTTAGTTTCTAGTCCTCGTGAATACTACGAATATCAGGCCTATGTAAGTAATGTTGCCACGTTTCTCAGTGTGCACGTTATTCAATTATAAAGTCCCCGTTTCCAGGCCTCAAAAGGGCCCGGACCACAGATTCAGCTCCTGTCTCCTGAAAGCCTCGCTGAGGAGCGATACAGCCCCCACCTGTATCCTCGACCCTTCACTCACTTCCTGCCTTGCAGTGCCCGGTGCACCCCGGCTCTGCCTCTGAGTCTGCCAAAAGTATGTTATAGTTCCAGTTATCAGTTCAGTCCTCCTCCTCTGCATTCCTAAGCTACTGAACTGCATCAATAGTTTCCGTCATTGTCTAGCCTTCTCGTCTCCATGTTAGAGAAATACTGTATTTAATGGTCATTTAATATTCTTCACGCACTACATGTAGAATAATGCATGGTCCAGTCTTAGAGTCAGGTTAGCCTCTCCCCTCATGACTTCTAGTTTATATCAACATGTTCCCTAAACATTAGATACCAGATAGGGTTTAGGTACATGTCGCTCCGACCCTCCAGACTCTAGTCTCTGCTCCTAGCACAGAGTTCGTAGCCCCCAGCTTCTCCTAGTAACACGTCATTGCCAGTTTTCGCGCACCATTAGGTTAGAGGTCCCGGCTCCTTAGGTAGCCCCCTCCAAAGTTTCCGCCCATTCATGACATATTCTGTTACGTTTTGCATCACATGTCTAAGTAAACTCCTAGTTACACCTCTTATTTCTCTTATCTCTCGCGACTGCTACGCGTCACGCCTTCTACTCCACCTACTGTTACGCCTACTGCAATGTAATGCTATGTGTTTGCACTATGTATATAAGTCAATGTTTTGTTATTAAATGTTAGCGCGCTCATCCCAGACCAAGCCCCGGCAGCTGCTGGGCCCCAGTTGTCCTGCTGGGCCTTATTGTCCTATTCCCATGCAGGTTGTCCTGATCCTGTCCTTATGCTGTAATAAACCTGCAGAAACTCCTACTACCTCGAATCTTGACTCTTATTTATTGAGCTATCTGTTATGCTATAAGTCTAGTCAAAAATAGGGTATTATTTATTTATTTACCACATAATGGCGCCCGAATAGGGACTTGCCCTTTCCCCACGCGTCGGTGAAGCCACGCCGACCCCCTGACCCTCTGCAGTCGTGACGGAACCATACCGGCCAAGTGCAGATATTTCTGCTTCAAGTATCCCTCAGGCCCACGGAGGAGACGGAGGAGGCGGTCCAGCATCCGAACGAGACGGTGGAGGAACGCGGCGAGTCCCGACCAGAGCCCAAGCCGAGAGTCCAAGGTCCGAGGTATCCGGAGGCCCACCCGTAACTAAAGTCCGAAGTCCGAAGTTCTCCGTCGTAGTCCAGTCCCGTCCGAGGCCTTCCGTTCCGTGCTGCCCGGTGAGTACCATTGCTGGGGTAGTGTCTAGACAGGGTCAGTCTAAATTGACTCCTGGTCCGTGGGTTGGTGGTACCCAAGCCCACAAACGAAGTGTTCACCTAGGTGGATACGGGTCTTGATGCGTTCCTTTATGGGACCGGTATGTTCCGTACTGTTACAGCAGTGCATCCAGTAACTCTAGTCTGTTCCGTTCTCGAGAATTCTGTTCTGTTTCTGTTTTCAGTATTTTCAGGTAGTATTCTGTTCGAACTGTTATGTTATGATATTGTTTAATGTATTTCCAATGTCGTGGTATGCCTGAATTGTTTTCCCAATTGTTATTGTTTTTCGTGTATTGTATTGTGTTCCGATTCAAGTTTAGAATGCCGCTCTTTTCCAAGTTACGTCAGTTAAAAACTAGAAAGGGTCTGCTGGAAGCAGCAGTTCCTGTTCCGCCTAGGGACAGTCCAGGTCACTTTATGTATCAGAAACATGGCATAAGCGCCATATTGTATCTAGATTTATGGGTAGAGTATACCAAACAGTTAGAAGAAAAGTATAGATGGCCCGTATCGGGTACATGGGATGCCGAATGTATCATGCGAGTAGAAGAAGCATTATGGAAAAAGAAAGCCAGACAGTCACAGAAAGATGCCATCGAGTTATGGCGTAAGGAAGCGCATAGAAGAACGGAAAAGGAAGTCAGAAAGTCAGAGTTAAGTAGAGAATCCCAAGAACGAGCCCAAGAAAGAGAATTAATCGAGATAGGTGAACAAGTCAAAGTCGAACAGTCAGACAGACAGAGGCATGCCCTTATTAAGGGTATGTACCCTCTCCTTGCCGAAGGCTTGCCAAAAGCGACCCCAGAGGCACCCAGTAATTTCCCGCCACCACTAGTTCCGACCAAGCTACGTCACAAACCGACCGCAGCTGATATTTTTATTTCATCCTATTTGGACGACACAGTTCCAGAATATGCAAATCCAGTTCGCGCTCCATCTGTCCCTGTAAATCAGGCACTTCCCGTTCCTCCAGACACCGGAGTACCTGTTACGGTACCCCCGGGTCAGCCTGCCATACAAGTTCAGCCCACGTTACAATTACCGACCCTGCAAGCACGAAGAATGTCAGTCGACGATTCTAGTCTAGGGGCCGCAGGAGGAGGTCCTCCTCAAACCCCGCCGCCACACAAGCGTTTATCAGCACTCGAATTACATGCTCAAGCATCACAGCGTACTCCTAAAAGTAATAAGTCTGTTACAGAAATCAGACAAGCCCTTGCCGAATGTGTCTATGACACAGTCCCAGGCGAGTATAATATGGTTTTATATTCCGTACGCGTAAGAAGGGTGACCGAGTATCTAGTCACCTTACCAAATATGAAAGAAGATCTAGACAGAATATATCGTTTCATCCGTACAGGGGATGATCCAGAAAGTATTGGCGAGATTATGTCTCAAAGGAAAGCCGAGATTCAGCTCATGATATTAAAGTTCCTGATCAATTGTCTAGTAAGAGAACAAGATTACCCGTCTAAAGATCCCGCCGAAATGAGAATCCTAACAAGGTGGAGTGATAATATAGCCGAGGGTAAGCACAAGACCATTAGTGCCATGGAAAGTATGTACAAGAAAATTCGTAAAGAAATAATAAGGTTACACGAACAGCGTAAAGCAGCACAAGTAAGCGAGAAAGAAAGTATCTCTGATCCTGAAGAGGAAGACGAGAATCCCGCCAGAATAGCGTATGTAGGAAAATCCAGATTTCCAGATCGCCATTTACGTCCAGAACCTAAGTCTATTTTTCATCATCCAGCACCAGAACGAGGCTCTTTAGAGCAAGTATTTCAAGCTACCGATCACATTCTGAAATCACGAGTCGGTTATAGCGAATTAAGTACCATGCACGAACAAGAACTAGCCCGATCAGCAGTCCGATGGATTACTGATTCTACCACTTTTCCAGACGAAATAGTGGCACAAATGTTTCTGAAACTGCCCCCAGCCGAGCAACGACTGGTGGGTATGTATATGATCCAGCACCTCATTACCCTGTATGAGGGTCAACATTCTGATCCAGGCCCGTTACATGATATCCTGAACGAGTTACTCCAGTACAGATGGAGAGGTCTAGGTACCGATTTAATTAGTGTCATTCTAGAACAGCGCCACAAGTATAGAACGTTCCTGAACCCGCATTTTGTTCATGTCTCACCCCCAGAAAGTAAACCATTCTACATAGACAGACAGAATCCGCTACGAGAAGTCCACCCAGTCCAAGGGGCGGGTGGCGTAATGCAACGAGTGTTTGTATACACTCCGATATCAAAGATGGAACTTCTTGAAATGAAGAAATTAATCCCCTGTCATGACAAAGATCCAGCAGGGTTCCATAGAGAATTAAAAGACATGCTCCGTATGGGAGAATACACTTACCCAGATATCATTAAAATGTTAAAGGTCCTGCTACCCGCAGGGGTGTATGAAAAGTTAAAGGAAAAAGAATGGGAGGTGGGAGAGAAAAAGATCGATTGGGCAGCTCTAGAAGCTGAAGACAAGGCACGAGTACCAGGTACCGGTCTTGGAGATAAATGTAAAGAATTACCAGAATTATTGATTCAAGTTTTACCCAGATTACTGACAACTAGGAAAGAAGACTGGGATGCAATCTCAGCCTGTAAACAGAAACAAGATGAGGATATTAGTGATTTTTATTCTAGATTTGAGAAATGTTTCAGTATTAACAGTGGTCTCAAGACAAGTAGTGAGTCATACCCTCACCTTTTCGTTACCAAATTAGTCGAGAATTCAAGTCCACAAATTAAAAACCGAGTTTTGAAAGTCGAAAGCACCTGGCAAGCAAATACTCCGTCCCAGATGCTCCAGATGCTCCAGTATCACCAGAATAGAATCAGAGAAGAGCAAGAACACGAAAGAAAACGTATGAAAGACACGAAAATGAAAGTGCTAGTTGCACAATCTATTCCTCAAGACAGTCAGAAGAGAGGTCCGAATCAAGCCAGTCATCCTGCGGCTCCCGTTAAAGGGAACTGCAATTATTGTAAACAGCCAGGTCATTTTATAAACGAGTGTGCAGTTCTGAAACACAACATAGCTACTGGTAAGACTAAAGAAAGACCACGTCCGCCGAGACAAGAACAAGTTTCACAGACTCCTCAGTCACAGAATGCACAACAGACCGTTACAGTACCGCAGCCTATTGCTGCAACACAGCACGTTACATCGCAGATGTACCAGTATGCACAGTCTGAGTATCCAGAGTACCAGTCATATTCATGAAACAGCCTAGAGAGGGAGGTAGGCTTGCCTCTCATCGAGATTCCTGTAGATCAAGAGGGTCCCTATGTTCATAGTCAAGTATTAGGGAAAGACAGAAAGTTTTTGATCGATACAGGGGCAAGTAGGACCACAATTAGTCACGCCGAAGTACCAGGGGCTCCGCTCTCAGGCTCAAGAAATGTTTCCCTTGGATTTTCAGGAAAACCCATAGTTAATGAGATATCAAAGCCAGTTACTCTAGAAGTAGGTCCATTGTCCCGTACTACTGATCTGTTACTTACTAAGTCATGTCCAGAAAATCTATTAGGCATTAAGACATTGAAAGAATTAGGTGCAGTTATTTGCTGTTCCCCAGAGGGAATACGTCTGTTCCTACGTGACTTTAAGGGTCACTATGTATTACGAGATTTTGATTCCAGATTGTCTAATGTTCCGCAGCATCTATGGGCGCAAGGTCCAACTGATGTAGGTTACATGCAAATCACACCCTATCGTGTGACTCTCAAACCAGGTGTAGTGTTACCACGAATCAGGCAGTACAGACTGCCACCTGAGGCTGTAGCAGCCTTATCCAAAATTATTGACGAGCTCATGGCTCAAGGAGTAGTTGTAGAAACTGACTCCAATGTATGCAATTCTCCGATCATTCCAGTCATGAAACGTACTGATCCAAATGCACCCCCAGTATATCGATTAGTGATTGATTTACGAGAGCTTAATAAATGTATTATTCCTCAGTATCCAGTTGTCCCAGACATTTCTTCCCTGTTAACAGCTATTGATTCCGAAGCCATGTTTTTCACTGTTATTGACCTCAAGAATGCATTTTTTAGTGTTCCAATTCATCCAGACAGCCAGTTTCTTTTCGGATTTTGTTTAAATGGAAGGAGCTATATGTTTACACGCGCTCCTCAAGGTTTCACAGAAAGCCCTAGTATTTACAGTCAAGCACTCAAGAGACAACTAGACAACATTCACATGCCAACTGACACTGCCCTGCTCCAGTATGTCGATGATCTACTGATCACAGCCCGTTCTGAACGTGACTGCGAGCGTGCATCACTTACAGTTCTGTATTTTCTAGCCGAGATGGGGCACAAGGTGTCACCTTCGAAGCTTCAATTCTGTGTCCAGCAAGTGGTATACTTAGGACACTTGCTGTCCAAGAGGGGTAGGCAGTTGACACCCGACCGTATCCAGTTAATAGCGAGTCTTCCCCAGCCCAGAACCCAGAAGGAGGTACGTGCCTTTATCGGCCTTACTTCTTATTGTAGACAATGGATTCCCCAGTATGCATTCCTAGCCAAGCCACTGATACAGTTAACGACACAGGAGGCAGCCGTATCGACTGTCCTCCCTTGGACATCTGACCATACACTTAGTTTTAACGAGTTAAAGAAAGCCCTATGTCAAGCTCCAGTTCTAGCTACACCGAACTACAGTAAGCCTTTTACACTTTTCGTTACTGAACGTGAAGGTACAGCATTATCTGTCCTCACACAAGATCAAGCAGGTCAATACAAGCCCTGTGCTTATTTTTCGAGCACATTAGATCCAGTCGCCCAGGCGTTGCCTGCGTGCCTCAAGTCAGTTGCAGCCACAACACTAGCTATCAGACAAAGTGATTCCATAGTTTTAGGACATTCCCTGACAGTACAGGTCCCACATTCAGTAGAAGTTCTTTTAAACCGAACACAAACTCAGCACTTGACAATTGCACGTTTAACAGGTTATGAATTGACACTGTTCCAGCCACACATAGAAATTAGACGCTGCAACGTCCTGAATCCTGCTACACTGTTACCATCAGTTAGTTCAAATCCAGACACACATGATTGTGTGGAAGTAGTTAACATTACGACAAAGCCAAGACAAGACCTGACAGATATTCCGTTACCAGATCCTGACCTGACACTTTATGTGGATGGTTCATGTATGAGAACTAGTACAGGAGAACTAGTCGCCGCATATGCAGTGACTACTGACACTGAAGTTATTGAAACACACCGTATTGATACCCTGTCCGCTCAAGCAGCAGAGCTAGTCGCTCTGACACAAGCCTGTATACATGCCAAAAACCTGAAGGTTAATGTTTACACAGATTCACGTTACGCATTCGGAGTTGTACACGACTTCGGAGTGCTCTGGCAGGAGAGAGGTTTCATGACTTCTCATGGAACCAAGATTCAGCATGGTTTCCTTATTCAAGCCCTGTTAGATGCCATACATTTACCGACATCTATTGCTATCATGAAGTGCAAAGCACATACGAAAGTCACTGACATTATTTCCCAAGGTAATGATTTAGCAGACCGCACAGCCAAGCTTACAGCACAGACTCCAGACATTCCAATTAATCAGACACATATTCCAGATCTGACTACATGCATGACCGTTAAGGACCCTACTCAAGATGTCATAGATATCCAGTCACATGCTACTCCCGATGAAATCAAGAAATGGTCTGTACAAGGAGGGGTCCAGACAGATCAAGGATGGTTAACGAAGGGTAGAGCCACATGGTTTCTCCCCGATTCTATGGTTCAAGTCATTATCAATACCGCACATAGTCCAGCACATTTAGGAGAAAAAGCTATGTTAGATAGTATCCAGAACATTTGGTTCAACAAGCATTTACGAGCTGCAGCCAAGCAGAAAGTCCGTACCTGTATGATATGTTGTCAGTTTAATCCAGGTAAAAGTGTCCCGGTGGAACAAGGTGGTTTCCAGCCCCCTGACCACCCTTTTGAGGTCCTCCAGATGGATTATATTCAAATGGAGCGATGTCGAGGTTTCAAGTATGTTCTTGTAGTTGTATGCGCTTTGTCCAGGTGGACAGAAGCATATCCAGTCCCAGATTACACAGCCGCGACCACTGCCAAACAGTTGGTTCGTGAATTCTTCCCTAGATATGGACTCCCTAGAGTCGTATATTCTGATAACGGCCAGCCATTCTCATCTGAACTCATGAAACACGTTTCCCTTTTGTTAGGGTACCAGTGGAAGTTCCACTGTGTACGCCATCCAGAAGCAGCTGGACTAGTCGAAAGGCATAATCAGACTCTGAAAATCCGTATAGCAAAAGTCTGTAAAGACAAGGGTGTGGACTGGTTAGTAGCTTTGCCAGTCGCTCTGTTTTACATGCGTATGGTCGCACATTCCAGATCAGGTCTGTCCCCGTATGAGGTCGTTTTCGGCCGCCCCCCTAATATGTGGGGTACTCCTAGACCCCGAAGTATTACCGATGTTTCATGTAATATGCTGACAGATTACCTAGCTTCCTTGATGTCTGCCCTCAACTCATGTCGTTCACAGGTTGCCGCCGCATTTCCAGACAATACCGAGGTGGCACCGCACGAGATCGTTCCAGGCTCCCTTGTGCTGATCAGAAATTTCGACAGGTCAAGTCCGCTGGAACCACGTTGGAAGGAGCCACGTCAGGTCCTCTTGACCACCCGAACTGCCGTCAAGTTGGAAGGCAGGAAGGGGTGGGTCCACCTTTCTCATGTAAAACTTTTCAAAGGATCGAAACCAGTCTTCAAAAACATTTCCAAGAACATTTCCCAGGATTCGAAGGATTGCCAGAACATTGTTTTAAAGGACTGTCCCGCACAAGACATTATTACAACCCCTCCCTTGTTAGAGAAAACTCCGCAACAGGAGTATAAGTTAAAACTCAGGTCTAATAAGTCAGCCAGTTTGATTGTATAAGTCCTCCCCTAGGTGAAACGGTTAGACTGTTTCTGACATGTATAAAATAGACCCCCATAGTGAGAGAGTCAGTCAAAGCTCAATCAAATGTATCGTTTTTCTGAGTTTCGTATTATTCATCAGCATAATGATTTCCTGCACCAGCTATGCCTTCTATCTGTGTTTTTCAGTTCCTCATGTAAATATGTCTGCTCATGCTACAGTAGAGCACACGTTTAGTGATCTGCCTCCTCACGAATATGCATACCGCCTCGCTATGCGTAATAACACATTTATCCGTATGTTACATTATTCACACCAGACCAGCAATGCCACTAATTGTTGGGTGTGTGGTCGACTCCCCCCTTTCCAGACACCGAAGGGAGTTCTGCCACTCTTTCCTTATCCATTCTCACACAATGGTTCGTGTGGAGCATGGTCCACGTTAACGTCATCCTCAACAGATATGTCTTTTCTTAACAGTACATGTTTTCCAGACAAGCAAGGTCTCCCCCACAGAACAGGTTTAGATCTAGAAAATGAAGTATATAATTTAGGTAATTATTCGTCGAATTTCATGGTCCTGAATGTTCAGTCTGATACTACTCCAGACTCACCTGCTATTTCAGTACTACCAGTCAAAGGCGAATTATGTGTCCGTAGTTATGGTTCTGTACATATAGGTCATAGTGAATGTACTACTGTTATCCAGTATAGTGACAGTGGGAAATCAGTTTTCAAAGCTTCACGTCATTCTTATTTTATTTGTGGTCAAACTGCATATGTCCGTCTGCCCCTCGATTGGGAGGGAACCTGTTACATTGCTTTCCTACTGCCACCTGTTTTTCTAGCCCCACCTGACTATCATAGGAATTCTTTCTTAGTACACACTAGACACAAGAGAAATCTCCCGATTGTCGATTATACTGAAACTGCCGCAGAGCAATTCATTGATATAGATAAAGGTGTTTTCCCTTATTTAGGTACAGTTGTAAATAGTAAGCTTATTCGTAGGTTAACAAGAACCCTTGAAGCAGTAGTAGATGAGACTGCCTCCGCTCTAGGTAACTTAACTGAAGAGCAGTCCTTTATGAGAATTGTCGTTTTACAGAATCGTCTCGTCCTTGACGTCATACTGGCCGATAGGGGCGGGGCCTGTAGAATTCTCGGATCCAGTTGTTGTATTTTCATTCCTAATAACGCGCCGTCTGTTTATTCAGCTATAACCAGACTCCATAAAATTGCCCATCTGTTACACCAAGATCTAGGCACCTGGACATGGTCCGGTTGGTTCTGGAATATAATTTCCGCGTGGGGTTGGAAAGTCCTGTCCTTTTTAGGTATTGCAGTAGCGATCATATTTAGCTGCTGCCTCTGTATACAATGTGGCCCTGCGATTTGCAGCATGTGTGCTACCTCTTGTATTCCCAGTCCCAAGCCCCGTTCTAAATCTCGTTCCAAGACAATTCGAGACGAGCAAATGGTACTGTATGAAATGATAGACGGTATCATGAATATTGATGTTTCCTGATGGAAACGTAGTGACAAGGAGGGAATGTGGAAAAGTAAATTTTGCCATGTTCTGTGTCCCTACGCCTCATCCATCATATGTTATGTGTGCATGATCAATATGCATATGTTATTCCCCATGTCTGATTAAAGACGCAATTACAGTTGTGTCCACCTCTAGTATGTTAGTTTCTAGTCCTCGTGAATACTACGAATATCAGGCCTATGTAAGTAATGTTGCCACGTTTCTCAGTGTGCACGTTATTCAATTATAAAGTCCCCGTTTCCAGGCCTCAAAAGGGCCCGGACCACAGATTCAGCTCCTGTCTCCTGAAAGCCTCGCTGAGGAGCGATACAGCCCCCACCTGTATCCTCGACCCTTCACTCACTTCCTGCCTTGCAGTGCCCGGTGCACCCCGGCTCTGCCTCTGAGTCTGCCAAAAGTATGTTATAGTTCCAGTTATCAGTTCAGTCCTCCTCCTCTGCATTCCTAAGCTACTGAACTGCATCAATAGTTTCCGTCATTGTCTAGCCTTCTCGTCTCCATGTTAGAGAAATACTGTATTTAATGGTCATTTAATATTCTTCACGCACTACATGTAGAATAATGCATGGTCCAGTCTTAGAGTCAGGTTAGCCTCTCCCCTCATGACTTCTAGTTTATATCAACATGTTCCCTAAACATTAGATACCAGATAGGGTTTAGGTACATGTCGCTCCGACCCTCCAGACTCTAGTCTCTGCTCCTAGCACAGAGTTCGTAGCCCCCAGCTTCTCCTAGTAACACGTCATTGCCAGTTTTCGCGCACCATTAGGTTAGAGGTCCCGGCTCCTTAGGTAGCCCCCTCCAAAGTTTCCGCCCATTCATGACATATTCTGTTACGTTTTGCATCACATGTCTAAGTAAACTCCTAGTTACACCTCTTATTTCTCTTATCTCTCGCGACTGCTACGCGTCACGCCTTCTACTCCACCTACTGTTACGCCTACTGCAATGTAATGCTATGTGTTTGCACTATGTATATAAGTCAATGTTTTGTTATTAAATGTTAGCGCGCTCATCCCAGACCAAGCCCCGGCAGCTGCTGGGCCCCAGTTGTCCTGCTGGGCCTTATTGTCCTATTCCCATGCAGGTTGTCCTGATCCTGTCCTTATGCTGTAATAAACCTGCAGAAACTCCTACTACCTCGAATCTTGACTCTTATTTATTGAGCTATCTGTTATGCTATAAGTCTAGTCAAAAATAGGGTATTATTTATTTATTTACCACAATCCGCCTTTGTATTAGCAACGTGACAGCATCATCATTGGGTTTTTGTTGTATGCTTCCTCCACCCGGAGGTAACCACTGGTTAATGCAGTAGTGATTAGAAAGAAAAAAGGAATAGGTGAGGTGATTAAAAAGGCTTGTAGGTCCAATAGACGTTAGTTTTAATTATTACTAGAGGAAAAGCCTGTTTAAAAATATTGGCCTGTGTGGAAAGCTGTGTTAGGGGGCTTTAGCACTAATTGTTGTCCTTAAAAAGGTCGACATGTTTCAGCCATGGAATGCCCATAAGGGGTCAGGTTGGCTTTCTTCAGGACCCAATACCTATAGTGAAAAATATGGAAAAAACAAAAACTATTAAGAAAAACCATGTACTGTAGGTTGCGTCTTGGGAAATTTTCCAATTGCTAAAGGTCTTGGGAGTACCTGTAAAGTGAGAACTAAAAAAGGGGGGGTGGGGATAGACAATACAAACACATAGATAGCGTCACTGCGCGTTTTCATTAATGCTGTTACACTCTGGTAGGCAGAAGAAAATAAGTAACTATAAATGGCAATTCTTTTCTACAAAGGTAAAATTCTCTCATTTCCCAAAGGCAAACACACTCTCATTTGGAAAATCATTATGATGTTCTGTACTCCTCAAGTATATAAATGGTTGGGAGCTAGTGCCGTTTTGTATGATAGCACATGCGGTAAATTATAGCGATCCTACTCGTTTGTGTTCAATGCAGCCCACTGTGGCGTGGATTTTTTTCTGTTGTGCGCGCATTGGTTAATTAACTAAGAGCCTGTTATGAGACCCAGTGATGCGCATGGCTGTTACGGGTATGTTCTAAAATAAAATATCAAATCTAAGTTGTAGCGGCCATGTGCAAATAGGCTAAGCATTCTGAAGGGAATTTTCTGCGAGTTCTTTGTAAGTTTTCTCGAGGAGCTAGACCCGAGTTAATGAGAGCGTAAACATCAAGTCGAGACATAAACCTTTACAATGGCGCGCTTCAAAAATACTTGCGCGTTACCGGCATAATAATGAGTTAACCCCTTTCTAAATACTCGATCAGTAGAGTATGCCCGTTCAGTCCCCGTCTTACTTGATACGGCGCGTACCTTTTAGTGTCGGGTTCGGCACTTCTTCGGGCGTGCTGAGGGCGTAGCTCCTGCTAATAGAATAACATTGCCACATAGAGTCAAAACATAACATCGTGCTAGATACGTTACGGTTTGCCGGGAGGTGCGTGTTGTACCTCCTGTGCAGGTCGGACACGACTTGTGCTGCCTCTGCTCCTCGTACCCCGGAAGCAGAGGCGGTGTGGTTTTCTCATTCAAATAGGCATTTCAGGGGGAGAAGGAAGAAAGACTCAGTGTTGGGTTTTCGTTTAAGATAAATTACTGGTGGCAATTATGTCTAAAAAATGACAGTAAATGTATACTACATTTATCGTGTCTTGAAAATAGGAGCTGTGCAGCCCAGAGTATGGTTGGGAGGGGAGATACTTAAAAATTAAAAGTACTCTCAGTTTGCCTTGTTGGATATTCAGGTCACTGTACCTCCCTCCATATCTTTTAACATGTTTGTTTTATTTTTCTATGGTAATGTTTGTGTGTAGGGGTGATTCTCAGATATCATGATTTCAAATGATGGATGTGTTATTATGGGTGTTTATGGAAGGTAAATTAAATGAGGTGATCCTTTCTCCCCCTATTGATTTTTTGAACCGTGCAATCACAACAGACAACAAGATGCTTTTTTAGGTTTAAGCAGTCCCTGCGTGCCCTTGGGACCAGCTGGGCTGGTCTCCCTGCCGGCCCCGCCCGCCCGCTCCTGTATTAAAAATTGCCTGCACCTGGGATTGAGTGCTCTCCCCTTCACATTGCGCTGCCTGAGGCTACAGCGCCTCTTGGAGCCTTCCTACTTCCTCCTGCCAGACTCGGCACTTTTGGACCTTGCAGGACCCGCTGCGCGGGTCCCGCATCCCCCCCTGACACAGGCGTCAGCTGGAGAGAACACCAGGGGTGCTCTGTTAGTTACCAGCAGGGCTGCGAGCATTTGCAGGGACTCCAAGGACCAGGAGTCCCTGCGCGCCCTTGGGACCAGCTGGGCTGCTCTCCCTGCCGGCCCCGCCCACCCGCTAGACTACCTATATTTAAAGAAGGCGTAGCGCGCGGGAGGGCGCCGGGAGAAGCCCGGGACAAGGGCGGGACCATCTAAGGCCATCTTAGGCCAGAAGAGGCCGGGACGGGCCACCCCCCCTGGCCGTGCAATTAATAGAGGTAAAAGTACTTTTGTCAAGACATTTCCAGTTCCTGCAAGTGCCTGTTGTTACTCACATCATGTCTTTTAAGGGGGGCCGAAAAACTTCTACTTTGACTAGGGACATGGCTAAGGGGACGATGGTCCACTATTTAATCAAGACTTCACCACCTATTGTCCAACAACCTGCAAGAACAGACCGAGTACGATTGTCTATTGACCGTCCCAATAGTGATTTCACCCCCCCACAGTCAGCTGCCGCATCACAAAATCTATCATTTCTGGAGGAACTTAACAGCGTATGTAAAACCAAGTATGCTGCTGTTACTTCGACATCTGAGCACATTAATGCATCCTTTTGCCCTACAGTTATCTCAAGCCCCCACTCCAATACATTATCTTCACCTTATGGAAATCTCCTGGGTACTTCCCTCTGTCCACCTGAATTACGTAACACAAACCCTAAAATGACTCTCCCGGACTGTTTTGGTAAAAGACAACGACCAGTGGATAAACACACAGGTAGCCAAGCAAAGCAGAAAAATCTGTCTGCACCCCCAACTTCACCAACCCTGTTGGACCAGTTACAATCTATGATTAACTCTGTGATACAACCTCTGATAGACAGAATGAACAATTTTGGAGATAGGATTGCGGTAATGGAGGAAATAACCAAGTCAAACTCGCTACTCCTAAAAAGCATGGTAGGCCCCAATCACTTACAGCCCTTATGTGACACGGTAGTGCCTTTAACAGCTCCCCTAAATATTATTAATCAACCCCGACAGGTTGTCCCAGGTATGTTAACATCATCCACCGAGAAAGTTCCCGCCAAACCAATAACAGCACACAGTAGCTCCCTTGAAACGAGGCGGAACAAAGTAACTATACCATCCAAAGGGCCACGTCCCAATACAGGGAATATGCCATGTAAATCAAATCACATCTATTTACCACCGGAGGCCGCCCCGTTTGTTTGTGTCCTTTCTGGCGTGCCTGAGCTCACAAATGGTAAAACTGAAAATCAACAGGAGCTAAGAAATAAGGCACTGTTTTGGCTAACAAAGAATAGACCCCTGCCCCCTGACATCGATGGTAGAATACAATGCGTTAGAAGGGTGGGATGGCTGGGTCCACTTCGAAAAGAGAGATCTGGCGATCTGGTGTTGATAAAGTTTATAAATAGCAATGTTGTCCCATACCTCCAGACTTGGAAATCACAGATAGGAGATGGACCTATACACACCTGGGGACTATCTGATTTTTATCCCAGAGAATCACTCCACTCCCATATAAGATCAATGAAGAGAGTAACTGTTGGTTGGGCTGAAACGGCTCCGGGGTAAGGGGTATTAATATTCAGACTCTGACTTGATACACTATTGATTTGGTACCTGACCTTTCTTAAAGATTTTATGCTACAATGTTACTTACTGTAATATGAATTGAAATGTAATGGTGTATATTTTGTTATGTGCTTTTATGATTTTATATTTAAATCGAATAAAGCTTAACTACTACTACTAGATGCTTTTTTAGGTTTAAAATTGGTCTTCTTCTCAAATCACTTCCCCAAGCCAAATATATCAAGGGAAAAAATAAGGACTCACGAAAATGCAAGATACCTCCAAAGTGAAGAGGTGATAGAAAGCAAGCAAGGTAGCAGAAATGGCAAAAAAGAAAGGTCACTACCAATATCATAAAATGATAACAACTGCCACTTTCATTATTTTAAATCTTCAGAAAAGGGTTCAAGTGTCAGTAGATGAACATTAATAAAATGTAAGGTTGTCCAAATCACATAATTAACTCCAAAAATTAAAAAAGAAATGCTAAATACCTGATGTCTGCAAAAAGTACAAATGAATCCTCGAGCTCCATGTAAATCAACCTATTAGAATGTTGTACAATATTTTCAACCATGCACACAAATACTTTTGAATACCTGGGGCTGTATTTTTTAAAGGGGCCCAGGGGCATAGTTGGCATGTGCGCCAGATTTCTGCACCTTGAGGCACATTGATATTACAGAAGGGAAGCAGATACTTGTGTAGACCTTTCTGTAATATAGATAATGCCGGAGCACATGTAGCTCTGGCACTAACCGAAAGGGTCATTCCCTCATTTGCATAGGGGCATAACCACATGCAAATGAGGAAAAAACTTTGCTCTGTGCCTGCACCATAAGCTTTCAAAAGTTTAAGATGTTTCCAGAGTTCTAAACAAAATGTCACTGAGGTATACAGAAAAGAGCTGGCCAAATAAAGGCAATAAAGATGAGAGTGAAAGGGTGTCGGACAGTGCCCATTACACAGTGTTTATCATCAATGATGTCATTTCAGATGTTGCAGTGATGTTATCAATGATATCATAAACCATTTCATGATTTATGTAATGTTAGAAGAAATTAGCAGTGCATGGCGAGGGAGCTAGTTTGGTTTAATTGATTTGATTTATTTATTTGTAAAGTGCCTGAATCACCCTCCAAGGGGTATCCCCGTGCTGTAGGATTGCTATTGCCAGCCATAGAAAAGAGACAGATTAGAACAATAAGGTTTTAAGGAGCCTTCTAAACTGTAGGTGATCTGGACATTGTCGCACGTGGACAGGAAGTGTGTTCCAGAGAATGGGGCCAAGTGGGAGAAAGCTTTACCACCTAAATGTGATTTTTTATTGCAAGGAACAACATGGAGAGATTTGGACCCCGATCGTAAAGACCTGGGCGGCATCTATTTGGTAAATTTATCTGCTAAGTAACTGGGACCTTTGCCATTCAAAGATTTGTGCACAATGCAAAGATCTTGAACCTAATCTGCATCTGCACCGGAAGCCAATGTAGCGGTCGCAGAAGGGGGAGGGAGGCTGTTCGAGGGGGGACATTGGATGCCAGGCGAGCTGCAGTATTCTGGACTACTTGCAGTCTGTTTAAGGATGGTTCATTTGCTGAAATCAGCAGGTCATTGCAATAGTCCAGGCGGCTTAACACTAGTGCCTGTATAAGTGTTTTTGTGTGGTTAGAGGCAAAAAAGGAAATACCTTCCGAAGAAGACTTAGCACATTAAAACATGCCCCAACAGTAGATGTAACATGCTCCTTCATTATCAGTTTCTGGTCCAGATAGACACCCAGATTTTTAACCTCTAGTTTGGGAGTCGGTGTAATGCCCAATTCCTCTGGCCACCACCTAGGAGACCACTTCATCAATGCCTTTCCAAACAGCATGATCTCAGTTTTTTTCGCATTAAGCTGGGGGAAGTTATCTCGCATCCAGCCAGCGATGGTCATCATGACCTCTGAAAAACTAGACTGGGTATTTGGATTGTTCTTAGCAAAGGAAAGTAGGAGCTGAGTATCATCAGCATAAGACATTGGAGTAAATCCTAAATTCCTTAGTAATCTTGCTAAGGGAGCAACGTAGATGTTAAATAAGGTGGGGATCAAACAGGAGCCCTGCAGTACTCCCTTAGTCAGTTTAGTAGTCTTTGAGCAGAAAAGGCTAAGATTCATAGTTTGAGTTCTGTCATACAGAAAACTCATCATCCATTGCAAAGCGCTCCCTTGGAGGTCAATTTCCCCATGTCTCCTGAGCAGAATCTGGTGGGAAATCGTATCCGAGGATACGGATAAGTCAAGCAACACCAGAAACACCAGGGACATCATAATGTTGTCAGTGACCTCAATCAAAGCAGACTCCTTACTGTGCCTGGGTTGGAAACCTAACTGAGATGGATCAAGACAGTTGGAAGCTTCGACAAAATCAAACAGATGTGTATTGATATGTTTTTCTAGTACCTTGCTCAGGAGAGGTAGCAATGAAATGAGTCAATGATTGGATAAATCCTCCATAGAGGCTTTAAGATTTTTGCGGATGGGGATTATTTGTGCCACTTTCCATTCGGAGGAGAGGAGACTCTTTTCTATGGAACAATTCATGATTGAACAAATAGGGACAGCAAGTTGTTTGGCAAGCAGTGTGGTGTTTTTGGCTGGAATAATGTCCAGTGGGGAGCCTGCTTTTATAGTCGTTAGTAGCAACTCTACATTCTTGGGCTTAAGTGCCGTGAATTTATCTAACCTCTGTGCATTATCTGTGGCCGCAGGGTGGTTTGCCGAGAAGTCAATCTGAGGACTTCCGGCTGAAGTGATTTTATTGTAAATCAATTCAATTTTCTGGGTAAAGTGTATTGCTAATTTAAATTTGCTCAGGTAAAGTTACTATAGAACATGAGTTACACTTCCATGAGATAACTATAACTGGTGAATTTCAGTGTTTTTATTAAGTTAAAACAGTATGTTTTAATGGACATTTGCACCTATATCCTCTATTTAACCTTTGCTTTTTCCAGTGAATTTCTAAAGTTTTTTTTATATGTTAAGTAAAATATAGTTACAGTCCTGAACTATAACATCCCATTAACCTTTGTTTTTTCCAGTGAATGTCTTTATTTGTGAAGCATAGAGTAAAGATGTGAACTGTGTGGGGTGGATGTAGGATGTTGGGGTTGGATTTTGGATGTAGGGCCTGGCTTGTGGCCAGGCCCAGGGCCCAACCCCCTGCTGGCGTCCAAACCCCTCCACGCATTGCCTTTGAAGGTTTGTTTTAAAACAGAATGTTTTAATTACAATTTCTAACTATAACGTCACTTTAACCTTTGGTATTTTCACAAAACAAAATCCAAAAGGAATGGAACATGTAGGGACACATGGTGTAGGAATGCAGGTCAGGGTTCAAGCTGGAGTTTAGACTGGAGGGGGAGTGCAAGGTGAAAAGGGAGAGAACAGAGTACAAGGGAAGTGCATGGTTCAAAGAGGGGTGTAGTGTGCAATGGAAAAGTCAGGCTGCTAGCTTCCTTCCTACATACAGAATAGGTACACCACATGCAGAAGACCACATGCCCTCCAGACACACACAATATGTACAGCATTGGCAAGACCTTTGCAAGATAGCTCCCTCTCAAAAAACAGTTAGACACAAGCAACAGCCCTACTAAATTCACTCATGCGTGTGTGTGTATATAAAAATACATACAAACACACAGAAAAGGTACCGAATGACATCTGCAGTGCAGGCTTGCCACAAACTTATATAGCCAGGCGTCTGGAATGTAAGTTTACGTGGAGAAGTGTGGCTCAGGGGTTAGAGGCAGCAGACCCGGAAGCTGAGATCGGTCCTGGACCAGGGTTCAATTCCCCGCCTCGGCGGGTCTTGGGCTAAAAATTCCACGGACTCGTTAATTCTCGCCCCGGTGCCTCCTCGACTCACGGGTTCACACTCTGCGACTACGGGCAATAGCTTGCTTAATCTCCACAACGGCCCCTCGCGGCGGGATGCCTGACTTTCACCTTGTGGATACCCTGCTATCTCACAGGGGAATACCAGGAAGGGTTCCCTAAGCAAGCGCCGGGAAACCCACTGCGGGTAGCTGTGCGCTATATAAGCTCAACTACATTTACTACACATTTACATGTTGCACACACAAGAAATAGGTAGCATATGACTATTAGAAGTGCAAGCTTCCCTTATACTTGGAGAGCAATATTGAGCAAGTGGCAGTGCAATGCTAACACACAGACATACAAACATCAATTCATGCATACATAAAATAGGAACCACATGAGCATCTCGGGCCCTATTACACACAAGGCGCACTTTTCCGATTTGCCCCATGGCGCACATTTAAATAGATGTGCCATGCTTAAACAGTCAACATGCCCTATTATACTGAATGCTGTGCCCCTAGGGCAGCCGCAAACTCATGTTCAGCTGGACACCCACCCTCATTCAAAAGAGGGATTAGAAATCCCTTTGCAAGATGGCGCATTAGGTCACTGCACCCGCCTGAAAGGGGGATGTCTGGGAGGTCTACAGGACCCCTTTACCCCTCTCTAGAGGGCTGCTGTCAGGGGGCACACTGACAGTGTGACACTTTTTCCTTATCCTTTGTGCCCACGTGCATATTATGGCGCAGGCACAGTGGTAAAGGGATTCCTTATTTGGATGGGGCTTATACCTCATGCAAAAGCAGGAATGCTCTCTTGAGATCGGGCTGGCGCAATACGTGCACGTTCTGTAATGCAGCCCCGGGAGTGCAAGTTTCTTTTCGACAGAGCAAATAGGTAACTTAGCACACAAAGAACTCGTATCACATGAACATTAGGAGTACATATTTTCCTTACATACACAGAGAACAGCTATCAAGTGGGTATCAACAGTGACAGGTTCCCTCACACACACACATGACATTACTACATGGTTGTCAGCAGTGAAAGCTTCCCTTGTACACACAAAATAGGTAAAACAGCATGGGTAGAGTGGAGGCTCCAATTCTGCAGAGCTGTGAGCAGCCCCTCTTGGCAAGACAATTTCATACACACACCACATTGGTAGTGGCCAAATGCTGCAAAACAGTCCCTGAAACGGTACTTCTTGTATGGTCAGCCTCACGTACCAGTAGAAAATACAGCACTGATAGGAGCAGCAGAAATTGGAAAGGAACAAATACTACACTGAGTACCAAGGCTAGAACACAAGATCATTGAGGTGAAGCAATACCAGAAGAGACTCATGGGCTTGGGTAATGAGGTGCTAAGAGGCTTACCATAGAATTTAGGCATTCATTATTTCATTGATCTTTAATTCTCAAAAACCAAAACTTAAAATGTGAACTGCTGTGGTATGTGTGGAGAAACTCGATGGCAGTAAAACTGTCAGTAACATAAGAGGGACAGACAAGCAGCGGGATGCCATTTGCACAGTCCTGCTTCATTACAGAGGAGCCAGAAATGGCTCAGCAGCATCTCAAGAGGCTCTTTAGATTTCACAAGGACACAGACGTCGAAAACAATCACAGATGCATTAGGGGAGAAGAGGACAGGAGATGCATGGAATTGTATTGGAGATGGAAAAAGGCGAATGCATGGAAAGGGAAGCATGTTTAAAAGGCGAAGAGTAAAAAACGGAGGAAGAATAGAACTGATATCATAATTGAGAGAAGGGGGAAACGACTGAAACAAGGAAAGAAAGAATTATAGAAAGAAAATGAATATAATAAAGTAAAGAGGAGAGGGGAAAACAATTAAATGGAAATAAAATGTGCAAAAGAGAAAGATAAAAAAACAAAGAAGAAACAGTGTTACACAGATAGTAGTATGGGCATACACACATCCTCCAAATACAGCAATTCTACATCAGTACATCACGATGACACCATGTCTTAAAGTTATAGCAACTGGCAACACCTGAACACAAGCGTCGCTTCCGTGGGACGCCGTTGGTCCGTGTGTCAACTCCTCTAACCAGGGGCGTAACACAGGCCCACGCAGCCCCACGCAGTGCGGGGGGGGGGGGCGCCTCGCGTTCCAGGCGCCCCCTTCGTGGCCACACAGCCAGTAAGCCCTTACATTGTGCTGGCTTACGTTACACTCGCCATAGTTTTTAGATACCTCTCTGCGCGAGGTCTCTTTTATAAATTAAATGATGCGCTGCGCGCACGTCTCAGGTGCGTCTGCGTGGTCTTCACCCTTTCAGGGTGAGATTGGTAGCCATCATGCGCATCGCGCAAGAGAAAACCGTCATGGGCATCGCGCAATTAAAAGTGCGCGTGAGGAGGTGAACCCGAGACTACTGAGAGGGACTGTGCGGCCGTCGGCCATAATTAAATTATTGCTATCCCCGACTAGCCTTGCCCTGTCTTCTGCCGCCCGTTTGCACCTGCCACTGAAGCTGCAGGCCAGGCATTAGGTGAGTGTCGGAGGAGTCTCAGCAGTGTTTGCAACAACAACGAAGTGGTTTCTTGTTTATCAGATATATATTCGATTACTTACCCAGCAGCCAGTCAATTGCTCTTTTTACTGATTTTCTTGGAAACCGAAACACACACTGTGTTGGTGTTCAAGCCCAGTCCGAAACTAATGTTTAACTGGGTCAGGAATCTCATTAAGCACACGATGGGTTGTTGGAATGAGGGAGGAAACTGGGATCTGAAATAACGAGTCAGATTGCTTGTTTCCCGAGTTACATTATAAGAGTAAGAGTTTCGAAGTTGAAGTATTGATGACATTTCGGAATACAGAGAGGCTAGTTTCGTATAATTATGTTAAAATAATTGAAGATAGTCTACACAAAATATAAGGATTTCACCAAGGTTTCTTGGGAGAAGTGTTCGCTCATTTATTTATTTGTCTAATATCGTTTGCATCTTGTACAGTAATGAAAACTTGAGGGTCTGGCAGACAACATGTGTTTTGTACCTTCGCAGAGTACAGGCCTGGGTCTTTTTAAAGCCTCATGGAAATATCGTCTTAACTTACGTAATGTGGGTTCTGTAATTCTTACCTTATCTCTTTGATAATTAAGATGATGTTCTGTGGTTAGGTCAACAACACTTGGATATTAATGATGGTGAGTCCCACAGTTTGACCAGTGCAGGGGGCCTTAGGCATGTGCAAGCTGTGCACCTGCACAGGGCCGCCAAACTTCAGGGGCTGCCACATCAATATATATCCTTAATATAATAATCCTCTGAGGATGGATACATATTTGCGTGGCAGCCCCTTGCAGGGATTTGGCAGCCTCCGGCTCTGTTCCACTTCCAAACACCCTGACCCCCCCCCCTTCACTGGCCTCCGCGCATGCGTTCCTTCTGGTTCCTGATTGGCTTCTTTTTTTCCCTACCCACTGCTGGCCCGCTGGTATAGGCGTATATAAGCCCCGGCCACCGCCATCCTTTCATTCCCTGTTACTCTTGCGCAAAAGCAACTATAACCTTTTCCTCTCCCGGCAGGCAAGTCGTCTTACAAGTTTATCTATCTATACTAATATAATGAAGAGAGAGCCCAAACCTTTGAGGCGGGTAATCTCAGGAACCACAGCACCAATCACAACACCCAATACGGCGTTGGAAAGGGCAGTTGCAGCAGAAGGACATAGGCTATGCAGACGCCCACCATATACATTTAAAAGGTAAAAGAACCGTGCCAGAAAAGTAGTCCCTTGTGGGCGTGTCTGCGTTGTGCTGTGGGCGTGTGCTGTTGGCATGACAAATGCTGGGGGCGTGTCGTACGTTCCGCCCTTCATGCCATCTCTCATATCGTGTGCTGTGGACGTGTGCCCGCGGGCGTGGGCGTGGGCGTGTGCGGGGCGCGGGATTACGTAAAAAAAAACAGAGCGTTGTGCCCAATATTTCATTGTTTTTTCTTCCCAGGTTCTGTACATTCCAGCTCCGGGTGTCCACCTTGCTCCCTTTAAATACCCCTGCACCCCATAATCATAATCCCACCCATACTCCTTAAAATACCCCAACACCCTTAAACACCAACCCATCTTAACCCTATAAATATACCCTGTACCCCAAAACCCAAACCTATCCCTAAACCTTAAAAATATCCCTGTACCCCAAAACCCAAACCTAGCCCTGAACCCTATAAATACCCCTTTACCTCAAAACCAAAACCTACCCCTGAACCCTAAAAATACCCCTGTACCCCAAAACCCAAACCTAGCCCTGAACCCTAAAAATACCCCTGTACCCCAAAACCCAAACCTACCCCTGAACCCTAAAATACCCCGTACCCCTAAACCCAAACCTAGCCCTGAACCCTTAAAATACCCCTGTACCCCAAAACCCGAACCTACCCCTGAACCCTAAAAATACCCCTATATCCCAAACCCAAACCTAGCCCTGAACCCTAAAAATACCCCTGTACCCCAAAACCCATACCTATCCCTAAACCCTAAAACTACCCCTGTACCCCATAACCCAAAACTATATCTGAACCCCTAAAATACCTCAAAACATATACCTCAGTACCCCAAAACATATACCCCTATACCCATACTTACCTTATCCAAACATTTTTAAAAAAACATACTTTTACCATTCATGCATTTACAACGAATTTCGTTGTAAATGTATGCGTGGTAAAAGCATATAAAATGTAATGCCATGTGTTATAATGGCATTGCGGAGTCATGGTACTTTCGTAGTGAAAGTATGCGGAGTGATGGTTTGCGGAAAGAAAGTTGCAGAATAATGAATGTTTACCCTCCCCGGTAAGTACATTGGTGGCACGGCGGCCAACATCTCCAGCAACATACTCATATTTTTTCACCACCAATTTGAAAAATGCACAGGTCTCTCTCATTGATAGACCGCACCGACATACACTTTAGACACACCTCCCGCCACAAGTTCTAGAATTGCGAACTTTAGAGCTGGGGAGCTACGTTCGAATCTCGGCATCAGCTCAACATCCTGTGATTCCAGGCAAATCGCTTTGTTTCCCCGTGCCTACCACAAATGAATGTGTTCTTCTGTAATGTAAATTGTGCTCATGCCATGTTGTCGAGTTCGCGCTATATAATATTGCAAGGAAAAATAAAGTAGGGAAACTCGAGTTCACACACTACTGAACGCGCACTCTTAGTGCATCAGCAGTGCACTGTGAATCGGAGCGTTTCACAGGCCTGTCACAGATAAGAAATCTATCAAAACGAAATCCTACAAAACAATATACTACTGGCCGGCAGCAATTCCTACCCGGACAATGTCGGGACGGGCTGCTAGTAGTTTTTATAAAGTATTGATGTTAACGCAATAGTCATAGTTAATATCTGGTGGGATAGGGGGCACAGGACATTCGCGAACCCATTGCAAGCAAAATGAAAAGAATTAGAGTACACGAATCTGGCTATTCGAAACGAAAGAGAAAGGCGGCTCAGCAGGCTTTCGTAGCGTCACAGGAAGGAGCAATCTCAAGGGAAACCTAAAAAGATGGGGAATCCTCCAGCCAGAGTTCTGCTGATGCACTAGGTAAAACAGGTGCTGGTGCAGGTACTGGTCATCTAACGCCTTTTCTGGATGTTTTATTAAAATACCTTACTGAGATCCGGGGGGCTTTGCCCCACCCAGACCACCTCTTCCGGGGCCCCTACCTACGCTCCCTGCCCAGTGCTGCCATGAGCCTAGAGCCGCCCCTGACCAGCGTCACCTGATATAATGATATAGTCCCGTCCATCCATAGAGAGCAAGTAGCGTTGGGTCAGGACAGCGTGCATCGGGCTATCCTGGATGGGGGGCATTAATATTGCCATCCTTATGCTAAACAAGCAATATGCAGTTTCGATGCTACTAAAAAAGAAAAGGCCACAGGCCTGTGCACCACGAGGAGTGATATGTGAAATTTTCAGAAATGTTATCGGATGTTTGCATTCTGTGTGTTTACGCTTACTAACCCTTGCGATACAAAACCCTATAATAATGGGAAGGCACAGTGCCCGAATTCCAACCACATAATTTTGATCTCCTCCCTGGTGGTAATTCCTCAATTCTGAAGGAAAAAGTGGGAAGGCAGCACATTCTCCTATCTGGCCACCATGACAGTGCTTAATTTGAGCCGGTGGTTTACAGTGCTCAGCACCGGCACTTAATCATCAACACCGGCGCTTTTCATAAGCACCACTTAAAGACACAATAATTTACGGGTATATTAAGTGGTTTGCCCAAAATCACAGGATGTTAAGCTGACGTTGAGACTCAAACCTGGTTCCTCAGCTATGAAGTCGACAGCTCTAGCTAATAGATCACATCCTCTCCCCACTTTCATGGTTAGTAGTTGGTTTTGTTTTAGGCAGCGCAAACAGGATCAATTGGCTGGTGCAAGCTGACTCCTGACGAGAGCCCCGGCACTTATGTTTTTTACAAATTAGCCACTGCACTGTGAATATCCAGCTCTTTAAATGACTCCCTAAGACGTGGCTCTACGGGTCTGCTTTCTAGCTCCCCTTATTCGAAACGAAAGAGAAAGGCGGCTCAGCAGGCTTTCGTAGCGTCACAGGAAGGAGCAATCCCAAGGGAAACCTAAAGATGGAGAATCCTCCGGCCAGAGTTCTGCTGATGCACTAGGTAAAACAGGTGCTGGTGCAGGTACTGGTCATCTAACGCCTTTTCTGGACGTTTTATTAAAATACCTTACTGAGATCCGGGGGGCTCCGCCCCACCCAGACCCCCTCTTCCGCGGCCCCTACTTACGCTCCCTGCCCAGTGCCACCGTGAGCCTAGAGCCGCCCCTGACCAGCGTCACCTGATATAATGATGTAGCCGCGTCCATCCATCGAGAGTAAGTAGCGTTGGGTCAGGTCAACGTGCATCGGGCTATCCTGGATGGGGGGCATGAATATTGCCATTCTTATGCTAAACAAGCAATATGCAGTTCCGATGTTACTAAAAAAGAAAAGGCCACAGGCCTGTGCACCACGAGGAGTGATATGTGAAATGTTCAGAAATGTTATCGGATGTTTGCATTCTGTGTGTTTACGCTTACTAACCCTTGAGATACAAAAGCCTATAATAATGGGAAGGCACAGTGCCCGAATTCCAACCACATAATTTTGATCTCCTCCCTGGTGGTCATTCCTCAATTATGAAGGAAAAAGTGGGAAGGCAGCACATTCTCCTATCTGGCCACCATGACAGTGCTTAATTTGAGCCGGTGGTTTACAGTGCTCAGCACCGGCAGTTAATCATCAACACTTGCGCTTTTCATAAGCACCACTTAAATACACATTAATTTACGGGTATATTAAGTGGTTTGCCCAAAATCACATGATGTTAAGCTGACGTTGAGACTCAAACCTGGTTCCTCAGCTATGAAGACGACAGCTCTGGCTAATAGATCACATCCTCTCCCCACTTTCATGGGGAGTAATTGGTTTTGTTTTAGGCAGCACAAACAGGATAAATGGGCTGGTGCAAGCTGAGTCCTGACGAGAGCCCCGGCACTTATGTTTTTTACAAATTAACCACTGCACTGTGAATATCCAGCTCTTTAAATGACTCCCTAAGACGTGGCTCTATGGGTCTGCTTTCTAGCTCCCCTTGTTAGTTTGGGATCAGATTTTACAGCCAAGCCCCAGGACGCTCACTGAGTAGCTGATGCGCTATCGAAATCCCAAAATAATAATAATAATTTATTGTAGCTATTAAGTGGGAGTCCAAGCAGTTGTCCTAGTGAGTCCCTACCAGATGTTCTACCTCATGAGTAGGAGTCCCTAGTGCTTACTGTGGAAGTGGTGATTTCGAATGTGAATTGCATGTTAACTTTGACCCTTATTAATATCCACAAACCTAAAACATAACTCCAATTTTCTGCCATTAGGCATGGCACGATCAATATGGGTGGCCTCTCTGTGTACACTAAAGTCCAGGTTTATTAGGCATATGTAATTAATGAAACAATTGTTAATTTAGGCATGGCAAGCTGATTTAAAAAAAAATAATTCTCAGGCAGGCTTTTTGAGAAACCTGGTCTATTGCCAAAAAATGCCTGAATCAACAGAAAATATTTCCAACCGCGTTCTGCATCCACCCAGGAGGGAAAACGATTTCTCTTTTTTATTTTCTTCAAAAGGAATGTTTATTAAAATGCCAACATACGTCTTCCAATATACATTACTAGGTGTAGCAATCCAGACTGCATTGTTTATTATTCAGCTATAAGGTGCCGCAAGTTCTGTCATCAGTATTAAGTCTACTCTAGTTAACAATTAAAAGGTACATTTGAGACTTGCATACATTGTCGGAAATTATTCTGTCAGAGAAGACTGTAACTGATATGCAATTTCTCGTCACAAAATCCATACTAATATAATAAAGAGAGAGCCCAAACCTTTGAGGCGGGTAATCTCAGGAAGCACAGCACCAATCACAACACCCAATACAGCGTTGGAAAGGGCATTTGCTGCAGAAGGACATAGGCTATGCAGACACCCCCCATATACATTTAAAAGGTAAAAGAACCGTGCCAGCAAAGTAGTCCCTTGTGGGTGTGTCTGCGTTGTGCTGTGGGCGTGTGCTGGGGGCGTGACAAACGCTAGGGGCGTGTGGTATGTTCCGCCATTCATGCCATGTCTCATACTCATATCGTGTGCTAATCCCACCCTTCTCCCTTTAAATACCCCTGCACCCCATAATCATAACCCACCCTTACTCCTTAAAATACCCCAACAACCTTAAACACTAATCCATCTTAACCATATAAATATACCCTGTACCCCAAAACCCAAACCTATCCCTAAACCCTAAAAATACGCCTGTACCCCAAAACCCAAACCTAGCCCTGAACCCTATAAATACCCCTGTATCTCAAAACCCAAACCTACCCCTGAACCCTAAAAATACCCCTGTAGCCCAAAACCCAAACCTAGCCCTGAACCCTATAAATACCCCTGTACCTCAAACCCAAAACCTAGCCCTGAACCCTAAAAATACCCCTGTGCCCCAAAACCCAAATCTAGCCCTGAACCCTTAAAATACCCCTGTACCTCAAAGCCCAAACCTACCCCATAACATTAAAAATACCCCTATACCCCAAAACCCAAACCTAGCCCTGAACCCTAAAAATACCCCTGTACCCCAAAACCCATACCTCTCCCTAAACCCTAAAACTACCCCTGTACCCCATAACCTTCATGCCATGTCTCATATCGTGTGCTAATCCCACCCTTCTCCCTTTAAATACCCCTGCACCCCATAATCATAACCCACCCTTACTCCTTAAAATACCCCAACAACCTTAAACACTAATCCATCTTAACCCTATAAATATACCCTGTACCCCAAAACCCAAACCTATCCCTAAACCCTAAAAATACGCCTGTACCCCAAAACCCAAACCTAGCCCTGAACCCTATAAATACCCCTGTATCTCAAAACCCAAACCTACCCCTGAACCCTAAAAATACCACTCTACCCCAAAACCCAAACCTACCCCATAACCCTAAAATACCCCTGTACCCCAAAACCCAAACCTAGCCCTGAACCCTATAAATACCCCTGTATCTCAAAACCCAAACCTATCCCTAAACCCTAAAAATACGCCTGTACCCCAAAACCCAAACCTAGCCCTGAACCCTATAAATACCCCTGTATCTCAAAACCCAAACCTACCCCTGAACCCTAAAAATACCCCTGTAGCCCAAAACCCAAACCTAGCCCTGAACCCTATAAATACCCCTGTACCTCAAACCCAAAACCTAGCCCTGAACCCTAAAAATACCCCTGTACCCCAAAACGCAAATCTAGCCCTGAACCCTTAAAATACCCCTGTACCTCAAAGCCCAAACCTACCCCATAACATTAAAAATACCCCTATACCCCAAAACCCAAACCTAGCCCTGAACCCTAAAAATACCCCTGTACCCCAAAACCCATACCTCTCCCTAAACCCTAAAACTACCCCTGTACCCCATAACCTTCATGCCATGTCTCATATCGTGTGCTAATCCCACCCTTCTCCCTTTAAATACCCCTGCACCCCATAATCATAACCCACCCTTACTCCTTAAAATACCCCAACAACCTTAAACACTAATCCATCTTAACCCTATAAATATACCCTGTACCCCAAAACCCAAACCTATCCCTAAACCCTAAAAATACGCCTGTACCCCAAAACCCAAACCTAGCTCTGAACCCTATAAATACCCCTGTATCTCAAAACCCAAACCTACCCCTGAACCCTAAAAATACCACTCTACCCCAAAACCCAAACCTACCCCATAACCCTAAAATACCCCTGTACCCCAAAACCCAAACCTAGCCCTGAACCCTATAAATACCCCTGTATCTCAAAACCCAAACCTACCCCTGAACCCTAAAAATACCCCTGTAGCCCAAAACCCAAACCTAGCCCTGAACCCTAAAAATACCACTCTACTCCAAAACCCAAACCTACCCCATAACCTTAAAATACCCCTGTACCCCAAAACCCAAACTTAGCCCTGAACCCTTAGAATACCCCTGTACCCCAAAACCCAAACCTACCCCTGAACCCTAAAAAACCCCTGTACCCCAAAACCCAAACCTAGCCCTGAACCCTAAAAATAACCCTGTACCCCAAAACCCAAACCTAGCCCTGAACCCTAAAAATACCCCTGTACCCCAAAACCCATACCTCTCCCTAAACCCTAAAACTACCCCTGTACCCCATAACCCAAAACTATATCTGAACCCTTAAAATACCCCAACACCCCAAAACATATACCTCAGTACCCTAAAACATATACCCCTATACCCATACTTACCTTATCCAAACATTTAAAAAAAACATGCTTTTACCATTCATGCATTTACAACGAATTTCGTTGTAAATGTATTTGTGGTAAAAGCATATAAAATGTAATGCCATGCTTTATAATGGCATTGCGGAGTCATGGTACTTTCGTAATGAAAGTATGCGGAGTGATGGTATGCGGAAAGAAAGTTGCGGAATAATGGGTGTTTACCCTCCCCGGTAAGTACATTGGTGGCACAGCAGCCCACATTTCCAGCAGCATACTCATATTTTTTCACCATCCATTTGAAAAATGCCCAGGTCTCTCTCATTGATGGCCAACACCGACATACACTTTTAGACACACCTCCCCCCACAAGTTCTAGAATTGCAAACTTTAGAGCTGGGAAGCTACGTTCGAATCTCGGCATCAGCTCAACATCCTGTGATTCCAGGCAAATCGCTTTGTCTCCCCGTGCCTACCACAAATGAATGTGTTCTTCTGTAATGTAAATTGTTCTCATGCCATGTTGTCGAGTTCGCGCTATATAATATTGCAAGGGAAAATAAAGTAGGGAAACTCGAGTTCACACACTACTGAACGCGCACTCTTAAGTGCTTCAGCAGTGCACTGTGAATCAGAGCGTTTCATAGGCCTGTCACAGATATGAAATGCTATCTAAACGAAATCCTACAAAACAAAATACAACTGGCCGGCAGCAATTCATACCCGGACAACGTCGGGACAGGCTGCTAGTCTGTAATAAAGTGAAAAGGTGGTACTTTTATTCATGGAGGCAGAGGCTGTGGGAGTCCTCTTGCACTTTGAACAGGGCTTGCTCGGTGATGGCCAGTTGAAACATGTCAGTAATCCAAGATTCTGTTTTCAACCTGGAAGTGCAGTTCCAGTTTTGTAATACTGTTTTTTTTTGCCGCATTCGGCTCCTTCCTTTTTTAGGTCTGTCAGACTCAGACCATCCTGGGACACAACTGAAGAGAATTCTGGGCAGTTAGTTGCATCTCCAGTGGTTTGTATAGTTTTCTTGGATCCATTAACACCTCATTAAAGTTTGCTTTGGATAATAAACTGTTTGAATATTAATGCTCACTATGCAAAACGGCGACGGCTATTTGTGCTTAACAGGGGAAGGGACGGCATAGATAGATAATAAATTTGAAGAATGTAATTTGTTATCAATTAATGAATTATGGAGGCCAAGTGAAGGGTTTGAGGAGAGTTGGGTAGCAGCCCAAGTTAATATAATTCAGAATGTGGTGATTTTTTTGAATTTGTCATAATAGGTTAAAATGTTGTAAGACTGTAGATTGTTGAGAATACAGATGATTTTATTCCTTCCCTTCAATTAGTTGCCAAATACTGATCTAATGAAGAGCATAACATCTGCTTGTTTGTTGGCATTATAGACATTTGTCTTGGACAAATGTCTTTGTCTTTACTTTCTCTATGAGCACCCATCGGGGAGCGTGTGACACATTTTTCAGAAAGCCCTGCTGAGCTTGTGATAGTGTGGATAATATTTACAATTTCAATGTAAAGTTAAGTGTTAAGCATTATTTGTAAGACTATAGCTTACATTAAATTGCCCACTGCATCATCAAGCTCTACAGCCTATTTATGAGCCCCTCTTTTTATGACTAGTATTCCAGCCCTGATGAGCAGTGGCATAACAAAGGCCTTCTCGATCTGCACAGTGCGGGGGGGGCGAGCTCCAGGGGGCCCCTCCATGTACTTTGCAGGGGTCCCCCTCAAGTTTCGTTATGCCACTGCCGCTAAACCTCAAGCCAGGGAGAGGGGACTGCAGTCTGGACTCAGGGGGTCAGCTACATGTCGGAATCTCCGTCAGTAGGGACAGCTATTGTCTGGGAGTCGGTGTCAGAGCTGTCAGGGGACTCTGAAGTGTGCCTATTGGTAATGTATAAGGACCAAAAGTTTTTGGATCTGTTCCTTTGGGGGAGCAGCTCACTGTAGTTTTCTGTTTGCGTACAACAGAACAACATATCTGTTGACCATTGTGCCAGTGTGGGAGTTGGGCCGCGCATCCAATAGATGGCGATGCATGTTAGCCAGGAGGAAGGCCATATCAACCAGACGCCTGCGCAATTTAGGAAGCGGTTTGGAGTAGCCCAATATGTCCAATGGCGGATCCGGGTTCAACTCTATCTCTGACACGTGACTCACCTCGCGAAAAATTCCTCCCAGAATCGAGCGATTCCATGACAGGACCATGCAACGTGGAAAAAATCAGCCACCAGCGTGCCGCAGCGATCACACTGTGAACCCTCGCGGGGACCATAGCTATGAAGCCGCTCAGGTGTGTAATACACCCTATTTATATATTTAAAGTGGACTAACCAATGGTTACCATTGAGGGATATTCTTTTTGTACTCAGACAACAGTATCGCCATTTATTGTCCGATAGTTCCGTATGTAGGTCTTGTTGCCATGCTAGATGCGGTTTAGTGTATGCGCCATCCCTAGTGGCCAATGTTGTATGGTCGAGTCTAGACACCAGCTTGGCTGGAGAAGGTGCCCTGACAAACACAGTCAAGGCAACAACCTCCAGGGGCTCCGTCATGTCCTCTCCGAGGAGCGCCCTGAGAGCATGTCTCGTTCTGTGTAGCTGGAATTGTGCCAAAGCCGAGGACGATTCCACCTCCTTCACAATGTCCCCTATGGTACGGGCGACACCGTCTGCAAAGAGGTTCCCCATGGTATGCACGTTCAGCAACCGGAGTGCCGCAATGACTCCTCTGTCGCTGCATGGAGCCAACCAATAACACCAGTCGAGGCGAGCTATTGGGGAATATAATAGGTTACCGGCGACTGCGTTAAGTATACTGTGCCACGCCTGGGTGACTGAGGTCAGAAAATCTAATATACCTGTGCTTCTGTCTTGGGGAGAGAATAGAAGAGATGGAAGTGGTTTGGGATCTGCTACTATGGCTTCTACTATGGTTTCTATCCATATAGGTGGGGTGTCGGTAGGGCCAGGTATCCAATGATATGCATGGGAGCCCTGTGCTACCCTATAGTATAGCTCAAGGTCTGGAGCGCTCAGACCACCCATCGCATACGGAAGGGTCAATATTTTCCTGGCCAAACTGGGCGGCTTGCCTGTCCACGCCAAGTGGACCATCAGTGACTGTAAACATTGAAAAAAGTATTTGGATAGGACCATAGGGATGTTTGTTAAGAGAAAGAGAAAGTGAGGCAGTACGACCATTTACATCAGGGATATCCTACCCATTAGTGACAGCGGGAGGCGAATCCAACCGTCTATGTCATCCTCCAGTTTGGAGATGGCGACCCCATAATTTTCTCTCAGTACTATTTCTGAATCAGTGTGCAGCCAGATGCCCAAATAGTGTACCGAATCAGTAGTCCATAGTAGCGGATACTTACTGGACTTACTCCAGTTAACTTTTATGCTCGAAAGTGAGCCAAATAGTATGACCTCGCGTAGCACAGGTGAGAGATTAGTCTCCGGGTCCCTGAAATATAGAAGGGTGTCGTCGGCTTACATAGACACAATGATACGGTAATTTGGGAATTGGATGCCCCTCTGTCCATGATATTCCCGCAGGGCGCAAGCCAAAGGTTCAGCCGTTAGGGCATAAAGGATTGGGGATAGGGAACACCCTTGTCTTGTGCCTCTGTGTATACGTATGGGATCAGTGACCAGGGAAACCAATCCTGATACGGGCTGTGGTATAACGTTGCCAGAAGTTGTAGAAATACCGACCCGACACCCATGCGACTCAGGACATGTCTCATGAAAGGCCACTCGACGGAGTCAAAGGCCTTTTCCATGTCCAAAAAGACCACGATTGCAGGGACCTCCGTGCGTGTGTGCTGCATAGCAGCAAATACCGTTCTTAAATTATAGGACAGGTTCCGGGTGGGCACAAAGCCTGCCTGCTTTGGCGCTACTAGGGTGGGGACTAGAGGGCTAAGACGGTTGGCTAGTATCTTCATGAAAATCTTTGTATCGACGTTCATGAGGGATAAAGGCCTGTAAGACGCACAATTATCCGAGGGCTTCCCCGGCTTAAGCATGGCAACCAGAATCGCCTCCGGCATAGTCTACGGCATGGTGCCTGAGGTACATATATCTTCGAATAATGTAAGGAGGTGCGGCAGTAAAAGGTCCTGAAACGCCTTATAAAAGGAGACGGTAAGGCCATCACTGCCAGGGACACTCCTCGACTTCATCTCTGAGCGAGCCAGAATAATCTCATCCCGTTCGATCGGCCGCATTAGGAACTTGCGATGCAGGTTGGTCAGCCATGGCAGCTCAATATGAGACAAATAATCCAGGATACTTTCCTCTGGGGCTGAACCTCTCGAGGAATAGAGATCCGCATAATATTCCCTGAACTTCTCCACCACCTGAGCCTCCGTTAGTAGAGAGTCCCCTTGCACCGCGTACATATTTGGGATAGCTGTTCTGTCCCTACGTTGTTTGATAATTTGTGCAAGGACCCTCCCCGGTCTCTCCCCCTCACCATACGTTCTGGCAGTGGCATATTTCCCGAGATGCTTTAGTTCTGCGTCTGCTTCCTCGTGATAACCGCGCAGCGTCCGAGTTAGCTCGTCGTCAAGAGCAGTATTCTGTTCAACCTCACGGGCGAATTCTAGTTCTTTTAGCTTACGCTCCAGCGCCGCCAGTCGAACACGTATTGACTTGAGTACTCCCGAGTGCTTTGAAATAGTAACCCCCCTGATATATGACTTAAAGGCCTCCCAAACAGTTTGGAAGGAGTCCACCGATCCCACTTTAGTCTCAAATAACGTTTCAATGGATAGGGCCAATTCATCCTTAAATACACTGTCGAGGAGAGAATATGGTGAAAAGCGCCATGAGAATGGGGGAAGGCGTGTTTTGGGGTAAACCAGAGAGATTAGCACTGGGGAATGGTCAGAGTAGGTGCGTGGTAGAATCGTGCAAGCACGGAGCTGCTGAAGTAAGTGTCGGGAGGCAAACTAGTAATCTATCCCAGTGTGGATATTGTATTGTGCAGAGTAGTGTGTGAAGCCACCCTGTCCTGGATGCTTGTGTCGCCAGATGTCCTCCATGTCATATCTCAAAAGTGTGGACTCCACCACCCGCGCAGAGGCTGAAGGTCGTCTGTCCGGGCCATCTGACCTGTCAATAGTGGGCTGTCTGGTAAAATTGAAATCCCCGCCCCACAGCACATCGTCTCGGGCATATGTCTGCACAATCGCCGCCAGGTTATTGTAAAATTCCGGATGGTCGTAGTTAGGACCATAAATATTTAGGATAACTAGTTTCAACCCCTTCCCGTAACATCTAGAGAGTGTATATCTGCCTTCTCGATCCATCTCCAGGGGTGTCAAGGTTACCAGTGACCTCAGGTTTACCCAAGTCATAACCCCCCAAGCGTGTGAGGTAAAGCCCACAGAATGTATGTTGCCCACCAGGCCCTTGGCGCGTAACATAGGACTGTCCCGGAGCAGGTGTGTCTCCAGTAAGAGGGCAATATCCACCCTATGTCGATAGAGGTAGCTAAGGATTCTGAGGACCTTACGATGGTCATTGATACCAAGGAGTCAGGAGTGCCGCTAGGAAGAGTCATAGGCATGGTAGTCGCAAAGAGGTGTGTCGTAGCGGATCTGTCGGGAGCTGTGCGGTATGACCGCACCAAGTCAGAGCTGTGCACCGTAACTCAACATAACAATCAACATAATTAAGAACCCCCAACCAAAGAATCCCCCCTTTCGTGCGCAGGAATAGAAGCATGATAGGTTAAGCAATGCAGTGAAAACCTTGCAATATAGGAACCTGCAAAGGAGATCAAGAGCAAGGAACAAACAACCGCTCTACAATACAAGCCCCTCCCCCTAACCACCCACGCCTGCCCAACCCCATCTTCCCTGCGAACCCATCCCTCCCCCCCTGTCAACAACCCCCTCACCTTACCCCAAACATTAAAACACATCCCAGGTGTGATTCACTCCGAGGTGGATGTCGCTCGCAGAATAGAATGGTAGTAATGACCAAGTGAGGGCGTACCCCGCAATCCACCAAACGGATTCACTCAGCTGCACCAGAGTGGAACAAAACTAAGTCGGGCTGGGCTCCCCGCAGCAGAGTCCTGGATTGTGGCTAAATCTCTAAGTTATCACTAATATAGGCCACCTCAATATTACTATGCCGCAGCAGGGGGCCACCACTCTCATTTATGCTACGAAAGGGGACCCCCCCGGGCTGACCATATATGGGGAGTTCAAAGGAGGGCCCAACTGTATGTGGAAGTAAGCCCCTAACCCTTCGAGTAGCGGTGGTAGAACCATCTACCAGTTGCTCGGGGAGGGCCCCAAAAGACCAGACATTGATGTATAAGAACAGACCCCGACACCCAGACCCACCATGCGGTAGCCCCGCGCACTCCCACAACAACCAGGAATACTCAACAGACGATATCTGGAAGCGGCATTCAGTCCTGCTCATCTAGTGACCCCCCAGCCACTTCAGCCAGGAGATGTCTGTCTGGGAAGTTGCGCCTCTCCTTCGCCCACTCCTTCAACGCTTTTTGTAGTGCCTTAGGATCAGTGAAAATTAATGAACAACCCTGCCGGTTAACTCTTAACTTTGCAGGGTACAGCATAGCGTAGTCTGCTCCAAGATCGCGTTACAGACGCTTCATGGGGGCAAACAAACGTAGTGCCTCTTGTACACATGCTGTAAAGTCCGGGAATTGCGAGATGGTCGACCCTTCATACCCCAGAGATTGTTTCTCACGGGCCAAGCGGAGGGCCACATCCTGGTCCCTGTAATTGAGTAACTTTGCTATTATTGTGAGGAACCAGAATCAAATTGGGCCTAGTAAAACCTATAGTAGCTATTAGAAATTAGCGTGATGTACCTACTAGTTTGGTAAAAGGCATCAGAACATCGGTAACCTCACACATGTAGTGAAATCGAGTTGATGTAAGCTTTATGTAGTTATTTGTCCGCTCACGCACATTTTAGATTAACCTGACCGGCGCCATTTTGTGGCCCAGTCTGCTTACAGTATTAGTGGAAACCTACCGTAGCATATAGCAGAAGCCATTCTCCTGAGAAATGGTCTGACAAATGTTGCAAACTGCAGCTTCTGCCAGTTAGGCCTGTCAAGGTTGCAGGTGGGGGTAGGCTGGATAAGCACATTCCACAAGGTACACTGCAGACTCTCCTAGGGCTGGCAAAAGGGAGTCACCCCCTCGACCTTGCTATAACGAGCTGCGTTAAACTGAGAGAGGCTTTGTGTTCTATATATGGTCTTTCCTTTGCACCAACCTGTACCAACTTGTATTTTTCCTTCTTAGGTAACGGTTTCGAAACATAACAGTATATATGTGATCTGTTGATAATGTGCCAGCAGTCTTCTCGGCGGACCTGAAGGTGTTGGGTCTCGAGAGGCTCCTCTGGCAGAGTTGTTTGTGTAATAAACGATTGAACCTTCTACACTGCCAACTGACTGGTTATTGGTAATTGGTAACAGGGCTATTTGTAAGTATAGCTCTATTGAGTTGTAATTATTTTTCGGTACTTCAGTTGGCGACTCCACCAGGACTCTGCGTTGGGGTCGTCCCTCTGTAATGAGAAAGAAACGGGACATTGGGAGGGGTGCTCTTGTTCGGGGGGAAGGACCAACCGAAAGCGCAAGGGTTGCTCCGCTCTCCCGACCAAGAGAGCCCCAGCTGCTAGTGACCTCCCGCCGGAGTCCTACGGGTGTAACCCGGAAAGCAGACCACGTTGGTCTACAGGAGTTGGCAGTGGAGAAGCTTGCAATCAAACCTGAGTGCACCAGGTGAGTGATTTGTCTGTCTTGTGTTGGATATCCTTTGGATTTGAATTTGAAATTTGGTGGTTTGTACCACGGAGAACTCAGAAAGGGGGTCTGACGAGGCAGTATTGAGACTGCACGGGCGGACACTCCTGTTTGGATTGACTTTGGGAATAATAGAGATAGAGACCAGATGCCTTGGTGTAACTTGTGGAAGGAATTTACACCCGGCCGGACTCCTCTCGGAAATGCTGACAGCTGAGATTGGGTAGCACTCGGGCAGATCTGGAGCGGTGCTCGAAAGAGCGGGCTAAGCCAGCATAGTCCGAGAGGTGAACCAGGAAGGCTGTTGGATGGTCCGTAGGTCAGTCTGTGGTTTGAAAAACCTGTGTGTCTATCTCTAAGGATCAGACTGTTTGGTTCCGATGTTTTGATTTTGGATCTGTTGGGAATTTTTGAAAATACGTGAGTTCTCCATAGGCGGGAGTCGACGGGCTCTGCCTTTTTGTTTGCAATAGATTTGTTTGTCCTTTATGTTGATGTACGAGGTTGTTGTCGATTTATTTGTGTACAAATGTACTTGACTGTGAACATAGCCATGCGTATGAAAGTACTGTGAATAATATTTTTCCCTTTCAGCAAGAAGTAGTTAGATCATGAGCAAAAAGGCAATGCCGTGTTTTAGTAAACTGTGCTTCGGTTGTATTTGCCGGAGGGGTATGAGATTGGATGAAAGCCAACCAGCCCCTTCGGAGGAAAGCTCTGGTCATGACATGTATTGTAAGCATGGGATTGGCCCGATCCTATTCAATACCTTATGGCATAAATAAACCAAGGACAACGTAGAATTACAATGGCCGTTGACAGGCTCCTTTGATGAGAAGAAGATCCAGTATTTGCAAGACCATCTGTTTGCTAAACGCAGCAGACAGGCCATGTTTGACACCCTCAATAAATGGCAGAAAGAAGCAGAAAGGAGACGTATCAGAGCTGAGAAATTAGTAAAGATAAAACAAGGACAGACTATAACTCAGAAAGCCATTGCTCATGATAAAAATCAGACTGAAGAAAATATTGAATGTCTAGATAGAGAGTTTAGATTCCAGGTGGACAAAATTTATGTGAGTCGAAAGGAAGCGGAGGATGAAATAGAGGATTTACTTGATGTTCGACCTCCCCCGCCATATGCACCACAACGCATTTATCCCGCTGTACCCTTGCACGCGGCTACGGTGCCCCACGCCTCCGCTCCGGAGGCGGACCTGTCTCTCGCCCCTTTGGGTGCTACGCATGCCCCGACTACCTCAATAAGAGACACGGCTACCCTTATCCCTGACACACGGCAGCCCCTGGGTCCTTCCCGAGTTGTTCTAGCAGCACCAAGTCCCATATGGACATCTCAATCAACCGGTACGACCCCTGAGGATAGGACTCGTACTCTATTCAGGGATCCAGGTGGGATGAATGCTAGACGACTATTTACGAGGGCTTCACTAGGCTATGGTGAGAAAGAGGCTAATGCAGAACAGGCAGTGAAGTGGATGCGAAAAGATGTGTATACAGTGGCCGACTTGTGGAGTACCATAAGAGACTTCGAGCCGGGCATGCAGCAATATGCTCTGCATCAGATGTCTCGGTATCTTATTGATGCATGAACAATGTTTCCAAGACGGGCAAGCCCCTCAAATATTGTATGATATCTTGGACCGAGCTCATAAGTTTGACCTCAGCCCGGTAGAAGTGTATAAAAATGTAGAGACCCTGGTGAAATATCGAGGTAGAATGTTTGTAAAAGGTCCCAACTGGAATTTTCAACATCCCATGAGGGAAGTGCACCCTATTTTCCATCCTGAGGTACCTGAAATACGTGATAATGCCAATCAAATTACCAGAGCCCGAGAGGATGCATGGTTTCAGGAGCAGTGGGTATATACGCCATGGAAGCGTAGTGAGGTCCTTGCACTGAAAACGCAGCTGCCTGACCCTCGTAAAAATCCCACCGCTTACTATAAAGAGTTAACTGAAGCTGCAGCGTCAGCTGTAATGACTCTAGCTGATGTTGAATTGTTTTTCGGGCTGTTGGTCCCTGTAGATATATGGCGACAGGTTCATGAAGCCCGGAGAGAAGCCCAGAGATGAAATTACTTCCCTTCCAGCAAAAATTATTGCCTACATGCATACGCTAATTCCCCCACGTAAAGTAAATTGGGATAAATTGACTGCTTGCAAACAGAAGAAAGACGAAAGTGTTTCTAATTTCTTCACCAGGTTTGAGGGTACTTTCATAGATTTTAGCGGACAGGACCTCGTTACAGAAGGTGGGGTCCGGTTGTTCGTAAACCGCTTTGTAACAAATTTGATACCTGAGGTCTCTGCTCGGCTGCAAGCCGCGGAGAGTACCTAGACTACCTCTACTCCTTCCGTAATTTTGAGTATGGCCCAGTATTATGAGCACAGCGAAAATGAGAGTAAAGATAAAGTAGAGAAAAAGGCTAAGGATCTTAAAACGCGGGAATTATTACAGCAAGTTATTCGAGGACAAGGAGGAGCAAGAGGAGTCCGAGGGTCAGTGTCGAGAGGGGTGGGGACAGGAAGAAGTGCAGGCCCAGCCCCGTCCTTAGGACTGAATCAGTGTGCTTATTGTAAACAGGAAGGACATTGGAAAGCTCAGTGTCCGTTATTGCTTGCCCAGAACGGAGCAGTTCGCGGACGAGGTCGTGGTCGAGGTGGCCCGGATCGGAGTGATATGCGTAGGGAGGAAGTTGCTCACAGTAAGTCTGAACGGAACCATTTCGATAACCCTCAGGGTAGGCAATATTATAATGAGGATTATGCATTTGGGGATCAGGATGGGTATGCTCACCCATAGGACAGCCAAGGACAGAGTAGGGGCCAAGTGTCGATCCCAGTCAATCAACAAGGACCTTATGTGAAAGGGGAATTGATGGGAACCTCCGGAAAAAATTTAATTGACACTGGAGCGATGCACAGTTCTGTTGCTCGTTCTGTCCGGGCAAAATAATGTATCAGTGGGATTTTCAGGAGTTCCGGTTGTAAGCCCCATCTCTAAGCCCCTCCCGTTCACTATTGGTCCGGCTACCATTGACTCCCCCTTTTTGTTGACTTCCAATTGTGGTGAAAACTTATTAGGTTTGGATATGTTGAAGAAATTGAATGCAAAAATCTATTGTTCCCCCGATGGTGTCTACTTAACTATACAGCCCCACGCTGACAATATGAAACAATGTTTTGCTAAAAATGAGCCTCTTCCCCCTGAGTTCGATACCATCCGTACTGCATTATGGGCGACAGGGGATGTGGATGTCGGTAAATTAGACATCCCTCCTGTCCATATTACTCTAAAACCGGGCGTAAAATTCCCACCTGTACCTCAGTATAAAATCTCGCCGGCTGGCGAGCGAGCCTTGCCTTCCATTATCGAGGATTTAATTGATAAAGGGGTGGTTGAAGAAACGGCTGCCAATATTTGTAATAGTCCTATTCTCACGATTTTTAAGAAAACCCCTGATTCTGGGTCCCCCGGAAATATTGATGCATATCGTTTTGTGATAGACCTGCGGGAGGTTAATAAGATAGTAGTATCCCAGTACCCAGTGGTGACTGATATCACCACTATACTCACAATGATTCCACCGACTGACCAATATTTTTCGGTCATCGGTCTGAAGAACGCTTTCTTCAGTATCCCAATACATCTGGATAGCAGGCAGATCTTCGGTTTCTCGTTATCTGGCCGAAGCTTTAGATTCTGTTGTGCACCTCAAGGCTATACTGAAAGTCCAAGTATCAATAGCCAAGCCTCAAGGCCATTTTGGATGATTTAAGTTTACCGGAAGGTAATGTGCTTTTGCAATATGTGGATGACTTGTTGATAGCATCCGACACTGAAGAAGGTTGTAAGGATGCCACTGTTAAATTACTGCACCATCTAGCGGCGAAAGGAAATAAAGTGTCTTTGTCTAAGTTTCAATATTGTCGACAGGAGGTGACCTACTTAGGTCATCTACTATCGAAGGAGGGTAGATGTTTGACTCCGGAACGAATTACTACTATCTCTAACATGTCTGTCCCTTGCACCCAACGTGAAGTTCGTGCTTTTCTTGGCATTACTTCCTACTGTCGCCAATGGATTCCTAATTTTTCTCTTCTTGCTAAACCACTGTTACATTTAACCACTAAAGATGTGCATGAACCTCTCCCTTGGACTGACGAATGTCAGCATTCTTTCGATTCTTTGAAATCTGCTCTCTGTTCTGCACCCGTCTTGGGTACTCCTGATTACTGTAAACCTTTTGTTCTGTATGTGCATGAGGTCAACGGTTGCTCGCTTTCAGAGTTAACGCAAGGATTTGGTGATAGGCAAAGACCTTGCGCTTACTTCTCGGCCACATTGGATAATATTGCCAGAGTGCTTCCTAGCTGCCTGAGGGCCACTGCCGCTGTCGCGGTGGCTACCCGGCAGTCGGAAGGGCTCGTTCTAAATTCTAGCCTAACAGTGATGGTGCCACATGCTGTGGATGCATTACTAAACAAAACAAAAACACAGCATCTTACAAGTGCACGCCTCACTGGTTATGAATTGACATTGTTTGCTCCACATATTACGATTATGCGAAGTGCCACGTTAAACCCTGCCACATTGTTACCTCTCCCTTCAAATGAAACTACAAATGATGTACATGATTGCATATTTTGGACTGAAGAAGAAACGAAGGGGAGGATTGACCTCACTGACATTCCTCTATCTGACCCCCAAGGGGAATTATATGTGGATGGGTCTTGTTTTAAGTTAGCAGATGATACAATGACAGCTGCATATGCAATCACCACACTGAAAACAGTATTTGAGACTTCACGAGTTCCCTATCGATCAGCTCAGGCTGCCGAGCTGGTGGCACTATTACGAGCCTGTGAATTAAGTGAGGGACTTGAGGTCAACATCTACACAGACAGCCAATACGCCTTCGGCGTGGCCCATAGCTTTGGGCGGCTGTGGAGTGAAAGAGGTTTCCTTACCTCTCATGGTCAGAAAATACAAAATGGCCCTTTGGTGTTACGATTAATTGCTGCCCTAACCTTACCCAAGAAACTAGCCATAGTAAAATGCAGTGCCCATAAGACAGTGGTGGATGAAGTAGGGGAGGGGAATGCCTTTGCTGATCAAGTCGAATAACAGACAGCTCAGTCTACACTATCAACTATGTTTGTAACGTCTTCTGCAAGGTGGGTGGAGGAATCTGAGTTGTTCAATAACACTATAGAAAGTATAAAATAAATACAGAAGGAGGCCACTCCAGTGGAACTAGAACGATGGGAGCAGGAAGTGGGGAGGTTGGACAAAAACAACTGTTGGGTTGAATTGACGGAAAAACAAAGATGGTTGCTGACCAAGGCTCTGGTACAGGCAGTTGTAACTATGGCCCATGGTCCGGCTCATATTGAGGCTAAAGGTATTTGTGCTTTATTGGATCCAGTATGGAATAACCCCAACATCCAAAGGACGGCTGTCCGTTTTGTCCAATACTGTATGGTCTGTCTGCAACACAATCCAGGAAAGGGAGAAAGTGTCCTGAGTGGAAATTTTGCACCCCCAACTCTGCCGTTTGAAGTACTCCAGATGGATTACATCCACATGGAGCGCGTCAACAACCTGAAATATGTTCTGGTAGTGGTTTGTGCCTTTAGCAAATGGGTTGAGCATATCCAACCAAGGATAATCCTGCCCTGGCTACAGCCAAAGCTCTTATCAAGGAGTTTATCCCTAGATTTGGATTGCCCCGTTTGATTTGGTCGGACAATGGGGGGCATTTCCATGGGGCCCTTGTCAAGCACATTTGTAATGGACTGAAGATACGACAAAAATTTCATGTAGCTCGACACCCTCTGTCAGCAGGATTAGTGGAAAAGTACAATGGGACTTTAAAACTAAAAATGGCAAAAATCCAGGAGAGTACTGGTTTGAAATGGCCAGACACTTTACCCCTCGCCCTCATGTCATTGCGGGTCACTCCCCATTCACGATCAGGACTCTCCCCTTATGAAGTAATTTTTGGGCGTCCTGCTAATGTATGGGGAGCGCCGAGACCAAGGTCATTTACTGATGTTGAATATCCTATGTTGATCGATTACCTGTATGCTTTGACTAAAGATCTGTATTCTATTCATCAGCAGGTAGCAGCTGTATTGCAGCCCCTGCCAGAGGGCCCCGAACATCGATTGGAACCTAGCCAGTGGGTACTGGTCAAGAAATATGAACGAGACACCAGCCGTGCCCCGAGGTGGTCGAGACCTCTTCAAATCCTTCTGGCCACGTGGACAGCCGTAAAAGTGGATGGTAAAAAACACTGGATACATGTCTCCCATCTGAAGCGGCTGCCACTCCCGCTTCCCTATGATCAGCAGCACCCGAGGGAATTTTGACCCAGGAGAGCGAGAGAGCCACTGCATTTATTCCTTTTTCCGACGCCTGTGAAATAGAGCAAAGGCAAGAAGAAGGAGTGATTGGATCGGGAGGAACAGCTCCAGTTGAATATGCAACTGCCCTTAATTCTGTCACCGATACCCCAGTGTGCAGGGGCAATGATGAAGGAAATGTACCTTCCCCGGTGCTATTTTCTGATCAGGAAGTTCCGGGTCATGTGCGTTACAACCTACGGCCAAGAAAACATCACGGTACCCCAGACACCACAGTTAGGAGATAAGGAAAGACTTGAATAAATAGGGTTTGCTAGATTTTCGTCTGAGGTACTGAGCAGGACACTGGACTGAACTCGTTGAGCGCTGAAACTTTGGTACTGTGCTCTGTTCAGAAAGAAAGACTATCACTTTGTAAGGCCGGGTTGTACATCGGATTTCAATGACAACGTTTTGCTTTCTTGAGATGAACGATAGGAGTCTGCCTGTGAGACTCTAAACGGACACAGGGAGAAGAACCCTCTGGCAGGACGGACTGCTGTGCCCGAGTTTACTTTTGGACTTTTAGTTAGGAATGTACCCTTTTGGCCGTATTATACTAGAAGAAGAACGCCCTTTTGCGCCATGATATTTGCCGTTTTATGAACCAATGTTTTCTACTTGGACCATGCATGTGAAAATAGCATTTGTGTTAGTAATTGCAGTCATATTAGCTATCTTAATGAATATATTTGTATATTTGGAGTATAAGCACCCTATGCAAGCAATGATGCCCTCTACCGTTGCCCCACCTGAGCATTTGATGTTCACCTTAGCTCCCCATAAGGAAAGACATCGCCAAACTTACGCTAAGAATGTATTTGTAGAAATGCTTCATCAAACCCATAGCACCACCAATATGACGGACTGTTGGGTTTGTGGACTCCTGCCATCAGTTATGCATAAACATGATTTATTTCTCTCCTTGCCCTTATCATACCTGGGGAGCTGTGAAGCCTGGTTCCAAATGTTTTCAGCTATGTATAACCATTATGTGGAAAATCCCAAACAACACTCGGAGAAAGACTACAATATGATTTTAGCCTATATTGAAACCCATCAGGGATTTGATCCAGCAGGGAAGGGGGGGAGGGCTCATTGGACCCAGATGCCTGTATGAATGTATATACTGCTAGTGAAAATAGTTCTTGGTTCAGGGATGAACTTTATGCCAATTTTATGCATTCACAATATTTCCAGCAGTTTGTTACCCGAAATGTCACTAGTGAACGTATTATGCCCATCCCTATTCTGAATACTTCCTCTCATTTCTGTGTACAGGGTCTTGGACATGTGCAAGTAGGAAATAGTATTTGCAATTATACATATAGAATGACAATATTTAGCGGCCCTCCACTCTTGACACCACCGAATGTGTACTTCGTATGTGGGGAAAATGCTTACACTTGGTTGCCTCGGGGATGGGCTGGAAAATGTTACATAGCACCTTCAGACTACCATAAAACCCATCAGCTTCACAATACAACAGTGGTTTCTAATAGACAGCGAAGGCAGCTTGGAATGACTCAGGTAGATCAGACCGACACCTCTTTACAACAGTTCACGGATTTTATTAAAGGGTTGGTCCCTTTCTGGGGACCGATCTTCAGTAGTAGGGAGATCAGACGATTGTCCAGGGTGTTGGAGAATGTCATTAATATGTAAATGTACAGGAATTTATATAGCGCAAATCACCAAGCGGTTTCTAAGCGCTTGCTTAGGGAACCCGTCCTGGTATTCCCCTGTGAGATAACCCCGGCAGGGTATCTGCAAGGCGAAAGCCAGGCATCCCGCCGCGAGGGGCCGTTGTGGAGATTAAACAAGCTATTGCCCAGAGTCGCAGAGTGTGAACCCATGAATCGAGTAGGCACTGGAGCGAGAATTGTCGAGTACATGGACATTTTAGGACTCAAGACCCCGCCGAGCCGGGAATTGAACCCTGGTCCCGGGCTGACCTCTGCTTCCAGGTCTGCCTCCTCTGACCAGTGAGCCACACTTCTCCACACTAATATCACTACTGAGATTATGACAAACATAACCGAGGAGCTTCAGGCGACGAGACTCATTTCGCTCCAAAACCGAATGGTTTTGGACGTTATCTTGGCTGATCGAGGAGGAGCATGGCGTGTGATCGGCAGCTCCTGTTGTCTTTACATCCCAGACTCCGCCCCCATGATACATTTAGCCATTCAAAAGCTGCATCGCATAGCTGGAAATGGATCTTGGTCGTTCTCTGGCTGGTTTTGGGGCCTGTTATCTACGTGGGGTTGGAAATTATTAATGATAGTTGCCGGAGCTGCAGGCATTCTCTTTACTTGCTGTCTCTGTATGCAATGCGGTCCTGCCTGCTGCTCCTATTGTGCTACCAAATTGACTGCCTTGATCATTCCTTCCTCTACCCTTACAAAGTCTCAGATGCTCCAACAGGACATTCGTGAGTTGATGCCCATTGATGATGACGTTTTTCGAGATTAGTATTTTTCTTAGTTAGCTACATCACGCTAAAAGGAGGGTTTGAGGAACCAGATTCAAATTGGGCCTAGTAAAACCTAAAGTAGCTATTAGAAATTAGCAGGATGTACCTACTAGTTTGGTAAAAGGCATCGGAACATCGGTAACCTCACACATGTAGTGAAATCGAGTTGATGTAAGCTTTATGTAGTTATTTGTCCGCTCACACACATTTTAGATTAACCTGACCGGTGCCATTTTGTGGCCCAGTCTGCTTACAGTATTAGTGGAAACCTACCGTAGCATATAATAGAAGCCATTCTCCTGAGAAATGGTCTGACAAATGTTGCAAACTGCAGCTTCTGCCAGTTAGGCCTGTCAAGGTTGCAGGTGGGGGTAGGCTGGATAAGCACATTCCACAAGGTACAGTGCGGACTCTCCCAGGGCTGGCAAAAGGGAGTTACTCCCTCGACCTTGCTATAATGAGCTGAGCTAAACTGAGAGAGGCTTGGTGTTCTATATATGGTCTTTCCTTTGCACCAACCTGTACCAACTTGTATTTTTCCTTCTTAGGTAACGGTTTCGAAACGTAACAGTATATATGTGATCTGTTGATAATGTGCCAGCAGTCTTCTCGGCCGACCTGAAGGGGTTGGGTCGCGAGAGGCTCCTCTGGCAGAGTTGTTTGTGTAATAAACGATTGAACATTCTACACTGCCAACTGACTGGTTATGGGTAATTGGTAACAGGGCTATTTGTAAGTATAGCTCTATTGGGTTGTAATTATTTTTCGGTACTTCAATTGGTCTGCAGGCGCCCCTGGCTTCGGTCTTGGGCCGAGGGAGCGGTGAGCTCTTTCCACCACAAACATGTCGGAAAAGGAGGTGTCGCCCAGGAGCGTTTTCAAAGGTTTTTCCATTAAAAGTTCCATATTCCCAGTGGGGGTATTCTCGGGCAGGCCCGTAATTCGGAGGTTACAGCGCCTGGAGCGGGCCTCCAGCTCTTCCGTCTTGTCCTGTAATATCTGGAGAACCTTACCCAGCTGCTTATGCTCTGTTTCTAGGGTGGTCTGGGCCTCCTCCGCCTCTGTTAAGCATCGCTCTGACATATCCAGTCCTTCGGCATGTTTGTCTAATCTCTCTGCCATGCGGTTCTTTTCCATGTTGACCAAGAGGCCGTGGATATCCTGGCTCAGGTAATCCGCGGCTTGTTCTTTGTCACCCAGACTGTCTTCTGGAGCAGAATACCCGTCCTAGACTTCTTTGGGTCGAACAAAAGTTTAGGCTGTGTCCTGTCTACTCGCCCCATTCTCCCAGGGGCAGGGGATGACCCCGCTGCCTAGAGGAAATCTCTCAGTATGGTAGCTCCTCAAAGCTACGACGTTTTCCGTACCCCAGGCCGGGCCCACAATTAATATGGTAATAGCGACACTCCTCCGCCCGCAGACATACTGCATTGATGCCCACAGGTAGTCTCAAGGACCAGGGCCCTTCCGAGATCCAAACTATGGCCGCAAACTTTGTCGTCAGCTCACCTCCCTGATTGTTACACTTCTCTAGAGTTCCTGGGGGGGACAGTCAGCGTGCGCTCCCTCCCACCTGCAGTCCCAAGTTGGCCTCCCCGGGTATCGTCGGCAGGGGGGGTACGCCATCATGTATCAGTATATGCCCCCGCTCGGGTGGTAGCTTGAGTCTACACACCGCTGCGGTACCACCAGCAAATATCGCAAGCGTCACACAGCACACCACTAGCTCCTCCAAACAGCGAGGCGAGCGGCTCGCGAGGCCGTGCACTCAACGTGGGTGATGCGTCCACGGCCAGGCCCTGGCTAGGCCGCAGAAAATCCAGGCCGTCCAATCAGGCCTGAGGCTGGGGACCACTCCGTGCTGCACCCGGCCTATAGTATTCACAGGCCTTGCAACCCACCTCCAATAGTGGCGCTACAGTCCGGGGTGTAATCCCCGTCTCGCTAGCCACGTGGGGCACAGTACCTTCGATGAGTCGACGTCTCCACAGGAGTGGGACCTCACAGGGCACTGGCCGCCTTGCCCAACAGTCGTTGCAGGCTCGGGGGGGGGTAGCAGGAGCGCAGTTTCTTCAGGAGTGCACAGCGGCGGCCCACCGCCGATCAGCAAGCACACAGGGCCTCCGCCTCCAGGCTCCGGACTCTGGGGGTCTTTGCTTTCACCTCGCTCGCGTCTCCGGTCAGGCCTCACACCTCTCCAGGGCAGGCGGTGCTCAATCCTCACCGCGCCTCGACCAGGACACCCACACGGAGGCTCCGGGAAGCGCAGATAAACCCGCCTCCGCAGCAAAGTCACCGCCATGAACCAACACCGGCCTTGCAGACCGGAGGAGAGAGGGAGCTCCGGGCAGAGCCAGGCCCGCGCCTCGCTTGGGAGTGCAGTCATCTCCGTACCAGCTGTCGATCTCGGCACCGGGAGCAGGTAGGGGGCCCGTTTTTTCTGCGGGGGGCTGCTCGAGGGCTTTAGACGTGCACCTGTACTCAATCAGGGAAATAGAATTATGGCAGCTGCAGGATATTTGAAGGATAGTGCAGCAGACTGTCGGAGCACTCAGCTCAAGCGGCCATCTTGGTTGTGAGCTAGCTCCACCTGCAGGTTCAACACTTTCCCTGCTGTTGTTTATGTTGAAGTGAGAATAATTAATCTGACCCCTCCAAAGTCTATAGTGTTTCATGTGTCAGAGTAGGAATAGTAAATCTGAAACCTCCAGAGTCCAGCACCTTCCATACTGTTGCTTATGTGGAGTTCAAATGGTAAATAGAGACCCTCCAAAACTGTTGCTTACATTGGAGAAGGAATGGTAAATCTGACCTCACCCAAAGTCCAATACTTTTCCCACTGTTGGTCAGGTATTAGTGGGAGTGGTGAATTTTACTTCTTCAAGACTGACATTTTTTAACAGTTTTTATTCTTTTCTTAGTTTTAATTGACTAGTTAGTTTATTATACTTTTTTATATATTTGACTTTACATTCAAAGCATGCATCGAGGTGTTGCATTTACACAAAGCAGGCATCTTGCTCAAAGTGGCTGGGAGACACTGTGTCATGTTTATAACTGAAAAAAGCCTTTTTTTGAGTAGGAGAAATTTAAAGTGCAGAAAAATATTCCATGTTATGAAAATTTTTTGCAGAACATTTTTTTGCACTTCAAACATCTCCCATTTCAAAATGGCTGTATGTTTGTGTTATACATGTAACAATGTCACTTTTGGTGAAAGGTATGTCCTGGCCCCCAAGTACATACAACACAGTTTCTCATTCAACGATACACATATATTACTTTCATATGAACACGTTCCCAAAGATCACGCTCTCACTGGCACACATGGCAGCCCTGTCATAGTGTCGATAATCAAAGTATTTTGTTCACAACCTAGACTTTGGACATTAGGCTTAGATTCGATGAAACTGGGTGGGGGGGGGTGTCTGGTAACATTGCGCAACTGGCTTTGTCTTCAGTAGCTCACAATGATTTTCTCTGATCAAAAGTAGCTCTCACTGCATAAAAGGTTGGATACCCCTGAGGTAGAGGATCCTACTGATTGCAAGGTTTGAATTAGAAATAAACTGGACAGGCATGCTAATAGAGTGTAAGTTGTCTGCACTAGGTCAATCAAAATGAGGCCTCTTCGTTTAATAACACAAATGAGCCGTTCTGGCCTCAGGCTCCTCTCAGCTCCACAGTGTTCAAAATTCACAGGGCAAGTTAATAAATCTAACACACTTTTCACATCTGGGTGTGCAGCAGTATGATGTATTTCCAGCTTTAGTAATATGTTTTGTGGTACAAATATTTCTGAGAGCCCTTTTCACAAACAATCCAAAATAGCAGCATCTTGTGCAATATGGGGAACTTTTCCTACTTCGCAGATACTCCTAAAACATTGTCAGGTTAGCTCATTGTTTTCTAAAAGAGGAATACTTCCTCCACAATAATTTGGCCAAGGCCCCCAACAGGGACATTTGTAGGGTATTACGAATTTATATTGGGTTTACAATCCCTGATGAGGTATTGAATTTCTTGGCCAATGGGTAGCATGTTATTCTATAGAGAACACGTTAGTTTCTAGTGTCAAGTGTAAGTATTTCAGTCAGTCATATATAAGACAGAGTATTCAGGATTTTAGACCATTTAGTTGCAGGACCTTTAGAGTCTATAGGATGTTAGTTGTTATTTCTGCTAATAAGTGCAGATGACTTAGGGCTTGATTTAGATCTTGCCAGGTGGGTTACTTCGTCACAACAGTGATGGATATCCTGCCCCCGAAATTAAAATCCTAATATATCCTATGGAATTTATATTTCAGATGATGGGCTATCTGGCACTGCTGTGATGGAGTAAAACTTCCACCAAGATAAACAAAGTGAACAGCGGTGCACAACTTTCACAGTCCCAATAATTTCAGATATATCCACAAGATTCCAAAATTAATGCAGATTCTTCTTGTTATTGCTGTATCATCACAGTATGTCAAAAAAGGTCAGCCAACGAGTTTTGTCCTTCAAGGCAAAAGAGTTGGAAAGTATCCGTCCTTATTTTGCTAAGAGGATATTGAGTATCCCTACTTACGTAGTAGGTCAAGGTGTAACATTAATCCGCAACAAGATCCAACCAAAGAATTCAGGGACTGAACTGGACAAAGACAGCTTTCCATATTTCCTCGTGGCAATGACTTCATATTCAGACTTGAGGCGGGCCAATACCTATAGCAGTGTTGGACGAGGAGTGACTTTTCCTTCCCTCACTTTTTGCACATCGATAATAATTTAGAATCGAGTTTGAATATGCCGATCCATGATATATTGCGTCCATAAGATGGAATTTATTAGCCAATGACTGTCTGGAGTTTTACTCTTGTCCAGTTCAGTCCCTAGAGTCATTTGTCAGGGTGAGGATGAGTTGGGTGTCATAAGCATTGGAGATGATGTTGAGTCTGTGGCTCCTGACAATGTTAGTTAGGGATGTCATGCATAATGTGAAGAGGGCTGGGCTGAGGGAAGAGTCTTGAGGTACAGGGGATGTTCTTTGGGAGCAAGGAGTATGGAGGGAGGATGATCTGTGTTCTCTCAATGAGGTAGTATGGAATTCACTAGAGGGCTGCTCCTTGGATTTGGATCTGGTGGAGTCTGTTGATCAGTGTGTGGTACGATACGGTCTTGAAGGATGTTTCTCCAGGATCTAGCAGCATTCTGATGTGATCAGTGGCTGCAGCTAGAGTTGTCCCTGTGCTTTGGTTTGCTCTGAAGCTGGCTGGGGAGGGGTCCTCAGGTTGTGGTTCTCCAGATGTCTGGTTACCTGGATATTGATAGCTTTTTCAATTACCTTGGCCAGGAAGGGGAGCAGGGAGATAGGTTGGTTGTTCTTGGGATCTCCTGGGTTGACTGATAGTTTATTTACCAACAGCTTCACACTAGCATGTTTCCATGTCTGAGGGAAGGGGGCCATGGTAATCGAGGAGCTGAGGACATTGGTGAGTTATTTGATTATTGGTTGATTGCCAAGGTTAAACAAGTAGTGGGGACAGGGGTTAGCTGGGGCTCCGGAGTAGATGGATCTCAAGATGGACGCTGTTAAATAAGCCCTTAGTCATGAATGCTGACACATTGTATATGTTGTCTTCGTGATTAGGAGGTAAATGGGAAGCATACATCAAGTAGGTGTGCTCTACCATAATTCCATGAAAACAACATAAAAAGACTCCACACAGGTTTATAAAAATTGTTTATTATTTTATTATTAAAACAGGACCACAATGAAAAAATCCCATGTTTGAGATATTTAATTTTGAAGGAATAAATGCAATGAAGTGGTCAGATGCAAGTATAGCTAAAAAGGTTACTTTTTGTTGCACTGGCCTGGGACATAGTCAAAGTTCGGGCTGACCTCATGGAAGCACAGGCCAGCTGCAAGACCCACGCAGACCCTGGTGAGAAAAGTATCTTTTCAGGTTGCAAGCATTGTAATGCACCGATCTCCTCCATGCAGTGAAGACAAAGCACCAGTTCTGATTCACACAGCCAGGTGGATGCGTCGAACTTGAGCCTTGTGGTCAGGACCATGGATGTGCACTGCATCGTCATCAAAATGTTTAAATATTGAGAAGAATCAAAACTTTTAAAATATCACAAACACAACAGAATGAATATCCAACTCCATATTAAGATGAAAGTCATTCAATAAGAGGAACCTGGGATTTACATTTTTAAAGATTTAAGGCAACAAGTCCTTTGAAAAAGTAAATTGCGAATCAAAAGTCATTGTTTGAGTTTGACCTGTTTGAGGGACAACCCTACTCAGTTTCCCTGCCAATCCTGTTTGCCCTAGCAGAAACATTCCCACTGTGTACTTTTCTCTTAAATTCTAAGATAGGGAAACCCTTTCTTCTTTGTGCAGAACCTGTGTGCCTGCCTATAGGTGTGCCCAGGAAAATTTGTGCCTCTCCTTTGTGGTCTTTTAAAACTGGTTCTGGGAAATCTTCATACCAAAGATGTGTTTCCCTAAGTCTGACCTAATGTTTACTTGTGAGAGGATAAGCCCTTTGAACTTCCTGGGTTCACCCTAACTAGTCTTCTTGCCAGGGTATAAAACACCTCCCCATATCAATGCCATTGTCTCTGGTCTGGGAGCAGTTTTCAGATCTCATTAGGTTCAAGCACTAGCTAGGCAGCTGCAGTAAGGCTATTGTAGATGAGACTCCAGGAGCTTCATGCAGGAAAAAGTTAACTTTTTAAAGTTATTGTTCCTACACATTTGTAAGGAAATCTAACTACCATTGAAAGAGATTTGTATAAAAATAGGGGTTGAATCATCGTCCTAGCTGGTTCCAAACCCAAAATAGCAGAATGTTTTAAATAAATAAAAACTTTTTTTATAACTTTATTTACCATTTTGAAACATAAGGTAACAAAAACGATAGGTGTGCTCACTATCATAGCTGCTGTAGTATAAAAAGAATAATTTAAACAATAGGAGTTAAGCCAAATTACATCATCCTGTGGTAACGTCCGCCCCAAGGTTCTGCCCAAGCCATACACATGGAGAACCACAATGCAATCCCCCAAATCCCCGCCAGAGTCCAGACCGTCTGTGCTACGGACGGGCTGGACGGCTGGACGTTTGACTTAGATGCCCCCGACCCCCCGCTTCTGAGATACTCCACTCAAACTTTGCGTGCACTAGAACCACCTAGGCTCTCATGCGCCTATTCTCTTTCGCCGGACGCTATCTTAGGTAAGCTACCATGTAGATGTCAGATTCCTGGTGCGGTTAATCTCATACCGCCTCCACCTAGCCCTATGCTTAATTTAGGCACTTCCCCTAACCGTCGAATTATGAAGGAAGAGTGTCTTCTTCTTAACGCTCGCTCACTCATTAAAAACAACATTGTGTTTAAGGATCTTGTGTCAGACAGGAAGCCTTCCCTGGTTTTTATAACAGAAACGTGGGCAAAAGATTCATCTGGTCCTGACCTCATCGAAGCGATTCCCGAGGGATACTGCTTAGCTCGTCAAGATAGACTGAGCCGGGTGGGAGGAGGGCTAGCAATTCTCTATAGGGACCATTTACACTGCCATATTGTCCCCATCCCGACCCTACGGATAGCTTTCAAGCCTTATTCTTTTCCATAAAAAGTGGCCATAATGTCCTCTTTAATGGAATCCTGGCCTATCGTCCTCCTGGTCCTCGTACCGATTTCAGACAACGGCTTCTTTATGTTTTAGAACCCTATTTTGGTCGGAAAGACTTCACAATCCTGGGTGATTTTAATTTTCATTTGGAGAGGCTTGACATTAAGGAGACCTCCTCTTTGCTTGAGGCCATGTCAGCCTGTGGTTTTGCCCAGTTGGTCAGAGGGGCTACTCATAGAGCAGGTCATACGCTCGATGGAATTTTTTCCAACGATGCGAGGCTAATAATTAAGGACCCTATCCCTCTATCATGGTCAGACCATTTGGCGGTACCATTTGAGCTATCCTACCTTTCTTCCTTTATGCCTAAAATCACCTCAAGTAATAAGGAACTGCGTAGAAATTTTAAAAATATTACTAACAGTTCCCTTACCCCGTGGGTACCCAATCTGTTTTCATCCCAAGGAGAGAGTGTCTCTGGGGCAGTTTCACAGTTTGAAAGGACTGTGACCGAGGCACTGGATGAACTTGCCCCTATCCAATTACGCTATCGAGCTAGGAAAAGACCCTCAGCCCCTTGGTTTTCCGAGCATCTTAGACTTCTTAGACAAGAAGTAAGGAGGCGTGAGCGATTATGGCATTCTGGCTGGGATCTCAAGGATAGAGAAGCCCATAAAACAATGCTGAGGAACTATAAAGGAGAAATTATAAAGGCCAAACAAGAACATTTTACGGCCCTGACAACATCTATGTCCTCTCCTAAAGAGCTCTTCAGGGTAGTGGATTCTCTGATCACTCTTCAAACCCTGGATCCTGTAGGGCATCACAAGAGCTCTGCAGTAATATTGCCTTGTTCTTCCAGGAAAAAATTTCAAACATCTACTCTGCCTTGGAGCTACAGAGATCTTGTATTGCTGGGCCTCCTATCCAGGGAGTTATGGGCCCGGCCCCTGTAGATAAATCTCCGGTAGGACTCTTGGACTTCTTTCCCCCGCTTTCTCTGGAGGATTTGGATAACCTTCTTAATAAGACTAAATCTGGTTCCCCTCTGGATGTATGCCCACTTAGGATCCTCAAACAGTGCCGAGATACTTTATTGCCTCCACTGGCTGATAATATGAACAAAGCCATGAGGGATGGCATCTTTCCCACCCAGTGGAAAAACGCGGTGGTAAAACCTCTACTAAAAAAGGCCTCTCTGGATCCCGCAGTTTTAAAAAATGTCCGGCCTATTTCTCTCCTCCCGGCCCCTGCAAAGATGCTTGAAGCACATCTTAATAAGCATCTTGCTGCATATATAGAGAACTCGGGTTGCCTCGACTCCTCCCAGCATGGATTCAGGAGGGAACATAGCACCGAGTCCGCCCTCACTATCGTGCTAGATAACATCCGCACGCGTGTTGATGGAGGTCAGACCACCCTCCTGATCCTTCTAGATCTGACGGCGGCCTTTGATACCCTATCTCCCTCAGTATTAACATCACGGCTGAGGGAGGTCGGGGTACGGGGGGCAGCATTAGATCTACTCACTTCCTTCCTCAACCATCGAGTGCAAAGAGTGAAGCTGGGGGAGTATCTATCTCCATCCCTCCCTGTGCAATGTGGGGTCCCTCAGGTGTCGGCTTTGAGTCCGACCCTATTCAACATCTACGTGACCCCACTTGCCAGGCTAATTAAATCATTTGGGATGGAGATAGTGTCTTATGCCGATGACACCCAGATCCTCGTCTCTCTCTCCCAATCAGGTGTCCCGATTGCCGCCAATTTTAGATCTTGTATGGAGGCAGTCGGGCAATGGATGATTTATAATTCATTAAAACTGAATGGAGAGAAGACGGAGGTGATGGTATTTGGAGGGAAAGAGGACGTCTGGTCATCTAGCTGGTGGCCAGATTCTTTAGGAGCTTGCCCCACCCCCACTTATTCGGCTAAAAACCTAGGGGTCATGATTGACCCGGCTCCCAATCTGGACAAACAGGTCAACCGAACCATCTCTACGTGTTGGGGCATCATTTATATTCTCAGGAGGATCAGACACTATCTATCCTTGCAGGCAAGGAAACAGATTGCTGTTGCCCTGATTGGCTCCCGGCTGGACTACTACAATGCGCTGTATGTGGGACTGAATAAGAGAGTCTACTGCAGCGCTTGCAGGTAGTCCAGAATGCCACTGCTAGGTTTGTCCTAGACCTCCCCAAACGGGCCTCAGCCACAGCGGCTAGAAAGCTGCTACACTGGCTTCCTGTGGAGGACCGCATCCGCTTCAAGACCCTGTGTATGATCTATAGGGCACTAGCCAAGAACAGTCCCACCGGCATAGGATCCATTTTGTCTCGCTACACCCCCGTCAGGAACCTACGCTCCTCGAGTGGGCTTCTTCTGTCAGTCCCCCGTATTAGGAGAACTAGATGGGGGGGTAGAGCTTTCTCTACCTTAGGGCCCAAGTGGTGGAACTCCCTCCCTGTCGAACTAAGATCCCTGCCCACTATCCAGGCCTTTAGAAAGGCCCTTAAGACTCATCTCTTCGTACAGGCCTATGTGTAATGGATGATATGATCTGATTTGTGATATATGTTGTTAGGCGCCTTGATGCCTTCGGGTTATTGTTTTGCGCAATATAAATTTTATTTCAATTCAATTCCCCTTTCCACAGAGAATATGAAATACCCAGACCATGTAATTGTATCAGAATGACCCAACATATACTTTATGGCTCTTTTAGCAATTTGTTACCCCACCCCGGTAGGGACTCTGCCTTGCTCTAGTTGTGTCCCGGATGCCTAATGTTCCGCTGCCGCGTACCTCCTGAGCGGAACCCAAATGTCTTTGGGACGTGAAGAACGTGGTAATGCGCTAGCATAGTGTTTGCTATTCATGTTAAAATATGTTAGACTATTTAGCCAATTTTTTTAAAGTGGGGGCAGCCTTACAGCCCCAGTGTATGGCCATCTCTCTTTTCGCCAGTAGTAAACTAAGGGAGACAAATATCCGTGCGCCTTTTGGAAGGTTCATCACATATCCCAATAAGGCCACTTCAGGCGTGGGGATGAGAGTGAGATCTACCATGTCACCCAATGCCTTGTGTACCAACTCCCAGTATGATTGTATTTTGCTACAGCTCCAAGCGAGGCGGGCAAAGTCTGCGTGTGGTGCCCCGCATTTGAGGCAGAGCTGGGATCTGTTCGGGTCTATCTTATGGGATTTGGCTGCGGTGATGTACATCCTGCGTAAAAATGTAAAAATGATTAACTTGTGGCGGCTGTTCTGGGATATGTCTTTTGTCACTGCACAGCACTTATCCCATTGCTCATCAAGAACCGGGTGTCCCAGGTCCTCCTCCCAAGCTTTACGAATCTTGTCATCATTGAAAGGGATAACGGAGGAGCATGCACAATATAATTTAGAAACGAGATGAAACCCCCCAGGGCTCTCTATAATCATGGTGAGCAGAGCAAATTAATCAGGTTCAATAGGAAAACTGGGGAGGAGTGCCCGTAAGGCAGAGCGTATCCTGCCCATAACAAATCGGTCCATAAATGAGGCAGTAGAGAAACGTTCCTCGTCCATCATTGAAAATATCTGTCCCCCAGGGAATAAATCCCCAAATTTGCTAATGTCAAAACTGGTAAGTGTGCGTTGTACAAGTACCTCACCCGTTATTGGTAGCCAGCGAGCGTTGGGGATCGGGAGGGCTGAGGAATACAGTATGGGCGCACCAGTGATGCGCCGAAGCTTATCTCAGACCCCGCTTGTGGTGGACACTGTCTGAATATCGTTGGGGTCTCTAGCCTCTCCTCTGGGAAGCATCACAGTAAGAATGTGAAGAAGGACCAAGTCCGCTTTGGGCACAGGTATGGAATCCTGGCATCAGGGTGATACCAGGCCTGAGCATAGCTACAGTGGGCTAACAAATATTAAAGCTGTAGGTCCGGCACAGCGAACCCTCAACTGTCATATGGCTGGGTAAGGACCCACCACCTAACTAGGGGCATTTTACCCCTACACCAATCTGAGAAGGTATGAGCATATTTTCAGAAAGAAACTGTTAGGGAGGGGGATGGGGATTTATTAAAAAGGTATGCAAATTTCTGGAGCACAATCATTTTAATCAAGGCAACCCAGCCCGCAAGGGAGAAAGGAAGTCGCAGCCACTTCTCAATCTGTAATTCAAGGTTGTGAACAGCCTGGCCATAGTTAAGTCTCAGTATTTGGGTGGTGTCTATATAAATATGGATGCCTAAGTATTTAGTCGACTCCGTTCACCACTCAAGAGGGAATTCACAGTCCCATTGTGTCGTGCTAGGCATCAAGGGAAACATTACCGATTTGCACCAGTTTATTCCCAGGCCAGAATATTGTCTGAACCGCAGTATCTCCCACATTAAAGGACCCAAATTGTCTTGGGCTTCCCGAACATAAAGAATTATACTGTCCACGTATAGCTAAACCAGAAGAGGCCCAATTTTAAATTGGAGCCCCCTCTGTATATGTTTTTTCTTAGAAATGCCGGACCAGAGGGTCCATAGCCAGGATGAATATTAGGGGCGATAAGGGGCAGCCATGCCTAGTGCCACAGGACAGATATAGAGGGGGAGAGTTATATTTTTGATTTTAATTAGGATTTTATGGGAGCAGAAAAGGACAGCTGAAAGCATATAGATAAAACAATACATGATAAGATACCATCAATATGCGGGAAAGCAACAGTATGATACTTGATGAATTAGCTTCATACAACATCGGTGGATGGGTGTAATTGTATATGTGTGTGATAATGAAGTCGATTTACATGTTGTTTGTTTAGTGAAGAGAGTGAAGCTATTTAGTGAAGGAGGTATGTGGGATACCCTGGTTGGTAGCAAGATGGATGGAGAGAGAAAGAGAGGAGAGTCAAGAAAGAGAGATATAGGCTAGGGTTAGAGTAGGATTAAGGGAAGTGCATGAGGCGGAGGAGTTGGATAGGGAGTGGGGGAATAATGAGAAGGGGGTTGGAGGAAAGGGGTACAGGAGCAGCAACTACTATTATAGGGACATGTTTGAAATAAAGCTATCTAATTTGAGCCAGATTATATAACTTTTCATTGACTGTGTCTGCAAGTATGTGTTTAGTGAGTTAACTACACCTCTTTTGAACTGAACCCATTCCCACCAGGTGTGGGAGGAGAATTTGGATAAGTCCTTCTACTCGGAGAGGATGGCATTGAGGCCGATTGAGACCAGGATATCCCACAAAATGTGGTCTTCTTTGTTTAGCATATATTTTATGTCTGAGGGGAGGATTCTTAATGTGATGTAGGCTAGGACTCCAATATGTGTGAACAATTTGTGAGATGGTATTGCTAATGTCTATCTAGAAACTCTTTAAAAAATTCACTCCAATAGCATGTGCCTCAGGTCACTTGTTTCTTTCTTTCAGCTACAGCAGGTCTCAGAGAACTGGAGACCGAGTTTAAATAGCCTAACAAGGGTCCAGTGGGCCATATATGCTATCTAATATTGACATTGAGCTAGTGATGGTGTAATTTGTCAGCAGTAAGGCTCACTCATATGGACAGCTAATCCAGTGGTTCTTCCTGAGTGCACTTTGAGTCAACTAGTAGAGATTACCATTTATTTTGTATTTATTTCATGAGAGTGGACTTTGTAGTGAGGAGAGAGTATAGTTTGGACGCTAGGTGTCCTCCTTTGGTATGTGATTGTTGTGTGTAATGTAGGTCGGGAGGAGTTGGGGATTTGTGCCCGTCTATAATTGCCTTAATCTTTAAGAAGTGGAAAAGTCTAGGTCATTTTGATCAAAATCAGCTTTGAGGGTATAAGCCTTCGAGAGAGTACTGAGATCTCCTACAAGTAGTATGACTTCTTGTGCTCATTCCTCTAGAAACAGTGTTTTGTTATGTTATGTTATGTTATAATTGTTTTATATAGCGCACGGCTACTCAAAGAGTGTCCCGGCGCTTTTCACTACATACCTGAAAACACAACACAGTTAAAAAAAAAACAGGGCAGAAATGGAAAAACAGGGGGATACAGACTCGCCTAAGAAACCAAAGCTAAGTAGAAAAAAGCCATGTTTTGAGGCCCTTCCTGGACATCAGTAAGTTGGATGTGCTGCGCAAAGCCAGTGGTAAAGAGTTCCAGAGCTGGGGCGCCAACAGTCTGAAAGAGCGGCCACCTATGCGAGCCCTCTTAATCCGAGGGACTGCCGCAAGAAACAAAGATCCAGACCTCAGAGATCTTGTAGGGTGATAGAAAGCTACCCTTTTTCGGAGGTATTTGGCTCCTGACACATAGAGAGCTTTATGAGCCAGGGTCAGGGCCTTAAAAGTTATCCGCTTCCGGATAGGGAGCCAGTGAAGAGCCTGCAGGAGACCAGAAGTTCGAGCCCGGCCTGACAGACCAAAGATGGCCCGAGCTGCCGAATTCTGGACCACCTGCAGTCGTTGTAGCAGATACTCCGGTAGGCCAAGATACAGGATGTTGGCGTAATCCAGTCTAGAACCGATTATCGCCTGTACCGTTACCTTCCTGTGGTCTTCTGATAGAATAGGAAGAAACTTGCGGAGCATCCGAAGCAAACCAAAACAGGTGCCAGTGAGACCGATTACCTGAGAACGCAAAGACAGGTCCTTATCGATCTTAATACCCAGGTTCTTGGCCACCTGGGATGAACCTGAAGGTGGAAACATGTTCTCCGGCCACCATTCCTGCCACTCTGGATCCGAGCTGCATCCGAAAAAGAGTACCTCAGATTTATCCGAGTTGCACTTGAGGCCGTTAAGATGGAACCAGTTAAAAACGGCCCCAAGGCAACCCTGGATACTCTCTCCGTCGAACTCCACACCCTTTGGGCATGTAAAGAGGAGCTGGGTATCATCGGCGTAGGACACGATCTGAGCCCCGAAAGACTCCGCCAGTGCCGCCAGAGGAGTCATGAAGATGTTAAAGAGCGTCGGGCTCAATACTGAGCCCTGAGGGACTCCGACACCCAATGGCGGCATCTCAGCGGAGCCAGAGGAGGCCCAGACCGTTTGTCGGCGGTCAGCAAGGAAAGATCGAAACCAGCTGAACACCGTCCCCCTCAGACCGATCTTATAAAGTCTGGCTAGAAGACCCTCATGAGGGACGGTGTCGAAGGCCGCCGATAGGTCGAGCATCACTAGCATCGCCTTGCCGCCTGAATCCAGCACCTCCTTAATAGCCTCCGAGACTTCCAAAAGCGCTGTCTCAGTGCTTAGATTCGTACGGAAGCCAGATTGAGTAGGGTGGAGTAAATCATGCGATTCCAGGTACTCAGAGAGCACCTTATGCACGTGCTTCTTGAGGATCTTAGTGAAGGCAGGCAAGAGCGAAATTGGCCTATAATTGGCCAAAACCTCCGTGTCCAAACCAGGCTTTTTGAGCAGAGGTATAATCATTGCCTGCTTCCAGAGCTGGGGGACTACACCCTCACTGAGGGAGCAGTTCAGAAGAGGGTTGACAATGGGATTGATAATTCCTGCCATTTTAGCCAAGAATTTGGCCGGGCATGCATCACGAGGGGAACCCGATTTGAGGCCGGCCAGCAGGTCTAATGATGCAGAGGCAAGGAGTGGTGGAAAATCTGTCAGCATCGGAACTGCGCTGAGAGAGGACACCGGGGCACCCTCCAATGGATCAGAGACAGCAGGCCCTGACAAGAGAAAGGAATCCTGAATCCGCCTGATCTTGGTAGTAAAGAAATCAGCAAGAGCACTCACCCAAACCTCCGTAGGGGGTGCCATGGTCAAAGGAACACGTGGGGCTGTAAATTCCCTCACGACGGCAAACAGCTCCCTACAGGAGTTGGAGGCACTCTCGATTTTCCTAGAGAAGTAGCCTCTCTTCTCGGAGAGAATATCTCGATGATAGGCGTTGACAGCTGCTCTATAGATGAGCTTGGCCTCAGGATCATACTGCGCACGCCATGCTCTTTCTGCCACCTTACACTGCCGTCGTGAGACCGCCAGTGCTTCGGTGTACCAGGGGGCGGACGCTCGTTTTACAGTATTGCGAGGGGGCCTCACTGGGGCAAGATCATCCATCCTTTCCGACAGCCACCGATGCACCAGCTCTGAATCCCTTTCTAAGTCTCCTGTCAGGATGCAAGGGTGAGCCAGACATGCCTGTGTCAGCAGCTCAGGGGTAACCAGATGAAAAGCCCTGGAGCCCTGAGAAAGCTGTCGTGAGACACTAGTTGGTTTGCTTATCCCTGGCACATAGCACTTAACCAGCAAATGATCCGACCAAAGCACCTGAATAGGTGCCAGAATCTCAATAGAGATCGTCGAAAAGATCATATCCAGAGTGTGGCCCTTTACATGCGTCGGTCCACGATGGTATGGCGCGAAGCCTAGGGGAGCCGTCACCTCCATCATTTTAATCGTGTCTACATCCCTTACATCATCCAGGTGAATGTTAAAATCGCCCGCAACTATACAGTGTTCCGATCTAAGCGCCAGTGTTGAAATTATGGACTGGAACTCTTCAAAAAAAGTGCCCGTCGGCCCAGGGGGCCTATAGACAAGAAGTCCCTTAACGGACTGGTGCGGCGATAATACAATGGAGAAGGCCAGGGATTCACAGCCCGTAATCGTCTCTATGGGAATAGAGGTACAGGTAACACGATTGTGTACAACCAGCGCCACACCGCCCCCACGCCCTTTCAATCTATCTTGCCTGAAGATGTTGTAATCAGGGGGGATGGCAGCGGCAATGTCGGGGTTTGAGGCATCCCCCAGCCATGTCTCCGTCAGCATTAGGCAAAGAGGTTTTTCTGTTGCCAACAGATCAAAAATATCCAACGCATGGCAGCTGAGAGATCTAGTATTTAAAAGCATACAAAGATGCCTAATACTATCTGGCTCCTTCCTTGAAGCGAAGGCCAGAGTTTTCTGCGGAACCCAACCACAGTCAGGACACCGGCTCTTACCTCTGTGGCGGGCAGGAAATACCGTACGACAGGAGTCCCTCCGCTTTTGTAAAGAGCGGAGCTCTAGCGCCGAGTATTGCAGCATGACAGTGGGATAGAAGTGGAGTCTGCCAGAGAGCCGTCCTACCCCGCGCCCCAGCGCCTCCTTAGCGCGGACGGGCGCAGACGGGCAGGACTCTGGCACGACTCAGGCGCAGTGAAGGCGTGACCGCTTTCTAGTTTCCGGTTTTCATTGTGCCATAGGGAGGCTAAGTGTGAGCTTCGCATTACATTAGATAGTTTGTTGTCAACATTGCGCAGGGCCTGTACTGTGCTTGAGAGGATGTTTGCAGAGTTGTCCACTTTTAGTTTTTTAATAGTTATAAGCGATGGCTTAGCAAGTTATTTTTCAATAGTAAGCCATGCAGGTTAGGGGTTGATAGAGGGTAGAAATCAGAGGCTTCCCTTTTCACCAAGAAAGCATGTTGGTGTCTTCTGTAGTCTGGTAGTCATTTATGTAGCCTTAGCCTCTCCAGAGCAATTCTAGCTTTTTTGGAGCACCATAAGAACTCAGTGATCATCACATCTATTTTAGCAAAAAAGGTACCTGAAAGATATAAGGGAGAAATACTTATTAGAAAATGTGCAAGAGGAGCAATCATCATATTAATGGATTCAATTCTTCCCAACATGTGATGAATCTGGAGGACCATTTATCTATCCTACCTTTTATTTTGTCTAGTGTCGTTTTTTCATTGAGATCAATGGACTCTTTGAGGTTTTGGGTGAACCAGATTTGCAGGTATTTTATCTCATCAGGGGCCCATAAAAGGCCGTAATCACTGATAAGAGAGCTGTTACAATGCACATTAAGTGGAAGGACCTATGTTTTATCATTTTTGAGACAGTATCCTCATACTCTAGTATAATCACTGCTAATGGATATGATGTGAGGCAGAGCGGATTCTGCCTCCGTAGTGAAAAGGAGTATGTTTATGTTGTCTGCAGAGAAAGGAATGCCGAGGATAAGGGGATTTTCACTAATTAGTTTGAGCAGAGGTTCTAGAGTTAATCGAAATAGTAGGGAGGAGAGAGAGCACCCTTGTCTGGTGACTTGTTGGAGTTTAAAGGAATTGGGTAAGGTGCCTTTGATGTTTAATCTATCTCTAGGTTCCTTTTATAAGGCAAGAATCATCCTAGTTAAGGAGGGACCTAGGTTGAAGGAGGGACCAGGATTTAATATTCTCATCATTTGTTGATAGCCATGACCATCTCAAATAACTCAACATCTCAACAAATGATTAAGCCATAACTCTTGATATAATCTGTATATATTAAATATTTTCCATATGTGCTGTACCACTTATTGCATTAAAATCTGTTTGTTTAGATTTTTTTCATGTGTATTTATTCAAGTGCATTTCTTTGATTCAATGTTATGTTTCCATGGGACATGTTTCCCTTATTTGATTATATGAAAGATGTGTTGTGAGGTAATATTAAAACAAATCTATTCATGTTGCTAATTTATTCACTATGTATTATCAAGTATCAAATTACATTTATCATACCTATTGTGATTACAAATTAAATTTTGTTTGCATTTACATGTTCTTTTGGTCTATATTTGTTGATTACATGTACTATTTCCAATTGATTACCAAACGATTTTTTTGTTGCATTGTTGAATTTTCACTACCCTTGTAAATGTGATCTCTTATCAGGGGGTCGTTCTTTTTGTACACATGTTGAGATCCTTTTTTACCGTTTTTAATTCTAAGTTCCAGTTGGTCAGGGGCCTTGTTGTCTTGTTTATCTTTCCTTGCCATGTGTTTATTCATTCAGGTGGTGCTTTTCAGAGCATCCCACATGATTAAGGGGTTAGGGCCAGGGGATATAATGAATTCTGTGTTTTCCTCAATTTCTTTTCTGATTATTTCTTTATAAGTAAGGTCCTCAATGAGAAGGTTATTCATTCTCCATGTTGTATTTTTTTATGTGGAGTAAAATGTGTCATATAGAAGAGAAATGAAGGCATAATCTGAGCCTAGGACAGATTCGATGGGAGGGGAGTGTTAGAACTGGGGGTCTCTAGTTGGCAGAGGTTGGTACCACTGTCCAAATAGGGACCCTTGCTTCTAGTCAGGGCAAGGAAATAACCCTCTGAGATAACCCCTGCTCATCCTCTAGGTAGCTTGGCACGAGCAGTCGAGGCTAACCAGAGGCAATGCGTAAAGTATTTGTACCAACACTCTCAGTAACACAGTGAAAACACCACAAACTGACTCCACAACAGTTTAGAAAAATAAAGGTATTTAATCTAAACTACACAAGACCAAAACGATAAAAATCCAACATACACAGTTCAAGAATATGGTTTCAAAAGAGTTCTTAAGGTTTGCGGTAAAGTTCTTCAAGTTGCGGTAAAATATACCACAGATGTGTGAAAAGTTCACAGTTGCGTCACGTTTACTCACAGTACCTTTTAGTCGCAACAAAGTTCCAAAAGCAGAAGCTGGTGCGGTGGAAAACAAGTGATGCGTTGCTCCTGAGACCCTGGGGAGGCGATGCGACAGCCCCGCTGCAGCAGCGGGCGTGTTGCGATGAATCCGGTCTGTATGGGGAGGAAGGCCACTTGTATGGATTCCGGTGCGTAGGTTCCGTAGGAAGTTTGTTCTCGCAAAGGCAGGATGCGACGATCTCGTAGGGGCTGCGACGATCTCCGGGGCAACGATGCGCGGTCCAGCGTTGATCCTCTCTCTCGCAGCTCCCCGATGCGATGATTCTGCGACGATGCTCGCAGCGACGTGATGCGGTCCGCAAGCAAGCGGTGAGGCAATCTCACCCAGCGATGACAGGCTCTGCGACGACACTCGCAGCGATGTTCGACTTTCCCGCACCGGTCTGGTGCATCCCACAAACGAAGGATGCGACGGCTCTGGCAGCGGCGTTAGGCGCTGCGACAATCTCGACCTTCGTAGCGGCGGGAAACTTCTCGCACTGTCGGGGATGCGCTCCGCAAGCGAGCAATGCGACACTTTTCAATTTCAAAAGTTTCTCAAGCTTGGTTTCATGCTTCCCAGCACAGGTACAACTTCCAGAGGCCCCACAACTGGATCAAGCACTCTAGGAAGGACAGAACTCTCTCAGCAGAGTTCCGGGAAGCTGGGGGTGAAGTCCTTTTGTTCCTGGGACTTCAGAACAGGGAGCCAGCTCTTCTCAGGCCCTTGGAGATTCCTTCAAGACAGGGGACACAGCACACTAGCAAAGTCCTTCCCCTCTCCTTGGCAGCAAAGCAACAGCAGGTCAGTCCAGCAGAGCAACGGCAGGACAGTCTTCCTTCTTCAGAGTCAGATTTCTCCTTGGCAGAGGTTCCTTCTTGATTCCAGGATGATCAAATTTTCTGTTGTCAGGGGTCCTGTACTTATACCCCTAAAGTCTTTGTTCTCTCTGTGCATGTGGGCCCTGAGCCCGGTCTGAACCAGTTCTGGGTGTTTCCTGAGTACTTTGTTTTGCTGGCTTCTTCTTTCCTTTCAGAGTGAGGGGCAGGGTCCTTAGCCGCCCAGCAGGAGGTGGAGCCAGCATTGTGGAAGGCAGGCACAGCCCTATTCAGGCCCAGGTGCTAACTCCTCCCACCACTCCAGTTGCAAATGCAGTCATTCAGCCTAGGGCTGACTCAGCCAGCCTCCTGGGGAATCCCCAGCCCCTGTCACTCTCAAACCAGACAGTCAATACACAAACAGGCCAAGGCACACAGAAGGGTCAGACAAGAAAACAGCAACTTTCTAAAAGTGCTGTTCTCAAACACAGGATTTAAAAACAACCTTTCCTAAAAGATGTGTTATTAAATTCTGAGTTCAAGGAAACTAGATACTTATGTCCTATCTTGTTCCTATGGGAAGAAATGCTGGAAGCCACTGTAGCCAGCATCCCCCATGTTAATCTATGGAGCAAGATAGCCTTACAATAGTGAAAAACGAAAATGGCATGCCATTCACTATCAGAGCATGTTACCTGCACTAGTACATGCTCTACCTTTTACATACACTGCACCCTGCCCAGGGGGTACCTTGGGCCTTCCATAGGGGTGACTAATGTGCCCAAAAAGGGAAGGGTTAGGCCTGGTCAGTGGGGACACTGACCAGGAGGACATGGCAGTTTCTAAACTTCACGCAGGCACCGCAGTGGCAGGCCTGAGACACCATTTTAGGGCTACTCATGTGGGTGGCACAATCAGTGCTGCAGGCCCACTAGTAGCATCTGTCATCACCAGCCCTGGCACACCCGGTGCACTTTACTAGGGACTTCATGGTGATACAAATATGCCAAACATGTATATCCAATCAGAATAACACTTTACATAGGGAGCACTTACACTCTGGCACTGATCAGCAGTGGCAGAGGGTCCAAAGCATCTAAACCAGCAAAAACGAAATCCAGCACAGCATCAAAAATACAGGAGGTAGAGGCAAAAAGATAGGGGGAAACCACGCCAAAGATGCCAGGTCTAACAGGGAGGATGTGGCTGGGACGTGTGACTTGTCAACTGGGATATAATCTATTCAAGAGAATGAACTGTGGGGGTGGGAGAAGAACTAGTAGTCCTAGACCTTGGGATTGAACAGTCTCCAAACATCTTTGAGTTTGAGAGAATTGCACAGAATCTTCTTGGATTTGAAAGGGCATGCAGAGTTTCTTTCCATGATGGCATCCCACAGGAGGTTAAAATCCCCACCTAAGATGATTCTGAAGTAAAGGGCAGAAGTGTCAATGTTGGATTGTCATTATTGGTGGCGTGAATGTTCACCTCTATCCTTTTTGTGCTGTCTTTTTCTAGTTTAGTGAATACTACGAGCCACCTACATTCAGGATCTGCTTCTGAGGAGGTGATCGTGAGACTGAAGGATTTGGAGCTACAGGTAACTAAACCATGTTTTTGTTGATGACTGGAACACATAAGTCAGCAAGCATCCCACGCTTTCTTTAGGAGAATGGCCTCTTTCAAAGCACCTTTGGTTTCTTATACGAGTATGAGGTTTCGCCTGAGATTATGGGTGTAGTCTAGGATTTTTTGTTGGATGGTTTAATCCCTTGACTTTAAGGGAGAGTACCTTTATGTTGTGCATCAGATTGAGGAATGACCCATAGAGAAGTGCCCCTAGAAGATTGCCTGTAGGTGTTAGGTGGTGGGTCAGGGATGGAGGTGAGTGGAGGAGGAGGGGAGGGGGTGTGATGGGGAAGGGTTGGGAGGGGGAGGAAGGAGAGGAGCAGTGGAGCAGAGGGAAGGAGTGGTGGGTAGGAAGATGTTGGACCATTGGATACAGAGGAAGATAAACAGTGCACGGAAGGGAAGAAAAAGGTACTATATAATTAGCTGAGAGAGTGAGATCATGTTCCTTTGAATCCAGAAGGGGTACATAGGAAAACCTATATGAGGGTGCGTGGTGGAAGCCACCAGCAGTCAAGCCTTGGACCTAGGGGTTCTGAGGCCTTGCCACTAGAGTAGTTTTAAGAAAAATTACAAAACAATACAGCTGTATTCAGGTGTGGTGTGTGTGTATCAAGCAATTGTTGTGTCCATGGTGGAATCTTTTAAAGGATATACAAGTCAAGTGCCATAGAGTATTGAGGGTGGTGATTTGCTTGTCAAATATGCACCCTTTGGTAAACTGGGGTGTAAACCATGTTAATAAATGAGTTAACTGAGAGTTCTCCAAGATGTTTTCTAAGTGTCAGACAGAGTGTAGACTAGTAGCGTAGACTTATTATAACCTTAATAAACAGTTTGCATCAAAACCAGTGGTAAGGCCGAAGTGAAATAGATCTAAAGTCTAAAAAAACTAGACGATCAACTGTTTGGGGTTATTAGTATTTAGTTAGTAGGCTGTTGCTTAGCAAGCAGTGGAAGTCGCTAACCATATGTTAATGTAACAAGAACAGTTGGAGGTGAACATCTCCGTTTAGGATTTCGGAGTTGCAAGTGAACTGGAACGTACTATTGTTAGTAGCAAGCAACAGACCAGTACGATGAAGTCAATAAATTGAACTAGAAGAAATATGGGCGCTTTAGTAGGCAGAGGCATTGGCAAGGTTAGAGGGATCAGTTTGAGAGCATCGCTGGTTATTGTTAATTAGTGGTCTTTAGTAGGGTAGCTTGGCTACAGAGCATTTCAACATTTTAGCAGGTTGCCTGGAGCACATTTTCAAATCTTGAATGTCTGCAATGTAGGAGTCCAAGTCTTTAGGATCTTCAGAGATAGCAATCAATTGATATGTCTTTAAGTGTTTAAAGTAGGATAAAAAAATATTTTCTTTTGCCAGTGTCTTTAGATTAGCCTTGGGAAATCCCAATGGAGGAGCCTTGCCATTTGATTCTCTGTGCCTTATTTATCTGTGCAAATATAGCCTTGGTGTGTGAGTAATGGAGGGGTGTAAAGATGAGAGCTCTTGGAACGTCACTGTTTTTTGGGCTGTAGTGGGTACACTGTGCTCAGATGTTATTTCAAAGACCTCGGTGAAGTATAATCCTAGCACTCGAGGGATCTATTTTTCTATGAACGCGGCACAGGAAGGATCCTGGCTTTCTGTACTTTCAGAGAGCCCAAAAATCCAAAGGTTGCCCCTTCTATTTTTGTCTTTCAACTCTGTGATGCTCCTCTTCAACTGGGCCAATCTCTCAGTGGTGGTTGATAAAGTCGTTGCATAGTTTTGCCTGTGGTCTTCCAGGAGGTACATGTGATTCCACTTCAGTGACTCTTCCACCCAATTAGATCATTTCTTGCTTAAAGGATGTAAGATCATCCTGCATGTACTCCATGGTGGTCTTTGTCGATTGTTCGAGCAAATGCAGTATGTCCAGTTTCTCCATTATTAAGTCTAGTGCTGCAGAATTGTCGGCTTTGAGCTTGATGGGTAAATCTGGGATGGGGGAGTCCTGCTTGGCCCTGTTTTGAGCGGGAAACATCCACTACAACACAGTCATTACATCGAACTGCTATTACAATGCACCTGTTACAACACAACTGCCTTTACATCGCATTACATTACAACGAATGTCACTACAACAGATGCCATTACAACGCATACCATTAAAACGCATGCCATTACAACACATTATAAGGTAAGTAATGAAGATTTTTTTAGTTTTAGGGTGGGTATGGGTTTTGGGGTAGAGGGGAATAGTCATTTTTACCCCTACACTATCCAATACTTTCCCTACTGTTGCACGCACTGGAGTAGGAATAGTAATTTTTACCCCAACACTATCCAACACTTACCCTACTGTTGCACTCACTGGAGTGGGAATAGTAATTTTTACCCCTACACTATCCGACACTTACCCTACTGTTGCCCTAAAAGTATATTGCGTTGTAATGGTATGCATTGTAATGGTATGCATTGTAATGGAATGCGTTGTAATGGTAGTTTTTAAAAATGTGTTGTAATGGCATGTGTTGTAAAATCATGTAATGTAATGGTAGTTGCGATGTAAAAACTGCGTCGTAAAAGCATGCATTGTAATTGTTTGCATTGTAACGACATATATTCCTTTTGAGCAAGTTTCAGATCCTTCAAGACCCCCCTTGCTTTTCTGGTGTCATGTGACTTAAAGATCCGCCATTTCGAGGTGGTATGAAAACCTTATAGGAAGATCTTTAAGAGAGGACCTTAAAGGATGCCTCTTGTGAGATGCCCCTTAGGCTGCCTTCTTTTGTTAATTGTATGCATAGGTCTGTACAGGGCAGTTGATATGAGTTGATGATAGAGGGTGGCTGAGCACTTGGTCACTTTGTTGCGATTTTTCAGAATCCTTGACTCAGAGCCCCCACTTGAATGCTATTCCTGCCTCCAGCTGATAGAAATCCCCCCCAAGAGCTTCCAATGGAGCCTACAGTATTGATTATAAGGGGCAAATGCTGTAATCCGCTGTAATCATGAAGGAAGGTTCTGGAAGTTGCATGGGAATGTAGTAGCCTCCAACTTGGGGTCAGGCATGGGTTGGAGGTCTCTTGTAAGTTTAAGCATGGGGCACGCTTAATTGCATGGGAAAATCAAAGCACCTACTATGCATCTGATGTTACTATGGGGCAATATAAGCAGATCCTTTGACTCATCGAGGATAGTCCAGTGCAGCGGACAGAGCACCGTGTACCCATGATGTCTCAGAGTCAGCCATTTTGCAGTCAGGCAAAGCGAGATCGGCTCGGGAGCACTGTGTTGGAAGGAAGTTGCTCTGTTCTTGATGGCAGCATGAAAAGCAGGTCGCTAGTCGCGCCCCTTTTTAAAAGAACTAGGAGTCATGACACATCTTGGTGGGGCGGTAGAGACACTCTGGTGGTATGGTTGGCCGTTGTAGTCTCCAGAAGCGGCGAAGCTTACGGCGGGTGGCAGCAGTAGCCATGCCAAAATAGCAGAATTAATATTTTAACCTGGACGCTAGATTTATCAAACCCACCAACAGCTTTTTGGAGTTTACCACTGCATGGACATGGTAACTTTACACTTTTACATCCATCATTTTTGAATGTCATAAACCCTACGTTAATAGGAAAGACTTAATAATATTTCAAAGGAAGGTTTTCCCCAGTCAAAAGTGTTATTTTGACAAGTTGTGCTGCAACTTTATACTGCAGTAGTTAGGCTACAACGGTAGGCCTGAAGCCATATTTTCCTTTCTAACTAAATGATGGAATAATATGTGCTGCAATCCACATATGACATTTACATTTCCATGCCATGAGTATAGTTTCTACACCATATACTATTGCCTTACAGGAGAGTTAAAATTTAATTTAGTAATTTTTACTTGGTTTGGGGGTCCAAACACATACACAGGGCCATGAGAAATGCTTCAGTGTGCAAAGTCTAAAAAAACAGCAATAAAATTCAGAAACAAATTAGGTTGACCATAGAAAAAGGGACATTTTCTTACATTTGTTGTGTCACGCAATGAGCACAGATACTAGAAGATGTTGTTTCATTTTTTTTTTATTAAGGCATTTGAACCCTTCTTATGTTTTAGTTTACTAAGACATGTCAGAGTTTCTCTGGTGCTGTTCATGGTATCCGTAACTTGGGTCGACTGTCAGTCTATTGAATGGAAACAGTCAGGGTTTAATTTGTCAAATGATAGGTGCTGTTGCACAAAGTGTTGCCCAGAAGCTCACAAAGCCTTGAATCCATCTCAGGCCTCTTTAAACACAACCAGACACACCCTGGCCCTTTATCTCACTCTTGCAGGTTACTACTTCCTTCCTTTGTGACGATTTTCTGTCTTTCTCTTAATCTTTCATTCTGGTTTGTGTGTTTTTCCCTCTTTTGTTCTCAGAAAATGTCTGACGAGGAGAAATATGTGCCGGTCCTCAAAATGAGTGCTGGTTGCCCCCACTGGCAACCACCTGCTCAAATTAAACACTGGAAACATTTTTGTGTTAACTAGTGTAAGAGCTGTGCACGTGTACTCCAGCAGGATTGTATGGGTTGTACCGAGGAGCAACTATGACCAAGCAGATTACCCTGCCAGATAAACGGAGACACAGAGTTTCTGGTCTTCGCCCCGATCCTGCCCCCAAACAGACCAAAGCAGGCAATAAAATGCCATTCATCTGTCATCCTTTACCTGGACTGGCTCTAGAAGGTCTACCTTCGCCAGCCTCCTGACAAGAAAGTGGAGTTAGGTCTGTTCAGCACCTGTCGTTTCTCTGTGATGCCCAAGTCAGCCTCTCACTTACCTCCTGCACATTATGTGAATATTCTTTGAATTCCAGAGCCAGCGAGCACAGTAAGTGGGAGTGATATGTTCCCTAGACTGAAATGTGTATCCCATATAAATGCACTGCTATGTTTAGGTATAATAATGATTCATGTGACGAAGATGCCATTCGCATTGCTACCTTCTATACATATCTTACCTTAAGTACTGTGTCCCAAAAACTGCATCCACACTTCTTCTTCGTCTTCCCTCATCAGTGCCACATACTGACATTCATATTCTGCATTCTGTTGCACTCTAGCTAGTTTTGCACTTTATATGTCAAATATACAAATACATGTATGTATGAATGTGGAATGTATGTAGATAGCGTGAAACTGGCCAAAAGACAGCGAGGCCTAGCGCATAATCAAAGCCAAAAATACAGTCTACAAGTGATTGGAGATGTAGATCGATTTTAGGAGAAAGGTTAATTGCCAGTGTGTCATTTTGTGGTGTTCTTTAAAGAGCTGTGCCTTCAACTCTTTCCTAAACTGGAGCAGACCTGGGGTGGTCCTTAAGCATATCAGGAAGTTGCCTTAGATCATGGGTGCATATAAAGAGAAGACCTTATTTTTTCTTTTTTGCACTTTTTTGCCCCAGTCCGACTTTAGGTGGGCAGGGAGCCACCATCGATAGTAAACTAACTACCCCAGAAAGGGAAGCTGGTGCTCATCATAACTTTGTAAATGATGCAGCCGGTTTTGTAGTAGTGTGGCTCACTGGTTAGAGGCGGCAGGCCCGAGAGCAGAAATCGGCCCGGGACCAGGGTTCAATTCCCGACGCGGCAGGGTCGTGGACCTTGGTCAGCGGACTCGATAATTCTCGCTTCGGTGCTTACTCTAATCAGGGGTTCCACTCGGCAACTCTGGACATTAGCTTGCCTAATCTCCACAACGGCCCCACCAATTCCGGAGATGCCTGGCTCCACCTTGGGGACTCCCAGCAAGGGACCATCCCACAGGGAAAGCCAGGACGGGTTCCCCAGAGTTATACAGCGCCAGGAAACCTACGGACGGGTAGCAGTGCGCTTAACAAGCTCAAAAACATTTACATTTACATTTACACATGCAGCCGGTTTTGGAGATGTTATGGGCTAGTAAGTTTAGCAAGTACAGTTCCACCAAGTTAAAGCAATGTTGACCCAGTTATATACACTGTGCTGCACAAATCTGCGAAGAACAGGATTTTATCTGTAACCTCTTTTTTCCTAATGCAGCATACGCCCCAAACTAGACTGGCTCCTCAGAGTCCTAAGGTGTCTTTGACTAACTCAAGAGGAGCTGGTACTCCTCTACAGGTACCATCACATTCTTACTTATTCTTCATCACACACACTTTAATAGAACTTTCTCTCCCATTAAAGCTCCTTTCACAGGAGCAACATCGACTAAAGGTTACTGTTGGTTACTTTCAGCTTCCTAATAACATTAAAATATCGCTGACAAGCCAGTTCACTGTCTGTGCCGGGGTTAATTCGAGCATATATCTAGAAATCACCTTTTAAAGCCATAAACAAACAAAATACACACTTTCAACAGATTTTCAATGATTCGCAGTATTCAATATGTATGTGAAAGTGAAGAAAATTGCAATGTGCAGAATATTAACTCCATGATTGAAATACTTTCTTCAAGTACAGCAAATCGATTGCACTGGAAAATTACTTTCCTTCAAGGCAGCTGCTCAGAAAGCTAAATTAATTGCAAGTTAAGAAAATATTGATCAATACCTTTGACAAGCATAATTTATAAAAAGCAAAACTCTATTGGGAATCGAAATCTCTATGTAAATGCGAACCCTATCTAATTAAATTGGCAGACATCAGGATGATAAGTAAGAAGGCAAGGCGCAGATTTAAGCACTCCCAATGGAAGTATTTCCCATGTAAATTCTCAGTTTATCAAAACCGGAAACATATATCAAGTTGAAAATATCAACAGGAGTAGTCAATTATTGCAATATACTAAACACCAATAGGTGTTATAGGCAGATATTGTTCCTCTAAATGGGGACCCAGATTAACTAAGACTTTGTGCTACGTCACAAAGCGGCAGCGGCAATTTACAACCCATGCAAGAGGTATTTTGTGGTGTAAATGTCCACTTTTGTAAGTGCAAAACACCTTGCACCACTTTAAGTTAGAAGGCATTAGTGGGAGCAGATCAGAGCAGACACCCACATCTTTTGACACACAGGCACAACTACTAAGATAGCCACAAAGGGGTTGGCATCAGAAACCAATCCCGTCTTGAAGCAGACAGAAACAGGGAATGTGTTCATTTCTCCTTGTAATCAATATATTACATGCGTGCTGTAATGCATAGCGCACATACAAAGCATTGAAACCTTCAGCGTTTCTCTACACTTTGAGATTTGTACTTCACTAACAAATCTTACGCAAATAGCACACACTCCTCCCTATGCCATGGTGCGAGTCTGTAGGCCACTGAAGGCAGCGTGTTTGTGTGCCAATACAGTGAGGGTCAACTGCACCAGAACAATCTTTGCACATGGGTAGAATCTTTGTAGACATACCTCTCTGGATTGTGATTTCGCTTTCAAACAAAACACCACAGCAGATTTTGACGCTGGTAGAAATGTTTGAAAAAGTATGCTCAAGTGGTAATTGTTTTTTTCCTGTGGTGCAGAATTGGAAGCATGGGTAGTGCATAGTACGAGAGGATGCTCCCTGTTTGTGGGTCTTGGTGGTCAATGAACTGCTGGAGAAGTAATCACAGCAAGAACAGAAAACAACAAGTAAAGACTGGCAAAAAATCAGGGGCATATTCACAAGCCCCTATCGCTACCACAGCGTCACTTTCAGTGACGTTGTGGTGGCGTTAGGGGCCTCGCCTTATTCACAAGGCAACGTTAAGCCACTTAACGTGGCTTACGCTGCCTTGTAATAAAAGCCCCCTTTCACGCTGTGTTTAGCAGCAAAGGGGCATGCAGTGGGTGTTGTGGTGGGCGTTACATCCCAACAACCATTGATTTTGACGCAGCCTCCTACTCACAAGGGAAGCGTAAATAGGAGGTAGTGCCAAAATTAAGACCAGGAAAACCCTGGTCTTAAGTTGGCGAACCGAGGAAAAATGCTTTTTTTCTTCTCGTTTTTGCTTTTTCCATGTGAATTTGGTATGTCAATAGGGTGATAATTTGTAAAGAGAAGTGACAAAGATGGTGAATATCAAGAGATGATTTCTGGAGTTAAGAACGCACCTATGAAATGAGTGGTAGGAGGAGTTCTCAGGTGAAAAGGGGTGCTTGGTATCTGGGTATCTATGTATGACCCTGTACCCCCCAATGCAAATGAGGGAATGCCCTCTTGAGATAGCACTGGTGCTAAATGTGCACTAGCACTATCAGTATTACTGAATGTGCCATACAAGCATCTTTGGCCCCGTCTATACTATCAAAGTACTCGGGGGGCGCACAAAGTGGGAGTACATGCATGTTACATCCCCGGGGCACTTTCTGTAATACGACCCCAGGTGTACTCTTTGGTGTTCCCCTCTTATAGGAGAGAGATGTGTAGTAATCTATATATCTAGTATAATTTGAAACTAGCTTTTTGAACATAGGGTGCTTATGAAGAATGTCATGATGTAACAGAACTGTAAGGTGCATCTTTTGAAAGACCAGCTGAGGGGTGAATAGTTGATGGATTTCTATGTCTGACACACATTTACAATAAAGCTTGATTGCACATCTCAAGCTTCAATGTGGATCATTATAACCATTTAACACTGGAAATGCCAGAACCTTCGACAAGAGATACATAAAGGCAGGCATGTAGTGCACTGCAAATCCAAGGAAACATCTATCATTCTACAGAGGAAGCTGAAACTAGACTACATCACTGAAAAATAGCGGTCAGCACATTGCGTGTCCAACTGCATCTCCATCCAAGGGCCTTCCAGGGTTCTTTAGTAAGGTGCAGTTCTTCACTGGCTTGATTCTGCCCTGAGGCTTCTCTATGTATGAAAATCCACTCACCTCACACCATGATAGTTACACGTATGGGCCTCGTGCTTTATTATTTACACTTAAGAAGGAATATATAGGTCAATCCGAGATTATGCAGATCACACACAGAACCTATAACTGACGTAGGTTACCAGTAAGTAGAGTACGTTCCCACAACACAGCCATGGTGGAATAGCAAAATATATTACTACATTCCTGTTGAGAATGACCAAGATGTATATCCAAGCAGAGTCAAAATGGAGTCTGTCTCAGATGAATGACATAACAGTTGTTGAGAACATCACACCTTAAGGTGTTCAATTTCTGTCTAATCTGTTGAGGCATAGGTCCTGGAAATCTTCCTCAGTTCACTGGTGTAGCTTACATACTCGTTGGTGGTGTTAAATAATGATCCACATTGAAATTTGGGATGTAGAAACAGGCTTTATTGTATAAGTGCCACAGAGAATCCATCCACCATCCAGCCATCAGCTTACCGTTTAAAAGATGCACCTTACAGTGCTGTCACATCATAGCATTCTTCATAAGCACCTATGTACAGAATGCCAGTACAAAATATTTGGTACGTAGAAAGAATCTAATCTAATCTCCAATTTGTTAACCAATGAAACAGCTATCCAAGCCATCACCAAGTCTCTCAATCATTGGAAAGGCTGACTCACACCCCATTCAATTGCATCAAGTGATCATAGATACAAAACAACACATGCTTTTTCCAAGTAATTGTTGTCCTAGGATAATACTGCAACATGCTGGAACGTGGGTTGAAAATTTGGGATTGGACAGAAAGCATGATATTCCCTTTCCAAAATTTGAAAGAGGGCTCACAAAGGCAGCCTTCGGAGGAAAGAGGTTTGTTTCTAATAGAAAACACTGATAGACTTAATATAGTTCTCCAACCTCCTCAAAAAGTTCACCAAAGCACATTTCCTTGAAAAGCTAACAAACCAAATGTTCTTGAAAAGCTAATAACACCACATTGTCTTGATTAGGGGTGGGAGAAACTCTCTGAATTTTGCTCCGCCGAATTACGTTGAGTTGAGTTACAGGAAAACTCTGCAAGATTCAGCAGAGTTCCTCCCATCGCACCCGTAGTAACACGGTCCCCGTCATGGCACAATACGGATTCCATCAGGGCCATGCAGAATACGGCAGCCCACCCCAGCAGCACAATAACCACCAGTGTGATGCATTTGCACCACTCTCAAAGCTGCAGCAGCACTGCCCCCGTCCATTGCAAAAGACCTGACTATTAGCGAGGGCAGGCATACTGTAAGCATTTAAGGACTCACACACATCACTTGACCATGAAACGTAATTGTGGTGGACATATTAGATGAGGAGAACCTAGCAATTGACTTTGGAGCGGGGATCCCAGGTCAAACAGGATTACTTTAGAAGCCATCCTAGAGTCATTCGATGGTCATCCAACTACATTAGAAGTCATTTTCACACCATCAGACATCATCAAGCTCTTGAAGTCATCAGCAAAGCTGAGAAGCTGAGCCTGATGATTTGCGGATGACTTGAAAATGAGTACCCGATGACTTTAATAGGTGTCATTATTCGTAATGATTTAAGGATGACTTGAAAATCAGTATCTGATGACTTCAGAAGGTGTCGTTTTTCCTGATGATTTAAGGGTGACTTGAAAATGACTATCCGATAACTTTACGAGATGAGATATTCCTGATGACTTTGGGATGAATTGAAAATAAGTATCTGATTACTTCAAAGGTACTATTGTGTTTTCTATTAGATGTTTTTGCTTCTGGTGATTTTAACAGGAATTGCTTGTCTATTTAAAGAGCCTGTCCACCCCTTTTTTTTCAGTTTTCCTAGAAAAATACAAACTGTTGGATGATTGCCAGATTAATTGCGGATAAACGCAAAACGACGTCTACGTTTTCTATTATACACAACTGAGCATACAATGTGCTTTACCAAACTGTGCATAAGTCATAGGTTATTTTTTAACACATTTTTTTATGTTTGTCACTTTCTCTTTGTACAAAACATGTAAAATAAGTATCCACTGTAAAAGGATCAATGCCTAACATTAATAAAGATGAACATTGGCCATTGTATGCATAGTCAATGTAGTTAAGGGACAATGAAGTATGAAAATTTGTCGCAGGATAGACTAAATAACGTAACAGAAATAAATGCTGCACATTATGCAATCACTGGAGGCATATTATGCAGCCAAATCTTTATTTATCCATGTGATATTTATTGATTTGCACCGCAAAATAATACACAAGATGACAGAAACAAGCATTCATCAAACAAATAAACAAATTATTAAATATTTCATTGAATTCACAAACAAATGCAAACATTTTTTTACTTTTAATGGGAAGGTTGAAGCTTTTCTAAACTCAATTGAGACCAGCCATTAGGCATACTATATTGTATTTGATGTACTTGCACTGCTTCACAAAATCAATGTGAGGATACCAAATGAATTATTTGCTGCACATTTATAAAAATGTTTTGATATTTCAGTTGTACATTTTGCTTCTATATTGATATGCACTTTATTATTTGGCCAACAATTCTGTGTTTTATGAGCAGTCTAGGACTCCTGCGTAGGTGTTGCGGACCCCTAGTTGTCCTTGGAGCACAGGTTAAGAATGCTTATCAAGATGATTTCTAATCAAATGTGCTATAAAAAGAGACGTGCATTTAGGAGAATTTTCTATCATGATTTGCCTTAATCTATTTCAAATCGATTTGGCATTTCACTTACAAATGATTCATTTTCTACCTGAATGTAAAAACAGGCACATTTTATCATTGATAGCCTGATAGCTGTGATGTTGTTATCTACTACTACCAGATGAACTGGTTCCCTGATGTCATAGTATTCACACTTAAGTGGAACCATGAGAGCTAGGTTAACAGACACGTCTGCCTGCTTACACTGAATGAATCTAGTGACTCTGCCATAAGCAAACACTCCAACCTTTCACCCAACGTGCAGTCTTACTTTTTTCTATCCTTCTGTCTGTCCGCCTCTGCAGTGGCCGCCCACCCTGCTCCTTTGATGCCCCCTTTCTCTATGACCCTGAAGTCCCCCTTCCCTCCTTCCTTCATTGCACCTCTTCCTTTCCGTGGTACAGTCTCTCCCTCACCTGTCATTGTATCTGTCGCTCTGTCCTGGTTCAACACATTGATTTGTCCACATGTACCAAGACAAATTAAAAGCTGTCTTCAAAAAGCAATGGAATCTGCATATTATTATTTCGTGAGCCGAATAGAAATAGGGTTTTTTTTGGGCATGAAATACTCATTTCAACGAAACTGTTCATGAATGCTTCTTAAACAAAGTTAATAATTTTGTCGATGCAAATTTTAGTCAGCCTAATTGCCCTACTTAACTCTGCCCGTCCCGCACCCGATATTAAAATATATTTTAACTTCTTGACTGGCTTGGCCTCATTGACCCTGGAACAGAAAATTTGGCATTAAAGGCAGTGGAGTTCATAGCATTATGGTCCAACATTATTATTGCATGCATGTCTACTAACACTGTGGAGTAACTGACGTTAACATGGTTTCTGCTATTCAGGGGCGTTTTCACAGGTCCCTGCAGCAGAAGGGGGCCCAATATTTCTGGGGCCCCCAATCCTTCAGGTGTTTACATTCAGCCCAAGGTCCATGAATATCTGCGAGACATGGGAGACACATGGGGCAAGTTAGAAGCAGAAGGGTATGCAGTTCCTAGCAAACACTTTAGGTAGACATGCAATTGGTGTGTAGTAGGTCACACACTAAGGGCAGGAGGAAATTTTGGAAAAAAGACCCTCACAGCTCGGTGGCTGTCAAGGGCGCCGATCGGGTATTGCAGCGCTGACCCGATTAGGAGCAGAACCGATGATGAAGTAAGACACCCCACTGTTGGGGGGGGGGGGGGGGGGGTGAAGGTCTCTTTTCCGATAGGAGGAAATTTCCTCCTGCCCTTAGTGTGTGACCTACTACACACTAATTGCAAGTCTACCTACAGTGTTCGCTAGGAACTGCATACCCTTCTGCTTCTAATTACTTCTGGGCATGTATGCTGGACCTGGATAAATATTGCCCATAGTCCTCCTTTTTGTTAAATAGACACATGGGATACTCATCACATTCTGCAAGAGGGCATCACTTTGCGTTACGCCACTTAGTTTACTCCAGCTGTTAAATTGTGTTAATTACCAGGAGATGTAATGTTATTAACATTACAGCTCCCGTAAATTACACAACACTTATAAAGCATCAGCATCGTTCTAATGAAGGATAAAAATTTCAGCATCATTCAGCACCACCACAGCATCCCTCAGCACTGCCACAGCATCGCTCAGCACCACCACAGGATCACTCAGCACCACCACAGAATCACTCAGCACTACCACAGCATGACTCAGCACCACCACAGCATGACTCAGCACCACCACAGCATGACTCAGCACCACCACAGCATGACTCAGCACCACCACAGCATGACTCAGCACCACCACAGCATGACTCAGCACCACCACAGCATCACTCAGCATCGCCCGTGCACTAGTACACCACCACATCATTATCACTCAGCAAGACCGGAGTATTATTCAGCATCACCTCAGCATCGTCTCCGCACCAGTCACCAGCACCTCAGCACCACCTCAGGCTGCTCTCGGAATCTGGCATCTGTTGATTCTCCCCTTGCGTCTGTCCGCTGCTAGTTTTATAATACAGGCACTAGTTCCCAACCTGCACCCTCGGATTGGTTATGCCCCCTCAAAAAAAGCTTTAACAAAGAACCATTGGAATAGGTAGAAACAAGTTGCCAGCATTGCAAGAACAAAAGAAAACGGAGGATTTTTTTTTATTGTAAATACTTCTTTTAATATGGTTGTTCAGTTGTGCATAATGCCTTCTTGGTCATATATAAAGTAACAAAAATGCTTCCGACACTTTTTTATTAAAACTTTTCAGCATGCTGCACAGCAGCCACACTTCTCTACAGCACAGCTTATAGACCTTGGCGAAGTCAATAGCTCTGGCTAAACACTTATAAGGCCCCTAAGGCGGGACCTATTGGCTATGCCAGTGCTTGTTTAACCGCATGCGTGCAGGCGGAATTCCGCTCGCACGCTGAGATTTTTAAAACCGCACTTTACATGACGAGCGGGCGAGGAGGCTACCTCATGACGAGCCCAGCTCGTCATGAGCGTGGAAGGGGTTAAGGTGCGCTTAGAGCAATTCAGGAAAATGTGCCTCATATATAATGCAGCACCAGTTGTAAAACATATTTGGAATGGAGATAATAAAAGAGGCATCCCTTTATTACATGAAGTCTATAAAGATAGGTAGGCTTGTTTTAGGCTTGGTGCAATATTTTCTTTTTTATGCAAATTATTGTACACTAGTTGAAGAATACATTGTTAGGAATATGTTGTTCCTGTGCTTTCATTCATGGCAAGTATCATTTGTTGGTGAATAATAGTTTATTTAGAAATGCTAAATCTTCTCTTCCTAAATAAACGTTGTATTTTTTAAAGCTTGATTGATGGTCCTGTCTATTTCTTTTGGCATTACAATGGCAAATTAGTGAAGGAAGAATGCATACATTACAACATTTTAGAAGACGAAAGAGGGTGATTTAAAAAGAAAAAATTGGGAGAATGTATTTCACACGTACATGTCTATTGAAGGAGAGGCATTGGCTTAAAAAATCAGACGTCTCCCTCCAGAACCATGTTTATTGGCATGCAGGAGAATGTCTAATGTTTCCTTCGTCGATGCTGCCAGCACGATCTCAATTTTTGTGACTCTAACACTATTGAGTATTTGTGAGAACCAAATTCTCATAAAGTTGGGGAATTAAAGTTTTTTTTACAAGCAGAAAAAAGAGCCAACTTAATTCTGAAAACAAATTAGAATTGTGTGTTTATGGGATCGGACACTTGTGCATTGCCACAATTTGGAGGTATCGATGAAGCTGAGCTAAACATTAAGGGGGGCGGGGGGCGGGGGGTGAGGGGGACTACTTTTGTCCTCTTTCAATTTCAAGTTCTTCAAACCGGAAGTTAGCCTCAACCGGAAGTGGGTCTTAAAGCAAGAAAGACCAGCGAGGCGAGGGGAAATTAAGTGCTGCCGTGCGGAGCCACCTACTATTGATTACCGATGCCGTGTATGTGTGTTAGCAGGAGCGTGGAAGGGAGCTGCATTGCTGAACCTTGTCCGTATTTGTTTTTAGTAGAGTGTTTTTTATGGCTTCCCACCTTTACACTATGGGCTTCTTCCTCAACTTCGCTTTCAATGGCGGGAGACTGCAATCATGCCGGCTGAAGAATGAGGCGCCAAAGGTGCGGCAGATTCCAAGATGTCCGGTAAGAAAATGTTTGGTCTGCCAGTGGAGGAAACACGGGAGTCCAAGCCTCCCAGCTGGTGAATACTTACAAGGCCTAGTTATGGTGCGAAGCGGGGTGGGATATTAATGCAAGGTCCGTCTTGTATTTGCATTGTAACCTTTGTACCAGTGCAGCGAGTCATTCATGGGTGAAAACAACAGGGAGTTCAGTACAGAGTTGACCTTTGCCCTCTGGTTTTATGGACGAGGTAACAATTCAGGTTAAGGAGAAAACGATCGTACTTTAAGCACATGGGCACATGGGAGGCTGCTCCGAAATATACGTGCAATGTTAATAGGAATATTTTGAAAATGAGCACACTATTTCTAGCGTTACATAAACTAAGGTTAATTTGAATACAAGAAAAGCCTGCATTATGCGGCTGCCAGACAGTATAATCGTGAATCAGATCATGCTCTGTGCAGCGTATGTTCACACTTTTCGCCGAGATTAGGGCAACACTATGCGTCTGAAATTCAGCAATGTCCACAAACATTTTGCGCGACCTTGACCAAAAGGTATTGGAGCGCTACGCATGGGTAATAGACACAAATACATCACTCCATATTATTTTTGGTAGGCACCGAGTTTAGTGATTTAACTAGAATCACGGAATGGTGTGCGCATGCCAAAACTCGTGACTGCATGGTTACTATCTGTCTCACTGTTGAGCTTTTCTACTATTCTCCCTTCACTCTCTGCTCTGTCTGCAATTTTTCTTTTGTTTGGCTTTACCCTCTCTAGCTGCATTTCATTATTCTCCTTCCCAGGTTTCCCTTCCGCTCTCCTTTATCGTTTTTCCCTGTCTTCTCTTTCTTTACTCCTCTTCACACTTTTTATTCTCACTATATTCTAGCCCATTTTTGCACTCCTAATCTCAGCTTTCCCAGTTCTCTTCACATTCTTTTTCTAACATATTTATCTTTTCCTTCATACTTCTCTATCCTTATTTCCCCTTTTGTTTTTCCTTCTTGCATATATCTATCATGGTTTCCACCTGTGTGCTTCCTTTCTTCTTCGTCACTATTTTTCCCTACTCCTATACCTTTCAAAGTGTTTGCACATTGCAATCCAGGCCTGGTACATTAATACGACGATAGTCCATGCACTGTGGGGGTAACTTCAACATTTTATATACTACGATCATCAGAACTGTTTGTTCAGGACTCACTTGCCCAGCCCAATTCTCACTTGGACCCCTGGCAAACAGCAGCATGCACTCTTATCCAGACAGTGCAAATAGCTACTAAAAGTGACCCCAAATTGGCCCACTACCCCAGATCTCTTCCCTTGGGCCACTCGATCACTAAATTGTAGGCCTCCCCTTGCATAGTAACGAAACTTGGAATCACTCTCCTACGGTGATGCTACTCCCTTACGATGGTCTCTTCTATGCCACAAAGTGACATGACTGGGTTTGAACAATTTAAAATATTAAACAAGCAATGGCAAAGCCAAAAGGTCTGGCATTGATCACCAGCCTTTTGGCTTTGTCACTGTTCACCACATGGGGGGTTGGTTATAGAGGAAAACGGCCCTCCAAGACACATCAAACTCCAGTGATACATATACTGTTCAGTACCAGAGGAGTATCAAAGGAGGAAGGAAGAAGATTGGAGCCTGCGGCGAGAGCACAAGAAACCTGTATTAATACAAGCAGAAGTGAGAAGCTTAGAAGGTGAGAATAACTACTTAAAAGGTGAGTGAGACTGATCATTTAAAACCAGACCACCGCTGTCTACGCTATATCACTGTACTTTAAACCACTGCACTGTACACAACTGCTTTCTATATCACTCTACTGTCAGTGCTCCTTACACCACTGCATCTACGCCATCTGCTTTGAACTACTGCACTTTACCCCACTATATTCTACAACATTCTACTCTGACGCTTTGTATTCCACCTCTCACTTGCATAGATGATGAGCAGCTTTGCGTTTACCAATGTGATGTCTTTTAAAACTTTACTGAATGGTAGCACAGTTAAAAGGCATACACGAAAATTAGTTGGCAGTTTTGAATTTGTAGTGAAACCTGGTTTTGATATATTCGAGGAAACAAATGCAGCATTCTCTAAAATATATAGTGATTCATTTACAGTATATAAGGTGACTTGCTTCATTTTTCACTCTTACCATATTTGTTCTCTTAGACTCTGATAGTATTCCTGTAATACTAATAGTTTATGTTTGAGAAACCGTGATTCCTGAAAAAGGAAACTGGTTAAAGGATAGATTAATGCTAATATATATTTTTGATGCTTACCGTCTGATTTTGTTCTCATAATCCGTATATATGTCAAATCTCCATCCACAACCACTGCTTTTTATTTTTTTACACTATGTATACATAATGACGTGTATGATAATTCGATGTGTTGTTATATGCAGACTGATCTGCAGCACCGGCTGAAGGGTTCAAATGGCCCTCCTGTGTACCAAGTGCCCCAGTTCTGTACAGAGCATTGCACAAGGATCAGCTAGCAACAATCATTCAGGTGAAAGTTATTGTATTGTTTGCATAAAAAAGTAATATAAATGGTATGTTTGTTTTGAGCCTTAAAACCGCTTGGCGTATGTTATCCCCTAGCAAATCAGATTGTAAAAGGATTCCATCTTTGCCGTTTTGTATTTTTTTCTCTCACTCTCTCACTCTCTCACTCTCTCACTCTCTCACTCTCCACTCTCTCCTCTCTCCCTCTCCACTCTCTCCTCTCTCCTCTCTCCCTCTCCACTCTTCCAATCACTTGTTTCCAAAGGAGCAAGTCTTTCCTGGTCTCATGAAAAGGACTTAAATCTGTGTTAGAAGGAACGGCAGTGATGGTACACTGTGTTCCCAGCTTTATATCAAAATATGCCTGGTAGACCGTGACATATAAGCTGTATGAAGGCTTCTATTTGCCATATAATACCAGTTCCAGAGCAGTTCCTTTTTTTCTAGGCAGGCGTGATGCAAGGACAGTTTAATATCAAATCTCACTCGGTGCTCATCTTGAAGAAGCCATATCTTGAGGCTGGGACTGTTTATCCTCTGTATGCACAGGTGTCATTTGTTGACCTCAATTGCTGGTTCTGGAAAAGCATTTTATTGGGTTTCGCTTTTCTACTTATGTACTTTAGCCCGTCTTTCTTCTTTTCTGCTATGAGCTCTATAGTTCAAAATTCAGCGAGGCCGTGTCTAAAAATGCTACCATGTAAAACTATGGCATCATATGGGCAGAGGTAAGAGTCTCCACTTTCCTCTTCACTTGCAAACAGAACAAAAATGAAAGAGCACATTACCCTATGGACATTATGTCGCTGTCTACCAGACAGCACCGCTGCCTGCTTTGCTTGAGACATCTTGGACATTCAGAAAGTTGACCTTGGAATGCATTCTGCCCGTTGCTTACCATTGGCTTTGTGGTTTCTAACTCACATTTGCTGGCTTTATTTGCTTTAGACTGGCCAGCTAGAGTTTGTCCCGCCAGTTGCCCAAACCCTGTTTAATGTGTGTATTCTTGCACAAACTCGCTTTCTGTACACAGGCCCTTAAATCTTGTTCTTATATTGTCACATTTGCTGTGTAGTCTACAGAGGTCAAGTGCCAGGCTGTGTCTTCCAGGGATCTTAGTGTTTATTTATTTTTTCTGTGACTTCAAAGTGAGAGGATTTATGACAATCATCCGGGCTACTGGGGTTTCTTTGAGGAACGCTGTATGATGTTCGTTCTTTTTTTTTTTTTTTTTTATACACGAAAATTGAACTGTGCTGACAATCATATTAACACAATGGGTGATTACATTTCCACACATTGTTTGTGCTCTGTATATGTTTATCAGTGAAACTGTATGTGAGTGCAAATGTAATTGTAATTTAAATTGAATATGTGTCGTCTGTAATGGCAGTACTCTAACATATGCATTCTCCACGTTACCCCACCCTACTCTGCACCACTCCATGCCACTGTACTCTACTCTGTACTACTTCACACTATGCCAATCCACTCCAAACTGCATCATTGCACTCTTCTCTGCATTTCTCCTCTCTACTCTATACCACTCCACTCTATGCCACTGCACTCTACTCCATATTACTCTACTATGCACCACTGCACTCTTCGCCACTGCACTGCACCCTACTCTGCGCCACTTCACTCTGTAACCCTACTCTACAACACTGCACTCGTATGCCAAAGCACTCTACACCACTTTACTTACAACCAAAGCACTCTACGCCAATCTACTCTGCACCAAATCACTCAACTGCATTGCACTCTATGCCACTGTATCTGCGCCACCCTACTGCAATCTACACCATCGCTATCTACGCTATGTCACTGTACTTTAAACCACTGCACTGTACACCACTGCTTTCTACATCACTCTACTGTCCGTGCTCCTTACACCACTGCATCTACGCCAACTGCTTTGAACTACTGCACTTTATGCCACTATATTCTACAACATTCTACTCTGTGACTGCACTCATAGATCTTGTACTCTACAAACCTGTTCTCTGGAACTTGACTCTGCATGACTGCACTCTACGCCACTGCACTCCTCCGTGCACCACTCGGCTCTATGCCACTTCAATCATCGCCACTACTCGACTCTGAATCACCCCACTCTATGCCATTGCATTTTACGCCACTGCAATTTACTCTGCACCGCTCTACTCTATGCCACTGCACTCTACACTACGGCAAAGCACTCTACACAACTTTACTCAAAATCAATGCACTATATGCCAATCTACTCTGCACCACTGTATTTTATGCCACTTCACTCCATGCCACTCTCAGACACTGCACTTTGTGATGTTCTACCTCATTACACTCTGCACCACTGACACTCTACTCTATGCTACTCCACAACACTCTTCTCAGTGTAATTCTATGACGCTAAGCAATTTCCTCTTTGCCACTCTACTCCACTCTATTCTATGGCAATCGACTCCACTCTGACACGCTACTCCTCTGTATGCCACTCTACTCTACAACACTCTACTCCACTCTATAAAATACTCTCTACATCACTCCACGACACTCTATGCCCCTCCACTCTATGAAACTCTACTGAGCTCTGACACTATGCTCAACTCAACTATATGTCCATCCACTCCACGACACTCCACAACACTGACCTCTACTCTACTCCTCTCCATGACACTTAACTCTTCCATAACACTCTACTCCACTGCACTTTGACATTCCATTCCAACACCCTCTCCTTTACTCTACTAACCTTTAGCATGCCGAACATCAGACACCCTGGTGTTCAACATTGCTAAAACATATTGTAAAAGTCAATAGCTCTTGCATTGGAGAGACCTATTGGCATTGCCAATGCTTGTGTAGCAACTGCCACATTATGACCTTTCACTCATTAAGTTCAGAGGGAGATATTTTCTTTTGTTATCTATAATCCTATAAATGACTTAATTGTGCATGTGCTCCTCTTGCACCTACAGTTCACTCATGAACCCAAAATCCTATACTATCTTATCATGCTGGCTGTAAATACATTTGTTGATTTTTGTTTTTGGCAGGCCATCTAATAGAAGCAAGTTATTTATCTATGCTCTTATCAATTTTCAGAGTTTATGAAACCTGCGTACAAGCCCAACAGCTGGCAATCTCCAAACAACAGATCCATGAAGAAAAAGCTTGCCATAAAAATGCTATTAGAGGCGAATTACAGAAAATGCTGAACCTGAAAACATATAGCAACGTTGCTTGTTTTCACTGACTACTTTTATTTTTGCATATCTTTAATATTGTCTTGCATGGTGTCCTGGATTCCTGTGGGGTGAAGTATGTGTTTTAACTTAATAAAATTAAGTGTCAATACGTCATTCAAGTCCATTTTATTTCAAACGGCATGTCACTAAGTTAAAAAAACATACGGCCAGATGTAGGAAGGCTATTACCGGTCGGTAACAGCCGAAATCGGCCGTTACCGTCTGGTAATAGGCATTTCTGATGTAGGTGGCAAATTTACCGATTCGTTAAATACCGAATCGGTATTGAATCGGTAAATGACAAGTAGGAAGCACTTTAAAGAGTGCTCCTTTGCTTTAAGGATTCGTTATTTACCACCAACTATTAGTTGGTGGTAAATAACGAATACCTTTTAAAATGCAAATTTGTGCATTTTCAACTGTGCCATGTGGCAGACATGCATGCCCTTAGGGCATGTATGTGTGCCACATGTGCACACTAGCATTATTCAGGGGTGCAACAGGGTGTCAAAGTGACACCCTGCCACCCATGACCCTTTGCCTATTTTACTGAATCGGTATTTACCGATTCGGTAATTGACATTCATTCCTATGGGCCTTCAGGTCCATAGGAATGAATGGCAATTACCGAATCGGTAAATACCGAATCTTAACGATTCGGTAATTTTTACCAAATAATTACCTACATAGGATTTACAGATTCTAAAATACCGAATCGTTAAAATTCGGTATTTTAGAAACGGTAAATCCTTTTTACCTACATCTAGCCCATAGTATATTAAACTGTACCTTAAATTCAAGACCCTATTGGTGAACGTCACAAGATGCACGGCTGCTTTTAAATACAAACTATATGACATTTTGCTGGCATCTACTTTTCACACATGTTCATATCACTGTCCACCTTTTACGGTGAAGATGCACAAAATCATATGCCAAATAAAAAGCATTGCTTGATCTGATTACTGGTTATATTTGAAATAGCTGTATTGTACACACAATGAACATTTGTTACACCCAAACACAATTGCTGGTTTTAAGAGGCGGTGGTGCTTCTACAAGTTAATACTTACAAGTTTGTTTTTGTAAATTCCTCCTGATGGACCCTGGATGGGCAATGTGTCAATCGTAGAAAGTACTCCTGTCAGAGAACCCTCAAGGTGATCCAAACCTAACTTAATATTCAGTCACTTGGAAATAATCTCCAACTATCCATCCATTTTCATGGAATCATTGAGATTCATCACACAGTTGTCATTAAATCATTCAAAAGTATTCCATAATATTTTGGAAGATGGTAGAAAATAATGAAGTAACCAAGGGCATTTTAAAGTTGATATTAAAAATATAGACTAGTTCACAATCATTTTAAGTTATCTAAATGTAATAATCTAGTAATACACAGCCATCCTGAAGTTTTTCCGAATCATCCAGGGGTAATTCACACTCATCCTGAAGTTGTCAATTAGTATTCCTTGAGTAGTAAATGATCATCACGCATTTTTAATTAACGTAATCAGGAAACCATCCTAGAGTAGTTTTTGTGATTACAGTAAGAAGTCATCCCATTTAAATAATTTCCCCTGTGGGCAGACTTCAGGATGGCCTGGGATGACTTCCCCAGATAATTGCTGGCTGAAGTCATCGAATGACTTCAGAATCACTCCAGGATGATCTTCCTTTTTGACTTGGGATGGTAAACTCTGCCACGTGGCGGTTGGGGGAGATTTTGCCGAACTCCACATCACAAGCAGAGCGGAGTTTACCGCCCACCTCTGGCCTGGCTAATGAGAGGAGCAGTGATTTGTAAATACTTGTTGCACTGAGGACTCAGTATTTCACTCATTCCTAATACAGAGCCCATCGGCGCTAAATCAGATGTGAAGACCGCGAGTATATCTACAGAACATTCCGTAAACGTGAGTGTGTTTATTTTCAGAAGGAAACACTATCCTTTAAATTGTTTTAAACTTCCATTTAAATCAGTGTTTCAACTGTGAGAATCAAACCAATATTTAAAATAGACTACATGATTTAAGCACTGATCAAGAAAAAAGATTTATTCTAGAACTTGCTAAGGAGCCACAGCGGGTACTTTTGCTAATTGTGCATGATTTCCATAGAGGTGCAGTGTATGCAGAAAAGAATGTGGGATGTGTGCAGCCTAGACATGTTCATTCAATTAATACTGGCATCGGAAAGAGCCGGACAAAGAATTGTGAGGAGCTGCTGATGACATACAATGCACATTGGTAAAAGTAGCAGTTTTTAAAGATATGCCTGCTGATCTGTTGACAGTATAGAGCATGTAATATATCTTTCTCAAACAAAATTCATTACGTGCTTGACTTTGGAAGTAATATCTTCGAAATAATTCATTCTTCCTGCACTCTAAAATTGTTGACAAAGATAAAAATAGTGTAAACCCACATTGCACCATTATTGCTATGTTCAAGACAGGAAGTGGGCAGATTGTTCCTGGCCTAGCATGTAGGACTCACACTGAGTAGCTACTTGAGAGCATAAGAGGAGCGGTTCACTTCAGAGCTCTGGCATGGCACTTGCTCTGGCTCCTAAAAGGAGAGCAGGCCTAGTGCTCCTGAAGAGCCCTTTAGCTTGGAAAGAAATGAGGGATGGATTGGACACACGTGACCCATGCAGCACACTTCATGATCACTGGCGCTAGTTAGGCACCTAGGACTGTTTAAACTTTTTGAATGATTTTTGGCTGCTCGTGTCCTATGGTGCAATTTTTTTCCACAGTCCTATCCAATCATCTCTTAAACTCTCTGGATGCAGATATTTGCTCATCACGCCTACTCGAGAGCCCTCCAGATTTCGTTTTCTTTAACAATTTCCGATCCTAGGAAATGGGCCACATTGCCATAGCAGCAGTTTATTCCCGGACACGTCGAATTTCAATTTTTAGGGCTGATTGCCTAAGTGATTTCTCAACATGGGGCTGCCGTTGGCTGTAGTTCTTTAGGCCCACATGCATCAACATTGCCATTTGCGATTCCTTATTAGCGAAAAATAAGGATTTGCTAATAAGGAATCGCAAATGGCTATGCATGAAGAAATCGCTAAAAAAATAGCGATTTCTTAAAATTCCTTATTTGCGTATCGCAATTAAGGAATACCTCCCCATTCAATCCTAAGGGCCTAGAGGCCCACAGGAATGAATGGGAAGACATTCTCAATTTGCGATTCTCATTTAGAGAATCGCAAATTGAGAATGCAATTTCAAGGGTGCCAGGGTGTCAAAAGGACACCCTGTTGCACCCCTGAAATCTGCCTATAAGTACATCTTGCACATGCCCCAAGGGCATGTATGTGTGTAAAATGGAACTTTGAAAAATGCACTTTAGTGCATTTTTCAAAGTTTTTGCAAATTACCATGAAGATCAACTTCATGGTAATTTGCTCCCCCTATTAGCGAAATCGCTAATTTTTTTAGTTTGATGCATTGCATTTAAGGAATCTTAATTTGAGATTCCTTAAATGCAATCGCAATTTAAGTAATCGCAATTTTGCGATTACTAATATTGCAAAAAGTACAAAAATTATGATGCATCCCAAAAGTTCAAATTGCATTTGCAAACGGACGATTTTTGCAATTCGCACCATTTGCTAATGCAATTTTCAATGATGCATGTGTCCCTACCTGTTGTAAAATGGTCCTTAATACTCCACCTCCTCGCGGAACTGCATGGAATCTCCCGTAGATTTTTCAGAAACTCTGCTGAATTACCCTGAATGAACCACTGCAAGCTCCACCCAGGCCTACTGTGGACCCTTTTCCCTCAGAGACTACAGAAATATATTCAACAGTAATTACTTCAGACTGCTCTATTGTCCTAGATCACTTGCTGAGGGAGTTGCCCCACAATCTACATACCTTGTAGTCATCACTTGGCTCCAAAATGATGTATTCCCCCGATGGAATCTCAAAATTCGCACCTGTGATTCTGTGGTAAACCGTTATAAAAGCATTACTATTAAGTGCCATCATTATGTTGTGTCTGAAGTACGGCAAGGCTCTTTACTCAAGCTTTCTAGTAGGGAGAATTGACAGCCTCTCCACTGTCCAAAATATGGCTACTAAGTTAGTTTTCAAATCGAATCTCTGGAATCATATTTAGTGAGTCTTCAACGTTCTCCATTTGTTCCAGTTTCATCTCTGATCCAAATCAAGATGGTCTGCAGCTGCACATGGCAATTTGAAATGAAGGGCTTATCATTTACAGTTGTAGATCAGGAGCAGAAAATTAAATCAGGCACTTTTTCCAACATTGCAGAGCTATCTATAGACCTGTAGACTTGGGATCAAGAATGGGGGCCAAACGGACGACCTGTTTTTGCATGCACAAACAGGTTTGCAAACCCGTTTGCGCTTGCAAAAACATATTGAGCCATGTACATAGTCTATTTAGTGAGTCGAATTTTTTGGGGGACTTGTTAAATAGGTTTTGCGACTTGCTATTTGGAAGGGGTGTTCCCTTCCAAATAGCGAGTCTCAAAACAATGTACTAATGTTTTGCAACCGCAATTGCAGTCGCAAAACACTCACAATTACGCATTTGTAAATGGGAAGGGGTCCGCAGGGGACCCCTTGCCCTTTGCAAATGCATGCATAATAATTTTTTAAGGGCAGGCAGTGGGTCCAGGGACCACTGCCTGCCCTTAAAAAAGGAAACTAAAACGGTTCTTTTTTTTTTAGTTAATATGATCCCATTTTCCATTAAGGAAAACGGACTGCATTTTGAAAAAAAGCTGCTTTATTAAAAAGCAATCCCAGACATGGTGGTCAGCTGAGCCCTGCAGCCCACCATCCCTGGGAGGGCTGGAATTCACAATGGGCTTGCAAATTGCGAGAGGCTCATTATTATTAATGAGCCTAGCAATTTGCGACCCCATTGGGAATCGCAAAACAATGTAAACACACTGTTGTACATTTCATTTAGCGCCTCGCAATTAGCTACTCGCAATGTGTCACAAATTGCGAGGTGCTAAATGAAAGGGTTGTACATCTGGCCCTGGGTGTTTTAGGCCCAACGTTATAGATCATTCTGCGTACTTGGACAATTATAACTATCCCACCTTTAGGAAAAACCGCAGACCCTACCAACAAGGTTTCTACTACCAAGAAAGCTCATGACTTCCTCTGCAGCTAATTACCCTTCTCACGTGCCCTTGTTTTCAGGCAGGAAATGTTTCTATCCTAATGACCATAACCTGCAATCAATCGGTGATTGCACGCAGTGTGTCATACTAAAACACCATATATATATATATATATATATATATATATATATATATATATATATATATATATATATATATATATATTACCTACTGGCGGTCGCCAGTAGGTATATATAGTTAGGATTTTTTCTCTATGGGTTTTTTGAAAATTCTATGTCTAATAACTTTGGCGTTTGTGGACGGAATTGGCTGAAATTTTCAGGAAAATGGCACATTTTGTTTCTGAGCAGCCCTTGAAAATTTGGGGGGGGTTCGTCAAGGGGGGCCGAGAAAAAAGGGGGGTCCCAAAACGTGTTTTTAACATTGAGTTTTCCATAGGGCGGTTGGCCTCACTTTTAGCCCGAACGGCTGAATGGATTTGCACGAAACTTGGCAAAATTGTAGGGACTGGTAGCCCGATGTGCCTTTTGTAGGTCTCAATATATGTGCTCCAGTGGATTTTGAGAAATTAACGTTTAAAAAAAGATATATATCTGTAACAGCGGACCAGGCAGCGCTCCGGTTCGCGTACTTTACGCGCAACGGAGCTTTGTGAAGCGAAGCTGATTGGTTCTCCGGCGTCTGTCAACATTCCAAAAAGTCCGTAGCGGCCGCCATCTTGTCTCTCGGTAGGATCGAGAGACAAGAGGAGGTCAAAACAAAGGGGGAAATAACTATAAGGGGGCATAGTAGATCCTCGCTGACCCCCTAGGTTTGATGTGGAGGTTTTAAAAGGGCCCCGCGGGGCAAAAAAAAATAATAATAATAATAATCGAACGGCTGAATGGATTTGCACGAAACTTGGCAAAATATTAGGGACTGGTAGCCCGATGTGCCTTTGCTAGGTCTCAATATATGTGCTCCAGTGGATTTTGAGAAATTAACGTTCAAAAAAAGATATATATCTGTAACAGCGCTCCGCTTCGCGTAACGGAGGTTTGCGAAGCTGATTGGTCATTCTGTCACTGGGCTATAGTTGGGCTACATCTGGCTGATATTTGGGCTACATTTGTTTTTTTGTGTGTCTGGCGGCCATCTTTGGGCTACATTGGGCTACATTGGGCTTCATTGGGCTACATTGGGCTACATTTGGGCTCCAACATATATATAGGCCAATGTAGCCCAATATATATTTTTCAAAGTTAATTTTCGTAAAAACCACTGGAGCATATATCTTGAGACATAGCAAAGGCACATCGGGCTACCAGTCCCTACAATTTTGCCAAGTTTCGTGGAAATCCATTCAGCCGTTCGAGCTAAAAGTGAGTCCAACCGCCCTATGGAAATGAAGGAAATGAATGGGTAATTTGTAATTAGCAAATAGCTAATCGCAAACTAGGAATGGTAAAGAATCGCTATTTATTCCTTAAAGTTCGCTATTTAGGAAATGCAAAAAACTTTGATGATACATATGGCGGTTCATCTCTAACAAGATAAGAAGCATAGGGATACATTTATGATGACTGGCGCATCACCAGGGATGTGTTAGTCATTCTGTGCCGCTGTTCCGTCACCTATGGTGTGCTGCATTTACAATGCGGCGCATCATGGGGCAAAAACAGCACAGATGCGTGATGTATCTGTGCCGTAAAGGTGGCGCATTGCTGGAGTTGTATCGCAAGTGTGATGAAGCTCCAGCAAGGGTCGGGGGTTGCCCCTGTCGCAGGGTTTCTGTTCTCACACAGAACTGTGGACAGAGGATTGGAACCTCGGCGAATTAGGGTGTCCCAAAACTCACGTTAGTAATCAAAAACTCCTTAGCAAGCTAGGTACAGTGTCACATTGGATATAACAAACTCTCAATGTTTAGACAATCCAGAATATGAACTTATAGTACCTCAGGATACGTGGAACTCATGAACAGTCGGTCGTTATATATTTCTTAGAAACCAGAACATGGAGTTAAGAAGAACACGTGTGTATTTGAAATGTTTATTTACTAATGCCGTCTTCTCAGGCGTAGTATCTTAGATAATAGAAGTACACATATTATCAGTAGCAAAATTACCAGCATAGTTACTAGTACATAAAAAGCGAATGGTGACAGTATGTTAACATGCTGTAAATGAATAAGAGTTAGCAACACTTATAAGCAGCCGCGGGCCGTGGAGGGAGTTACGGTGGGGCAGGGAGGCGGGGAGGGGGAGGGGCAAGGTAGAGAGGGCTCCACCCTGCTTCTCCCTCTCCCCGCCTCCCTGCCTCACCGTAACTCCCTCCACGGCCCGCGGCTGCTTATATCTCACCCTCCCTAATACACATATTATATTATTTGCTAAGAAGGTCTCTTTGTGTTGGTTTAGGGCGTGCCCATACTTTAGTGTCTTAGATTTGAAGGAATCACATCAGCATACACCAGCTCTCTCTTCATGTGAACCGCATCAACTGTTGTGTATGTGTGTTCGGCAAAGCAATATAAAACTCGCCTCATGCCCAGAATTGGCAGAAGTTGCACTTATGTTATGAGTATGAAGTCGTGGAGATCAGACCTCATAACAATTCTGTATCGTGTTGTTCTTGAAACTTTAGCACTCGCTGTACAGATATAGTTTAACAAGCAAAGCAGATAGTAGAGCAATAACATATTATTCTCATGTAAACCACGATGAACTACTAGGTGGAAAGCTAAAGCAACAACTAAGTGTCGTGTGCAGAAGTTGCAAAAAAGGAAAAATGGCGTTTAAACCGGTAATGAGCCCATGCTAACTTAACACGGTGTAAAGATATCCAGGACCTAGATGACACCTCCCCATGATCCGGAAACGAACTGAATAAGATAATAGAAGTGCCATCTCATGAGAGCAGATTGCAAGTTTATATGTGGATGGTCCGCAAGGTAAAGCATTAAAAACTAGGAACATTTAATGCTAAAGAAAAATAAAACAGCCAAGTACTTTATCGAGTCTTAAGCCAATAGGCAAGGTAAATAATAAAAACTTGACAAATAAGTCAATGAATTGTCAATGAAATGCTAGTACTCAGCATATCAAACATGAAAAAGGTCTATGACATAACTGTGTATGCAAAATAAGCTGCAACAGCCTCCAATAGGAAGTCACCGTCTTCATCCGAAAACAGTTCAGCCATCCAATTTAAAAGCGGAAAAGAACATACGTGCTCTCCCAGCACCGGATCCTCTATCACCATCAGAGGACAGCTCGGTGGGTTTTCAAGAAAGCTCTGTTCCAAGAAAGACTGTGCTGCCGCCAGTAAATTCCAGGGACCAAGTAGTCCATGCATCAATGCCACAGCCATAATCCTTTCGCCAGGACAAACCAACTCGTGAGTAATGATAGGAGTCATCAGCTGATTAAAGTCGACGTCAGGAGAAACCGGTCCGCAGAGACACAAATCAATGGCCCAATCGAAATCACAGGTCAGGCAGTGAAATACAGGCTGGACACAGGTGAAGTAGGAGAATCGAAAAGATAATCCATATGCCGTGCTTAATATCGTCCCAAAACGTGTTTTTTCCATGTTATTTTCCATAGGACGTTTAGACACGGCTACAGGTCGAACGGCTGAATGGATTTATAAGAAATTTGGCAAAACTGTAGAGTCCGGCTCGCAGATTACGCTTTTTTTGGAATGGTGTAAATCTGTTCAGTAGTTGCTGAGAAAATTAAACTTAAAGTCAATTATATATCTATAAGCGTGCACGGGTGCGCGCACTCAAGCGGCTGCGCGCGAGCGGAATTTTTTTTTTTGGCTGCGTGACGTCTGTTAACGTTCGATTTGAAGGAAATCAGGAAGTGTTGACCGCCATTTTGTCACTGCGAGTAAATATATTGTCATTTCAAAGCGTTGGAACATGGAAAGGGGAGAAGGTAGAGATTGTTTTGCTGCGTAGGTTCTCTCAGGGTATGCAGTAAGGCCCTTAAACGCGAAAATATATATATTTTTTTTCAAAAAAAGTTGCGGGGTGCGCGCACTCGGGCGCGCACACCTATTTACAAGAGTGTGAAAATGGAGATAAATCAGAAGTTTGAGTGCTTTGATATAAGGTGGCTCTGAAAAGAGCCCTTGTGTTAATTGAGTTTTTTCTGCATTTATAAGTAAGTACCGATGCAGAGTCTGATGTTGCAGAGGAAGATTCTGTTTCCCTCATCCGTGAAATGAACACCATCTGTCCTATAGATGTCTTGCATGTGGTAACGCAAGTTGTTGTGGTAAATAGAACCCATGCTATAATCTCTGAGGAAAGCAGAAACAGATTTATTAACATGTCTCCTTGCTTTCTCAATTTGTGCACAATGTTGATTGGACCAATTCCATTTCTGTCTTTGGCATATATTGGAATATACCAAGGCAGTTCGAGGAAAAAGTGTCATCAATTGTCGAAAGGTGTCTTTTAGAAGCATTTCCAGACCTACCCCAGTCAATGTGCCTAGATCGTTCCCACCACAGTGCACAATTATAAGGTCTGGTTCTGGGAGATGCATAAAAGTTTTCACCAATGGTATTAATTGGTGACATCTTAATCCTCTTTGCCCAATCCACGTTATCTGCACATTTGGTAAATCAAGGTTGGAAATTCGTCTGCTTGCTGCATATTTTCCACTCCAGTGAATATAGCTGTGTCCTAAAAGCCAAACCTTCATTTTCAAGGCAGATGCACTCGTACTCCTATGGGTTCTGGAAGTGGAATGGCAGTTAGAAGCTGAAAGTCAGGATAAAAAAATGGATGAAGCTTGGTGTGGTTGAAAAACGAAAAATGATTGGTTGATTCTAATACGTGAAGATTGAAGACTACGTTGCATGTTAATGTTATGTAAAAGAAAAAGTAGTATTGGGTGTGAAAAAAATGACATGTAACAGAGCTGTGGATAGGCAGGTGTTTCTGGAGGGAAAACAGTGTTGTTAGTTTGCTGTAGAACGTTGAGATATGAACTTTTGACCTGTGCCTTCAGCCAGGTGCAGAATGAGGTGTTACCATGGAAACAGTCAGAGATGGCAGTGGGTGATGGGTGATTTTTATGTGACATTGAAAATATTGTGAGGGACAACCAACTGAAATGTAAATTTGAATACAAAATTTTGCGGGAGGAAATATGATTGGCTGAAGAGACATATATGAGTCTGTATTGACTGGATATCTGTGCCATTGAATTTTGGTTGCAGTGATAGCAGCATAATTGAGACTTCCGTCAAACGAATATCTATTTTGTGACTGTCACTGTTGTACATCGTACAAAGCATTGGTAAAGGTAAGTCTGTAACTGTTTGTTTTGTCATGTACCGTAAAATATGGTTTACTCACAAACAATGATTGATTTTCCTCATAGTTTGAAACTAAACTCATTTTTGGCTGTCATAATGTGTTGTATTTCTAAAACTATTTTTAATTTAAATGTGAAATATGAAGTATAAAATATGTTTAATATAAAGAGTAAATATTTGTGTGATTTTGAAGCCTTTATATATAATGAGAGAAGTTGTTTATGAAGTGAAAAAATGATATTAGCAGAGAGACAGATAATGCAGATAGAGAGAGAAATGGTAAATTACATGTGATACCGTCGTGAAAAAATGTTAATGGTTAATGAATTCATAAGCTTTCTGTCACACGACAAAATTAGAGTGCGGTTTCTGGACGCGGCCTGCATTGGTGGGTGTAGGGTGAGAGGGGCAGGTGGTTGAGTGAAATAAAATGAAAAGTTGGTATATTACATGTGATACCGTGTTGAAAAAGTGGTAATGCTTAATGAATTCTTAAACTTTCTGACAGACGACAAAATTACATTGTAGTTTGTGGCCGCGGCTTGCACTGGTGGGGTGAGAGGGGGAGGTGGTCGAGTAAAATAAAATGAAAAGTAAAATGCTAATGGTTAATGAATTCGTAAAGTTTCTGTCACACGACAAAATTAGAGTGCGGTTTCTGGACGCGGCCTGCATTGGTGGGTGTAGGGTGAGAGGGGCAGGTGGTTGAGTGAAATAAAATGAAAAGTTGGTATATTACATGTGATACCGTCTTGAAAAAGTGGTAATGTTTAATGAATTCTTAAAGTTTCTGTCAGACGACAAAATTATAGTGCGGTTTGTGGCCGCGGCCTGCATTGGTGGGCGTAGGGTGAGAAGGGCAGGTGGTCGAGTAAAATAAAATGAAAAGTTGGTACATTACATGTGATACCGTCTTGAAAAAGTGGTAATGCTTAATGAATTCTTAAACTTTCTGACAGATGACAAAATTACATTGTAGTTTGTGGCAGCGGCTTGTACTGGTGGGGTGAGAGGGGGAGGTGGTCGAGTAAAATAAAATGAAAAGTTCTGACCATGAGGTTGTACACAGATTTGTGCAGTAAATGTGTTCGTAAATTGAGGTACCAAACGGAGTATGAAAATATCTCTCTCACTCCTGCTGTTTGACTGCATCTTCATCTGCCTTCTGTTTTCCGTCTCCGTTGCCCTGTGTTATCTTATTGTGTGTGTGTCTGTCTGTGTCTGCCTTCAGTCCGGGTTGAGGAACTTTGCTGTGGAGGCACACACAGATAGTCGCATCAAAGTAGTTGGAACGTTTTCAAAAAACTATTTATATAATTGAAATGCTTTTTTGAAGCGCTAGTGAATGTTTTCTTTCAGAATTACCGCTCGGTTGCTTCCATAGAGCAGAGGGTATGTTGTATTTCACTACTTAGTGCCTCCGCATCTGCACTCTGTTCTCTGGTGGCAGGCGGAGAAGTGTTTGTTATTGTGGAGATTAAAGCGTGATAAGGAGTGAAATACGACATAGCGTCTGGTCTGTAGAAGCGTGGGAGCAGTGATTAACACTGAGTGAAGCGGAACTGCGACGGTGCTTGAGAAGAGTAATAAATTATTTTTTTACAGAGGTACAACTGTCTGCATGGTGCGCGACCTACTAAGAAAGGGTTCACGGGCTGTTATAGGCCTGTGGGTTCTAGTATGAGTAAATCAGGTCGACAAAAGAAAATATTAAGTTAGTACAGCTGAAGTTACGTGGAACACATGAATACTGTTTCAGTATACAATCATTTTAGTTGAGATTATGGATTAAAAGAGAGAACGTGTATATTTGAAATGTTTATTCAGAAATGCACTGTTTTCAAGGCAAGTTTCTAATCTAATACGAGTAGAGACATTGCAAAAAACAAAGTAATCGGTATAGTCAGTAGTACATAGAATACAAACGGTATAGTTGATGAAAAATGAATATGGTTTTGCAAAATTAATTATACACTCTTATGAGGAAGTATATTATATTTTAATAAATGGAAGAAGGTCTCTGGCCTTTCAGTTTAGGAACGATACATGAAAATGCTAGTGGTTAGACATTATGTCTTTATCAATCAGCTCTCTGCATGCAAAGCACTATCACGTTTCTGTTATGCTATTGTGTAAGGGAAAAAAAACGCGCCAAAACGGACAAAATGGCGAGAGGTGCATGTATGTAATCAAAATATTTCAGTTTATGGAAAATTAAATGATCAGAGGTGTCTGAGGCGGAATTAAGCAGTTCAAATGCGAAATTGCGTTTACAGTTATAAAAAACTTATTCTATATTTACACATTAATTAGGGCACATGTAGCATATATTAGCGAGTTTTGGTTCGAGTATGTTTGAAATAACATAAGATAAGATATACAATAGAATTGTTGAGATTAGACTTTAATAAAAAATAAAGTTCAAAATCGAGTAGGTGAAGAAAAAAAATTTTGTCCACATAAAAGATCAAAATTTAACCAGTAGGAAATCATAATGTCCACTGTTAGTAAAGCCAATAGGTCTGTTCATGTTAAGAAAATATCCAAGAAAACGTGAAAAATATAGGGAGGCAAAACGAAATGTGGACGTCAATGGCTTGCATAACAGTCAACCCAGGATTGTATAGGCAAAGTAGGCAGCAACTGCTTCTAACAAGAAGTCACTGTTATGATCCGAAAACATGTCAGCCATCCAATTGAAAAGAGGAAAGCAGCATTCATGATCTGTTATTACCGGAGCCTCTAGTACCATCAGAGGACAGCTCGGTGGGTTTTCAATGTAGCTGTCTGTCAGGAAATCTTGCGCCGCTGCGAATATATTCCAATGACCTAGAACTCCTTGTATCGCTGCAAAGGCCATAATCCCTCCGTTGCAACAAAACTGTTCATGATCAATTAACGGATTCATGAGATGATTGTAATTCACTTCAGGAGGTACCAAGTTGCAGAGACATAAGGCCAGGGCCCACATGAAATCTTAGCTCAGGCAATGAAATACAGGCTGCACACAGGTGAAATAGGAATATCGAAATGATAATCGATATGAAGTATTCAGAGTCGAGAGTGCTAAGATGCCGTAGTAGTCAAGCATCTTTTGGCGAAATAGTTCTAAGTGTTCCGGCTTGTTTGCGAAGACAGGAGGGACATCCATTTTGAAATAAACGAGATGGGAACACAAACGTCGCAGCACTGGCAGTTCAACAGGAAGTCCACAGAAACAGGTCGTAGAGCATGGAGTGAAGAGTAGCAGAATGACTTGATATAATTTTTGGCAGTCCGGTCACTAAACCATTGCTTAGTAGTTATAAAACAAATAGCCTGTCTTGAAGTGGAGGATGCGTTTAAAATTAAGGGAGTCACCTCATTACATTGTAAAGGAAGGCCACTCTTTTATAAGGAATGGTGTTGTCTGTGAATATTAGCTAAGTGAAAGATATGTTCGCGAACAGATGCTACTCTATGTTCTTTTTGTGACAATAAGGCTGTTGTTCATGTCTTGTGCTGCCAGATGGAAATATCAAGGTTCACATGCGTGGGGTAGATAAACTACATTCTTAAAGGGAAGCAAATGCAGAGTGATTTTTACCGCGTAAGCTTTGTCGTTTAAAAAGTCATAGTGATTTTCATTATATGTAAAAAATAATATCACTGATGAAGAATGAAAAAAAATTGTTATAATAATAGGCACTGGTGTATTTTTGGAAAGATATGCAACATTACAGGGATTCCACTTAAATAAGTCATGTAATTGAAAGTGCCTGCATGTGGACGACTAAATGTATGTTTAGGAGTTTAATATGCAGCTTTGAAAAAAAACGTGCGTTTGTTTTAAAAATGAAATGTAAAGGTTTAGAGCAGGAGTTTCCAAAGCGGTCGTGGAGGGCTAGATGCATGGCAGTTTAAAAAACTTACTACATGTTTTTCAATGGGGTTATCTTAAACATATGGGGGCATATTACCAAGCAATAGCGATAATTATCGCTATTGCTTGGTTAGAGACAAAAATGTACCGCTGCGCTGCGGCAATTTTTATCGCAGATAAACCTTGTTATTACCAAGGTTTATCGCAAATGCGATAAAAAACGGCCGCAATGCATGAATATCGCTGAAAAGTCAGCGATATTTATGCATTACCGAGCTAATGCTCTTAGCCATGTTATCCACCTCCCATTGGATAACATGGCTAAGAACTGCTCAGGGCAGGTGTTAGCTTTTGGAGATATTCGCGCCTAGCACGAATATCTTCAAAAGTTGGTTGTTTCCAGTCGCTAACATCTTGGCACGCCCACTTTGCATGTCATTAGTGATAAATATCACTGACATGCAAAGTGGGGCCCAAGATGGTCGCTATCTCCTACTAGCTGTTGCTAACTGGTGTTAGCGACAGCTAGGTAATAGGGAGATAATTTTATCTCCGCTTTCTTGGCTTTTAAAGCCAAACAAGCGGAGATAAACCCCCTTGATAATATGCCCCTCGTTTCTTTATCTACTGTGCAGTTTTTCTGCATGTTGCCTATTCTTTGATTTTTACTGTTGCTGTGTCTTATACATTTTCCAGGGGCGGGTATAGGGTCATGGCAGCCCTGGGCAGGGAGCGTAGGTAGGGGGCTCTGTAACAGGGGGTTTGGGCGGGGCGGAGCGTGCAGCCCACTGAATAGGGGAGGGGGTGGATCAAGGTGTTTGGAAGTGGAACAGAGCCAGAGCACGCCAAATTCCTGCCATGGGCCGCTACGCAAATGTGTATGCATCCTTAGAGGATTATTATATTAAGGATATATACTAATATGGAGGCCTCACCTCAAACAAACCTCTGGAGAGGGCACACCTTATCGTCATCCTGAATCAATCATAGTTTGAAACTAAACTCATTTTTGGCTGTCATAATGTGTTGTATTTCTAAAACTATTTTTAATTTAAATGTGAAATATGAAGTATAAAATATGTTTAATATAAAGAGTAATTATTTGTGTGATTTTGAAGCCTTTATATATAATGAGAGAAGTTGTTTATGAAGTGAAAAAATGATATTAGCAGAGAGACAGATAATGCAGATAGAGAGAGAAATGGTAAATTACATGTGATACCGTCGTGAAAAAATGTTAATGGTTAATGAATTCGTAAACTTTCTGTCACACGACAAAATTAGAGTGCGGTTTCTGGACGCGGCCTGCATTGGTGGGTGTAGGGTGAGAGGGGCAGGTGGTTGAGTGAAATAAAATGAAAAGTTGGTATATTACATGTGATACTGTGTTGAAAAAGTGGTAATGCTTAATGAATTCTTAAACTTTCTGACAGATGACAAAATTACATTGTAGTTTGTGGCCGCGGCTTGCACTGGTGGGGTGAGAGGGGGAGGTGGTTGAGTAAAATAAAATGAAAAGTAAAATGCTAATGGTTAATGAATTCGTAAAGTTTCTGTCACACGACAAAATTAGAGTGCGGTTTCTGGACGCGGCCTGCATTGGTGGGTGTAGGGTGAGAGGGGCAGGTGGTTGAGTGAAATAAAATGTAAAGTTGGTATATTACATGTGATACCGTCTTGAAAAAGTGGTAATGTTTAATGAATTCTTAAAATTTCTGTCAGACGACAAAATTATAGTGCGGTTTGTGGCCGCGGCCTGCATTGGTGGGCGTAGGGTGAGAAGGGCAGGTGGTCGAGTAAAATAAAATGAAAAGTTGGTACATTACATGTGATACCGTCTTGAAAAAGTGGTAATGCTTAATGAATTCTTAAACTTTCTGACAGACGACAAAATTACATTGTAGTTTGTGGCCGCGGCTTGTACTGGTGGGGTGAGAGGGGGAGGTGGTCGAGTAAAATAAAATGAAAAGTTCTGACCATGAGGTTGTACACAGATTTGTGCAGTAAATGTGTTCGTAAATTGAGGTACCAAACGGAGTATAAAAATATCTCTCTCACTCCTGCTGTTTGACTGCATCTTCACCTGCCTTCTGTTTTCCGTCTCCGTTGCCCTGTGTTATCTTATTGTGTGTGTGTCTGTCTGTGTCTGCCTTCAGTCCGGGCTGAGGAACTTTGCTGTGGAGGCACACACAGATAGTCGCATCAAAGTAGTTGGAACGTTTTCAAAAAACTATTTATATAATTGAAATGCTTTTTCGAAGCGCTAGTGAATGTTTTCTTTTAGAATTACCACTCGGTTGCTTCCATAGAGCAGAGGGTATGTTGTATTTCACTACTTAGTGCCTCTGCATTTGCACTCTGTTCTCTGGTGGCTGGCGGAGAAGTGTTTGTTATTGTGGAGATTAAAGCGTGATAAGGAGTGAAATACGACATAGCGTCTGGTCTGTAGAAGCGTGGGAGCAGTGATTAACACTGAGTGAAGCAGAACTGCGACGGTGCTTGAGAAGAGTAATAAATTATTTTTTTACAGAGGCACAACTGTCTGCATGGTGCGCGACCTACTAAGAAAGGGTTCACGGGCTGTTATAGGCCTGTGGGTTCTAGTATGAGTAAATCAGGTCGACAAAAGAAAATATTAAGTTCGTACAGCTGAAGTTACGTGGAACACATGAATACTGTTTCAGTATACAATCATTTTAGTTGAGATTATGGATTAAAAGAGAGAATGTGTATATTTGAAATGTTTATTCAGAAATGCACTGTTTTCAAGGCAAGTTTCTAATCTAATACGAGTAGAGACATTGCAAAAAACAAAGTAATCGGTATAGTCAGTAGTACATAGAGTACAAATGGTATAGTTGATGAAAAATGAATATGGTTTTGCAAAATTAATTATACACTCTTATGAGGAAGTATATTATATTTTAATAAATGGAAGAAGGTCTCTGGCCTTTCAGTTTAGGAACAATACATGAAAATGCTAGTGGTTAGACATTATGTCTTTATCAATCAGCTCTCTGCATGCGAAGCACTATCACGTTTCTGTTATTCTATTGTGTAAGGGAAAAAAAACGCGCCAAAACGGACAAAATGGCGAGAGGTGCATGTATGTAATCAAAATATTTCAGTTTATGGAAAATTAAATGATCGAAGGTGTCTGAGGCAGAATTAAGCAGTTCAAATGCGAAATTGCGTTTACAGTTATAAAAAACTTATTCTATATTTACACATTAATTAGGGCACATGTAGCATATATTAGCGAGTTTTGGTTCGAGTACGTTTGAAATAACATAAGATAAGATATACAATAGAATTGTTGAGATTAGACTTTAATAAAAAATAAAGTTCAAAATCGAGTAGGTGAAGAAAAAAAATTTAGTCCACATAAAAGATCAAAATTTAACCAGTAGGAAATCATAATGTCCACTGTTAGTAAAGCCAATAGGTCTGTTCATGTTAAGAAAATATCCAAGAAAACGTGAAAAATATAGGGAGGCAAAACGAAATGTGGACGTCAATGGCTTGCATAACAGTCAACCCAGGATTGTTTAGGCAAAGTAGGCAGCAACTGCTTCTAACAAGAAGTCACTGTTATGATCCGAAAACATGTCAGCCATCCAATTGAAAAGAGGAAAGCAGCATTCATGATCTGTTATTACCGGAGCCTCTAGTACCATCAGAGGACAGCTCGGTGGGTTTTCAATGTAGCTGTCTGTCAGAAAATCTTGCGCCGCTGCGAATATATTCCAATGACCTAGAACTCCTTGTATCGCTGCAAAGGCCATAATCCCTCCGTTGCAACAAAACTGTTCATGATCAATTAACGGATTCATGAGATGATTGTAATTCACTTCAGGAGGAACCAAGTTTCAGAGACATAAGTCCAGGGCCCACATGAAATCACAGCTCAGGCAATGAAATACAGGCTGCACACAGGTGAAATAGGAATATCGAAATGATAATCGATATGAAGTATTCAGAGTCGAGAGTGCTAAGATGCCGTAGTAGTCAAGCATCTTTTGGCGAAATAATTCTAAGTGTTCCGGCTTGTTTGCGAAGACAGGAGGGACATCCATTTTGAAATAAACGAGATGGGAACACAAACGTCGCAGCACTGGCAGTTCAACAGGAAGTCCACAGAAATAGGTCGTAGAGCATGGAGTGAAGAGTAGCAGAATGACTTGATATAATTTTTGGCAGTCCGGTCACTAAACCATTGCTTAGTAGTTATAAAAAAAATAGCCAGTCTTGAAGTGGAGGATGCGTTTAAAATTAAGGGAGTCACCTCAGTACATTGTAAAGGAAGGCCACTCTTTTATAAGGAATGGTGTTGTCTGTGAATATTAGCTAAGTGAAAGATATGTTCGCGAACAGATGCTACGCTAACTTCTTTTTGTGACAATAAGGCTGTTGTTCATGTCTTGTGATTCAAGGCCGGAATTTGCTGCCAGATGGAAATATCAAGGTTCACATGCGTGGGGTAGATAAACTACATTCTTAAAGGGAAGCAAATGCAGAGTGATTTTTACCGCGTAAGCTTTGTCGTTTAAAAAGTCATAGTGATTTTCATTATATGTAAAAAATAATATCACTGATGAAGAATGAAAATAAATCGTTATAATAATAGGCACTGGTGTATTTTTGGAAAGATATGCAACATTACAGGGATTCCACTTAAATAAGTCATGTAATTGAAAGTGCCTGCATGTGGACGACTAAATATATGTTTAGGCGTTTAATATGCAGCTTTGAAAAAAAACGTGCGTTTGTTTTAAATATGAAATGTAAAGGTTTAGAGCAGGAGTTTCCAAAGCGGTCGTGGAGGGCTAGATGCATGCCAGATTAAAAAAATTACTACATGTTTTTCAATGGGGTTATCTTAAACATATGGGGGCATATTACCAAGCAATAGCGATTATTATCGCTATTGCTTGGTTAGAGACAAAAATGTACCGCTGCGCTGCGGCAATTTTTATCGCAGATAAACCTTGGTATTACCAAGGTTTATCGCAAATGCGATAAAAAACGGCCGCAATGCATGAATATCGCTGAAAAGTCAGCGATATTTATGCATTACCGAGCTAATGCTCTTAGCCATGTTATCCACCTCCCATTGGATAACATGGCTAAGAACTGCTCAGGGCAGGTGTTAGCTTTTGGAGATATTCGCGCCTAGCACGAATATCTTCAAAAGTTGGTAATAGGAGATAGCGATGTTAGCGACTGTTTCCAGTCGCTAACATCTTGGCACGCCCACTTTGCATGTCATTAGTGATAAATATCACTGACATGCAAAGTGGGGCCCAAGATGGTCGCTATCTCCTTCTAGCTGTTGCTAACTGGTGTTAGCGACAGCTAGGTAATAGGGAGATCATTTTATCTCCGCTTTCTTGGCTTTTAAAGCCAAACAAGCGGAGATAAACCCCCTTGATAATATGCCCCTCGTTTCTTTATCTACTGTGCAGTTTTTCTGCATGTTGCCTATTCTTTGATTTTTACTGTTGCTGTGTCTTATACATTTTCCAGGGGCGGGTATAGGGTCATGGCAGCCCTGGGCAGGGAGCGTAGGTAGGGGGCTCTGTAACAGGGGGTTTGGGCGGGGTGGAGCGTGCAGCCCACTGAATAGGGGGGGGTGGATCAAGGTGTTTGGAAGTGGAACAGAGCCAGAGCACGCCAAATTCCTGCCATGGGCCGCTACGCAAATGTGTATGCATCCTTAGAGGATTATTATATTAAGGATATATATTAATATGGAGGCCTCACCTCAAACAAACCTCTGGATAGGGCACACCTTATCGTCATCCTGAATCAATCATTTAAAATGTTAGGGACAGATTTATGATAGGTGTGTGCTTCTTTTGTGCCGCTGTGCGTCACTTTTGTGACGCAGCGGCGGTGCAAAAGATTTGCTATGTTGCGACATATTTACAACTTGATGCATCTAGGCAGATGTGTCATGCTGTAAAGTCCTGTACCACATGAAACCAATGCAGCAGTGATGCAAAAGATGCACCATGTTGCAAGACAGGCCTCACTTCATCTCCAACAACATACCGTCTGTTTAAACTGTAAACATTTAGGAATGTGTAGGGGGCATGGAGAAGCTGAATCTTCTGTAAATGTCAAAATTGTTGTATACAGTGCTGAACTTCTGTGTACTCTTTGATATGCTAGACTGCATCTGCACAATGAGATACGTAAGCAAAGGAAACACAGGTGATGTGATTGTGAAATGAGGAAAAGAAATTCCACATTTTTCAATTACATCACCTGTGTTTCATAACTTTACGAATCACATTGTGCAGATGAGGTTTAGGCCTGTTCACGGACACAGAAGAGGTCTGACCTTTGTTCAAGAGTGCAGTGGACATGACTCACTTCATTGGTAGGTCTGCACATGTATTATCTCCTCTGTATTCTTCAAGAAGCCTAAATTTCATCTGCAACCCTGAGTAGGCCTCACCTCAAACAAACCTCTGGATAGGCCACACCTTATCGTCATCCTGAATCAATCATTTAAAATGTTAGGGACAGATTTATGATAGCCGTGTGCCTCTTTTGCGCCGCTGTGCGTCACTTTTGTGACGTAGCGGCGGTGCAAAAGATGCGCTATGTTGCGACATATTTACAACTTGATGCATCTAGGCAGATGTGTCATGCTGTAAAGTCCTGTGCCACATGAAACCTGCGTCAGGTTTCATATAGGCGTTTTGTTGCAGGGTGGGCATTCATTTGCATGAAAGCTCTGTAAAACTAACACAGTGAAATTTAGAAGATTTCACTGAGTCAGCTTTATAGCATTGCTGAATCAAATCCTTACGCCTGTTTGAAACAGGCATAAGGAGTGATGCACCATGCAATGTGTGGCTTGCTCCTGTGCATTGCAGTAGACATGTTGCGCTTACGACGTGATTCCTGCAATGTGCTGCTTTTGCGGCACAGATGCGTGACGCATCTGTGCTGTTTTTGCTCAATGGTGCTCCACATTGTAAATGCGGCACACCATGGGTGGCAGAGCAGCCGTGCACATTAACTGGTGCATCTCTGGGGATGCGCCAGTTAACATAAATCTGCCCCTTTACATTTAAGTATGAGCAGGGGACACAGAGTTGGTGAGGCTTATCCAAGGTTAAAAAGAGATGAGTCCTGTTCACTGAAAACTTGGACATAGGCCTCACCTCCTCAGCATCGCTGGACATGGCTAAATAATAGCTGCAAAATGTTACTCTTGTCAAACAATTTTACTATTATAGTCTCTGAGATTTTTCTCTTACTCTGCAACATCTTATTGTTCTTCTCTTTCTTTAAAGATAACGACAACATCAACCATGAGTGATAATGAGCAATCCGTTGATCTCGATCTTATCGTTGAACTTGTTATTGAAACGTCAGTGGAAGTAGAACCCTTAGATGATTTAAATCCTGAGGATGATGAAGAACATGATGAGGATGCCGATTTGTCAGAATTGTATGACATAGGGTGGGAAGCTGACCTGCTTGAGCCTATGGAACTATAAACATTTATTTTTAAAATTTACTGGAAATAAAAAGTAAAAATGTAAACCGTTTCATTTAAAATTAAACACAACTTCAAAAACAGGTTATGTGTAGTGTCTTTAATAAAATAGTCAAATATGCTCATAAAATTAGATCAGATTCACATATAAAACAGCACAGGTAAAATGTAGAAGTATTCCATTTCTTTCCTACTATTTGTGAATACTAAATTTGCCAATGCACTAAAAATTATTCTATGTAAAAATGAGAAGTAGTGTGTTAAATTTTTGACAATGATGAGAGAGTAAAAAAAGGTTAACCTGATGTTTTAAAGTTATTCACAGGCTTCTTTAGAGGAAGTATTCTATATGATTGTAGCGTGGGTGTTTCACTTTTTTATAGGTAATAGAATGCATTCTGTATGCTGTAGCAGGAGGAGTACTACATGCTTGAATATTCTTCAGTGCTTATTTTCATTTCGTAAGTGGTATTGAGACCGACACAGAACTTCAATGGATCGGAGGGGCTGTTCCTGTGCATCTGGAGGACTGCCAAGCCGTTGCAGCAGTGGGAGTGAGGCCTCTCACGACACAGAACTTCAATGGATCGGAGGGGCTGTTCCTGTGCATCTGGAGGACTGCCAAGCCGTTGCAGCAGTGGGAGTGAGGCCTCTCACACAGGGGCGTAGCGCAGCTCCTTTTGATGTTCACAATTGTAGATAACAGGGTAGAGATGTCCGTGGAATTTATGGATGGTTAGTCACACTAGAGTGTGGGCGGCGCCCCTAGCACTTCATTACGGCACACAGGGGAGCCGCGTTGCACAGTTTGAGAATCAGATACTTAGGAGATAAACCTTCATAATAGGAAGGCTTCTAAGTGATCAAAATCGCCGGTGCTCGGCGTTAAAAATATCACTGCTATCGGTGGAATTTTCCACGGTGTTAGTGCTTCTACAGCAATGGGAACACAATACTGATAGAAAATCCTGTAACAATCTCAGTATTTCACATTATCGCGTGAAAAGAAAGTCTTCCCAAAGATGTTGAACGTTGTTCTCTTTTGAGAGTACAAAAGATAGTGAGGGAAGTGGGTTGAGTCCTCCGTGTAAATTGCAGAATAGAAACTACTAAGAACCAATTGGAAGTGTTGTTTTCGAGTCACATGACTTCACATGCGCGTCTCAGGACGTGTACGCGGTGACAGTATCTGGTCACGTACGCCATTTGGAAGTAGCGGTCTAATTCAGCGAAGTTTCAAAACGTGAAAAGGAGTAAATCCAAACACATCCGGATTTAATATATCTTCTGAGCTCGATTTAAGCATACAATTGTTAAAGTATAAAACCTTTTATATTTTTTTTAAAAATACCAAGGTGTGTACATTCGGTCACGCACGAAAGTTTAAAAAGACATTCGGCTCCATTTAATGTAAATTTTTATAATAATAAAAAAGAAGCCTAGGTTTAGTGTCTTTGACGTAGTATAAGTTCTTTGATGGGTCTATGAAGAAATTTAATAAGTTGCAAAGTTTTCACGAAATATATATGCGGGTGCGCGCACACGGTCGCGCACGAATGAAAGCCAAAAAAGCGGAGATAAACCCCCTTTATAATATGCTCCTGGAGCTCTTTTTGGTAGAATGAGTTAGTTCTGAAAATAACTTGTGTTATGTTGTTTTTGATTTTTTAAACTTGCAACAACATTTTCATGTGTGACACAGGATCAAAATGAAATGAAGAAATGTATCTTTTCTCGGGGCATTTATGACTCTCAATTTTTAGTTTAGTAAGAATGAGGCTCTGCTCTCCGTACAGAAGAATTTCTCCACACTCGTTGCATTTTATGTGCACCTTTGCAAGATATGGTCTCAAGTCAATCACAGCACTCGATGGTGATACAGGTCGTCCACCAGAAGATGTGCTGGCCACCTCTGATGGTAATAGCGTGGCCAGGGCTCTTGTCGATGCCTTTGCAAATTCCACAGGGTGCACTTGTTTGACATGCCGCACCATGGTATGTATGGAAAAGGAATATTTTTTTCTTGGATTTCCTCTTGAGAGAACCGAATTGCATATCGTGCAGGTAACTTTTGGCGCATTCACTTTCTTTTGTTCTTCAGGATAAGTGAAAAATTGCCAAATAAAAGATTCCTTTTTTCTTTTTAAAGGTAGTCGCTCATTTCCTTCAGATTCGGAAGATGAATGCGGGGCGGCAGCCATTTCAGCAAAGTCTTCCGAAGGGTGTTGAACGTCGTTCTCTTTTGAGAGTAGAAAAGATAGTGAGAGGAGTGGGTGGAGTGCTCCGTGTAAATTGCAGAATAGAAACTACTAAGAACCAATTGGAAGTGTTGTTTTCAAGTCACATGACTTCACATGCGCGTCTCAGGACGTGTACGCGGTGATAGTATCTGGTCACGTACGCCATTTGGAAGTAGCGGTCTAATTCAGCAAAGTTTCAAAACGTGAAAAGGAGTAAATCCAAACATATCCGGATTTAATATATCTTCTGAGCTCGATTCAAGCATACAATTGTTAAAGTATAAAACCTTTTATATATTTTTTTAAAATACCAAGGTGTGTACATTCGGTCACACACGAAAGTTTAAAAAGACATTCGGCTCCATTTAATGAAAATTTTCATAATATTAAAAAAGAAGCCTAGGTTTAGTCTCTTTGACGTAGTATAAGTTCTTTGATGGGTCTATGAAGAAATTCAATAAGTTCAGATTGCAAAGTTTTCACGAAATATATAGGCGGGTGCGCGCAGTCGGTCACGCACGAAAGCCTGGAAATGCGCTATCCATTTTATTGAATGAATGAAAATGTTTTTATTATGCGCAAACTATGCCCAATGGGCGTCAAGGCGCCTAACATCAAAATAACAGCTTATCACCCCGCGGAGCGTTCAATCATAGGTAGGCCCTCCTAAAGAACCAGGTTTTAAGTTCCTTTTTGAACAAATCAATTGATGGCAACCTTTTAATCTCAATTGGAATAGAATTCCAAAGCTGAGGGGCCACAACTGAAAAGGCCCTAGCTCCCCATCTAGCCAGCCTAACACGAGGCACGACAAGTTGGAGAAGTTCAGCGGATCGAAGGCCTCTAGCTGGGACATAACGGGCGAGTAAGGAACTAATCCCACTCGTTGATCCCTCCGCCAGTGCTCTGTAGGTCATACATAGAATTTTAAAAGAAATTCTATGCTGCACTGGAAGCCAATGAAGGTCTTTCCTGGCTTTGGTGACAGATAATGACTTGGGAAGGGCCAAAACAAAACGTGCAGCCGCATTCTGCACAATTTGCAGTCGATGTATGTGGCTCTTGTTGGACTCCATATACAAAGAATTGCAATAATCCAACCTGGAACCAACAAGCGCGACTGCAATTTGTTTACGCGCTTGGGGAGAGAGATATCCGCGGATTCTATTAAGGGTCCTAATCACACCCCAGCAGGTGGCCACGGTCCTGTTAACTTGAAGGGACATAGAGAGTAAGGTGTCAAATATCACACCCAAATTTCTGGCTGATTGGGATGGAGTGGGGCAGATGCCAAGAGAGGAAGGCCACCACTCGCTCGACCAAGCATCCTGGTTCTTTCCAAAGACCAGTACCTCTGTTTTATCGCCATTGAGCTTCAGGGAATTAATAGTCATCCAGTCTGCCACGAACTGCATGCATACCCTAAAGCTTGAGGCGGATGTTGCAACAGAGGAATGAGCCAGAGACACCATAATTTGGGTGTCATCAGCGTAGGATACTACCTCCATCCCCTGCGATCTTACTAGTCTAGCAAGGGTGGGCCACATAGATGTTAAACAGGGTCGGACTCAAGGCCGACCCTTGTGGCACCCCACATTGCAACGACTTAGCAGGGGAGAGGTAGTTCCCAAGCATCACTCTCTGCTCTCTTTCTAAAAGAAAGGAGTTCAAAAGACTCAGGGCCGACCCCTCAACTCCTGCCTCCCTAAGCCGAGATGTTAAAATGGCGGGAGACAGGGTATCGAATGCGGCCGAGAGATCAAGCAGGACCAAGACAGTAGTTTGGCCGGAGTCCACTTTACGCCGGATGTTATCGGCCACAAGGGTGAGAGCGGACTCTGTGCTGTGATGTTTTCGGAAGCCATGTTGTGTATTGTCTAAGTATCCAGACTGATCGAGAAAGGAGGACAAGTGAAGGTTGAGGTGTGCCTCCAAGATTTTTGCAGGAGCAGGGAGAAGGGAAATAGGCCTGAAGTTTTTTAAAAGGCCAGGGTCGAGGGACGGTTTTTTAAGGAGAGGCTTTACAATAGCCTTCTTCCATACCGTTGGGAAAGAGCCCTGGGTTATAGATTTATTCATGGCCATGAGCATGGGAGGAAGAAGACTACTTCTACACTCTTTAAGTTTTTTAAGAGGTAGAGGATCCATGGGGGAAGAGGATTTAGTCCTGTCCAGTAAAAGATTCAATCCCTCCAACGACAAAGGGGGAAATTCCGTTAGGAATGGAATAGGAGAATCTTTACAGAAGGAATCTAGATTGGATATCACAGGGAGAATGTTCTGATCCAATGAATGGCGCTCGACTTCCAGAGAAGCATGGATATCAAAGATCTTCTTATGGAAGAAGTCAGAGATCTTATTGCATAGTTCCTGTGAACTAACTACAGGATCAGGGAGTTGAAGGGAGCATAATGAATCGGCGATTTTAAACAGCTCCCTGGAAGATGTCAGAGAGCTGGTAAGATTGGAGAAGTATTCCTGCTTCTCCATTACCACTCTCTGTTTATACTCCCGTAATGCAGACTTGTGAGCCTCTCGATCCCTGAAATCCCATGATTTCCTCCACCTTCTCTCAATGCTCCTACATCCCTGCCTCAAGAGTCTCAGCTGGTTAGAGAACCAAGGTGCAGTAGGCTTCAGCCGGGCTACATATCGCAGAAAAGCGGGGGCAAGTTTATCAACAGCACTAGCGATGGAGTCCATCAGAACTAAAGCTGCCTCATCTGCATCCTTACGAGCAAGAGAATCGGTAGAGGAAACAAGAGAGGCAAGAGCCTCTTCCGTAATGTTCCTTAGGTTTCTCCTAAGGGTACGTGAGGAAATAGTCTGGTTAACAGAACAAGGGGCAGGAAGAACAAATTCCAGCGGAACTGCGAAGTGGTCCGTCCAAACAAGTGGCAGGGGGGGGCCAGTCGAAAGTCTAGGGTCATTAGAGAATACCCCATCAAGTATATGACCAGCCGTATGAGTAGGACTGCTCACAAGTTGATGAAAGTCACAAGCTCCAAGTGACTCAACGAAAGATATAGTATCCTTTGAATTGGTGTCATCAAGATGAAAATTCAAATCGCCCAAGATGGTAAGACAAGGCTTACCAAAATAGGGTTCAAGAATTCTCAAGAGATCCGAAGAGAAACCAGATCCAGATTGAGGACTGTTGCCGAGAGTGCGCACACCGGGTCGTGCACGAAAGTTTAGAAAGGCTATTTTTATTTACAGGCAAATTTTAATGCGTTGAATTTTTGAACTTTCTAATTCTGTATCGCTTTACAAGGAGTCTCTATGCAACTTGAACAGTGAAGAAAACGGCTTGTTTCTGAAAAAAATATTGCCAGAACTTTATTGACAAAAGTATAGGTTGTATACACGAGATATTTCTGAATTAGCATTTTAAAAACCAATGAAATTCACTGAAAAAACCATAGGTTTTACACACGTTATAGTTAGGAAGTAGCATTTACAAAACCTATGAAATTCACTGAAAAAACCATAGGTTTGACACCAGTTATAGTTAGCTGGAAATTTTACTGATATAAAACCAATGAAATTCCACGTTATAGTTAGTTGGACTCACTATAACTTGCGCGTGCAATGCACTGCTGATGACGTCACATATTACATCACTCATGACATGGTCAGTGACATCACTCATGACATCACTGATGACATCATCATTGTGACAGAGTGAGAGACCTCCTTTCACTGTAATGTAACCCTTGAAACACATATTCAAAAATAGAAGTAAAAATTTTCAAAAAAATAAAGATACCCATACCAGTTACAACAACCAATTCAGTAATACCACCATCAATATACACATCCACTCATTCACCAACAGTTCTATACAGTCACTCATACATATACTTACTCATCATATGTAGTGATATATCTATACATCCTGTTACACACCGACAGTCATTCAAAAGTTATAGACACACATACTCACACATGCAAATAAACTATTGAACATCCATTTATTTGCATATACAGCTATACACATACTACCACTTTTCTTCTGAGGAAACTTACACATACTTACTCTCTTAAATAATCACTTATAGAAACACATACTAACTTAAACAGGAACTCTTACAATCCCTCACTCTCACATATACTCACTTATATACATCAATATTCACATATACTAGAATAAATTAAATTAAAACATATGTAGTTATTGACAAAGACACTAGTGAGACAGTCATTCACTCACTTACACACACATATACACACTCATCCACCCATACAGTCCTGCACATATGCTGTCTTCAAAACAGATACAAAGAGAGAGTTAGTCATTCATGCATTTATGTGTTAAGTAATACCCCCACCAAACCATACAGACACTCATACTGATACTAAAAAAACATCTAATAACCCATATACATACACATGTAGCTACTCAACCAACCCATGCAGCCACTTATACTCAAAGTGAAACACTAATACATATATTTAAATATTTACTCACTAATATTTATTTATCAAAAAGACACACATTCACTGGATGGTGTTATCAGTGATGTCATGAGTGATGTCACTGACCATGTCATGAGTGATGTAATATGTGACGTCATCAGCAGTGCATTGCACGCGCAAGTTATAGTGAGTCCAACTAACTATAACGTGGAATTTCATTGGTTTTATATCAGTAAAATTTCCAGCTAACTATAACTGGTGTCAAACCTATGGTTTTTTCAGTGAATTTCATAGGTTTTGTAAATGCTACTTCCTAACTATAACGTGTGTAAAACCTATGGTTTTTTCAGTGAATATATATATATATATATATATATATATATATATATATATATATATATATATATATATATCCAAGAAAGAAGTGACTCAAACAGATATATTCACCAAAGAACAAAAATATATTTCCACTACAACGTTTCAGCTTCCGCCTTCCTCAGGTAGTTTCAAGATGGTAAGCTCAGTGGCTGCACAGATGACACAGCTGAATTTTCAAAAAGCATCATGAGTGAAGATTCCATTTGGAATGTGGAATCAATGCAGTCCTGAGAGTTCTTGAGATATGCAGTAATCAGGATGTGTTGTCAGTAATGTTCAGTCCATCTGGATGCAATGATTTTAAACGGTACATCCAGAAGTTTTCCTTGGAGTCCAGTAGTTCTTCCTTTGAGACATGTTCCACGGGGAAAATCTTCAAATCTGATAGTGAATGATCCACAAGGTTAAAATGATTGGCTACAGGCTGGTCAATTTTTATCACAATTTCTTGTGATCCTTCATCTTCAAGTATATATATATATATATATATATATATATATATATATATATATATATATATATATATATATATATATATATATATATATCTACATGCATTCAACATTAATACAGACTTACATACATGCATGCACTAATACATTTATCACTTGCTAGGATGATAAACACATTGCAGGGGAGTGGCCAAGATGGTGAGCAGATAGGACATGCCTGGAGGCTCCCTCCCCAGTCCTGGCCACACCCTGTTGAAATTGGACAATGAGGAGCCCGGCGTTTGGAGAGGAGAAACTCAGCAGTGCTGCAGAGATGGTGAAGAGACTGGATTTCAGTCTGGCTTGAGACTTTCTTTGAATGCCCAAGATGGCAGCTTCGACACTGAGCAGTGGAGCTTACCGGTGCTGAATGAGCTATTGTTTCCTTGTGGGGTCTGTGAGCGCACAGAACGTAAGCTGTCAAGGGAAGCTGCCTTTCTAGAGTGAAGTAAGGGCCCAGTAATTTGAGGCTTTTCGTGACTCAGGCCTGGCCTTCTACATACAGGGAAGATGGAGGGTAGGCCCTGCGGCCAGTAGATGAACCACTTATGATTGGTTGCTGTGTGGTGTGCCTCCTCTGTTGCAGACTCTAAGTTGACACGTGCATCACTGGACTCCTGTGGAGCCCATAAGCCAGCGGATTCAGCAGCGTTCCCTGGCAACATGGCATGTGAAGATAGGTAAAACCATTACCCATGTTTTAATGTTTTACAACCCACTCTAAAGACAAGTCCCATAGAGCATTGAAAAATCCTTGAGATAATATAAAGAGTTGGAGGCCAGTGAAGAAAATCCCTCCCAAGCAGGCCACCCCTGCTGTGGCATAAAGGGCTGCCGATAGAGGATATACAGTGGGCGTGGCCCTGGAGCCTGATCATTGCACACCGCTGAGGGCTGGGGTTCAGATGACTTCCTGAGACGTGGACTCCATCACGTCCCAGGGTCACAGAATATCACTATTTCAGCTTCTCTTGATTATCACCCTTCAAAAGCGTAGACTACAAACCAACAACTGATCTCCTGAGAGAGGCAGAAAGGAAATATGGCTGGGGACAACCAATGCATCTCATCTTCTGATGCAAGATCTTTTTCTTCAACTACGCTCGAACACTGAAGCATGACTAATCCTGGATCTTCCTTACAACTATACACAGTGTACACTGTGGCATTCACTGCCACAGGCCAGCTGCAGAGGTTATGGTTGGGGAAGGATCATCAAACCCAGGAAGGAACTGAGGCTGGATCCAACTATCAGAGCCCAGGAAAGACAAGTAATTCTTGAAGAACTACTGCAAAATTAAGTCCTGCAGACTTCGTTGGGCAGCCAAGGGATACTCACAAAGAAGAGTTCTCTGTCAGACCGTCCATTTTGAATAAGGAAGTGGCTGGGCCAAGAAAGGGGGTGGGTGCCATATTGAATGGACACTTCTTGTTGTGTCTCTGTTCGCTCTGTTCTAGTTATTCCTACCGGTTACTGCACTAATGCTCCACTGTTGGCTAGACTTCGAACCGGGTTTGTCCCACAAGTTGTGTTTGGGTTTATTGTGGGGATATTCACGCATGGAGCTCTCTATGAATCCTCAATGTAAAAATAGTTCGTTTTAATGCATGATTAGCCTAGGAAGACCACTGGAATTCTATCCATGCTCAAGGGTACTATGGGAGATATCTGCCTCTTTCAAGAAACCCATCTCCTTTCCAGGAACTGTGGTAGGTTTACATCACATTAGTTTGGTAGAAAATGTCTATCTTCAAGCCCATTCATAAAAGATGGGGGGGTACTACTCTCACATGGGTTTTGTGGAGAGCTTTGAGACAAGGTAACCTAAGTGAGGAGTATGGTGCTCACTAATCAAGTGCAGCTAGGAGCTGAATCTTGCACATTAGCCTATAAACCGAATAAGGCGAAGGCCAAGAGTGATTCCTGAAGCATGTGATCAGGGGTGTGGCATCCAAATCCTCCACTGATCCAGAGAATAGGAGGATGTTGGTGCATTGCATAGACTCCAAGACTCCTGGGGAACCAGGTGTCGAGCCCTGAACATCATCCCATCCCTGAAAGTGGTGGCAGATATCATCGCAGGACCACGTGGGCCCAGGAGTGAAGCTGCTCGAGCATCGGGTGGTAAAAGAAGAGTCGAGGGTGGCACGTTCGGTCTGAAGGCTCGGGTCAGTTGTGCGGGCCTCAAGGTGCTGGGGGCCTGTGGAAGAGACTTATGCATAGTGGCAGCCATGCCCACCCCAAGCAGCGAAGATAGGAGGGGGCTGAGATGATAGCTGCATGGACACTGATGATGCTGGTAAAAGGGCTATGGCAGGGGCAGTCATGTACCACCCAGGCACAGACTTGGAAGCACAGAACTGACAGCGACTAAACACTTCACCCACAGATGACTAAAAGGAAGACATTGTGGTGCTCCTTAAGTGCCCCCTTTCCACTTTTGGCACAATGCACAATGCAACGGAGCGTAAAGTACCATGGTGCCTGAATGGTCTTGGCTTAACTATCCATAGGAACTGACTTGAACTGAACAGAGCACTCAGACAGCACCTACCTGGAATGAAGGGCTAAGGACTATTGCACATTGATACTCCTGTTTCATGCAAAGAAGGCCAGGCTCTGGTGGATAAGAAAAGAGAAAGAAATCAGTCCCTCCAGTGGACTAGCAGCACTCACTGCCGGCAGGCAAAAGGAATCAACAATGGTGCTTGGCAAGGGCCAGAAAGCACCATCATTGCATAAACTGGAGAAATATGCCTACTGCATCCAGGTACTGCGTAGCGAGCAGGGGCACAAGATCCAAGCTCAGTTGACAGCAGAGTGCACCCCAAAACTTCCATGAGGGACCTCTTAAATGCAATGCGAGAAACAAAAACAGCACTGAAACAAAAAACTAGACTCTGTCGCTCTGGATCTCACCCTCATCCGAACAGACCTGCAAAACATCACTGCATGGGTAGGATCGGCGGAGGCCACAGTGGGGACACACAGTGGAACCATTAAGCAACTGCAAAAAGAGGTCCTCCAACTCAGCGAGGCTACTAGTCACATACACACACAATCAGGGGATCCTGAAGGGAGAGCTAGAAGAAATTATGTTGGACTGGTGGGCCTCCCAGAGAAAATAGAAGGCAGAAAAATGGAAGAACATGTCGAAAAATTGCTTAAATTTATCCTCCAGCTGTAACGCATCTCGGCCCATTTTGTGGTATCACCGGCACCCCAGGGGATGGCACGTAAAACTTATCCCCCAACCCTACATACCTATGGGATGGAATTGTGTAGGTGGGAGGGGTCATAAACTGGAGCCACACAGACTCTGCACACAAGCACCCAGTTATTACTAAAAGTTTAGTAGAAGTTCTGGGGATAGGATAACAGATACCTTAAGCATTGGAGGGGTGGGTAGTTCGCAAGTGCAGGAGGGAGGGGGGAGTTGGGGAGGGATAGGGGTTCAAAATCACATCTAAAGGGGGACTGGTGGACTGGAAGGCTACAGCCAGAACGGCTTAAATGGGATGGTAGGCACAACCAGTGAGGCAGGGATGCACATACAAGGACCCGAACCCCTTCGCTTGACGTCCCTATCCTGGAATGTTAACAAACTGAGCCACAAGGTAAAAAGGAGAATGGTTTTAAGATTCAACAACAGGCGCAATCCAGGCATACTTTTCCTACAGAAAACGTACCTCATTTGTGCCTTTTTGGGTCAAGGCAGGTGCAGGTCGTTGATGCATACCGGTTTTATGTCAGATTCCAGGGGAGTAGGAACCCTTGTCAGTGATAGAGACAGGGACAGACTCAGAGGGTTGCTATTCAGCGATACTCAGGAAATGGAATGGTGAGGCTATTTTGGTGGTGTCTTCGTATGTTCCTCCGGAGCTGCAATCACTGGCTCTGGAACAAATGGGAAAATGGATCCTGCAAGTCCTGAATCCACTAATGATTATCGGGGAGATCTCAATCTGACTATGAACACAGACTTAGATAGAATGACAGCAACAGGTGTCAGAGGGAGGGACAACTACAGATTAAGAAATTTCCCCTGGGTAATGGGATTACAAGACCTGTGGTGTGAGAGGTATCCCGAGAGAAGGCAATTTTCATCTGCATCGTTCAACCGCCTGGCAGGCTTGAGGCTTGGTTGCCTCTGGGTCCAACAGGTACCGGGACACAGGTATCTTGACTCCAACTTCCTACCGAGGGATAGGTAAGATCATGTGCTGCTTTAGACCAGGTTGGTGATGCCGGTTTGGACCCACTAACCCACATGGTGCCTGAATTCTTGGCATATCAAAGACTGGGATAGGAGACAAGATCTTAGGCAGGCAATGGAGAACTAATTTGCTTGCATTGAGGGCTCAGTGGAATATGAGGCAACGATATGGGAGGTGTATAAAATGGTATTAGGTGGCTATCTTATCTCTAGGATCTCCAGGAAATAAAAAGAGGGGATGAGACTGGTGGGTGACAGAGAGCAACGCCTGTTGCAGTGGGAGGAGGACAATCAGTATAATCCACACCAGCATTGGCCTATCGTATTACGCTACTGATGGAAAAGTAAAAGCAGATAGAACAAGATATGGCATGGAAACAGCTTAAGGCCATGCAACATTGACTGTACGAGGTTGGTAATACGGCCGGGAAGCTCCTGGCTTGGCTGGTGCACCTCAAGGAAGGCCAGAGAAGGGTTCAGAGGTTACCGCTCTAACAGATCCGACCGTTGACACAGCCCCTGAGATAGCAGATTGATTTGCCGATTATCTGAAGGCCCTCTTCTCACCCAGATACCAATACACACACAAAGAATTACAGAGTGTTATGGGTGATATCCCTACCCTTGGCCAGGATAAGGTCTGTTTAGATTAGAACGTAGATGTGACAGAGACTGAAATTACCAAGAACGGCACAGTAGAAGTTTCCTTGAGCACCCTTTGGGAGGCCCTTATTTCACTTTGGAGGGGAACTGATAGCCATTGCAGGCAAAAAAAAACACATAAAAAAGTAAAGAGGTAAGGCTTATAGAAAAAAGTTAGTTCCCAATGTTGTACAATATTACTAAGCTGCCAATTCCAGAGAAGCACTGGTGCCCAATGGGGCAGCCGGTGGCAGGTGTACATCCATGAAAGGTCCCCTGGCTGCATAAATGGTGTAGGGCCTGGGAATTGTTTTCCTCTCCTGTAATTAGATCAACCCTGTCAGTATGGGCTAAAATTGCAGATGTCAGTATGGGACAAAATTGTTGAGGGGAGGAACTTAGTGGCATTTAAATCACCACTTATGTCCTGACTTTCCCCCATCGCTTACCGGATATCAGTTGCAGACCTTGTAGAGTGTAGGATGCAAAAGAGTAGGCCACATATTTGATATGGCAGGCATCTTCCCCTTCGAGCAACTAAAAAATGAAGACGGCCTCACTGAAGTGGAGCAGATGCCATATGTTCAGCTCAGGCATATGGCCCTTACACTATGTTCAGCACACCAGTCAATCCTTTCTTTCTGGGGTACTGAAAAGATCCCAGAATATAAAAGACTGCCATCACTGAATATGGAATCTGTTGAGGATGGAAAAACTGACCATAACCCTTTAGCACAAAGAAGAAACCTTTCTGGGGCTATAGTCTCCCTATAAAACCTTCTGTCCATGGAGTTCATAAAATTTACCTACCCCAAATATTTGAGGGTTCTGCGCATATCAGACTAAGGGGAACATGCATGAAAGTTACATTTTGCGATTATCAAATAGCAATAGCGATTTTTAAGAAATCACTAATTGGTAATCACAAAATCCAATGCATCAAAACAGACTGCAAATATCAATTCTCTAATTGCGATTCCTTAAGAATGGCAAACGCAATTAGGGAGTCGCTATTTGCTATTGCGACTCCATTTTCTTCTATGGGCCTCAAGGGCCATAGGTGGGAATGGTCTTGCTTTGTCTAAATTGCGATTACCTAATTGGTACTTGCAAATTAGGTCATGCAAAGGCAAGGCTCCTCTGAGGCGCCCTTAGCAAGAACAGCTGCACATGTAAGGCACACACATGCCCTAGGGGCATGTGTGCGCCACAGGACACTTTAAAAAAGGCAGTTTTGTACATTTTTCAAAGTATGCACATATTAGCATCAACTTAAAGTTGATGCTTATACCGTTTCCTAAATGCACAATACCCATTTAAGGAAAGGCTTCTTGCACATGCATTAGGTAATTGCAAATTGCGATTCCCTATTTGCATTTCAATTTAAGTAATCACAAGAAAATGTGATTACTTAAATTGCGAATCTCAAAAACTTTCATGCAATGCAAAAGAACATTTTGCGATTGCAAAAGGCCGATTTTTGCAAATCGCACTGTTTGCGATCGCAAAATACCTTGATGTATGTGCCCCTAAATCCCTAGAAGATAGAATAGGTAAAAACATTTGGTAAAATGTGAAGCCAATATGTGCACAATCACTAGAGCTTGTGCGAGTGGAAAGAGGGAGAGAGTTTGTGTGTGTGGCTTGTGTGTTATGTTCATTTAATTTATAACGTGCACGATTCACCCAGGAGCGGGTATCTCGTTGCAAGACTGGGATTTAAGTTCAGTCACTGATGTGTGCGGCCTCGGGGGTTGCAGGAAATGGCTGGTGCTATAATGTGTTTGCAAATGTTAATAAAACAGAATTGATCTATAAACACATTAAGACGATCAGGACAAATGGCAGACAAGACACGCAAGTTGCTTTAGTGCAAGAAAAAGTTTGAAGCAAGACAAGAACAATAGACATCTGCTCTAAATCATAACTATAAAAGGTTAAGGCATTATGTATTGGTTCTCCATCTATTCAACGTATTGCACATAGTGTGAAAAAATGTTTTGACACCACAGTAATGCATTTAAAAGAGGAGGACTTTTGCAGAATGGTCTGCCTTTCATGTAGAATGATTGAGACTGCTCTTTGACAGTTAGTTTTGGAAATAGAGCCCAGGAGTTCACGAAGAGTTGGGTAGGTAGATTGGTTGTTTTTGAATTGCGTTGTTTGCTTTAGAGGCCTTTGCAGCCTTGGTTTAAGTCATTCTACTGATTTCTGCCCTCAATGCTCCATTGGTATGGCCCAATAAAGATACAGACGTTTCTCATCACTGGCTCAAGAAAACACTCTCATATATCCCCGGATTTGAAATCACTGAATTGGCTGCCCTTTGAAGCCAGAATACAGCTGAAAATTGCTGTTATGGCACACTCGGCCGTACACCACAAGGCACCCAACTACCTCACTCAAAAGTTGACTATATCAGCAGGGTCGAGATCCAATAGAAGTACAAAAAATCTACTCCTGAAACCTCGCAGATTCCGGAAGGAAAAAACGCTCCTTCGCAGGAATGGCACCCAGGATCTGGAATGCACTCCCCCCTGAAACCAGGCTTATCTCCTCCACTGCCTTCTTCAAGAAAGAGGTGAAAGCTATCCTTATGGCCAAGTTCACCTGAACTTCATTGCTGTTGGATCAGAGACTTTACACCGCTTGTGTAACACTGGCTACCTCATTGTCTAACGTCTAATGATATCATTTTCTTACTTGATTGCGAGCCTCTTATACTACTCACCCACTACCTATTACCATATTTTACACGTTAGTTTGTTGAAACTGGATGTCCCTACCCATGGTCTCTCAGTAACTATTAGAAAGTGGTATAAGCCATCCTTATAGCCTAGCTCGCCTGATCTCTTTTATAGTTGGACCAAAGACTCTGTACCGCCTTATATTAACGTTTATTTGAATGTTTATTGTTACTTTATCAGCACATGAAAGCTATGTTGAATATTATACTGTACCTAATATTAAGCTTAGTCAACCTCCTGTTCACCCCCTGCCTCTGTGAAGCGCTCTGATATCTGCAAAGATCTTGTTCGCGCTATACAAAACTCTGAATAATAATAATAATAATAATAATAATTATGTGATAAAAAGTAATGCGTCAGCGGCATAAGGGGCTTGTAAATAATCCCTACAGTTCCTTGTATCCAGTCTGTATGGAAACCCATATTGATAGGCAATCATTTCATTATTGTTTCTTCAGACTTGTCCATAAGACAAACCACTGGACCAACTATATATATATGTCTTTCTCCTGAGACATATTTAACAACCTTATATTAAGCAAGCAGCCAAAGCTCGTATTCTGCTCAGTAGACATTTCGTGACATTTTATGGTTCTGTGTTTTGTGTCAACGACTCCCCCCACCCCCTTCCTTCTGTACGCTGGAATCCCCAATAGCAAGTTCAGCATACATGTCTCTATGTTGAATGCCAAACTTGTCAGTAAAATCTTTGTTTTATATTATATTATATTATATTATATTATATTATATTATATTATATTATATTATATTATATTATAGTATATTATATTATATCATATAATATTATATTGGAGTGTTTGTATTTTATTATAATATTATATTATATTATATTATATTTATATATATATATATATATATATATATATATATATATATATATATATATATATATATATATATATATACATATATGTATATATATATATATATATATATACACACACACACACATCGGTCGGAACAACCAACGCGTCGGAGCGGGAGTATTTCTGCTCTGAATCACATCACAACACAATTCCTGTGACCGAGGCCCTCATTGCCTCGAAAATAGGACTTATGAGGCGAAGGTGAAAAGCAGCAAAGGAAATGTTTTCCGAGCATCGCTCCCCCATGGGGTTGTAATGAGAGAGGGAGAAGCGGACTACAAATACCAGAGAGCCTCAGCTGACCTGCCGACTGCGGCGCCCACCAGGGGGCAACTACATCAATTAGTCTCCAGAGTGACGCCCACCGAGGGGTTAAAACACGCAAATTACGAGGCCAACGAAAACCAAGCACACCTCCTCTTGCCGATGCCACTAGCCCCCTTGAGAAAGGTCTAAGGTTAGACCGAAATGCATTGGAACATTCCACGGCTAGAAACCTGCTTTCGAAATAAAAGACTTTTGCAATCACCTTAAGGAGTGCGACTCACCTTCTTTCCTGGAAAGAAAATGTTGTCATGTAAAGCGGCCGGGTCCTGCCGCAGAGAACGCACCGCCACACAAAAGAGCTTCCATTACTGCCTGCACCTGGACCAAAACCTTTTGACTGCGCAAGCAAAGACTAGGCAGGGAACGCCGACAGGGACCAGACCTTGGCAACATGCCCTCATTGCCTCGAAAATAGGAATTATGAGGCGAAGGTGAAAAGCAGCAAAGGAAATGTTTTCCGAGCATCGCTCCCCCATGGGGTTGTAATGAGAGAGGGAGAAGCGGACTACAAATACCAGAGAGCCTCAGCTGACCTGCCGACTGCGGCACCCACCAGGGGGCAACTACATCAAATAGTCTCCAGAGTGACGCCCACCGAGGGGTTAAAACACGCAAATTACGAGGCCAACGAAAACGAAGCACACCTCCTCTTGCCGATGCCACTAACCCCCTTGAGAAAGGTCTAAGGTTAGACCGAAATGCATTGGGACATTCCACGGCTAGAAACCTGCTTTCGAAATAAAAGACTTTTGCAATCACCTTAAGGAGTGCGACTCACCTTCTTTCCTGGAAAGAAAATGTTGTCATATATATATATATATATATATATATATATATATATATATATATATACACACACACATCGGTCGGAACAACCAATGCGTCGGAACGGGAGTATTTCTGCTCTGAATCACATCACAACACAGTTCCTGTGACCGAGACTGTGCAGCTATGCATCCCATCGCGAATGTCATCCCTTTACTGTACATCTACGATGAATACTACATCCACAACTGACGTGGTTGTCACAGATGGAAAGTTAGACACCTACATCTACAGAATAACGTAACTAGCCCACGAAAGACAATACAAGAGAAAGCAAGGGACACTAGATCCAAATTTGGAGAGGAAGATACTTCCAGCAATGTAGTGTCAAATGTCAGTGAGGGCTAACACTTCCAGCAATATAGAGCCAATTGGGAGGATGGGGGCTAATACTCACAGAAATGTAGAGCCAATTGGGGGTGGGGGCTAATACTCCCAGAAATGTTGAGCCAATTGGGGGGGTGGGGACTAATACTCCCAGAAATGTTGAGCCAAATTGGCTAATGGGGGGCTAATACTTCCAGAAATGTAGAGCCAATTGGGGGGTGGGGGGCTAACACTCCCAAAAATATTGAGGCAAATTTGGTAATGGGGGGCTAATACTCCCAGAAATGTTAAGCCAAATTGTGTAATGGGGGCTAATACTCCCAGAAATGTCAGCCCAAATTGGGAGGTGGGGGGCTACTGTGCCCAGAAATGTAGAGCTAAATTCGGGGGTGGGGGCCAATTCTCCCAGAAAAGTAGAGCCAATTGGGGGTGGGGGGCTAATACTCCCAGAACATATAGAGCCAAATTGGTGTATGGGGACGGGGGCTAATACTACCATAAATGTAGAAGCAATTGGGGGTGGGGGCTAATACTCCCAGAAATGTAGAGTTAATTGGGGGGGTTGGGGGGCTAATACCCCCAGAAATATTTAACCAAATGAGGTAATGGGGGGCTAATACTCCCAGAAATGTCAAGCGAAATTGGGAGGTGGGGGGCAAATACTCCCAGAAATGTTGAGTCAGATTCGGGGGTGGGTTGCTAATACTCCCAGAAATGTTGAGCCAATTGGGGAGTGGAAGGCTAATACTCCCAGAAATGTTGAGCCAAATTGGGGAGTGGAGGGCTAATACTCCCAGAAATGTAGAGCCAATTGGTGGGTTGGGAGGCTAATACTCCCAGAAATGTTGAGCCAAATTGGGTAATGGGGGGCTAATCCTCCCAGAAATGTAGAGCCAAATTGGGGTGTGGGGGCTAATACTCCCATAAATGTAGAGCCGATTGGGGGGGGGCTAATACTCCCGGAAATATAGAGCCAAATAGGAGGTGGGAAACTAATACTCCCAGAAATGTAGAGCAAATTGTGGGGGCTAATACTCCCAGAAGTGTAGAGCCAATTGGGGAAGTGGGGGTCTAATATTCCCAGAAATGTTGAGCCAAATTTGGGAGTGGGGTGCTAATACTCCCAGAAATGTAGAGACAAATTGGGGGTAGGTGGCTAATAGCCTAATACTCCCAGCAATGTGTCCTTGAATAATGTAACTGGTGCACATGCAAAGTGCCTCAATACCTACGTGTGGAGTACAAGCTACAGAAATCTGCAAAAAAAGCCTAAGATTACTTATACTGTGGCAGCAAAAGTAATTACAACTTTAAGGAGTTCAATCAATCATAGCATTTGAATAGCGCACTACTCACCCGGAAGGGTCTCAAGGCGCTGGGGGAGGGGGGTCCGCTTACTGCTCGAACAGCCAAGTCTTGAGTTGCCTCCTGAAGGAGAGATGGTCCCGGGTCAGCCGAAGGTGGATGGGGAGGGAGTTCCAAGTCTTGGCTGCCAGGTAGGAGAAGGATCTTCCTCCAGCGGTGGCTCTGCGGATGCGTGGTACGGCGGCGAGGGCGAGGCTGGTCGATTGTAGCTGGCGGGTGGGCGCGTAGAAGGTCAGGCGGTTGTTGAGGTACTTGGGGCCCTGGTCATGGAGGGCCTTGTGTGCGTGGGTGAGGAGCCTGAACGTGATCCTCTTGCTGACGGGGAGCCAGTGCAGGTCTCTCAAGTGGCCGGAGATGTGGCTGTGTCGGGGGATGTCCTGGATGAGTCGTGCGGAGGCGTTCTGGATGCGTTGGAGTCATTTCTGAAGTTTGGCTGTGGTTCCGGCGTAGAGGGTGTTCCCATAGTCCAGTCGACTGGTGACGAGTGCCTGGGCGACGGTCTTCCTAGTTTTGGCGGAGATCCATCGGAAGATCTTACGGAGCATGCGCAGGGTGTTGAAGCACGATGAGGAGACGGTGTTGACTTGTCTGGTCATCGAGAGGGAGGAGTCCAGGATGAAGCCCAGGTTGCGTGCGTGGTCCGTTGGCTTGGGAGTGGTGCCCAGGGAAGGGGGCCACCAGGAGTCGTCCCAGGCGGAGGGCGATGATCCCAGGATGAGGACTTTCGTCTTGTCCGAGTTCAGTTTCAGGCGGCTGTTCTTCATCCACTCGGCGACGTCTTTCATTCCTTCGTGTAGGCTGGTTCTGGCGGTGGCGGGGTCGTTCGTGAGGGAGAGGATCAGCTGGGTATCGTCGGCGTAGGAGATGATGTTGAGGTTGTGTTGGCGTGTGATGGCTGCGAGGGGGCTCATGTAGACGTTGAAGAGGGTTGGGCTGAGTGATGATCCCTGTGGTACGCCGCAGATGACTTTGGTGGCCTCGGATCTGAACGGGGGGAGGCGGACTCCCTGGGTTCTTCCGGCGAGGAACGAGATGATCCACTCCAGTGCCTTCTCTTGGATTCCGATGTTGCTGAGGCTCTGTGCTAGGGTGCGATGGCAGACAGTGTCGAACGCTGCAGATAAGTCCAGGAGGATGAGGGCCGCTGTTTCCCCATTGTCGAGCAGGGATCTGATGTCATTGGTGGCTGCGATGAGGGCGGTTTCGGTGCTGTGGTTGGCTCGAAAACCGGACTGCGAGGGGTCGAGGGATCCATTCGTCTCGAGGAAGGTGGCGAGCTGTCTGTTGACGGTCTTCTCGATGACTTTGGTAGGATAAGGGAGGAGAGAGATGGGGCGGAAGTTCTTGAGGTCGGTGGGGTCCGCTGTTGGTTTCTTCAGGAGGGCGCTGAGCTCGGCGTGCTTCCAGCTCTCCGGGAAGGTGGCGATGTGGAAGGAGGTGTTGATGATGTCCCGGAGTTGGGGTGCGAAGATGGAGGCGGCCTTGTTGAAGACGTGGTGGGGGCAGGGGTCGGTTGGTTATCCGGAGTGGATGGTGTTCATCGTGCGGGTGGTGTCTTCGGTGCTGACCGTGGTCCAGTTGCAGAGGGTGGTGGTGGGGGGCGTTGGTTCGGCGGTTAGGTGCTTGGTTGGTGCGCCGAAGCTGTTGTGTATGTCAGAGATCTTGCGGTGGAAGAACGAGGCGAGTGAGTCGCAGAGGTCCTGTGAAGGAGTGATGTCGTTGTTTCCGGCGCTGGGGTTGGAGAGCTCTTTGACGATGCTGAAGAGTTCCTTGCTGTCGTGGGCGTTGTTGTCCAGTCGTTCTTTGAATGCTGTCTTCTTGGTGGTGCGGATCAGCTGGTGGTGCTTGCGGGTGGCGTGCTTGAGGGCGGTCATGTTGGCAGAGTGGAGATGCTGGTGCTCTAGGAACTGTTGAAAAACCGACATAACCTCACCATCTAGTAAATGGTCCCTTAAAAACTTGTGAAATACTCTGGTGCTGCTGCGCAAAGACGATAGACGAGCCACCCACAGCAACTCAAGAACAGTATGTGTGTGTGTGGAAGCTGTCTCAGCCTGGGCTAACACACATGACGGGGGGCTGAAGCCCATAGAGCCCTAGGCTTGGATTGGGAATGTGGACAATTGTGCATTGGTCGATGGGCTGGTGCACCAGGGTCACCTGTGGGCCACGGTTTTGGGGCCTTTGTAAACCTCACCAAGAGTCTGACATACTTTCACAGTCCTCACCAGGTCGTGGCAATGTGGTGCCAGTATATTGTCAGCTCCACAGCTGTGCTGTAAATTGAGGCTGGTGACCAGCCTTTTGGGTATACTCACCTTGGCGCCCTGCCTTGCGTGCTTTGCCAGAAGCAGTGTTATCTTCCCCACCTGCCCATCACTTTCAGGTCATGGCAGGTGGAGGGAGGTTGCGTTGTATGTAGGGGCCTTGCAGGGAGGCAAGTTTCATTTGGCCATCCTAACCTACCCCCCTCCCCACCCCCTTGATCAGCAGCAGTGTGCTTTTTGAAAACTCCCATGCCAGGTAAAAGCATAGAGGCTACAATGAAACGGATCATAACAGAATGTGTGCCAATTACTTACAGAGTGCCCGAGAATAATTGTGATCCCAATCGCACCATGGCCATGGTTCCATAGCATGTTGTGTCTGTCAAATGAGGGAATGTCATCATCAGGTAGGTACAATCAGACCATAAAACATACTAGGAGAAACGCACATTTGACGTTGGAACAGGGCCATAACCACATATATGTATGTATCACAAAGTGAATGCATGAGTCCACCACAAACCAATGAAACATCGCAGGTCTACAGAACTCCAATATATCAGTAAATATGTTCCCCAGTCTCCAAACTCCACCGATAACATACAGGCCGTGGTTATGGGCTGATGTGCCGATTTAGTGTCTGTGACTCCCCACATGTGTTCCATCTCAGCCATCAGTATGCCATGTGCAAAGAAAGGGACCGCTGCAATGTCAGGATCTTCCGGCAAATGGACGAAGGTAATGTGCTCCAGGACCCCGATTAGGTCCCACACTGACCTCAATCCTGTATCTATCCATTCTGTCAGTCCTTCCCAACGTTTCTTCTATGGAAATGAGCCAAGACTTGCAGAACAAGAGACAGGGAGTATGGGATCATGTTGCTCAGTATCCACCGGCCCAATACCCCAAGTACACACTTTCACCAGGCTGTCAGCTCCACAGGGGAGCTGTGCTTCAGAGAGCAACATTGATCTTGTAATATCATGTGCACTGCATTATGAGAACATGCTCAGTTTGTACAACTGAAAACCAAACAAACTTAACACTGACCATTGCAGTGGCCCTACCACATAACATTCCTTTTAAATGCACAGCCTTGACAGCCTTTGCTTTGGCTGATGCAGCCTACACTGAGCTACATTTCTCATGACACTATTTAAGATCAACACTTTCAGCATGGTGTCAAATTCCCTGGAGTTGGCACCAGGCACAGACACTGTTAGGTAATGGCAAAAACACAAGATGCAGGGGAGCATTATCTCCTCAGGAAGAGAAACACAGCTGTGCCCTGTAACTGGAAGATTGATCATAAAAAACATCTGTGGACGTAAGGAGGATATAGCCCTGCTAAGATTCACACAATGAGATGCTTTGCATAAACACAGTTACAGACACATAAACATCAAGGTCACGCATCATACTCTGCTCATCCGCCCCCAGGCTCTTGTGGAGGATAATTCACACAGAGGGCAAAAACTCAATACTTGGCCCAGTTAACACACAAACTCCACACACCCTGCAAATCTGATTGTCTCACACAAATATCTGGAATGACCCTGCAGATAGACTGAAAATAGAGCAGTATGTCGTCAGCATCAGTGGATACTACATGTACCTCATTGCACAGTGGAACACACCATCATTAACACCACAGAAAAAGCTGCTGTTCTAGCAGCTACATTGTCAGGACAAAGTAGGACAGAAGTAGGGAAAGGGAACAGCCCTGACGAGTTGCCCTACACAATCTAAAATAGGGTGACACTTGACTTGGGCAGTTGGCTTGACATCTAAAACAAATATGTGTTGTTGCAGCCACCCTTCCATGTCTATGTTTGACAGAGTGGAAAACAGGTACCCACAATCAATAGGATTGCATGCTTTTACCAATTCTACCGCCAAGCAGGTTATGTAGGGACCCCTCACATGGACCAGCTACAGCACATTATTTTGCATAACAATGTTAAGCATTGTGGATCTATCAGGGATAGAATCCATTTGGACACCATGCACCAGATGTCGTTGGTGTACCAGCAGGAGAGGTGCCACTACTATACTGAGGATTAACAGTTCCTAGCAAGCAGGGTCAAAGGAGTGTGTGGCCATAGGTACAGCTAGATCACTGTTGTCTTTCAACAAGCTACATTGCATACATTGCCACATGGCTTGAGGGTGACTCCAATCACTCAAAGTGGCCCAAAAGAGATACAGTCACGTGTGTTTATGTACAAGCTCAAAGGCATCATCTAGACTGGCCGGGAGGCTGTCCAACATGTGAGTGGTCAACCTGGAAGTGCGTAGAATCCCTCTGAGTATCTCTTGTAACAGCCATCCGGGTGTTGACCACTGCATGCTCGGCCATATAAAGTTTAGGTAGATTCAATCCAGTCATGAATCAGGAAACATCTACCTTGTGTTCAGATTAGGGAGGAATGTATGGACCACAACAATACACTGAGAACAATTCATAGATGGTTGCCTTGACTAGTGGCATCGGTGGCAGGTGATCAACAATCAGCAACATCTGCTGGGTTGTTGTTAAGTGACAGGAGTTGGTTTGACTCATTCTACTCTGTGTGAAACTCAGCATGTCATGTTGCTAAGTAAAAGCAACGCAGTTGCTCAATCAGATGGTTGATGTGTGTTTTAACATCTGTCAGCATGCCTAATATCACAGCCTGCAACTGATGACATTGTGATGCCTCTGTGTATAGTAAATCCCAGCGAATATAGGCCCAGACAATACACAAGCCCACAGACCCAGCCACTCAGTACTGATTTCAGTGCCTCCACTTCAACATCCTGGAAGTGGTTGTGTCCCAGTAGTCATTGAAATATTTGTAAACAAATACAACAAATACATCAGGAATTTGAAAAAATCTTGGGCCAACAACAATGTAGGATACAGTCAACATGTGTGTATTGGGGGCGCTCCACACGACACCCAATCTGTTGGTGTATAGGGTCATCTTCTGAAAATGTTATTCACAGAAATTTAGCATCTAGATCATCAGGCTGTAGCGTGTGCTGGTAAATACTAATTCCAGTTTGAATTGGCAGATTGTGTACTGCAGAGTAGTAGAAGTACTCATGAGTCTCAGGAAGTAGGATCCACCAAAGTGTCAGAGGGACCAGTGCACAGCCCATTGTGTAAGATAAGCTGCCAGCACTGATGAGGATACTAGGGGGATGGCTTAATCTGGAGCTCTCCAACACAAATTACATAGCCATCCTCAAGCCAGAGAATATGGGTACATCATGTGAGGATGAGGGATATGTCTCCAAATCTATGAAAACGTCAAGGAGACCTTCAACTAAGACATATTGTCCTCGGGCTTTGTGGCAGTGTTTAATGGGCAACATGGGAGCCCATATGGACCCACACAAGGGCTACCCTTGCCAAAATAGATTAGATGTAAAAAAAACATTGACAATGCAAACACCTATGGAACTGGGTGTAGTGTTCAAGTGTTTTCTTACAGTGTTTTCAACAACACAAGCAGATATCATCACAATGAGTCCATTACCCTTGGCGTCCCCATACCTCTGACATTCAAAGTCAAAATGCCATTAGTGCCATTTCACCCATGTGTGTTTAGTCTACTGTGAAGTGTGGGGATGCGTTTCTGGAGAAGTATGACCCCAGGTGGCACAACAACACACATCCTTGACTTTTCACTTGGGGGAGCCATAGCCATCTCAGCAATGGACTGCTCTCCAATTTTTCAGCAGCGTGACAGTTAAATATAAGCAATCAACACCTACATCCCATGGCAGTATCCATGTGGAAGAATGGTCACCAGGAGCAAGACTGTCAGTGAAACTGCTCTCCCACCCTCGCAGCTCCACCATTAAGTGAGGCCTCTCCTGATCCCCTGCACTCCCGTAGTGTTGGTATTTTAGGCCCTCCTCTACCCGCAGGTTATACCTGTGCCTCATCCCTGGTGGACCTCTGACTTCTTTCCCTCGCTCCGCTTTCTGCTCCGTTTTCACCCTTTAGCTTTTTCACCCTTTCACTCTCGATAGCACTTTTCTTCTGCTTTCTGCTCCGTTTCACCATTTATTTTTCTCATCCTTGTACTCTTTATATCTATTTTCTTTTCTTTTCCACCCTTTTTGCCTCTTTTTTTATTGCATTCTTTTCCCCTGTGTTCCCACCACTGCTGCCCATGCGGCCCCCACAGCGCGACCAGCCTGAGCCAGATACCCTCCCGGCTCCTGCCTCCCAGCTGTCCAGCCCTCCCCGATACCTTCTTAATGGCGGCTGCTGCAGGGACAGGCAAGCAAGACCCGTAGTGTGGATGTTTGAGGCCCTCATCCACCCGCAGGTTGTACCTGCGCCTCATCCCTGGTGGTCCAGTGGACCTCTGACTCCTTTTTCTCGCTGCGCTTTCTGCCCCTTTCTGCTCCATTTTCACCCTTTATATTTTTCACCCTTTCACTCTCTATAGCACTTTTCTTCGGCTTTTTGCTCTGTTTCACTCTATATTCTTCTCATTCTTGTACTCTTTATATGTTTTCTCTTTTCTTTTCCACCCTTTTTACTCTTTTTTCCTCTTCTTTTTATTGCTTGCTTTTCCCGTTTTTCCCACCGCTGCTGCCCCCACGGACCCTCTCCCCAGCGCGACCAACCCGAGCCAGTTCCCCCTCCCTGCTCCCGCCTTCCAACTGTCCAGCCCTCCCCTACCACTACTTAATTGCATCCGCGCTGCTGGTAGGCCAAAGGCAATCCCGTCCGCGCCAGTCCACGACCAGTGCCAAGAACCCTGGACCTCCGCACCACAAATGCTACAACCCAGCGGCACTCCACGTACTTAACCCAGGCTGCAACAACAACTGAAAGCTAGCATCACCAGCCGACACCCACGGACCCTTCAGCTGATACCGCTGCCAGCACACCTGCAGCACCGCCAGGAACACGGACCCAGCACAACCCGCCAGCAAGAACACAACTGAACCAAAGACCCTGGAATGCATGCTCCTCAACGTTCGATCACTCCACCAACACGCCTCGAAATCTGGGATCTCCTCCACAGCACCACCCTGACGTAGAATTCTTCACCAGAGCCTGGACCAACACCACCTCGGGAATGGACATCGCCATCGCTATTCCCCAAGGATACAAGATCTCCCAGAAGGACTATCCCACCCACCCGGGAGGAGGAATCGCCATCGTCCACAAATCCACCCTCCGGCTGAGCACACTCTCTGACGAGCCCACCGACCTGAAAGAACACTTACACTTTGTTAGAAATGGGATATCCAGTTGGCTAAGGCGCGCCAAAGCCAGGCAGAAACCACCACTCTAGTCAGGGCAAGGGAGTTACACACCAAAGATAAACCCTGCTCACCCCCTTGTTAGCTTGGCACGAGCAGTCAGGCTTATCCCAGAGCCAATGTGTAAAGCGTTTGCGCAACAAACACACACACAGCAGCAACACACTAGGCACACCACAAAAGAAACTCCACACAAGGTTATATAAAAAATAAATAAACACAATTAGATAGGACCAAGGGGATTTTATAAGACCGGGCTCTGACAGATTCCCCAGATATATTCAACAACAAGTATGTCAGAGGGTCTAGAAGAAGAACTTAGACAATACACGCTCTCTACTCCAAATGTTCATATTAAGCATGTGTGTTGACAGACTAAGGTCATACCTGTAGTGGTCAACCTGGGATGCCCATCAGTCACCATACGGAACCGCCCTTCATCATTTGGGCTTCCGAACAAGACCAAAGCCAGGAATGCCACTACACTATCACGATGAAGGGTCCAAGTGTGTATAAAGGTACCCTTAACCGGTCAAGTAGATCATATTGTGGTCTTGTTTACTCACTTGAGAGAATCGTGGCACACATGATATGTGGGACTGATGTTTGCAGTGCACAAAAGGGTGTGTGAGAAAATAGGACAAAAAGTGATTAAAAGTGGATGAGAGGATACTAATAACTTTATTCTGGTACTACCCAAACCTCCACTATTAAAAAGTAGTTACTGCCAGTCGCTATAGTATGGACTGCCTAGATGGTTAATATGGTCAACATGTTTCAGCAATTCTTGACATAGTTGTCATTGCTTTCTTCAGGACCGTGTATAGTAATGGCTACTGCAAATAATAATGATTAAAGAAACCAAAATCCGTGCTCAACAATCAGAACAGATACGGACATCACCTGTATTTACTAGGGGTCCACGTCGTTTCTTTCACTCTTCCAAGTCGTATAAGATTACTACAAGGGAAAAACCCATGAAACCAGAAAGAAGAGTATATAGCGTGCAGAATCTTAGTCCGTAATTTAAAAGTGTAAATTCTTGTTAAAATTAAGTGACCCTAGTGTGTCACTGGCAACATATTAGTGCATGTATCTGTAAATTGGCTCTGATTTCTAGAAATACCAATCTTGTACACAAAAGCCATCTTACCGTACTTGTAAGATGACAACACCTCACCCCACCTGGCCACGGCCCAGGAAAAGGGGAAGCACCGCTCTATGAAAAAGGAGATAAACAAACAGGACTCTGTTATTCAAAACCCTTGCATTGTGTCTGAATTCATCAAACTGTCTGTACATCCAATCAAAAAAACCATTGCACTCTGATGGTATTTTAAGTTCTCAATTGTTTGAGGACCGCAGATCTTGTGTTTTTAACAAGAACAATATGAGAACAATACCTGATGCTAATCATTTATGTTGTCAGGAATGTTCAAAATAGGCAAATACGCTCGCAATAGCCAGCATCAGACTAGCGATAATAGCCTAATGGGTTAGCAGATTTTAAGTGGGCTACTCGGTTTGTATTACTCAAATAGGTAAAATCGAACGACCAAACGTGAAAGATCCGTTCTAAGATGCCTAACTAACAGCAAAAAGGGGGAAGATAGACCGCTCCCAGCCTACCTGTCTGTCGGTACTTCTCCACTCGGCATCCAAGCCGATCGGGGAGGTGCCGCGGCCGGTAAAAACAAGGAGTTATAACCCTGTGCGTGATTGGTCACAAAGCCGATCACGTGGTACGTTGTCTTGATGACGTGCTGCAGTAGGTAAAAGCAGGTTGCTGGTTGGTTCGGCCACTGGTTGTTGGCCAATCGTCATTCTGAAACGGGGCCCGGTCCTGGACTCACCCCGCAATGCCCTGTCCTCAATGAGGGCTTTCTCAACTCTGTGCCCCTTCATGAGGCTTTCGCTAGCCCCCTGGCTGCAGTTGCAGCAAAAACAAATACCTGCAGTGCGAGGGAGCGGGGTTCCACTCACCCTGGTTGCCTCAAAGAAATGCCCCCGATGATTTGTAAGCGCTTAGCTGCCCATGGCCCTGAGGCGGGGCTGCACTTAGGGGGGACAAATGCCGGACACCATAACGCCGGTCAGGGACCTTCCTTGAGGTATCTTTCTCTGTGAGGGAATAACCCAGACGCTGCCTCCCATGAACAGGGCAACTTAAAAGAGAATCAGAGCAGGCTTAGAAAAGGAAGGGCTAAACATCATAGATGCCCTCCATGCTCCCCATCATTGGATGCTGCAGAGCCGGGCTTTTGCTCTGTAGTCCCTCACCACGGGACCTCATCTGGAACTGGCACACTATGTAGACCCTCGTGGGGGAAGATACACGCCGGCCCTACCACCGCACTCCGAGGAACTCTTATCTACCGATCCCCCGGACACTGCGGAACTTTTATCATCTCCATCATGGACATCATCTCTCTGCAAACCATCGCATCCTCCAACGACACCCTGCTGGGAGACCTCAACTTCCACCTCGACAACCAACTAGACATCAACACCACATCCCTCCCAGACATTCTCCACAACATTGGACTCCGCCAGATCATGACCGACCTCACGGACTCAGCAGGACACACCCTCGACACCCTCTTCACAACAGGAAACTCCATCACCTTCAGCCACACCACGAACTCCCGTGAACAGACCATCGATGCGTCCACTTCACCTTCAGAACACCCACCATCCACAGACATCAACACCTGCTCCCATGAAGAAACTGGACCAAAATCACCAACGACCAGCTCACCTCCTCACTCAGCAATTCCACCCCAACAACCGCGGAAAACTACAACCTCAACACCGCAGCCCAAACTCTGCACAGATGGATCTCCAACAGCGCTTTAACACCTAACTTGCAGAGTCCAGACACACATGCTGCCTCCTCGAAAAGGCCTGGAGGAACTCCAAACCCACAGAAGCCCACAACAACTTCAGAGCCGCCACCAACGTCCACCTCCAACTCACCAGAAAATGAGGAAAAAAGCGATTGTAGACAGAATCTCCACACACGCGCACAACAGCAAAGAACTCTTCAACATCATTAAGGAGTTCGCCCAACCCACCAGCGAGTCTACTTACATGCCTCCCTCACAAGACCTCCGCAACAAACTCAGCACCTTCTTCCACCACAAAATCAAGAACATTTAAAACAACTTTGACGAAGACAACCAACTCACTGAACCCTCACCAGCCACCCCTGAAAGCCTGAAGCCAAAGATTGAAAACTGGACAGCCCTCACCAACAAAGACACACTGAAGATGATGAAGTCAATCTACTCCAGGCCCCCACGGACCCCTGCCTCACCACATCTTCAACAGAGCCGCCAACACCATTGCACCCATGCTCCGCCACACCATCAACCGCTCCCTGGGAATGCCTCCTTCCCCGACGACTGGAAACATGCTGAGATCAACCCCCTCCTCAAGAAGCCCTCAGTGGACTCCACTGACCTCGAAAACTAGAGACCCATCTCCCTGCTCCCATTCTCAGCGAAAGTCATTGAGAAAGCCATCAACCGCCAACTCGCCACCTTCATCAAAGAGCACAACATCCTCAACACCTCCCAATCCGGCTTCAGAAAAAACAACAGAACAGAAACTGCCCTCCTTGCCGCAACAGATGACATCCGCTCCCTACTGGACAGAGGAGAAACAGTAGCTCTCATCCTCCTCAACCTCTCAGCAGCCTTCAACACAGTCTCCCACCACACCCCAACACGCAGACTCATGGCCGCAGGGATCCAGGACAAGGCCCTCGACTGGATCCACTCTTTCCTCTCCGGCAGAACAGAGCAGGTCAGACTTCCTCCTTCCTCTCGGACCCTACACCAATGACCTGCGGAGTCCCCCAGGGGTCCTCCCTCAGCCCCACGCTCTTCAACATCTACATGGCTCCGCTCGCCTCATTCATCAAAACCCACAGACTCAACATTGTTTCATACACAGACGACACCCAATTCATCCTCTCCCAATCTAACAAACCCAACGCAGCCAAACACAACTTTCAAGAAGGCATGGAAGCTGTCACCAAATGGATGAAAAGCAGCTGCCTACAACTCAACACTGACAAAACAGAAGTACTCATCATGGACCCAAACTCCGATGCCTGGAACAACACCTGGTGGTCCCCCGCCCTCCAAAGCCCATGCATGCAACCTTGGAATCATCCTGGACTCCGAGCTCAAAATTGAACACCAGGTCAACTCCGTTGTATCCTCCTACTTCCACACCCTCTGCCTCCTATGCGCGACCTTCAAATGGATCCCCCTCGAGCCCAGAATGACCATTACTTAAGCCCTCGTCACCAGCAGACTCAACTAAGGCAACACACTCTACACCGGAATAAACAAAATCCTATCCCAGCAAGCTACAAAACATCCAGAGCGCCGCCGCAAGACTGGTCCTCAAACTGCCAAGACACTGCCATATCTCCCATCACTTACGCACACTCCACTGGCTCTCCATCGAGGCTAGAATCACCTTCAAGATTCTCACCCATGCACACAAAGCCCTTCACAAAACCGGACCAGCATACCTGCTGGTCCGTTATGCTGGTCCACTCACCCCAAAAGACCCTATGATCAGCCCAGCTCTCCTACCCCGTGGTCACCCACGCCAGAAACACCAGATTGGGAGGCCGCACCTTCTCCTTCCTCCCGGCCAGAGCCTGGAACGCCCTACCACTTCGCTTCACCTCAGACAGACAACATCACTCCCCATCTTCACAAGAAGCCCAAAACTTGGCTCTTTGACAGACCCCCTACTTGATGGACGGAACCGTTCCCCCCCCCCAGCGCCTTGAGACCCTTACAGTGAGTAGTCGTGCTTAAGAAACTTGTGATTGATTGATCAGTAACATCTACCTACAAAGGGGAATTTGGCACTGATGCATACACAACTCATAGAAGGCAACGCTAGGTGGAGGAAAATTGTCTTGGGAGGACACTAGGTTTTGCAAATGCCAATGTACTAAAAACGGCCATTCCAACAATAAGTCATGAACATTCAGTGGCAGACATCAAGCTGCAGTAAACACATACTACATCCTCATATTTCATCTGGCAACTTTTTTGGCCTACTTACAGCCACATAATCTTCACATATGTACATGTCAACATTACCTCTTGACCTGCATCATCTCTACTTGTGCAGGTATGACCACTCTCACATCCACCTTAAAGCATATGCTTATCTCTGAGAACTATCATACATACACAAGCACATCATAATTTCCCTGCGCTGGAGCTATCCGGAAAAGCATGTCTGCCCCACAATCTCCAGCATTGTCTAAGAACTCTTCCAAGCAGAATCTCACAATCTCATACTGGAGCTGCTCTTCTTTCATCCACACCTACATTCCCAGCACCAATCTTCATCACTATGTACACAACACCACTCACATACATGACATGTACACAATGTCCTGTACTCATCAGCTCCTCAGCAGAAGTGAAAAGTACCATGTCAAATGGACAGCTCTCATCACCACTTTCACCCTCAGTAATGTCTAGGACTGCACTCATAACACAATGTGCAGCATCACAGCCAACTCTGACATGCACACTTAGCACATCACCACATCACTCAACAAGACACTCACATTGCTCAATGAATATGTCCTCAGTCATTCGCATCTCACAAGTCATCCACCCTACTCTGCTTCAGTTCTACAGATAGTCATTTCTAAAACAAATGCATCAGCAGATTCAAACACGACAAAGATCAACTGGACAACACCTCACATTTCACCTGACAGCATACTAAAATATGTAACTGGTGTATACCCTTGACATACACTTATCCACTTTTTTACAAAATGCAAGTTTAAGCGTGTCTCATTGTGGCCCTGTCACATCCACATCTCAGTTCCATGCCCTGTACCTCCATTGACTTCAGCACATTAACTATAGCTACTCAATGGCACTGCCCTTTCACAGTCATCTCTCACTGTAGTTCCACAGATAACAGCTCTCATCTCCTGCCAGACTCCAACCTTGACGACCCGGTTCTACCTCTATCATATCTACCTATTCCTAGCATACCTTGCACAGGATTTAACCAGTCTAACAAGGTCCCACACTCTGATTCACACCCCTGCATTTCAAACACTAGCTTTGGAACAATGAGAATACTTCATGTCTCCTACACAAGAACTGCCACTCAACTTAACTCCTACCTTACACTCTCTAAAAAACTCTAAATTTGCCCTGCCCCCAATACGTATGACTCTCAACTCCATGTCCAAAAAGGAAACAAAAGTCTCTTTCAACCCCAATGTTGTTTAAGCTAGCTTAGCACATGCAATATTGACCTTGCAAAACACATCTGCAGCTACGCCTCACATTCCAAAATACACCTCCTCCCCTGTGTGACATCTAAGAGCATGGGTGTGATATTGGCTCCTGTAGCACCTGCACAGCAGACGGAGGCACAACACTTCTGTGCACTCACATTCCACTTGGCTTCCCGCATGTAGCACAAGGTAACACAATGCACATGACAGCACTACCAGTTCTGCTCTGTGTGATCTCAAAGTTGTTACCAATAGTTGGTGTTCATGCGTGTGTCAAAAGTCACTATCATTAAGTCAAACTCCATATCTATCCAGGTGTATTGTTGAGACAATGGTCTTCCTTCACATTACATATGCAGCATGCCTCTCCTAAACTGGTGCACTTTGAGACACTTTCACTATGTGACATCTGTAAGCATGACCTATGTGCAATTGTGATTTAAAAAATTAAAGGTTTGTGATTTCATGCCCCACACCTCGACAAAACCAATGTTAACATTGACATCTAGTCAAAGTAGGTACAAAAATCTAGGATACATAATAACCAAGTGCTTGTACTCCATGCACCATACGCAATCCGTGCTAACTAACATCATTGCATACTTACATCACAAATTACACAGAATGACAGTTAACCAGATATTAATTTTGAGGACACAGAAATATGAAAACATAAATAGAAAATGCTTATTCGGCAAAATACTGTAACTGTGCTGATAAAAAGGCCAATGTCCAGTCCAATAATGTACATGGCTTTGAGGGCCACAAATATCCTGGCCTGCATTTCTTGCCTGCACTTCTCATGCAAAGGGACAAAATCTAGGGAGGACTGGGTTGGGTTATAGGAGGGATGGGATCGGTTGTGACAACTGCAGTGGTTGGGTCAGATTGAGAGGGAGTTGGGTCCACTGCAGTGGTAGGCTCAGATTGAGGAGAGGGGCAGCTGTGGGGGAGGGGGGATGGGCTGAGTTAACTATTTTTGGATTTTATGATCATTGATTTTGTGGACAGGAATAGGGAGCTCTGCAGAGTTTGTGGGAAGGGTTCTTTTGGGTCCAGAGGTACTGGGATGGGCTGGGGAAATATGGGCACCTAGAGGTGTTTTTGATTTCTGAGGCTGGAGGGATTTAGAGGTGGGGGTGATTTGGTGGTTTTTTCCTTCTCTGGAGGGGCGCAGATGTAAATGGCAGGCCCAGGGTGAGTTTTTTTCTTTTCTTGGGAGGTACTTGAAAGGTTTGGGGATAGAAGACATTTAGGGAAGTGAGTTTGAGTCCAAGGGCTGAGGGGGGAACAGAAGAGGCAAGGGTAGGGGTTGTGGAGGCAGAGGGTTCTGAGGTCTGCGGAGTGTCTGTGGATGCATGTGTATTGTCTGGTGGTGTGTCTGTGGGTGTGGGTGTGCTGACTGTCTTCTCAGTGTGCATGTGTGTGGGTTTGGCCTGTGTCTGTGTGTTTGTGTGCTGCATGTAGCTGTTGATGTGGACGCATGGATAGGACTGTGTATGCTTGGGTACGGGAGGGTAGTTATGACTGTGGATGGGGAAGAGGCAGGAGGGGGGTGGGACTTATGGAGCTGGGAGACTGCTGCCGTTAGTGTGGAAACCTGAGCCTGATTGGATCTTCGTAGGGCAGACATGTCAGAATGAATGCCCTCCAGGAATGATACCATTTCAGGGGTGTGGAAATTTTTCAAAAATCTACTTGGCCAAGGGACAAAAAGATACACAAATCTACTTGTCCTGGGAAGGTAACTGCTTGCCCCACCTATTCCATAAATTACTAAGGGAGGTCTGCACGAAGAGAACCTGCACTGCAATCACTGAAACATACTATGCAATATATATTTCAAGTGCACGTCCAATTATGAAATGCATGGTCATGCACTCTTAAATGCAACTGTTGTAGTGGGTGGTTGTACAGCATGCGTGCAGATGTGTCTGTGTGCACTTCACCCAATTATCAAGTAATTTGCATGAAACACATTTTTATTTGAAGAGAAATAGTACCTAAAGGCTGAGTGCAGACTTATAATTGACTACATTTCTTGAAGTGTTTTTGGCACAGACAAGACTTTGTCGAAATGTGAACCTGTAGGATAGAGGGGTGTTCTCCATCATAGGGCGAACTCATAGCTGTCCAGTTTCAAAAATACTCAGATGTGATGCTCTGATAAACATGTGAATGGGAATAACTGCACTTCTTGGCAGAGCTTATGAAAAGTTCATGGGGCAGCAAAATCACGTAGCAGATGTGTTGTGGGTCACTGAGGCAGTATACGCAAGTACAAATACACAAGAGGCAGTAATATGCGGTTAAATCAATCTCCCCTTTTATACTTCTGGTCAGGTGTGGTGTGTTTATATTATTGTGGACTCAGCGCTACATCTCTACATTCTTCTCCCACAAAAAAGCATATGCAGTGCTGGCAGTAGCAGTACAGGGTTCTTTCTCTCTTGCATATAGTAATGGCAGCAGCTGAGTAAGCTACCCTAACTTGAAAAAGTGCAGCTCACCAATTGATGTTCAAGTTTGTCTCTCTTAGATATGTAGGACATGTAGCAGCAGTGAAATCTTTATACTCACACAGCTGGAAAGCAAGTGTTAGTCTCACAGCGATGGGAAGGAGTGTTACATTGAAAAGACAGTAAATCCAGAAGTGCAGAGCTGAACATCAATGAGACTGGGGCTAGTGAATAACTGCAACCACTCAAAATGTCATGTCACACCTAGCACGGACGCCTAGGCTCAGTCACAGTAGAGTTGGAAACACTGAGAGCCCCACTCTCCTTAAAATAAGGGGACTCTTTGCTCCCTTCACTCAGTCTGGAGTCTATGACAGGAGGCCCTTCGCCTGCCTCTCCTCCTGCCATGCCCTCCAAACCCCATGGCAGCAAGTCTTGAATACTGTATTCAGAGGGCAGTGTGAGTGCAGTAATGGTAGCAGGCACAGCCTGCGAGCTGTCTCTCAGTCGTTGAAGTGCATAAAAAAAAGCATGGGAACTGTGATGCTACACGAAACTGAGGAGGCAGGGTTAGAGAGTCTGGGGCGGGGTCAAAGTAGTGGCTAGAAACCCCCCAAATATTTTCTATATTTTGTGGTCTTTCACCTTCAGGTAACTACATGTATAATAATGGAAAGTTATGTTAATCAGTGGGATTTTGTTTATTTCATTTATTTTACAGAGTTTTATATAGTGTGAACTTGACCCAAATCGGGTATCAGAGCGCTTTCCATAGCACCAGTTGCATTACATGAGGACACATTCATTTTTGTTAGGCATGTGGAGATTAAGTGATTTACCCAGAATCACAGGATGTTCAGCGTCATTGCCGAGACTCTAACCCAGTTCCCTAGATTCGAGGTCGACCGCCCTAGCCATTAGGCCAACTCCTCGCCCCAAATATTATGAAACCTCTATTAGTTCATGCACGGACCGACCCATTAACATTTAGCAGAGCAGCCAGGAATCTCTGACAGACCGTCCTAGGCACTGGCACCCACATGTGCAGACTGCACATGCAGCCCTATGCAACAGTGACTGTGCAGGTTTTGGTGCAGAGTTCTGATGCTAGCCACAAGCATCCATCTTTCAGGACACTGAACTCCACCAGAGACAAACCGTCAAAAGAGCCGGGCCAGCACTTGATTACTTGGAGTAGAGGTGGAGATTGTGAGATGCATGTACACAGGGTCTCTGCTGAAGGAGTTTTTGGTCACCGCAGGTGAAAGGGGCAATGAAACAGCTTTTTAACTGCAGGGGCCTGTCCTGGAGGCTTTGATGCCACCTAGTAGTGACCAGTCGAGGTCCGTGCGGGTAACAGCAGTGGGGCGGTGGGGACGGAAAGGGAGGATTTCGAAGGACGATTCAGGGAAAATTTACTAAATAAAAACAGAGGTGCTATCCTTCAGTAGCAATGTACCTTGAAAGCCACAAACTAAAGTGATAAGGTAATATTTGTATATTCATTAACAGTTTTATATTACATGCTTTTGCACCTTTCACCTGCACTTGGTTGCCTCCCAATGGGCTTTCTCATTGTACCCTAGTATACCAGTTTTTAAATATTTTTTTTATTATTTGTATTTTAAGTTTTTTATATTCATTCGTATTTTCTTATTTTATTTATTTAATTTAATTTGTTTTATTTTATTTACCAGCAATCCACCACCTACCCCCCATAGGCACACAGTTGCACAACCGCATTAATTTTTTTAATGATTATTTATTTTTCCTCTGCACCTTTTGCCTGCCATAGATGCAAAGCACACACCAACATCCATATTTTTAAGGTTTATTACATTTTCCCCTGGGTACCCTGCCTACCATAGGTGTACAACACACACTAGCATTAATTTGTTAAGGATTATTCAATTTTCCTCTGCACCCCCTGAGTGTCCGGGTTTCTTCCTTAGATACATGCATTGCACTTAAAGCAAACAGTTACAGTGTTATCCTGATTGAAAATTAAAAATTATGTTCTGGTGGTGTGGTTTGACTTTGAAATGCACTGTTGTTGATTATTTAGGAAAATAATGATTGTTTCAGTAACCACACTAAATGATATTGTCTGTACTAATTCAAATTGCAACAATGCCATATTTCACTAAATGTTTTTCTTGCTTGTTTGCTTTCAGATGCACTAGAGGCATCACCCATAGCACTGCCAGATAGACAGTCATGTGACTCTTTCAATATCTTCCTCTTGTGAAGCTAAGTGCCACAGCCAACTGCCAGCTTCAAGATGTCCCCAAAGAAAGGTGCTTCCAAGAAAGTGGCCAGTGGGGAGGGGAAGAAAAAGCAGATTTCCACCCCTGGTTTGTCAACTAAAACCTTTTTGAAAGTCGTGTGTCTGCTGCACCTGTCTCCGGGGAGCAAGCTGAGAGCAGCACTCCTGTATCAATGGCACCACCCCAACTTAAGCCCAAGCCTATTTCTCTCAGTGAGGCTGCCACCACAATCATGTTATTGACGATGAGCAGTGACATTGAATTGGATTTGTCTCTTTCCCAAAGTACTACTAAATAATTTCCGGAAAGTGGACAACAGATGCAGACAGCAATGGATCTTACTGAAGTGAGGGCAGAACAGGAGGACGAGCCTCCTGCTGTGCAAGAACCTCCTCTTTTACAATCATTGGCTTCCAGAACCCTTGCAAGAAAAAGGAAGGGAACTCCACCATCTTCTCTAAGCCCCCCTTCTGTGATCTGGACATGTATTGGATCACGGTTGAGTCCTGAAAGCCTTACAATTACGGAAGAGTGTGAGAATGAAGAAGAGTCACTCATTGTGGTAGCTGAAGCTGGCACAAAGGAGACTACCATTACCCCTCCTATTCAACCTGCTTTAAGGTACATGGTACCACCACCCCGACTGCTCCCATTCCCATATTTGCAAGGTCCACTCCAAGACCTACATCCACCACTAGTTCTGTGGAAGGGCTCACTGCGGAGAGCAAATCATCGACACACCCACCTACCTCCAGTTCTTTGGGCATTGGATGTGGTACCAGTGGTTCACAGAAAAGGTACTCTTCCCAGGTTTGGGAATTCTTTATGGTTAGTAAGCTGGAGGACAACATCACAATGTGCCTCCTTTGTAATGCTAGTGTTCCTCAAGGTAAGCTTGGTACAAACTATGGTAATGGCGGCCAAGCAACACATTTGAAAAAACATCACACACTCAGGTATGGAGGCGCACCTTTATAAACTTTCTGCACGTAGTCGTCAAGGTGATGTAGGAAGGGTGTCTGCTCCGGAACCTCCCATCAGAATGGGAATTGTAGGTGGTGATGAGGAAGAGCAGGTTGACATCTTTATGCAAAGCAGCCCTGTCCCCACAGTGCACCAGTATCACCCGCATCATCAGCAACTTCGCAATGGCACAAAGGTCAGACGCAGATAACACAGTAGTGACTGCTCCAAGATGCGCATTGAGACTGATACCTTCTTGTCCTCTGCAGAAGTCACCTGCATCAGTGGCACCAGCAACAGCAAAACATTCAGGCTAATATTATAAGCATGTTTAGGCAGGAGGAGCTCTATAAATGCAACCACCAAACAGCAATTTGTACAATGGCAAGTGGGCTAACGTTTTAGTGCTGGACCTTCTCCTGTTTTTTGTGGAAGGAGTAGGCTTTTTAGAGTTTGTAGCAGCCATCTGCCCAAAATGGAAGGTTCCCAGGAGGATGTATTTTGCCAGAGTGGCTGTTCCAGCGCTCCATCACGATATGAGGAATTGGTTGGAAAAGCTTTGCAGCAGAGTGCTGTTTAGTCTATCCACTTGGCAACAGACATGTGGGCCAGTTGTCAGCGACTGCTTACATGTCTATCACTGCACACTGGAACTTTTTTGTCAGGGTTAGACAACAGCTATCAACAGGTTTCAGCAGTGAAGAAACTTTTAAGGATGTTTAGTAACATGCAACAACAGCCATGTTTACCGAGGAGAAATCTTGGAAGACTTTAACAGCAAGGTATTTCAATGGCTTTGACCCAGAGGTCTTAGAGTTGGATTTGTTGCAATGGATAATGGCAGTAATATAGGTAAGGCCATGGCAGATAGTGGATATTTCCGGGTCCTGTGTTTAGCACATTCAAACAACATCATAGTGCAGGACATTCTCAAAAAAGAAGACCTAGTCATTAACTTATTGACCAGATGCAGAAGAATCTGCACTCATTTCTGCCATTCTTTTAAAGCCCGGAAGCAGTTGAGGATCATTCAGTGTGCAAATAGAGTACCAGTTAAAGCTCCTATGCGGGAGGTGCCAACACATTGGAACTCAACCTATTACAATTTACTTCCAATGTCTTTTTGAGCAGTAGAAATCCATCAATGAGTACATCATGGAAAAAGGAGGGGATTTAACTAATAGCATGACCATTGGGACGGAAAAATGGATACTAGTCAAATGCCTGATAGAGATGCTACAACCTTTTGAGGTTTTTACACAGGAAGTCTGCAAGAAGGACAGTACGATGGGCCAACTTATTCCATTGTTGTATCTGCTAAAGGAGCAGTTAAAAATGTGTCTAACAGTTTCACAGCTGTAGGGAATGAATACGAAGATGCATATACCTTGATTCAGGGCTTAATACTTCACTTGACTGAAAATAGGCGGCTGCAAGGAGACATGGCTTCATCCAAAGTGTACATCTATGCCACAATACTGGATCCACATTACAAAAAAATACTGGTCACTTTCATTCCTTTTTCAGAAGGTGATGTTTCAGAATACAAGGAGTGGATTGTTGAGCAAGCCAGAGTTCTGGAGTAAGAATGGCTGGAACATAGAGTCCTACTGATGGAAAGAAGTTCTGGGTTGCAGCATTCAACTTCCAGACAAAGCATTCCTGTTGTCCTGGTGGCAACAAAACCAACAGCAATACAAGAATCGTCCACAACTTCTACATTGACTTGGTATAAAACAGCAGGGCTTAGGTCTAGTGAAGAGGTGAAGGCAAAACAGGTTGAGCAAGTGTCAGCACCAATAACCATTCAGAAGAAGTTCAATGAGTATATCGATGTCCCAAGAGAGGTCTATGTGCATCAAAACCCATTGTCGGAGTATTGGTATGCGAAGGTGAACCAATGGGCACAGCTCATCAGGCTGGCAATAAAGTATTAGGCCTGTCTGATAGCCAGTGTGTCTGCTGAGTGTGTGTTCAATGCAGCTGGTGTAGTCATCACAGTGAGAAGGACCATTCTCTTGCCTCAAAACATGGAGAGCTTGACCATGATTTAAGTGAACCAGCATTTTATAATAGCAACGTACACTGTTCCTGAAACTCCACAGGAGGATAAGGATGATTAGTCAGACTCAGATCAGAGTGAGTTAGCTGACCAACTTATGGATGACCCACCTGAGTTTGAGGACGAACTCTACTTCCCTGATGGAGTAGATCACCATAGAACTTTCATTGCTGAATTGCTTTGCAAAAAAAATGAAATGGCTAGGGGAACATTACATCATTTATTTTGTTTGTTTGTTTGTGACTGACTTGTGCTGCACCACCATTTTAGTCACATGTATCGCCGGATTGGAGTTGGACCAGTTTGCATTGAAGAAGCCTCCCCCATTCCATTGAAGGATATTGGAGACATAATGTCTGCCTCAGTCCCGTGCCTATCCTTTTTTTATCCCATAGTAGGACTGCCCCAGAATATTTTATTCAGAAAGACTTCCCCAATGTGTGTTGAATGCATCGAAAAAGATTGACAATTGTGTACCACTGTGCTTGGATTGGAACAGGTAAATGATATATTGCACCAAAGCGTGACTGTGAGTGATAATTCACGTGGTGGCAGACAGTAAGGGAAGGTGTCCAACCGTAATTTGTTAGTTTGATTGTGATGATTTGCAATGTTTTTGACATGATGTGTAAACATTTTTCCTGAAGATGATTGGACCTTCTCCTTTCACACTTAACGATATTTGCTTGCCGGTTCAAGTCTGTTTTTTATTGTTCTGTTAACTGGTTTACAAATTATTCTTCAAAGAACTTTTTAGACCATTTATTAACAAACACAAATCTACACACAAAATTACTCAGTGTTTCTCTTCCTGTTCATCAACAGCAGTGCACTACAGGTCGATCTCTCTCATTTGGTTCGGGAGTCAGAATGGAGTTGTACAGATTTGTCACTTACAGTCAGGAGGATAATGGAAGGACTTATGGCAGGACTACCTCAACAACAGCCAGGAGAATGAAGTTATCAGCTTCAGGGAAACTAACATGATGATGGCTCTACTTAGCTCTGTGGACTGCTGAGAGATGTGTTACTTTGGAAAGTGCAATGCTGCTGAGTGTATGTGCTGGCTCATATTTCAAACTCCTCTATTATGTGGTTGGATTGGACTTGGGTGGGGGGCTTGTTGTTGCAAGTAACTGGAGACACTTGGCTAAATGTTATGATGACAGATGTGAGATTGTTTAGCCTGGTCCATGCAGTCACTTGTCTGTGATTGTAATTTACTCTCACTTCTTAGTTAATTGATCGCACATGAGTCGTAAAATAATTGATTGAATTAGGCTATGCCTTTGCTTTGCCTCTTTGAGTCTTCTTGGTACACTTACCTTCTGTTTTGTCCTTCTCCTGGACTCTACACTATTGTTTCTGTTTTATAATCTGGAGGCCTTCTCTTCTCCTGCATTAAAGGCAAAAGCTCCATAACACTCCTGATTTCCTTACCTGACTGCTTCAACCAGGCATCCAAGAATGACAGACAACCTGAAAAGAATGCAGATGCAAAATCCAATTTTTGCAATACAGTATCATTATGCGCTTAAGAATCATTTTCACTTCACCCCTCCATAATTTGTATACTATTTTTCAAACTTAGTTGGCAAAACATTGAGATATATAAATAACTTGGGTCTCTGGGGGCTGTTTGCAATGCGTTTACCTGAACCTTGTTATACTCATTCCTTCATTTCCTTCCACAACAGATTGCTGATGTGCTGTTCATAGCCCCAATGAATATTGAGTCATTCTGTAGTGTTTGTCTTTGTCACACCTTTCCCCAGATTCCCTTTCCCATCCATTTGTTAATCCTCTAACCCTCTTTCCCTGGGCTATGCGCTTTAGACATGACTTAATTTACACCATAAATAGATCACATGCTTGGTGGGGCGGATGTGGTTAAAGCGACACCAACTTACTGTGGGATCTTCTATTACCTGAGTAATAGGCCACTCTGGCCCCATTTTATTTTACCCACCCACATTTAAAGTGATCCATATTTTAGATATAGAAGAACATCATTCGTTAACATCATCATCCTGGCCTTGTGTTGTGTAAACGCTTAATCTGGTTGACTCTTGACGTTGACTCAACTCCTTCTGACTCAAAGATTTTGTAACTTTTGTGCTTTAGTGTTAGGAAAATAGCTCCCCACTGCTCAGAAGAAGTTACTATTGCTAGTTTTTTTTTATATCAGGTCTTTTTTGTTATGTCATGGTGGTAGTCTGGTCTCAGTGTTTCTAAAGTTATGATGATGATGATATAATATTATAAAAACCCACTACCTGTGTATTTTTTCAATCTAGTTGCCTGTGATCGATAATACTTTGATTAATTCTACAGTTGGAGTTCACCTAGGAGGGAGTGGGACCTCTCTTGTGATTCCTTCCATGTTAGCGTACTAGCCTGCTACTGCTACCATCATAAGAAACCCTGCAATAAGAACACTGAGAGAGGTAGCAGCAGTCCTCGCTTCATCTATTGAGGTAAGAGAACTATGGAACATTGTTGTAATATAGGCAATGGCCTAGTGGTCAATATAGTTACAGAAGGTAATAGAACTAGGGTAAACAGGTTTAATAAAACAGGTTGGTTGTGCTAAAAGGTAGCAGTGCAAACAAAAAACACCCAAAAAAAGATGAGACATAAATAAAGTAAAATAAATATTTATTTCCTTTTCTAACACTAAAACTCACCCCTTCCAACCACAACATGCCCATCCCTCGACCCAAACAAATCTTCCCGTACCCAACCAAAGTCCAAAATGTCCAACGAAAAAGCCCATTAAACAGTCCCGGTCCCAACTACCATCATTCACACCCGCTCCACCCAAAACAAATCCCTCTCACCAAAACAAATATTAAAAAGGGGCTAACGAAGAGAGAACTATACTACACGTAGGCCAGAAGCTGTTTGAGTTACTCCTCCATGCATGCCTGTCTGCTTACAATGCCCGCCAGTCTCCGCATGATGCTGCACTGGGAAGTGCAGTCTGAGGGCAAGGGGGGGAGCAGTGGTGGTGTGACAGACGGCTGCCAACTGCAGGCAGTGAAGGCATTTTTTTGCCGGGAGGCTTGAGATGCTGGTGGCTGGCTGAGGTCCTGGTCAGCAGCAGCTGCCACCTCCTCCTTCTCAAGGGCCACAAGGCACTGAAATTTGGCCTATATGGCCCCTAGCATCTGCTGCCGCAGCTGGGCTGATATCTCCTGCCTGGTAGGTTGTCGCCCAGCAGGAATAGCTATATCAAGAAAGAAAAAGGGCAAATCTTAAACATTTGTCTGTGCAAAGCACTTCTTTAAAGGTATATAGTGGCACAGTAGCAGTACATTGCTGGTCCCTTAGGGCCATCCGAATTTGATGTGATTAGAGTCACAGCCATTTTTTACCCACACATGCCTCACATAAGGCTGAAACTGGCTGAAAGGAATTAAGGCAGAATAACAGCACACCCGATTAAAAAATCGTATTTTTTAAAGGATTTTCTACTGAACAAATAAACAGACACTTTGTGTGGAAACATTAAAAATAATTACCTCTCATTAATGAGTAAGATATTATGCACTGTGGAGTACAAGTATTCTTGTTATTCTAAATTAATGGAGTCATGCTATCTAGTGTGTCGGTAATCACTACTTTGCTATTCTGCAGTCTACAGCTGTACTGGACAAATATTTTATCCCAATGGCCCTGCTCTTCTCCAAAATGACTTTCAATTTTACTGTGACTCCAAGGGAGATGAAAAATAATGATACAACTTCAAACATATCAGATATAAAATGTGGATATCATGTGCTGTAAGTAGATGGGGGAAAATGATGCACAGCAGTCCAGGGAAAGGATTAAGGAATGGGATACATAGATTGTATTTGGCATGTTCGCCACAGAATATCCTATCTGCAAAAACTCAAGACCCTTTGTCCTACTTTACTCCCTCTCCCTCCACCACAATTTATAATTATTTCCAACAAATACATTTGACAGTATGGAAGGAAACTTAACTTACTCGACTGTAGGATGAGTAAGAGGGATTAGGCTGGTAAGTAAGTAGACATTTTACTACAGAATTTTAATGGAGTGTCACTGATCATCATCATGTGCCTAAGCTTTGGCTTAATCAGTCACTGTAGTTGACAAATGTTCAAAGGGAAACATTTAAACAAGCACAAATCTGTTAAGAAAGCCAAAAAATATATAAATCACTTTGAAAGAGAAATGTAGCTCATCCGAAGAATGGATTTTACAATTTTTTGGGCAAGCTGGGAAAGACATAGGAAAGAATAAAGGAGTAAAAAGTACTTAAAAGTGACTAAGCGGGCACTGGGAGGGGTGAAACACACTTTGTATACATTGAAAACTTTGTAAATGCCACATTAACTGAAGCAGATGTACGTCACACATCCAACACTCCAGTGCCGAATTGAACTATGCAGCAGTTAGGTCATGGGTGGAACTGGCAAAATGCCATGTAAAGGGGTGTGATGGGAGAGATAGATATCAATTGAGCAGATGGAAATACCCCCCCTTTGAACCAAAGCTTTGGTGAAGCCATTCCAAACAAGCAAAGTAGGTGTGCACGCCCCTTGTTTCTTTATCCTAACAATTATCCATTCATGATTTCATTGTTATGGTATTCTTCACCATTTCATACCCACCATTTAAGCTTTACATTCTCTCATCCAGTCTTTCACTTTTGAAAACCATCCATCCATATATATCCATCCATTCATTCACCTATCCACTGCTCTCAGCCATCCCTTCACCAATACATTTATTACCCACCCACGCATCCTTTTACCTATTCGTCCATCCTGCTTTAACCTTCCCGAGAAGAATTTCTTTACCCCAATATCCATTTTACCCACCTAGGCAGGCATCTTTTCACCCATATACTCATCCTTCACCAACCCATGCATCCTATCACCCACCTATGCATTCTTCCACCTTCACTCACCCACACATCCTTTCACTCATATAAAATGTCACCCATTTTTTCTCTTTCCATCCATTTTTTCCATATTTATCAACCCATCGTTTTTAGGTTTCATTATGAGCTTTTGTCTGCTGAGTCTCTAAATCATACAGTACCAGTCCACAATATATATAAGCGGAGAGGGAAAGCTTACTAACAAAGCAGAAGAAAGGACGTTACAGACAGACTAGTGCAGACAGGAGTAAGTCAACTAACAAAACTAGAAATATAGAAAAAAGCTAGGATAATGAAAGGATAAAAAGAATGTAACAAATATTATTTATAAGCAGAACAAAGAGAAGTTGGGAAAAAAGAATTAGGAGACAGGCACAGTAAAAGAAATAAAAAGGAAAAAGTATTCAAAACGTGGAGTGGTAAACGTTAGAGAAGTAATTATAATGATAATATTAACAGGAGGACTTATTGAGGTCAGCAGATCTGTTGGCATCGGCGGAGATCCTGGTGTTAGTGGTGGAGGTAGAACTTCTACCTGCAGCGTCACTGATGTTGGCACCCCCCGTCTCCTTGACCCGCCTCTGTGCTGCTAGTCCTCTTCGTGTACCTGGATGCTGATATAAGAAAAAAATGTAGATAAAGTAAGAAAGATTAGTGGTGCAGTTAATAATCTCCCCAAAAGTATTTTACCAAGCAAAGGCAAACACAGTAACATTGTACTTTTATATATCAGATTGCCTATACTACTACCAGTATCAAGTTGATCTAGTCCTAATTTCCTAAACCTAAGCCATATTCCAAGTTTCCTAAACTACATTTTGGAACTACTAATGCATTGCAATGAATGATCTTTGCTTCTCATTCTCAAGCTCAACCCCGTTTGACAGGCCAACACAGTCTCACTTATTTTCAATGCACTGATGCATACTACACATCACTGGAAGATTGCCTGGGACTATAAGAGCTACATAAAGAAAGGCACAGAGAACGCTCTCTCTGATATTACTACTCCTACTACCACTATCTCAGCAATAGGACAGTGGAGTCTGCATGAATTCTTAAATAATCATCCCAAGCGAATGCCAATGAGTACACTTGAGCAGCACTGAGCACATGGCTGGATCAGATAATATTTCTAACATAAACTTTACTTACCACTGAGGGTGAACAGCATGCTATTTGGAAAGAAAATAGTAGCATAGAAGGAACACAACAAATAAATAGTCCCTCACCGAGCCCCACAACCTCCGCGCCCATCAGGTCCTGTTCCCTGTCCTGGATGTCGGCCCACTGGTGTGTTAACTGCTGCTGGATACGCTGAACACCAGCTCACACACCGGTGCACCCTCGCCCACAGCAGCCAACGCTCCCGGAGGCAGTTCCTGCTGCCAGGTCTGCCGCCTGATGCCAGCATGGAGTGGAGGTGGCTCTGCATACAACAATCTAGTGCAGCCACCTCAACCTCTGAGAAATTTGCAGGCTGCTCTTAAAATAAAACTATGTCTGTATTCGACTTTCGAATTAAAATACATCCAAAGTCTTAAACTATCCTCTTTTTACATATAAGTAATTCCTAGGGTCTACCCTAGGTGCCCCTAGGGTAGGGTGCATTGTAGTAATAAGCAGTGACATTATAAAATATGTTTTATGTGCCCTGGTGAGGACACAAACTGCCAATTTAGTTTTTTCTCATTGTAGTACATTGACCATATGTAACATGAGAAGACTTTATTTAAATGTAATAAAGTCTAACTTTTGACAGGAGTGAGCTAAAATAATAATTCAAGTATTAAAATATTAGTTACAATAAATCCAACAACTTGCCACGGTTGGATTTATTAAAACTATTGCAAGAAAGTAGTTTTACATCTGGTTTCATAAAGTTATATAAAATCAGCCATGTCGCAGCCTCTTCTGATTGGCCACCCTTTGACAGGCTGAGTCAAGATTCCTTAATGAGGTGTGAAGTTGCCTGGGCTGAGATAAAGGAGACATCTGGTAGAAGGAGATCTTGCAGCAGCAGATGCCAGGAAGGGGGATGAGTAGACAAACTGGTCGTCAAAGGGAAAAAAAAAACAGGACAGGGATCCCCTGCAATTGAATTAAGAGAGGGGCTGGAAGGGGAGTACAGGGAAAAGTTAGCCACACTTTTTAGGTGGGTTAGCCAGACCTGAATCTCCAGGAGAAATTTTCTCTATTCTGATTTTTGTTGAGAAGTGTTTTCTGGAACATAAATATGCCCACTTGCCAGCACAGAAACTGAAATAAATATAGGAGAGCTGGCCAGCAACTCAGATCTCTGCCTAGAAATATTGAGAGAAGAAGGACTGCCTTGCTGAGCCCCTAGTCTGCCTGGAAATATTGAGAGAAGAAGGACTGCCTTGCTGAGCCCCTAGTCTGCACCACAAGAGGACAGCACTCATAAGGACTGCAACTGCTGCACACTTTAGACTTCACAAAAAAGTACTTTTCCTGGCTTCAAAAAGATTATAGAGTACACTCTCACTGAGCGCAACAGGTACAAAAGAGCTTCAAAAAGTCACTTGCATCAACACTTTCAAGACAAGCCCGGCTGACCAGCTTCATCTGGCCTTTAAAGGATTTGATCACATGCATTGTGGGTATTGTAGCCCCCAAACCTTCAAGTGGCAAATCAGAGTTTCTGTAACGTTGGCTGGTGTGGTGGACCCTCAAAGGCCCAAAAGAAATATTTGAAGACGGAGGAATGCCCTGCTAGATCCTTGGACTGCACAAGAGAGAACTGCACTCATAAGGACTGCAACTGTTGCCCTCACAAGGTTTCACAATAAAAGGACTTTGCCTGTGTTAAAGGATAAGGATTGCACTCCCTGATCAGCAACAGGTAGAAAAATGCTGGAAGGCCTACCTGCAATATCAGCTGACAAGCTTTACTTGGATTTTACTTGGATTATCCAGGTCCGTTGTAGGAGTTCTAGTCCCAGAACCCAAGAGGGAAACCATAGTTTCTGAACCCTTGGCTGGTGCTGTGTGCCACTTTCCTGCATCAAGAAGCACTTCAGGAATTAAGTGTAAAAGTGTTTACAACATGGGGGCCTGAACTCTGGACTTTGTCCTGGTCCAGCATGACCTTTTTTAAGCCTTTGGGTGTTATTTGCTTCGAACCACTAGTTTTACTTTTAATCTTTTATTGTGTGTTTTGTCTGACTTATTTACTGTTTTGGTGTGATTAACTGCTTTATACATCTGTCTCCTAAGTTAAGCCTGACTGCTTGAGAGCCAAGCTACCAAGAGTTGAGCTCGGACTAATTTATTGAGACTTTACTGGACCGTATTTCTGCTTGTGGTGTTGTTACTAGCTGTGGGAACCTACTTGCACCTACTAACAAAGCCACCTTCCAACAGTGGTGTTCCCGGTATGATTAAAATCAAAAAGAGGAGGATATCTTTGAGATAATTATCCTATATTGGAGTGAGCATGTTTCAGCCCTAAACTGTAATGGTCATAGGCTCCTGGGCTTTCATCAGGACTGGTTAAACTGCATGCTGTGGTCCCTGTAATATCAGGAATGTAAGCCTCATAGGAAGAATGAGGGACATCCCCTGTATTCATCAAAAGTGTCATGTCAACCTACTGCACCTATATGGGTGCCGTCGTCACCTCCCTGATGGCAAAAGAGATGAAAGGGAACCAAGACGAGAAAATCATTGGAGAAAGGGTGACTGTGCCCTTTTCATGCTATATATGTTGTATGTGTGTATCTGTCGTGACTGAATATGGTTAGGCTTAATGACATTTTCAAATTAATTTTCCAGGGCATGTAGTTTATCCAGTCCTGATGAAAGCCCAGGCCATATGGCCCAGCCGATCCAGCCAAGGCACACTGGCACGGCGCTATAGATTCAGGTTTCACCTGACTGTGCTTCGAAAAAAAAGGCAAAGTTCAAACTTAAAACAATGACTAGGTGAAGGGGCCAAAAGTATCCTGCCGGTGAAATATCTATCCTGAGCATGAAATTTTCATGTCTCTCACTCTGAGCTTTCACACAACCAATGGCTTCATCCCTGTCCATTGCCTATCCGAGGTTGTGGAGCCCTCTCTGGATACAGCCTGCTACGTATCCCTGCTAAAGGATTAAGGACCTGAGGGGGCGTGGCTTGCGCGCCGCTACGTGATGGCGAGTCGCGCTTGAGCTCCAGGGAGACGAAGACTGTCGGGACAATTTAAGGATCCCGTTTCTACGTGTCTCCTCTACAGCTTGCAGCATGGGGCGTCGGAAGGAGCAGTGAGTGCTCTCATGTGGATTTTCTCGGCGAATGACGTCCAGAACTGTCCTTTTTTTTTATTGTTATCCTCTGCACCGGCACTTCAGTGAGCAGCCACCATTTTGTTTTTGCGGTGGCATCGCTCGTTTTTATTGTATCAGACCCATGTCTTCAAGCGCGACAGGTTTGAACAGCGGCTTTGAGGTGATATTTACTACTTTTTGCTATTGATGACCCTGTACTGTTGACCCTATGCATTACAGGCGAATTCTTTGCTTGCTGACTTCTATGCATCTCTGACTGCCGATTTTCACCTCATGCGTCTCGCTCTATTTGCTTGCCTGCCTTACCTGAGGGGTTAATGCTATGTAACCTGACTGCTAGGTTGCTTGCTATTCGGCAGAATTTATTTTTTGCGCTTTTGGGTCTTTCTGGCTACCTTTTTTACCTCAACTGCTCTTGTCCGCCATTTTGTGCACTGTTATCCAGGACATAGTCTGCGCCTATAGAGCTACAGAGCTTCTGGTCAGTGCCAGTTGGTGAGCCCTAGCTTTTTTGTATAACTCTTATCCCTTGCTCATTTACCCTACGTCAAATTCTTTTTGAACTGCCTACTGTAGTCTATTCTTATGGCGGACAACATGGGGCCTTCTCCTACTGCAAAGGATTCTAAAGGGACTTTAAAACGCTCTAAACAACAGTCCCCCTCTCCTGAATCCCCTCAGAAAGATACTAATTCCACTTTAGATGCTATTCTGGCGCGCTTAAATACTGTCCATGATATTGCGCAGTCTACAAAAACTAACACAGACTTACTACAAGTTGAGGTGGCTGCTATCAGGAGTGACTTTAAAGCCTTATCTGTTAGGGTTACGAATACTGAATCTCGTATTAGTGTGGTAGAGGATACTTCGCACCAACAGTCGAGGTCTCTTCTTCAGATGGAACGTTCGATGGCGGCGTTGCGCAGAGACCTTACGGAGCAGGAAGATCGTAATCGGAGGTCTAATCTGCGTATTTTTGGTCTTCCTGAAGATGCAGAACAGTCTGCCTCTTCCATGATTGCTTTCCTCTCCAAATGGATACCTTCTACTCTACAAATCTCCTTTCAGAGAGACTTTGAAATTGAGAGAGCTCATCGAGTTCCCGTGTTTAAACCTAAAAACTCCACTTATCCGAGAGCAGTAATCCTCAAACCGCTGCGTCATCAGCATTCAGAACAGATTTTGGCTCACATGAGGAAAGTTAAATCGATATCTTGGGACGGCCACCGGATTACTATCTCCCAGGATTTTGCCAGAGACACTGTAATTCGGAGAAAAGGATTTCTCAACCTGCGAAAACATCTCTTGGACATGCATATTCCTTTTTCCTTTGCTGGTCCATCCAAGTTTCGTATAACTTTCCAAGGTCGCCATCGGATTTTTGATGAACCTGCTGATCTTTCCTCTTTTTTAGATAACCAACTGGAATCACAGATGGACTCTGCTCCGACTCCTGGATCTTCTGGGACTTGAGTTTTTCTCTTTGTTGTTCCACGTGGTTTAGTGCGTCTTACTGTTCCACATCTGTCATTGCTCCTTCGCAGTTTATGTTGGTCGTTGGTTGCTATTCGTACTCTGGATGATTTGTCCATACCTTGTCAGCTTTCTGTTGACTAGTATTGTTCTTATTCTTTCTCTGTCTCAGATGGATTCTTCTTCACCTCCTGTTTTTTTCTAGGACTTGAATTTTTGTCTTTCTTGTTTCTCGTGGTTTCATGAGTCTTGCCGTTTTAAATATGCCTTTGTTTTTTCGTTCCGTATGTCGACTATTGGTTGCTACTCGTTCTTCACATGAGTTGTTGGTCACCTGTCTGTTTTACTTTCACTTGTTATTGGTATTCATCCACTTTTTCTGATATTTTTTTGTGGCCTTTTTGTCTTTCTTGCTTGTTCTCCCTGATGTGGGCGTTTTTTTTTGGGTTCTTCGCTCATGCGTCTCGCATTTTCTGTTACCTGTTTTTATATGTTGGTCACTGGTTTATATTCGGTTTCCAATTACTTTGTCTGTCTCGGGTCAGATTTAGCTTGTCCTGTTATTATTATTTATCTTCTTTCTCCTGGTATTTGTTTGTGGCCATTTTGTCTTTCCTGATTATTTTCTTTGTGATAGTCGATTTTTGGCACCGTCTTTATGGATCTCATATTTACAGATCTTTGTTTTAGGTTGTCCTTTTATTTTTCTTTATTTTTCTTATCTTTCGTTTATGCATTTGGCTGTGCAATGCTCTTCTCTTTTCTTATGTAGGTTATGATGTTTGTTTTTGTTAAGCCGCTCGAGCCGTTGTGTCAGTTTTCCTCTTTATATTCATTCACTTGGTCTCTTTTTGTATATTTGCCTTTCTTGTACCTGTTTTATGTCTCCCGGGCTAGTATATCTTTTTAGCACATCATGATATTCTGTCTATACTTTCGCTATGTGCTCTTCACCTTGTCCTTTTGTTCCTAGTCATATCTAATATTGCTTCTCATTTTAGCTGCTTGATTTTATACTGTATATAGTTCTTGTCTTTTTGACCTCTATCTACATACCATGTATTACTGCTTTTTAATATATTTGGATAGTTTCTTGTTTTTACATCCTCTTTTGCTTTTTAAATTCTGCTTTCTCTGACTCTTTGGATTGCATTTATGGTTTATTTGCCGTCTAATTGTTGCCATATAGCTAAGATACTGTTATCTCAATTTAGCTTTTATTCAAGTGCTTATTATTGACTATGCCTCAGTTTCATATTGTATTTTTCTGTCATTTGTTTTCGCTCATTGTTCGGATTTGTTTTTCCGGACCTCTTTTATATACCTTCCATTTTCCGATTTTCAGTTTGCTTTTGGGTTCACTTTCTTGTTCTACGCTCATTGCTTGCTGTTTCCTTCTCTCCAGTTTGGGATCTATTGCTTTCTCTCCTGGTCTTTTTCCTGACGGTATTTTGTTTCCCTCTCCATGTTCCCCCTGATATGAGTCGGGTCTCCCATAGACCTACCCTGGCGGGTCTCTTCTTCTCTCTTCTTCCTTTCTTTTCTCTCCTTATCTTCTCTTCTCTTTCCCTCTCTTCTCCTCTTTCTTCTCTCTTTTTTCTCTTGGATCTCCTGGTGGCGTTTCTCTACTATGTGTCCGATGGTAGTGTTGTATTTGTCCGTCCATCTGTCTCCCTTTTGTGGTGTCTTTTTTCTGTCCACTTATGCCTGGCTTAAATGTAGTTTCCCTTAATGTTAAGGGTTTGAATCATCCGGTTAAGAGGGCTAAAATTTTAGATTATTGCAAATCTTCGTCTTCGGATCTGCTCTTTTTGCAAGAGACGAAGTTATCCCATAAAGAGGCTTTGTGGTTGCGAAATGGCTGGGTTATAGATGTTGCATGCTCGGATGCTCTTGGTAAACGTAATGGTGTGATCACCCTTATTTCTAAAACTTCTGGCTTATCGATCCTTTCTTCTGACCATGACTCTGAAGGTCGTTGGATTTTATCTAGACTATCTGATGGTATTCATGATCTTTATGCTTTGAATATTTATGCTCCAAATACTGATGATCCTCTTTTCTGGCAAAATATCAATAAATTACTCTCCCGAACGCCTCACAATGGTAATTTAATAGTTGGTGGTGACTTTAATTTACCCTTGGATCCTCTGTTGGATAGGAACTCTGCTTTTGCTTTTCGTCCTCCTAGAGCTCACAAACATTTATTACACATGTGTTCTTCCGCTAATCTTCATGATGTCTGACATCTTCATAACCCTACTGGCAGTGATTTTTCTTTCTTTTCCTCTCCTCATTCTAGTTTTTCTCGTATTAATTACCTCTTGCTTCATTCGTCTTTGCTATAATCTTCGTCTTCACCGTTCATTCATCCTATTCTTGTCTCAGACCATGCGGCGGTTTCCCTCTCCCTCTTGGGGCTCGCCCCTAAGAAATCCTCCCCTTCGTGGAAGTTAAATACGGAGATTCTTAATGATGATGCTGCGATTAGTGCCTTGCAAACCGAAATTGAACAATTTTTTTCTGATAATGAAGGGTCCGTTGACTCTCCTGTGATTTTGTGGGATGCCTTTAAATGTACTCTTCGCGGTTACATCATTAAAGTTATGGCTCGCAGGAATGCTGCCATTAAGAAGGAACTTTCTGATTTAGCGGACAATATTAAACGGAGTGAACTCCTCTTTCGTTAAACGAAAGATTCACAACTTTTACAATCTATTAAAAATCTAAAATATTCATATAATGCCCTTGTCACTAAGCGGGCTCATATTGGTGTTCAAGCACAAAAGTCTAAACGGTTGTTGTTAAAAAATCGTGCTGGTAAAGTATTAGCAGCCACATTGAAGTTCCAGGACTCTGGGTATAAGTCGGCTCAAATTGCTTCTATCTCTGATAGATCCGGCGTTCGAAAATTTCAGACCAAGGAGATCCTTGCGGTCTTTCGTGATTTTTATGATAATTTATATACTCCTACTAATCCTTCGTCCTTGGAGGCTTGTCAGGAGTTCTTAAGCACTATTCCTATTCACTCTGTTTCTGAAGAAGTTAGGGAGCAGTTAAGCGCCTCAATTACAACTGAAGAAATTACTCTTGCTATCAAGGCTACTCGTTCTGGCAAGGCTCCGGGGCCTGATGGCTTTCCCATTCTTTTTTATAAAACTTTCCTCCCTTTCATGGTTCCTCGCCTCAAGACCCTTTTTGATGCATTCATTCAACGTGGTGCGGTTTCCGGTTCAGCGGCGGATGCTACTATTGTAGTTATCCCTAAGGAGGGAAAGGATGTCACGGACCCTAAAAACTTTTGTCCTATTTCCCTCCTTAATATGGAGGCGAAAATTTATGCCAAAATTCTGGCTAAACGTTTGGAGTCCTATATTCCTTCTCTGGTTCATCCCTCACAGACTGGGTTTGTCAAAGGTCGGCTTGCTAGGGACAATATTCGTACCTTTTGCCATATTTTGGGAGCAGCTAAACGATCCACGCTTCCTGCTGCAGCTTTAGTCCTTGACGCCGAGAAGGCTTTTGACAAGGTCTCTTGGCCTTTTTTACAAGCTGTTCTTCGTGCTCACAATCTTGGGGACTCCTTTATTAATATGGTGATGTCTCTTTATGCCCACCCTCGAGCGAATATTAGAGTGAATGGAGCTACCTCTGAGTTTTTTAGTCTTCGTCAAGGTACTCGTCAGGGTTGCCCCCTGTCCCCGCTTTTGTTCTTACTTGCTATTGACCCGCTTCTGAGACTAATTGATCTTCATCCGGATAATAAGGGTTTTACGTTTGGTTCACAGTGCCTAAAATCAGCGGCATATGCAGATGATGTCCTTATCTTTTCTGAAGATATTGTTTCAGCTATTCCTGCGATCACATATATGATTGCCCTTTTTTCTAAGGTCTCTGGTTATACTCTAAACAGAGATAAGACGGAGATGTTTCCTCTTAATGCTTATTGTTTTCCAGCCCATATGGGCTCAGCAGGTTTCAAATGGCAATCTAAACAACTCAAATACTTAGGGGTCTGGTTTTGTAGTACTTTATCGGATACCGTGGCCTATAATGAGACTCAGACCTTAATTAAGGTCCGTCGCCTTTTAGAGACTTGGTCTCCTAAACACATTTCTTGGTGGGGCCGACTCCAAACCTTAAAAATTATGGTCACTCCTATTGTTAACTTTATCTCGTCTATGCTCCCGTTAAATCTCTCTTCTTCTTTTTTTCGTGAGATTGATTCCATCACTTCCTCATTTCTTTGGAATGACAAGAGAGCTCGTATTGCATATAAAGCATTGCGGCAATCCTATGATATGGGTGACTGTAATTTTCCAGATTGGGGAAAGTATCAGACCGCATTTTTAGCCTCTCAGGGAGCGTTGTGGTTTTCTTCACTCCCGGGCCATACCCCCTCTTGGATGTGCATCGAACATGCCCTCTCTTCTCCTCTTCCAGTCTCTTCATTTTTAACCACGTCTTCATTATCTATTCTTTTTACTCGTGCTATTATATTGGACACCATTGTGATTGGTTTCACTTTTCCATGCCCCGCCCACTTCCATAGTATGCTTATAAGTTAGCAGAGTGTGTCTAACAAATGGTATATTCATTTATGCATTTTCGTTTCTATTCTAACGATAGTTATTCATTCACGCGTGTGACATTATTACAGTTATTCTTAGCTTAGCCTGTGTGCCACCATTTTGAAGCATCTCCCTTTTCGTGCGAGTTGTACTTGCTCATTCCCCCTCCCGTAGGAATAGGAATATTCCATGTGTCAGCAGTTTTGCCTCTCGGCCCACTGTGACTGAAACTACTAGCGAAACCCCTTATCACTCTGTTCTCATGTGCTGGAGATGCTTAGGCCTGGCTCCGTGTCCTTGGAGTCTGATAACAGAATGTTGCAATTCCAGGTGCAGATGCCTACTGTATGAGACCATTGTTCACCATCTCAGGGGTCCAGTACTTTTCCACAAATGGGCATGCCTTACTCTGCTTTTCGTATTATAATGTGTTACTGTAATGATATGAGTCAGTCCTTCTCGGCGCACTCTTAGGGGTGAGGTCGATCAGGGCCCTCTCATATGGGAGTTTGTGGCCTAATAAATTGTTTTGTTATTCTTCTCCACTGTCCGGCTGGCTTATTATTGGGTAATTATAGGTGAGTGCGGTAAGTCACTCGGGTGGAATTGAGCCACGCTTATCAGATGGCGCCCGAACAGGGACTCCGCGATTAGGACCTTTCTCACCCGTAAGTGGGTAGCAGAAGGCCGGGGGCCCTCTGGTCGGCACGGTGGGCCCGGGTACCCACTTGATGCCGAGCTTGGTTCTCGCAGCGCTGCCCCGCCCTGCTGATCGGAAGAGGTCCCGGTCCATGATCCTACGCCGGAGTCCGGAAGGCGGAACTTTGGAGCTGACCGTGTTGGTCCTGGCAGCCGGACGTGGAGAACGGTAGAGGTCGGTACCGCGCATAGAAGGTGAGTGGTCCGACTGTTGCTCGGAGGAGCCGGAGTGCTCCGTGAGACCGGTGTGTCTCTGGTGATTGGAGGAGCCGGTGTGCTCCTGGGGCTAGTGTGCTCCGGGGAACTCAGAGTGCAAGTGGCGCTCTGACAGACTTGATGGAGATTGGGTGAACGTTGGTCTGTAATAATCCGACTGGATAATACTGCAGTCGGTGGGCGGCTTGCTGCGGAAGAATCTTGGGGCTCACCCGAACACCTAGGGTGGTGATTTGTGGGGAGAGCGCCGAGTCCCATGTAGTGTAGCGCGTGCCGATCTGTAGTGTTGCCCAGGAGACGGATTTGTTCCCCAGTCTCGGAATAGCGGGTGTACGATGTTCGATCTGCGGTAGGGTCCAGGTTACCCAGGACTTGGTCGACGGGCCTTGTCCCATTTGGTAACACGTGTTTTGGTACAGATTTCATGTAGCGTGTATTGAAGCCGTGAGTGTGACCTACTGGTAAGTGAGTAAGTATGCGAGTGTGAGTCTTTGTGCTAGTGTGTGATTGTGTGAGAACAGAATGCCGTGTTTCAGTAAACTACGGTGTTTAGGGTGCTGTGGTGATGTCTCAGACGTTAGATTGGCTGAGAGCCAACCTGCCCCGGTGGAGGGCTCTCCGAATTTCGACATGTACGTTAAGCACGGCTTACCCCCGATTTTGTTTTCTACTTTGTGGCATAAGTATACAAAGGATAATGTGGATTTGCAGTGGCCTTTGCTTGGCTCTTTTGATGAAGCAAAATTAGATTATTTACAAGACAGATTGTTTGCTAGGCGCAGCCGTCAGAGCATGTTCGATTCTTTGCGGATGTGGCAGAAGGAGGTACGAGAACGGCAAATAAGGTTAGGAGAAGGTGGCTCAGAAGAGAGCGGCGCAGACCATGGCGCAGAAGGCCAGGGAACACACTAAGAAAGAGAATGAGCTGCGAATTGAGCACGCAGATAGACATTTTAGGTTATTGGATAATAAGAGCTATGTAGTGAGAGAAGATGACCAAGATGAGATGGAGGACATTTTGAGCACTCGACCCCCTCCCCCATATGCCCTGCAGTCCTTGTACCCCGTGCTGGGGGATTCCGCATCTCAGGCGGTGGTTTCAGTTCCCCAAGTCAGTGCCCCTCCCTTGTCCGGTACACCTGTTTCCTCCGTGGTTGGACGAACTTTCCCCTCTGCCACTGCACCTCTGCTCTCCCTCTCTGCGACGAGCCCCATTGCGTCTGCTGTGCTCTCCCCGTCGCTCTCCGCTGGCCCCGCTATTCCCACTGTTTATGCCAGTACTACCCCTCAGAGAGCGTTGCTAACTCCCACTAGAGGAGCGGGAGGCGGACTATTTACTCAGGTACGGAAGTTACTCACGCGTTCTAATGTTGGGTTGGATGAGAAGACAATGGTTGCTAATCAAGCTTGTCAATGGGCCAGGAATAACATTTATTCATTAGAAGACATTTGGTCCACCATGAAAGACTATGAGCCTTTGATGCAGCAACATGCTTTGTGGCACATGTCGACGACATTGATAGCGTTGTGGGAACAGGGATATGGTGGGGAGGCGCCGGCGATTCTTCGTGATATCAAGAATAATGCTTATAGGGCTAACACTGGTATGAAAAAGGTGTTCCATAGTCTGAGGTACTTATTAGAATACAGAAGTGAGTTGCCGGCAGCGGGAGAACCCCATTTCCCTGGGATACATCCGATGCGTGAAGTGCACCCTGTGTTTCACCCTGAGGTACCTGAAATAATAGACCCGACAACACAGGTTGTGACCCGAGCTCGTATCGACGCTCATTTCCAGGAACAGTGGGTGTATACGCCCTGGAAAAGGAGCGAGGTATTAGCTTTGAAGGCTCAGTTGCCTGACTCGAGAAAAAATCCAACGGCTTATTACAAGGAATTAACAGAGGCAGCTTCCTCGACGGTCATGACTTTAGCAGATATTGAATTATTTTTCGGATTATTGGTTCCCGTGGATGTGTGGAGACAGGTGAAGGGTTCAGATCATAGAGAGGAGCTGGGTGGTACTTGGGAAGAATTCCAGGATTGGGATAAGGAGCGAAAGCCAGGAGAGAAGCCGAAGGCTGAGATACTAGCGCTGCCAGGGCGTATAATAAAATACATGCACTCACTCATCCCACCTAAGAAGGTAGATTGGGATAAGTTGATGGCCTGCAGACAGAAGAAGGATGAGGCAGTTTCGGATTTCTTCACCCGTTTTGAGGAAACGTTCATGGATTTTAGTGGGCAGGATATGTCTCAAGATGATGGGCTACGCCTTTGTGTTAACAGATTTGTAACGAATCTGTTGCCAGAAATATCAGCTCGATTGCAAGCGTCAGAGAGTACATGTACGACATCCACTCCCTCTGGGATTTTGAGTATGGCCCAGTATTATGAGCATAGAGAAAATGAGAATAAGGACAGACAAGAAAAGAAGGCGAAGGATTTGAAGACGAAAGTATTGTTGCAGCAAGTGGCGAAGGGTCGGGGACGTGGAGCCCCGCCCATGACGGTTGGTCGAGGAGGAAGTAGCTACGGAAGTGGAGAGAAAAGAGAGCGTTTGGGACCGAACCAGTGCGTCAACTGCAAACAGGAGGGGCACTGGTGGAAAGACTGTCCACTGCTCCGGTCCGCTGCTGGACCTGGCAGAGGACGGGGTCGGGGAGACGCGAATGAGGATGTTAGACAGTCTGAGGAAGGCAGGAGACCGGGAGGGAATTATTTTGACGGAGGAAGAGATAGGCAACACTTTCAAAAGGAGGGTGACGATTGCAGAGATCGGCAGTTTTACAGCGACGCATATGCCATGGATGACTTGACAGGGTTCTCTTATAACTAGGACAGCGTAGGGCAGAGCGCGGGACCTGTTTCTGTGGATGTTGATCAACGTGGGCCTTATGTAACGGCAGACTTGTCGGGATCCCCTCAGAAATTTTTAGTGGATACAGGTGCTACGAAAAGTTCTGTGGCACGTTCCCAGGTCCCAGGGGCGGCTCTGTCTGGCAAGACTAATATTTCCGTGGGGTTCTCCGGTACCCCAGTGGTTAGCCCCATCTCTAAGCCTCTTGCACTTACGATTGGCCCTTTCACTGTTGACTCTCCTTTCCTTTTAACTTTGAATTGTGGTGAGAATTTACTGGGTTTGGATTTGTTGAAAAGATTGAATGCTACAATTTACTGTTCTCCAGACGGTGTGTACCTCACGTTGGGTCCTTCCGTCGCGTGTGCGCAGCAGTGTTTCTCGAAAGATGAGCCCCTCCCGGTTGAGTTGGAGGGTGTTCCTGTGAGTCTGTGGGCCAGCAGCGATACTGATGTGGGAAAAATGGACATTGCCCCAGTGTCCATAAAAGTTAAGGTGGGAGCGAAGCTACCTCGGATACCCCAGTATAAAATATCTAGGGATGGGGAGAGGGCTCTGTTGCAAATAATACAGGACTTGATTCGGTCTGGGGTAGTCGAGGAAACAGATTCTAACAGTTGTAATAGCCCCATCCTTCCGATCCTTAAGAGGCCCTCATGTGATGCTGGCGAGGGTATACCTGATGTCTATCGTTTTGTGATTGATTTACGCCACATTAACAAGGTGGTTGAGCCTCAGTACCCGGTGGTCTCTGATATTACTACTATTTTGACAATGATACCTCCCTCAGCTAAGTATTTTTCTGTACTGGACCTTAAGAATGGTTTCTTTAGTATCCCCATGCATCCAGATAGCCGTTATCTCTTCGGATTCTCATTGGCTGGCCGAAGTTTTAGATTTTGTAGAATTCCCCAAGGTTATACAGAGAGTCCTAGTATTTATAGTCAAGCTTTGAAAGCACAATTGGATGATTTGGAGCTCCCACAGGGGAATGTCTTGTTGCAGTATGTGGATGATATTCTCATTGCCTCAGACACTGAGGAAGGATGCCGAGAGTCTACTGTTAAATTGTTACACCATTTGGCTCTTAAAGGACACAAGGTGTCCCTCCCTAAATTCCAATACTGTCGACAGGAGGTTACCTACCTCGGTCATCTCCTATCGAAGGACGGGAGAAGGCTGACGCCGGAGCGCATCAAGGCGAGAACTAACATGGCAGTACCTAACACGCAGCGAGAGGTGCGCGCATTTTGGGGCATAACATCGTACTGTCGCCAGTGGATACCTAACTATGCTTTACTAACAAAACCCCTTCTGTATCTGACTACCAAAGAAGTGCGCGAACCCCTGCCTTGGACCCCAGCATGTCAAGAAGCATTTGAGTCACTAAAAACTGCTTTATGTTCTGCACCTGTTTTGGGAACACCCGATTACCAGAAGCCCTTTGTACTTTACGTGTACGAGGCGGAAGGTTGCGCGTTGTCTGTCCTAACTCAGAGTTTTGGTGGGAAACAGAGACCTTGTGCTTACTTCTCTGCTATGCTTGACAACGTGGCAAGAGCATTGCCGAGCTGTCTAAGGGCTACCACGGCTGCTGCGGTCTCAATAAGACAATCGGCAGGACTCGTATTGGGTTCAGCTCTTACAGTAATGGTACCACATGCCGTGGACATTTTGTTAAACAGGACACAGACGCAGCATTTAACTATTGCTCGTCTAACTGGTTATGAGATCACATTATTTGCCCCACATGAAACGATAAAAAGATGTGCCACCCTGAACCCAGCCACGCTATTACCTCTCCCTTCAGATGAAAAAGACGATGAGGTCCATGATTGCTTGTTTCGGACAGAGGAGGTGTAGTGTAGCTCCTATTTTCCCAATAGGCTCTGCGCATTGGAATAGTACCTACAGCAGTAAAGGCCTAGGCCAGACGTTAACTAGGTCTACTACTGTCGATACTAGACTTAATTTTTGGGTTTTGCCAGCTAAGCTCAGAGTTTGCTAGAAACTTTCTCGAATGTTCAAGGAAGGATTAACTCCCCTGATTAGACAAGAAGGGATTTAGTTTCTGACAACCATAGAACATGACAACTTTGCTCTCCCCTAATCAAGAGTCAATCTCAAGAGTCGTGTGAGCACAAGACAATTATTTTACTCAGTCAGTACGTGCATTCTTAGTCTCATCAGAATGTAGAGAAAAGGAAGAGACGGGCGTGTTCAATAAAAGATGTTATTTATTGATCAGTCTCTTTTCTCGTACAAGAGAAATGGATCGATATTATTGCAATACTTATTGTTAAGTAAAGTGCATACATTAGAAGCAATAGTATAAAATAATACTGTAAAAACATTGATATGGTTTCTGAGCCATATGATGTTTAAAATGATTAAAATATATTTACATACACATATACATTTGACTAAACGTACTCAACTGGTGTTTCTAAATACGCCTACCCCGTGTACCTGACCTAAGTCTAATGCGTGGGCGGGAATAGAAAGTTACAGTTTAAGTTAAGTTTGTTTTTGCCAAGTGAATAACTAAAGAATTCTCTGTGAGGGGTTATTCAGTTCTGTACCTGGAATTTAGGATGAATGAGGAATGGTATCTCTTTCTCTGCTCTCGATATTCCAGGCTGCCTGCGAGGGCTACCCGGAAGCGCCGGTGCTGGGTCTCTCGGCTTGAGATAGCAGCGCGTCTCTCAGCGCGTCAGGAAGGCGGGGCTGTTGCCTGCGGGGTCTGCTTCTGCTCTCGGCTTCGGCAAGTATGGCTGCTCCGTCTTGTCACCACGCGTGTGTTTGCATAGGGCAAGGTCGGCAATATTTATACCTTAAAGGTGCCGGGATTGACGTAAGGATGGACATAGGTACGTCAATAAAGATGTCATACGACTTGCTCGTTAGCACATTCTTTACTAAAGTTCTCTGTGAAATCAAAACAATGGCCGCACGGATTATCCAGGTTGTCATAGGTTTGATTTGTTATGAGAACGTCGTATGCCTTATCAGGGGCTGGAGGAATGTCGCTTGTCTAATTAGATCTCAAGCGTTATGACCTAATCAGATAACACGTTCCTGTGCCGTAGTGTGACTGCGTCAGATAACGGTATCTGCATCATGGGGGTTTTCTTGCCTCATGGGCTGACTGTTAGTTAACTAGCTAGGTAGTTTAACCAGAATAGGGTCAGGAATAGGGGGATCGATTCAGAACCTATAGAAATACACGACACCCACTCCACGCTAACTATGGTCATATCTACTAATCTATGCATAGTATAACATAGTACAACATACTATAGAGTATAGTGTATACCTTACCACCCCAAAATACATAAATGCATTTTGAAATTTTCAAATATACTGAAAAATTGCAGTCATATATATTGTATGCACTTAAGCTATGAATTAAATGCAAAAGTAAGCACGCATTTTATGCATTATTGCTTGTTGGTATATGAGAAATACACATGAAATGGCTCTTAATATGGCTATACAGAAAGAAAAGTCGAAACCATTTCATCACATAATATATTTTGTGAACATACCAGCGGGCAGCTAAAGTCTATATAAAGTATCTAAAAATAGAAATCTTAGTTCTCTAGGAATAGTTTCTTACTTTAAGCAGAAGATCAGTGTCCCGGGGAAAAAATATATAGATACATTTTTTAAGGGCTTGCTGAAAAAAGTTGCTGTCCGTGAACTGGATTGTAATTGTTCATGTGACTTTATTTTTAAAGTTGAAGGCCGAATTCAGGGAACGCCGTGTGCGAGTTTACTCAAAAGTCTCTATTTCTGTTCCGGAGAGAACATCATATCATTCAGGCTTTCGAAAAAACTGTCAACAGCTTCATGGGAAAGTTCCACTAAGTCGGAAATAGGGGTAACCATGCATTCGTGTGCATGATTGTCTCCATTGACATTCTGAATTGCATTGCTGACAGAAGGTCGTACCTGTTCGATGCTGCTTTCATCTCGAACTTCACTACCCTTCAATCGTAGTGGTGAAGATTCCAGGAATGCCGTCATCAGAATTGGCAGCCTTTGAGGGCAGCACAGTGCGTGAACCTTGGTAGGAACCAACAGTGTATCTGCATCCACCGGCGCATCCGATTGTAGCGTCAGACAGGTGTCTAACACGCATTCTTCTCCGCATAGCAGACACCTTAGTACAGGTAAAACACACCTTTGCCACATTGGTCGAAATGATAGAAACCAAGTCATGTTTAGGTCTCTAAGCCGGGAAAGTCCCAGGATTTTTGATATCCGGTCCCGGTATCCAATGGCTAGGATCGTATCTTCCATTGTCGCGAGAGTTTGATCTGTGACATGGGTTGCCATAACGGAAAATAAGGACTAGGAATAGGATTCCTGCAATTAGTCCCAGGATCAGGGGAAGTCCGCCAAAAATCGAATGGACGAAATCTGGAAAAATACCCAGTATGGCTTTGAATGGTGTTAATGCCATCGAAAATACTGTCTTAAATACCTTTGAGACCCCAGTGGTATCAGAAATATTTAAGATTTCACTCAGGATTTCCGCGAAATGTACGGGGGAATTAGTTGATAATAATGTATGTATCTCTGCAGTCGTCCTTGCGACTTGTAGATCATACGTTTCTTTAGATGACGTGAGCCTTGTAGGCGTCTGAAGAAGCACTGTTTTCATTCTGCTTAAAGTATCTATTCGAATAGAAGTAATTTTCAAACCGGGCCATGCCCTTGCCTCCCTGTCTGGAAAGGAGCTGGGGAATAAAGAACGTCCACAGCACTTGACCTTCGCCGTCGTAGTGACGAGATAAGGAGTCCCGGGCATAAGACTACAACATCTGCGGTCTACAATAAGAATGTAACTCCCATTATAGAGTCTTTGAAAGAATGGTTCTATTTCAGTTGCAGGTGCGCCTTGCTGGTGACATGAAAGGTTGTATGAATTCCCTTCACAGGCTCCATGCAAAATAATTCCGTTACACAGAAGCGTGCCGCTTAGTGACATAGCACAATTGTTGCCACTAAGAAACACTTTCTGTCCTTTATTACTGACACATGCATGTGAATAGGGCAGGTTCCAAGTTGTTTTAAGGTACCCCTTTCCCAATTTCTCGTACATGCCAGCCTGTATATATTTTTGGCAGTATTGAAACCTGAAGGTTGAGATTGGAATATTTATGATTCCGTGGATTATCCATTCACTGACAGGTCGTTCTGACATTGTCATTGGTAATCTTTCTAGTTTTTCAATGCTCAAGATTGTATAATCAGCACCCTTCTGCGCCATACCGATTTGTCTATCAGTAAGGTTAAAGATTTGGAATAGTGACGTTGTGTTGATTAAACGCCAAGGCACGTAGCCTGAACGCAGATTTTGTAACGTCCAGCCAAGCTGTACAATAGAACGCAATTGTGACTGTCCATGTTGTAATAACAGTAAGTCTTGCGATAATATGTCGATTGCTGAAGACACAATGCTGTCCAATGAAAAAATTCTGGAGGACAGAGTCATTAACCCATTGTCCACTACAGAAAGTGATTTTTCCAAATTGGTACGATCAATTTCACGTATTCTCTCTGCTGTCTCAATTTGAGTAACCTTCCAGGCCTCATTGTATGCTGCATATACAGAGGCTGCTATGAAACGCTTATGACGCTGTTTGCGTGGTCCCAGTATGAAATCACGCAAGTCAGCACCATCAGTAAGTAAAGTTAGGTGTTGCTTAATTTCAGGCAGTGTGGAAGTTTGTAGCCATTGAAGGCATAATTTGCCCACACTGTAGGTTGTTATTATCCCTGGGTGATGTCTTTGGGGATATCTAGGGTCTGGCCTGGTCATTTTGAAACCCTGTGTTTTATTCAGGAATCTATCTTGACAGTTATTTGTATCTGTGGGCCAGATCAACCATTGTTTCCAATCAGGATGTGTTCTGTTTTGGTTAAGTATATGGTTTATGTCTATTTCTTCATCTGTTTCAGAGCTATTGCTAAACATTGTTGGCTTTGGAATAGACAGGTTATTTAAATCTTTGATTTTGGCTAAGCCAAGACAGGTGGTTTGTTGAACAGTGTCATTTAAAAATATCATTTGTTCTGGGATCATGCAGGCTCTAAACAAAGCTTCTAAACCCTGTACTTGCCATTCTTTTGTACCCCAAACACTTTTCAAATCAACATTTTTGTCCCAATAATCAAATCCAAAAGTATTCATTTTTTCAAAGAACGAATCAGAATAAATCAATTTTGTGTTGGTTATCATGGTTTTCATCCCTGTCTTGTTTGACAATTTGTAATAAAATGTTTCAGCATTAGTTATGTTAAAACCTGAAAAATATGAATATTTGTCATAAACGGTTCTAGAGCTCCCTTTTGGAGGTGTAGCACAATGTTCCCATTGATTATAATTTAAAACATTTCTAGGTTGTGCAGATTTATGCAAGAAATGGTTACCATAATGGTTATAGCAATACATACTATCATAATTTGTAGAACCCTGCAAATAATCATGTTTTGTAAATTTAGCAGACATTACTAAGTCAGACATCATATTATTTATACTTTCAAAGTCCCAATCATCAGCAAATGAGTTTGGTTTTGCAAAATCACTCAAGGAGATCTTGATTTGGTGTGGATATTTCAGGATCTCGACCGGACCATAAATTTCATAGTCAGTGTTGTCCCAGGCTACCCCACCAGGTATTGGAATTGCTGTGAAGTTGGCTGAAGAAAGTTCTGAAGAAAGTTCTGGTTTCTTGACGTGTGAAGATGTGTGTGGTTTGAGGACCAAGTTGATGTTCTGACTTGCTGTGTCCATTTTAGCATATTTTCCCTCAATGAAGCGTCCCAAGGTAAATACCATGATGAGCCAAAGTATGAGGATAAATGCACCAAAACCCACCCAAAATTCAATCCATGGAGAAATCAGATATGTTTCTTTTAGTTGTTTCAAAAGTTCCTTTGCTTTGTCTTTAAAGGATTTTGATGATGGCTGTGTCTTTTGTTCGCTGAAGCCGTCAGAGGAATCATCGAAGTTGATGAAGTAACCAGATGCAGTTCTGTCAATTGTTCCAATTGGTTCAGGATTTTTGTTTTTTGCATTTTCACTTGGTACTTCAGTATAGATTGGTGTCTCTCTGCTAAATGTCTTTATTTGGGTTTTCAGAGGTCTTAGTTCTATTGCATTGTTGCATAGTCCTTGTTGTTCTTCTGTAGGCGTTTCGAATGTGATGAGCCTCTTTGATAGGACCTCTGTACTGGTAGCAAACCTTGGTGTTCTGCTACTTATTGGGAGTCCACTTGGCCTACTGTTTGTTATCGGCCACATGTTGTGGTTTTACCAGGTCGATGGATACAACTCGGTTCTCCTTTTTTCCAGCAAGTGGCGGTAGTACAACTGATCTTGTCCCGTTGACAGACAAGACAGGAACTGCTTTTCTGTAAGAAGGCCCAAATTCCTTCTTTACCGCGATCTTCTCCCTGACTAGATCCCCGACTTTTGGAATCCAGACAGGTCTTGCTGGGACAGGTGGTGAATCTTCAGTGGTCGTTGGCTGTTGTTTCAACTGTATGTTGCTCAGGTCTTTTCTTGTTTTGTTTAAGTCCTGCAAAATAGCCAAACGGTCTTTGACATCAAAGGTTTTTTCTATTACCACTGAAGTCTGACTATCAAGGTCAGAGATCAACATCCTAGTTCCGAATAATAATTCGTACGGACTGAATCCCTTCAGAGAATTTCTTGGCCAGTTATTTAGACTACGTTGGACACTTATTAGATGTTTGACCCACCCAGCTCCCGAACCTAATACCTTTGCCGTTATAGATTGCTTTATGTCACGGTTTTTTCTTTCAACAATTCCGTTCCCCTCAGGGTGAAATGGACAAGAGTACCGCAATTGCACGCCCATGCTGACCATGGCCTCCTTATAAGCCCGAGAGCTAAAAGCAGGACCATTGTCCGAATGCAGAATGCCAATTGCGTATGTGCCGATAAAGACCCGCAAATCTTTTATAACAGTTCTGGCGTCAGCCGTTCGCTGGGGCCACATCCATATGAATCTCGTGCATGAGTCCACTGCGACCAAGATATATTTATAGTTACCATCCCTTTGTAAGGGACCGCAGTGGTCTAGATAAACACATGCTAACGGTTTATCCGAGATTAGAAGGGGCGTCTGTGCTGGACGTCTCACAGTTGATACTTTCATTTTTTGACATATTTCACATGCTAGAACATAGTTCCTTGTTTGTCTTCTCATTTGTGGCCACCAGTATCTCTGTTTTAATAATGATACTGTGGCTGAGACGCCAGCATGGGTAGAAGCAAGCCCTTCGTGTGCCGCTATTATTAGTCCTAATCTGTGTTCCATGTTTGGAATTGCCCTATCCCCCACTCCAGGGATTCGAGCAAAAGGAACATTGTTTTCATCAGTTATGTATGAGTATTTTACTGGAAAGCCTTTAGGGAGTGGTTCTATCGAATCCTTTTCTGAGGCGCTGACAGCTTGTAATATTTCGCTGTCTATTTTTGTTTTTGACCGGGTGACGGCCGCTACGGAAGCCGTTTGCACAGCTGCTTTCGCGGCCTCATCAGCCAATGAATTCCCTGCAACGTGAACGCCATCACGTTGATGACTCAGTTTATGTATCACGTGAGTCTTTGGTAGTTCTTTTTGTAAAAGAGCTACTTGTTCCCAGAGCATTTTATGCTTGATTGTGCCACCTTTCGCATCCTTGAAACCGTTCTGAAGCCAGATCTGCAAGTATTCATTATAAGACTGAACGCAATAATACGAATCGCACACTATAAGTGTGGGGAATTCTCGATCGGTATTTTCAAGCGCCATCTTGAATGCTAGTAGTTCAGCTCGCTGAGCTGTGCAATCTCCTAGAGATTGTGTTTTAGTGAGGGTTGGTTTAAATTTCCCTTCGTGCCAACGACCTTTAACAATCGCGCACGCAGCACTGTAAGCTTGTTTACCCCCTACTGCGGGTTGTGCTGATCCGTCTGTATATATTATACAGCCGTAGTGTTCTAGAGGCAGAATTTCGGTTGGCGGAGGACATTCAAATTCATATTGGAGAAATTCTTGTGTTTTTAAGTAAGGATCAAATTCGTACACCACGTCTGTTGCAGCAAGAGAGTTAGCCCATTGTATCCATCTCGGATGGAGTGCTTTAGCATTTGGAATGCTTGCCTTTGTTACCGCCTCTAAGGCTGGTATTGGTGTCACAATTACTATTCGTTTACCTTGTGCCAGGGCTCGTTCTTTTGCTATAGCTGTCTGTGTTGCTGTAAGAATTTTTTCCGTTGGGCTAAATTTCATTTCAGCCTTAGTGTACAAGTGTGATTTGAATGCAATTGGTACCTTATCTCCCTCATTAGAGGTTAGGTATGTGAATCCGCATCTCCCTGGGATGACTCGGATCACAAGGTTGCGTGTATTATCACGGGTTTCTAATTTTGTTTTAATTAGCATGTCTGTTTGTAAGGATCTCAAAATTTCTGTGTGTGCTTGAGTCCAACTGGATCTTTTAAAGTCTGGTTTAATTAGATCATAAAGGGGTTTGACCCTTTCTGCGTAATTTGCAATATATGTTCTTCCGAAATTTAGGAAGCCTAGAATTGACTGTAGGTTTTTTAGTGTTTTAGGAGCTTGGATTACGGCACATTTCTCTAGGAAATTGTCTGCCAGGCTTTTACCTTCACTTGATAACTCATATCCTAAGAATAGGACCGTCAGATGGGCAATTCTGGACTTTTTGAAGTTGAATTTGTAACCCTCTGCAGCGAAACCAAGTATTATGGTGTTCACTCTTTTCAAGTGAGTCTCCAAGTCATCATCTGTTAAGTAAATGTCATCGACATAAGATAATGCTTCATCATCATATAGTTGTAGTAATTCTGTTACTCTCGCTGAGAATACCCCCGGGCTGTTCTTGTACCCCTGGGCTAACCGACAGAATTGTTTTTGAGTGCCATTTACTGAGAAAGCTGTTAAATATCTGCTCTCTGGTGCTATGTTTTGACAAAAGAATCCATTGGAGATGTCCAAGGTTGTTTTGTATTTTTTGCGCACTATGTTATTCATTAGTGCAGCACTGTGTGAGTTTTGCACTGCAAAGGTTTTGCAACATGTGTTAAGGTGTCGGTAATCCAAAACTAGACGATATGAGTTGTCTGGTTTGGCGACCGGAAACAAAGGATTGTTCATTTGTGAGGTGCAAGTTTCAATCACCCCCTGGTATTCTAGCTGATCTAGTATTTCATTTACTTGTTTTTTAGCTTCTTGCTTAATTGGGTACTGCCTTTGTGCAGTTGGTTGTGATTTTAACTGGACTTTGTGAGGAGGAGAATCCTCATCCCATCCTACATGATTTTTATATAAAGCAGGTGCTAAGGCCACTGCCCACTTTCTAGCACGTGTATATTTTTTATGAATCGGTATTTGATTCGAGAAGGCAGGCATAATTACTTCTTCGCCATGAGGGCACTCCCTGACAAACTCTGGTGGCCAGTCTTTTTCAGCTAGAAGGATGTCATAGCCTTTGGAGAGGTTATCCCAAAATAGTCCCCTAATTTTCCTAGTCTTATCTCCCTCTATACGTAATGTTATCTCGTATATTTTGTGGGGCTTGCTAACTCTGGTATCTGCAGTTTCCACTTGAAGGTATTCATTCGTGTCCACTGTCTCCAGATGATTCATAAGGACTTTGCGAGCTATGCTCACCTCTGCTGCGCTGTCTAGCATTGTCTGAGCCCACTCTCCGTTTTTCAGTTGTGTCCTCAGTATTCTCGGCATTGTTAACTACCTTGATACTGGCTACCTTCTTTTTTGGAAATTGTGATTTCTTTTTCAGTTGAGCAGGTTCCTTGTCTTTGGACTTGGCGTGCTCTTCTGATCGTCCTCTTCTTTCCGATTTCTGCGAGGAATTCTGAAAAGATTGAGAGGGACGTGTATCAATGTCTTGATATCTATCAGGTTTTTTAATATTATCCCTATTTCTAAGGTTATATCTATTCCCAGAGGGGTCACTCTGGGGTGACCTTTGTCTCGGGTTTGGAGATTTCTCTCTTCGCCTAGGAGACCTTCCTCTGGACTGGAATTTCTTTTCTTTAGGATTGGATTGTTTATTTCCATCCCAGTTCTTTTTTGGTGAATTATTATTATTATTAAAAAACATTTTTTCTGGACTTGTAGTCAGTTGCGGTTTTACTGGTATTCCACCTAGACTATCTCTGCCTAGTTCTTCATAGGATTTTTCTATGATTCTGGCAATTTCAGCTGGTTGGTCTGCTATATCTGTCTCTTTTAACCTCTGGCGGATCGCCACGTTTGCTGCTTCACCTTTTATGTTGGCTAATAATATAGCCGAGACCTGCTTGAAGTCTTTCAGTAATTTCATACCAAGAGTTAAAGCAGGTTCTGGACCGTATTCATCTTGAATTTGTTTTAGCACATCTGGTATTACCGAAATGGATGGAACACCGTGCGTTTTTGTATAGATGGAAGCAAAGACTGTACCCCAAGTGTCACAGTCCTCAATGTGTGGTGCGATTCCCATTGGGAGACATATAGTCAGAATCCTGTGTTTTTCCAGCGGGGTGGTGTCAGGAAACACCGCCTCTATTTGGGTAATTTTCTGTGCCAACCAGAATGGTATCTGTTCCCGTTTAGCTGGAACTTTACCTAGGCAGGATTGGATGTTCTGTGGTGTAATTTTATTTGTGTTCCCCTGGTGAGGGGTCAGCTGTGGAAGTTTAATCGCTGGCTGAAATGTTGAAGTCCGCATTACATACTGAACTAATTGTCTGTGAATTTTTGTAGTTGTTTTAGCTGTATTAACAGCTCTGCTGCAGGCATTCTTTCGATGTCTGGATGTGGTGTGTATCCGGCTAAGACCGGCCACGTTGCTCCTGGTCTTCCTAAAGGACCGAGCCTTGTAATGTGATTGTTATGTATTAGGGCGCCATCAAATAAGAGCAAATGCTCTTGGAATTTGAGTGGTACTTCCACCTCCTCGAAAGGAGTGTACGTTTCAGGAGGTTCCTCTACTTTGTAATAGTGGAAGTACTTTGTTACAGCATTTGCTGCTGGAAAATGTATCCATGTATAGTATACCTCTGTCTGCCGATATTCGTGTGCCTCAATTACGAATATGACTGTGCCACCTCTAGGTGTCAGTCCATTTTCTATAAGTTTTAAGGTTATAGATCTCCTTTTAATGACCGGAATGAGTATTATATCCGCGTCTGCTGCTTGCATGGTAGCATCAGCATCTGCTATTTCAGTAGCTAATCTAATTGCCTCTCTTTCTCCATCACTGTCTCCCATTTTACTGACAGGATGGTATTATTTTTATTTGCAGATCAGGTTTCTTATGGAATCAGAGATTAGATGCACAATATTCTGGAACTGTTTTATCCTTCAACGTTGACTAGACCAAGAACCATACATAGGAGTTCCCTCCTGCGAGGTTTTGGAGGATATAATAACCTTTCACCCACTCCAGACGTCTTTGGAGTATTTGGGAAAAGGGGTCTGAGTGAGAAAGCACGACTGAGTTACTCTAAAAGTCTTACGTTAGTTTTATCGCCCTTTCCAAACGCGTTGGGCGCCATGTAGTGTAGCTCCTATTTTCCCAATAGGCTCTGCGCATTGGAATAGTACCTACAGCAGTAAAGGCCTAGGCCAGACGTTAACTAGGTCTACTACTGTCGATACTGGGTTTTGCCAGCTAAGCTCAGAGTTCGCTAGAAACTTTCTCGAATGTTCAAGGAAGGATTAACTCCCCTGATTAGACAAGAAGGGATTTAGTTTCTGACAACCATAGAACATGACAACTTTGCTCTCCCCTAATCAAGAGTCAATCTCAAGAGTCGTGTGAGCACAAGGCAATTATTTTACTCAGTCAGTACGTGCATTCTTAGTCTCATCAGAATGTAGAGAAAAGGAAGAGACGGGCGTGTTCAATAAAAGATGTTATTTATTGATCAGTCTCTTTTCTCGTACAAGAGAAATGGATCGATATTATTGCAATACTTATTGTTAAGTAAAGTGCATACATTAGAAGCAATAGTATAAAATAATACTGTAAAAACATTGATATGGTTTCTGAGCCATATGATGTTTAAAATGATTAAAATATATTTACATACACATATACATTTGACTAAACGTACTCAACTGGTGTTTCTAAATACGCCTACCCCGTGTACCTGACCTAAGTCTAATGCGTGGGCGGGAATAGAAAGTTACAGTTTAAGTTAAGTTTGTTTTTGCCAAGTGAATAACTAAAGAATTCTCTGTGAGGGGTTATTCAGTTCTGTACCTGGAATTTAGGATGAATGAGGAATGGTATCTCTTTCTCTGCTCTCGATATTCCAGGCTGCCTGCGAGGGCTACCCGGAAGCGCCGGTGCTGGGTCTCTCGGCTTGAGATAGCAGCGCGTCTCTCAGCGCGTCAGGAAGGCGGGGCTGTTGCCTGCGGGGTCTGCTTCTGCTCTCGGCTTCGGCAAGTATGGCTGCTCCGTCTTGTCACCACGCGTGTGTTTGCATAGGGCAAGGTCGGCAATATTTATACCTTAAAGGTGCCGGGATTGACGTAAGGATGGACATAGGTACGTCAATAAAGATGTCATACGACTTGCTCGTTAGCACATTCTTTACTAAAGTTCTCTGTGAAATCAAAACAATGGCCGCACGGATTATCCAGGTTGTCATAGGTTTGATTTGTTATGAGAACGTCGTATGCCTTATCAGGGGCTGGAGGAATGTCGCTTGTCTAATTAGATCTCAAGCGTTATGACCTAATCAGATAACACGTTCCTGTGCCGTAGTGTGACTGCATCAGATAACGGTATCTGCATCATGGGGGTTTTCTTGCCTCATGAGCTGACTGTTAGTTAACTAGCTAGGTAGTTTAACCAGAATAGGGTCAGGAATAGGGGGATCGATTCAGAACCTATAGAAATACACGACAGAGGAAACAAAAGGAAGAGTAGATTTAACGGATAAACGTCTTGACGATCCTGATGGGGAGCTGTATGTTGATGGGTCCTGTTTTAAATTAGCAGATGGTAGCACAACAGCAGCATATGCCGTCACGACGTTAAAAACAGTGGTGGAGACTTCTAGAGTCCCGTACAACTCAGCTCAAGCTGCAGAGATAATAGCATTGATGTGTGCGTGTGAATTGAGTGAAGGATTGGATGTGAACATTTACACTGACAGCCAATACGCCTTTGGCGTGGCTCATAGTTATGGGAGACTGTGGGCAGAGAGGGGATTTTTGACATCACATGGACAGAAAATTCAAAATGGCCCATTGATATTACGACTATTGACAGCCCTGACACTTCCCAAACGGTTAGCTGTGATCAAGTGTAGTGCGCATAAATCAGTGGTGGATGATGTAGGACGAGGAAATGCGTTTGCAGACCAAACAGCTAAAGAAACTGCTAGGACAAAACTTCCACGAATGTTTGTGGCAGGGCCAGCTAGGTGGGTACCAGATGTTAATATGTTTGCAGACACTGTACAGAGTGTGCAGAACATACAAGAGAAAGCGACTGAAGAGGAGTTGAGACGATGGAAGGATGGAGGGGGGCGGTTGGACTCAGATGAATGTTGGACGGATGTGTCAGACAAACGACGATGGTTGCTCCCGGATGCATATGTCCTCCCAGTAGTGACGATGGCTCATGGACCAGCCCATATAAGTGCCAAGGGAATATGCAAATTATTAGATCCGGTGTGGAGTAATAAAAATATTTCCAGAGTGGCGACACATTTGGTACAGCAGTGCATGGTTTGCATAAGACATAATCCTGAGAAGGGAACACCTGTCCCTGTAGGTAATTTCGCACCTCCATCCTACCCCTTTGAAGTGATACAGATGGATTACCTTGAAATGGAAAGGGTGAATAACCTTAAATACGTCCTTGTGGTGGTATGTTCATTCAGTAGGTGGGTGGAGGCTTTTCCAACAAAAGACTGTACAGCCATATCGACAGCTAAGATGCTGATCAAGGAGTATTTTAGTAGGTATGGTTTACCTAGAGTGATCTGGAGCGATAACGGCACGTCCTTCAATGCTGAACTGATGAAACAGATCTGTAAGGGATTGCAAATCTCTCAAAAATTCCATGCAGCCCAACATCCACAGGCTGCGGGTTTGGTTGAAAGATTTAACGGTACATTAAAATTAAAAATGGCCAAGATACAGGAGAGTACAGGGCTGCGTTGGCCAGATGCGCTTCCCCTTGCCCTACTTTCCACAAGAGTAACAGTGAATTCTAAGACAGGAGTTTCCCCCCATGAAGTTGTATTTGGCAGGCCCGCAAATGTGTGGGGTGTTCCTAGACCTAAATGTTTCTCAGAGATAGAATATCCTTTGTTGACAGATTATCTTTATGCTTTGACTAAAGATCTTCGTTCTATTCATCAGCAGGTAGCAGACACACTGAAGCCGCTGCCTGAGGGGCCTGGCCACAACATCAACCCAGGGGACTGGGTTGTGGTGAAGAAATATCAGCGGAAGTCCTGTTTGGAGCCTAGATGGTCCGAGCCAAAGTTGGTGCTCCTCACTACCCGCACCGCACTTCGAGTGGAGGGTCGGAAGGCATGGACGCACGCCTCCCATGTGAAGAAAGTCCCCCTTCCACTACCTTATGATGCGTGGGTCCGAGGTGGCATTGCAGATCACGAGACGGAGCGCGTCCCTCGATACCTCCCCTTCTCTGATGCCTTACTGACCGGGGAGGAACACAACGAGAACGCGCGGAAGCCAGCCCTGAGTACAAGTAGCGAGGCTCCTTTTGGTCACAGTGCTCAAACAACGGAAGCCACCTCTTTTGAAAGTGATCCCCCAATTCTGTTCTCAGACCCCGAAGTGCGAGGGAGCACTCGCTATAACTTGCGGCCCAGGAAAGAGAGGCGAAAGAACTGAGCACTGGAAGAAGGGCTGAGGTAGGGATTAGGAGTGGACTATATTACAGAGGTTAGCCTAGTAATAGGGATGGGCTGCTGAAAGAGCCCTGGTGCATTTTGAAACACTGTTGAACGGGACGCTAGAGTTGTGTGTGGGTCCAAGTTCAGTGCTCCTGAGTTGCTGCAGTTGTGCGACTCCGTCGAGGGATTAGGGTTTGCGAGACTGAAAAGCCTTCCTATGAGGCTTTAACGGACATAGGGAGAAGAGCCCTTTGAAGGGGAAGCACCCCTCTGGCCGGTTTTGGAGTGTCTGGAACTTTTTTAGTAGAGCCCCTAGTGTTTGGAACTTTTAGGATATCACTTGGTCCGTTCATTAGGAGACATGTATCCCTTTGGCCGTCCTATCCCCGAGGAGGAACAGCCTTTTGCTGCTCCTCGCAGATCTGAACCCGATTCCCCATGGCATGCTCTGCCGCGAAAAGGCAAAATTGTGGCTATTGTGGTGTTCATTATTATATTTTTGATAATACTTGGAACATTGTTCTTTTTGGATGAAGCTTACCCTTTCCACAAGCTGGTTCCTACTCCCTCTCCCTTGCCAGAGCATAATATGATTACTGTCGATTATGGTGAACAATGTATGAGAAAGGGCTATCGTGATAATGTTTTCATAAAAACTTTACATCATGCTCATGCTGTGTATAATGTGACAGACTGCTGGGTCTGTGGGTTGCTTCCTTCTGCTGCATATAAGAAGGACAGGTTACTGGCACTTCAATTGACTCCTGTGAATAGCTGTGTGGGCTGGTACACCCTGATAGGCATGGTTAAGTTCTTTCAGCAGCCTGATTCTCTGTCCCCACGACTCCCTGGTAGTGGGTCAACACTGACAATGCGAGTACGCCCTCTGCCCCCTTCATCCCTTGGACGGTTGTATACTGATGGACGTTTTGACCAAACATTCTTAGAGACCTGCTCGAAAAAGGTAGAACGATTTGCGATGCCTAACGACACTGACAAAGTGCGAGAGAGTTTCCTACAGTTGAACTCTTCCCTAGCATACAGACATCCCCCTGCAGCAAATAGTGCTAGTCATTCTCTGGTACCCCTAGCGACAGTTGGGCCTTCACCTTACTTCTGTATTCAGGGTAGAGGTCCGATTAAAGTGGGTGACAGCCTTTGCAATGTGACTGCTTCGATTCGATTGTCCCTTAGTCCTTCACTGGTTACACCCCCGAATATATATATCATATGTGGAGATAATGGGTATTTGTGGTTGCCTGAAGGCTGGGGTGGGACATGTTACTTAGCGTACTTACTTCCACCCGTTTATGTGGCACCTTCCGACTATCATAAAACTCACCGGAGGTTTGCCATCATGCAGGGACAGCGTAAAAGGAGGGACCTTCAGGTAGAGGATGTAGATCAGACTGATACTTCTGGACAGCAATTTACAGACTTCTCGAAGGGTTTATTACCATTCTATCTTTAACAGTAGAGCCATTAGACGTCTGTCGAGGGTCATGGAAAAAGTGGTGACTACAGAGGCTGATATTGCAGCCAATATGTCTCTTGAGATGCAGGCTATGAGATTATTTACGATCCAGAACAGAATGGTGTTAGACGTCATCCTAGCAGATAGGGGTGGAGCTTGTCGCGTCATTGGGACCTCTTGCTGTGTGTACATCCCTGACTCCGCCCCGACAGTTAATTTAGCTGTACAGAAACTCCATCGGTTAGCGGCCGAACTCCATCAAGACACAGGAACATGGTCCTTGCAGACATGGTTGTGGGGTATTTTCTCCTCCTGGGGTTGGAAAATATTGATGGGTTTAGTGGGAGTAGTTGGTGTCCTTCTGACGTGTTGTCTTTGTGTGTATTGCCTTCCCCCATGCTGCTCTATGTGTGCCAATAACATACGAGTTCCTAGAAGACGGACAAAACAATTCCTTGCTTCCAATGATCTTGAACTTTATGATCCCCACTGGCTGATGCTTATTGATGATGATGTTCTTGATTAACATGCTATATTGGCCCTTAGATTTGCTGTAAAGATTCTCCTTTTGGCTAATAAAGGTATCAATTTTGTTAGCCACACCTGCTAAAAGGAGGGTCTGATAGGTTTCACTTTTCCATGCCCCGCCCACTTCCATAGTATGCTTATAAGTTAGCAGAGTGTGTCTAACAAATGGTATATTCATTTATGCATTTTTGTTTCTATTCTAACGATAGTTATTCATTCACGCGTGTGACATTATTACAGTTATTCTTAGCTTATCCTGTGTGCCATAATTTTGAAGCATCTCCCTTTTCGTGCGAGTTGCACTTGCTCATTCCCCCTCCCGTAGGAATAGGAATATTCCACATGTCAGCAGTTTTGCCTCTAGGCCCACTGTGACTGAAACTACTAGCGAAACCCCTTATCACTCTGTTCTCATGTGCTGGAGATGCTTAGGCCTGGCTCCGTGTCCTTGGAGTCTGATAACAGAATGTTGCAATTCCAGGTGCAGATGCCTACTGTATGAGACCATTGTTCACCATCTCAGGGGTCCAGTACTTTTCCACAAATGGGCGTGCCTTACTCTGCTTTTCGTATTATAATGTGTTACTTTAATGATATGAGTCAGTCCTTCTCGGCGCACTCTTAGGGGTGAGGTCGATCAGGGCCCTCTCATATGGGAGTTTGTGGACTAATAAATTGTTTTGTTATTCTTCTCCACTGTCCGGCTGGCTTATTATTGGGTAATTATAGGTGAGTGCGGTAAGTCACTCGGGTGGAATTGAGCCACGCTTATCAATTGCAGCTGTTAAATTGATCGATCGGAGATTGGCTACTCCGATTCATAAATCTAGGTGGTCGTCTTTGTGGCGTAATCCCCGCATAAAGGTTCTTATTGACCCCCCACTCATTTAATATTGGTCTGCCAAAGGTGTCACATTGGTACGGCATCTTTATAATTCCGACAATGACCCGTTACCTTTTTCTTCTTTAGCTCGGCAATTTTCACTCTCTAATTTGGATTTTTATACCTTTTTGAAAATTAAAGTCGCTCTTGCCAAAGTGCGTCTTGTTCCTGATTCCCCTTTGGTTTCTTTATTATCTATGTGACTCAAGTCTGGTCACATTGCTTCCCGCATATATACATTTTTGTCTTCAACATCTTCAGACTCATGCACTATTGCGCAGCAAAAATGGTCCCGTCACTTTGATACGGAGATAACGGACCACGTGTCGTCGGACACCTGGCAATTGATGTTCTCTCTGCGCAATAAAATTGCGCCTTCTCTATTTCAATCCAAACTTTTTTCCATCAACCTTCTTCACTGGACGCCTAAGCGACTTTGTTCTCTTCATTTAAAGGATGATGATTTATGTTGGAGTTGTGGATTGGAGGTCGGTGATTATCCACATATGTTCTTTCATTGTTCACTTCTCCAGCCCTTTTGGGATCTTATTCATAAACATCTCATGTTAATCTTTCAAATTAACTTTCCTCTTTCTTTCCCTATGATCTTATTGGGACCCTGGGCTTCCCAGATACCTTTGCCGTTAGATACCTTGGATATGCAATTGTTAGATCTTTTACTGACGGTGGCTGTCAAGGTGATTCTTATGGAGTGGAAGTCTTTTGCTTCTGTTTCTTACCACACGTGGTGGGCATGGGTTTCCTTCTTGAGAAGTGCACACACTTCTGTGGATAGGGCTCATCTTACTCCCACTGTTTCTTTTAATGTTTGGAGAACACTAGATACTTATATGGATTTGGCCTCACGGGGGTTGGTCGATCAATATCCCTTTGTGACGTCTGACTGATTGGTGTATGTAGTGTTTTGCTTTGTTGCGATACCCAGTGAGATCCTTCCTTTTCTTTTTCTCTTCTTTCTTCTTCCTTCTTTCTTCTTTTCTGTCCTCTGTCATCTGTCATCTTTCATTTTCTTTTTCTCCTTTATCTTTCTGTTTTCTTAATAATGATGCCACCCATGGGTTCCTATGATTCAATAGTGCCATTCTATTTCTTGATTGTCATTTTTGCTCTACGCAATTTATTGGCTATTATTGTTATCTTCCGAGGAACTTGTGGATTTTTCTTTATTCTTCATACTGGTATCATTATGAACTGTACCTAACTGTTTTTATCTTTTTAAAATCTTAATAAAATTATTGAACAAAAAAAAAAAGGATTAAGGACCTGATTTAGAGTTCGGCTTACGGGTCGCTCCATCACGTATGCTATGGATATCTTGTCTGCCAGATAGCAAGTGCATTATAGCCTTTTTTCTGCTTTTATTGTTTTAATTTATCTAGTGTATGTTGTTGAGTTTGTGTTTTATTACTGACATGAATGTAGGCAAATGCAAGAATGAACCAGTAGGAGAATGAGTGCACATACATGTCTGGACAAGAGTGGAAACTAAGTTGAATAAGGATATTTTAAAGGATTGTACTTCCCTTAACTTTGAACTCAATATCCCCTGACTTAAATACATTAAGGAGTTGTTTCGAAGTATTTGGAGGATAGAGCTATTCACCTACCTGGGTTATATGCTAAAGGATGACCATAATGGGTGAAGGAACACGTTTTAAGGCGTAGGATGTTGGACAGGAAACAGGGAACAAGAGGAACTGCAAAAACAGTATGTAGGTATGTTTTGATAAACACGACTCAATTGATGGAACCTACTCTCACAATTTTGACAAATAGTACTGAGCGTTTTTCCTCACTAGATTCAGATTTGACTTGTTCTTAGCAAGACAACATGCATTTTACAATGTTTAATAGGTATTATGATGAGCCCAGGGAAGCTATTATTATTCCATTATCAAGGGCTATGAAATGTATTCAAGTAATTCCTGCTCTCATGTTTTTACAATTGTCTGAGGAGTTCCTTATTTTTAATAGTGCCTGTTTTTCTAAAACAACAATGCGATTGAGGAGTATTCAGGAAGACTGATTGTGTTATGCATGTTTAACTGTATTTCACAATTGTTGTTTGTTACATTTATTGATGTGCTTTTATGGTTTTAAATGAAACTGAATAAAGCCTGATTTGATTTCAGTGCACATCTGATATGTTAGTCAATGCCTAACTAACTAGTGACTTAATATACACTTTCATTTATAAGCCAGAGCCATTGGCATTCATACCTTGTATCACTTACAACTAAATAGCACAAGACAATTTCTTCTCTTATGGGTAGGACTAATTACTGTAATGAGAAGTAGATGAATCATAATTTGCTTCATGTGAATATTCATTCTGAGATGCATGCAGAGCTAGATCTTTGAAGTCTGCTGTCTTTCAGAGAAACGTTATCCCTTTTATTCAGTTCTTGTAGAGCAAGGAAACAAATAGCATTACTCTAATATGGAAATATATTTGGTGTGTTTCTTAATTATAGCCTCGTTTCAAAGTATACATGTAAATCTATTTCCAGGAATTCATAGCTTCATGCACCCACAATGATTGTTGGAAAAATAGGGCCAAACACACTTTTTTAAGCATTGTCATATGTTCTAATCAGAACGGGAGATATGTTAATAATATTGATGTATAGCAGGTTTGTGATGTGTAGGTCAAAAAATAGCTGAAAAGATTCCCAATTTTTTTTGCTGTATATGCCAATGAATGGGTTTTGAGTGCACCAGAAAACAATTGACAATAATTTCAGAATTTTGTGCACATGAGAAACAGCAACATTCTCATTGTACATATTCACCCAACAGTAAAACGGCATAATTTTGCAGAATTCTATATCAAAATACCAAAATCAGACCATGTATGTAAATCTGAGATGTATTATTTTACCCTTTGATTTTAGATAGGGATATTGAAACTCTTTTGCTTCTCCAACCTTTTGCTCTTTTCAAAAGTGTTGGATCACTTGAGCGCCCCTCACTGCTCATAATATGCATCCCTAGCATTTTAGGCTGGTGAGAGTTTTTAACTTTAGGAATAATAACACCATTTTTGTGATTATGTATGTTATCTTTATTAAGTTAGGTCATCCTGGAAATACATCACATTAGTCATGTACCCTTCAGGACACTCTGCATCACATGCTGAAACACTGCTGATGCGGATCCAAACCCAAAGGGCATGCGCACAAACTGAAGCACCCCCTCAGGTCTTATGAAGGACATAATATGTTTTGACTCAGAATGTAGGTGCACCTCATGGTAATTGCTAGACAAGTCTAATAATGATGAGAAATTCTTGTGTTTCCTGATACTCATGAGTATCCAATTTATGCACGGAAGTGGATTGCGGTCCACCCAAATGCATTCACTAAAATCCTTAAGGTCCGTGCACATCCTCAACTTCCCGATGGACTTGGTTACCAAAACAACTGGGCTGAGCCACACGGACGACTCTATTTGCAAAATTACCCCAGCTGTTCATAACCTATCCAACTCCAAGAGGGGTTGGCCTAACGGCTAAGGCGCTCGACCTCGGACCTGGGGAACTGGGTTCGAGTCTCGGTAACGACGCCAAAAACCCCCTGTGATTCTGGGCAAATCACTTAATCTCCCCGTGCCTAAAATGAAAGTGTGTCCTCATGTAACGTAACTGGTGCTATGTAAAGCGCTCTGATACCTGATTCGGTTTGGTTCTAGTTCGCGCTATATAAAACTAAAAAAAAAAAAAAAAACTAACTTCTCAATGCCAAAAGCACATTCCTCGCCGTATGTACATTGAGGAGACATTCTTTCTTCAGGATTATACTATGCTCAATTTTTTTAAGCACCACAAACGGATAGCAAACAACCTCGGATATTTGTTGCTCCACAACTCACTGTTGCAATTGTCAGTATTGTCAGAATGATTGGGAATTACATTTATACCAAAGGCTTGCTGCTCCTGCCAACCCAACCCAACAGTGGTTTCCCTCTCGCAAACACATACACCTTTGCCAAAGCAGATCGTGTCTTATACTCCAAGGTAGCCCGTGAAAGACTCTAACAAAGGTAGTTTACCACCACAGTATTTTACCACCACATTAACCTTCTGGCTCGATGTCTGCCAGGCACAAATCAGATTCAGATATCCTCCTCTACATGGTTTGATCTATAAGAGCGTAAGGCGAACACACATAAACATTTTCTCACCATTGATCTTTACCTCACACTTCAAAGGCTACTGTTATTCACCACCAATATCTCCACTTTTCCCTGTCACAAGAATTCTTGTTCACACTTGACCCACAGGCCACACCCTGCACCATATTAACAATCTTATTGTCACCACCCATTTCCCACTTGCACATCCTGGAAATATGCCCCATTTTCTTACATTTGACTTTAGTGGCTAGAAAAAAGTTAGACTCTGCCAAATGTCTCATACTTCCACAATGATAACAAGTACATCTAACAAATTGCCCCTTATTTGACACCTTACCTCTGGTGTTATCTTTCTGTGAGCCAGCTGCCTTTATAGTTTTTTGAACCACATGAACATTTTCAGCACAGTTTTTAAAAAAATTTCCTTCCCTTGGCCTGCTTTAAGCTCCTTCACATATCTTGTTGTGTTCTCCATCCGCCGTGCATCCATTGGCCTCTGTTAAGCTCCTTCACATATCTTGTTGTTGGTTCTCTATCTGCCATGCAGTAGTGATAATTTTGCCTACGGAAGGATCCCTCAATTCTAGCAATTTTATTGTACTTTTTTGCTAATCATCCGATTTCTAAATTCGTCTCTCATAATCTTCTCATGCAAATTCTTGAACTTGCACATGACTGATAAGGTTCTCAATACAGAAACATGTTAGTCCAGGCTTTTCTCCGGAAGTTGAACACAACAGACAAATGTATGTCTCTCCACAACAATGCTCACCTTCTTTCCATACTTTTCCTCTAAAGCTCTCATGGCATCACTATACTCATCATCAGGCACCTCATCTGACTCGGAGGACTCGTCATCATTACTTTGATTGCTAACAAAGTATTGCTTTAAAGTAGCCAGCTTCCTTTTGGAAACAAATACATCACCTCCCACCTCATCACCTCTAAATAAGTCTCAAATGATCACCTCTAAGTAAGTATCAAATTATGCTCTCTAATCTTCGTAGGGCTTCACAGGGTGACCCAGGCTTTGCAAAAACTTAGGGGGAGGAATTATCGACTGCGCTTCCATATTGAAAGTTCACTTCCACAAGTTAAAGAAGTTGTCACCGTTGTCCTGGATCAGAATAAAACCCTTAAAATAATGAAAGTTGTCGTCGTTGTCTCTGCAAGTGCTGTGCACCATTTTTTTGCAAAAATAGCAAGCAAAAACAGCAAAAGTTGTCACCGTTGTCCCGCATGGGAAATAAACTTAAAATAACAAACGTTGTCACTGTTGTCTTTGCAAGTGCTGTGCACCAATTTGTTTTGTAAAATCAATTAATAAACTGAAACAACAAAAGTAGCCCCCTGTGTTATTTTTTTACTCCTTTGCTTTTTCTCATGTCCTTGTACCACTGGAATCCACACCTCCTTTCTATACACACTCTCAATACAAAAGGGTTTGGGTACTCTTTCTAAGACCATGCCACACATCGAGGTCCTTACATATTGTTCATAGAAACATTGAAATAGTCTCTCTTCGATGTTCATTAGGAAGTAGGAAGAGGAACCATTTCCTCAGCACTGGAGCAATCCCAGTAAGGCAGCACTGCACGGCAACCCTTCCAATGGCCACGAGGTTGAGATATGGTTAATGTTTACCAAAGTCTCAACACTATGTGCTGCCCGCCTCAGCTCGAGCACCACAGGAGCGGATGCTACATTGCTGCCCTGTCGTTGTGATAGAGGGCCTTGATGCTAAAGCTCGATGCCAACGTGCTCTGTCTTGAGAGCTGCCTCAAGCACACGCTTGTGCAAGGTGCAGCTCTGCTACCTATGTAATGTCAAGTGAGTGCTCACGCTGAGCTTGTTCACTCGCCCGGCTCATTTCAACGTGTTTCCACTTGCTTGCCCTTAAAATCGGTAATATTGGCAAAGTTGGTTGACTTGCCTTGTTACAAACACAGCACTTGTCTTCTGCCGCCACAACCATTTCAGCTTCCTAGGTCCGGAAACATTTCTCCTGCCTATCGCTGAGCGTTGCGACGATTACTTCTCTTCAGAAGTCTCAACCGTTGTATGGGACTAACTGCTGCATGCACACACAAAGCAATCCTGCACAAACCTTTCCATATATCCATCCTTTCCTGGCCACCAAAAATCCACTCAGACCCTCCTTTTCATGGAAGACATGCTACCATGTCCTTCATGCATCAACTACATCAACCTAGAATGCATCGCACCTGGAACCACTAACCTTACTGTCTCTCCTGACAACATCATCACAACTGACAACTCAGCCCAAACCTTCTTATAGTCACATAATTCCGCCCGGTCTACTTTACTGTCACCATTGACCTGTGACATATTGGACATAACCAATTGGAGAACTTTATCTGTTAACAATTCTTGCTTCCATTCTTGATCGGAAATCATACCCCTACATGTTCTTCCACAATAGCCACTGCACATTACTCATCTTCTGGTTCTGCTCACCATGAATTGGCAAACGCAAGAAACAATCTGCATTTACATTTTTCATACCCAGAAAATAAGGGCCTGATTATGGCTTTGGCGGTGCAGCCCAGGGTCCGCCCCGCCATCGCACCACCAAAGCCACAGGCAGGCAGCCCGCCGGATTAGGAGTTTCCTCCTGTCTGGTGAACTTCTTTTTGGTGTTCCCATGGCGGTGTCTCTAAAAATGGGTACTGCAATGTGAATGCCAAAAACAGTTCCTGCATGGCAGGAACTGGTGTGCCTCCACACAGGTGGGCTAATGCTGTGCCCCCCATGTGCATCTACAGGGCACAGAGATCTTTCCTCTCTGCCAGGGTTTTCATGGAGGAGAAACAGGCATGAAAACCCTGGCACAGAGGAAACTCCTAATATGCTTGGCAGATGGCCGCGGTCCAACCAAGCATTTTGATGCCTCTACACCGCCGCGACACCACTAGGGAACGGTGTATTACATCCTTCATCGCAATTATGTTAAGTATGTTTTGCAATTTGTACTCCATAATCTTTATTTTTCCTCACTTTCTATGCTATTTAACCACAATAAACAGAGTTTGTCTGAGGAATCACAGTTTTGCAATCATCCTTTAGAATACATTTACTTATTTATGTTAAAAAAGGCAAAAATGAAAATAGAAAACATTTTGCCAGGTTTTATGTCCCTTGTTCTTTGGCATGTCTTTGTTCATTGAGACCAGATGAGGAAGTGCTGTCACAGAAGTGACCGCACTGAGGGGCATTTTTTCAGTAAGCACCCACCCTCTTGAGGTGTGGCATTTGGCCTTCGTTCAATTGGATTTACCCCTTTCATTATATTTCACCTCTAAAACACTTCCTCATTCACTTATTTTGGGAATATCTAATTTTGCATTATCTCCAATAACCTTTCTCCTGTATTACAAAAATGTACAATAATTTTGAACTGCTTGGAGATAAATTAACTTAGATCCTTGAATTCTGACCATACAGCAAGGGTATGTACTTCAATTCTGTGCAACACCAAATCAAACTTTTCTTCCACAGCCTCTGATTTTCTCTCAGTACCTTAACAGACCTGGATCTTAGGAGATCCAATCCCGGCTCTAGAAATTACCTATCCCTGTACCTCCTCTAAATTCTTCAGGTTTCTTAAGTTATATTATTCTGGTTAAAAATTCTTTTTTTAAATGGTGCCTGTAAGAAAGGTTTACAAGTTCTAGTAAATCTGGGAATGCGTAAAAAACCATGAGAGATCCGTGGGTGCATCCATGCAATGTCCATGAAACGTCCCCCTAGCGCAGAGTAATGCAATACAGCGAATTGTGCTGTGTTACTGTATTTGAGATTTATGAAGCCGTTGAAGCCAAAGTGGCCTTGTGTGGCTTCATAAATCTCACTTTTAAGTGGTGTTGTGTATGTACCACGTTCTGTGGTGCAATTGCGATGCAATGTTATGTTATGTTATGTTAATTTTTTATTTATAGAGCGCTCGTACGCCCGCAGGCTTCATGGCGCTATTGAATCTTTAGAACACAACACAGCTTTGGGTACTTAAGCAGGAGTAAATCATGTCCTAGTTTAGTTGCAATAAGCTTGTCTAAAGAGCAGAGTTTTAAATGCCTGCCTAAAGTCAAGAAGATCCCCACTCTGTTTCAGGGTTAGTGGCAGAGAGTTCCATAGGGAAGAGGCGAGATAGTGGAAGCTACTACCGCCCTGACGCTTCTTCCTGTATGCTGGGATCATCAGTAGCTCTTGTTGAGCGGATCAATGGTTTCGTGGAGGGATGTATTTACAAACTAAATTCCGAATAAATTTCGGACCTTTGCCCTGCAAGGCTTTAAAAATTATGCAGCCTGCTTTGAAGCTAGCTCTCTGAGCCACTGGTAGCCAGTGGAGTTTTTCCAACCCTGATCTAATGGATTGCCATTTAGGTTGTTTAAAAATAAGCCTGGCTGCCTGATTTTGGGCGTATTGCAGTCTCTTCAACTGCCCTACTGGGAGGCCAAGATACAGGCTATTGGAGAAGTCAATCCGTGATAAAATTAAAACAGCAATTGCCTGAATCAAGGCAGAGTGAGTTAGAAATTGAGATATTTTCTTTATCTTTCTCAGTTGAAAGAAACACGTTGAAACTACCGTCCCTATATGATATTTAGTGAGAGATCCTCACTGAGAGTCACCCCTAAACTCTTAACTGTGTGGGACTTAATCGGTGGTATACCCATGTTAGGTGGCCAGAAATGGGGGCCCCAACTAATTTCACTCTTTCCGGGCAGGATTAATTCCGTCTTGCCCGGGTTGAGTTTGAGATAGTTTAAATTCATCCATTTCTGGATATGAGACATGGTGTCCTGAAAGTCTGCCACAGCATTAGGGGAGTCTAGTGCAAAGACCAATTGCAGATCATCTGCATAATTGAAGATTGTGACTTTATGGTTTTTCAGGGAGTACAGTAGAGGACGTAAGTATAAATTAAAAAGGAGTGGGGAAAGGGATGATCCCTGAGGGACACCACAGGTGGAAACAATTTTTGGAGCTGTAAATGACCCTAGTCTGACTGACTGAGTACGTTCAGAAATGAAAGACTCTAGCCAGCTCAGAGCCGTGCCCCTGATGCCGGCTTGCTCGACACGGTTGACAAGAATGGTGTGGTCAACCGTGTCAAACGCAGCCGACAAATCAAGGAGCACCAGAGCCTGATGGACCTCTCTGTCTGCGTTGGATCTCAAGGTATTCTGGACTGCTAATATCACTGTCTCGGTAGAGTGGCCTGGACGGAAACCTGCCTGATTCGGTTCTAAATAATCAGTGGATTCAATAAAACTCGAGACACAGTTGGATACATGAGCCTCCAAAATTTTGGACAGATAGGGCAGCAAAGAAATTGGCCTGTAATTGGCAGGGTCATGTGGGTCCAAACCTGTTTTTTTTATCAGAGGAATCAGCAGGGCTTGTTTAAAACTGCTGGGTACTTTACCCTGGGCAAGTGAATCATTTAATAAAAAGAGGATGCTTTGCGGGATAGCAAGTCCTATTTCTTTAAAAATATGAGGGGGGCAGATGTCATCGGGGGATCCCGATTTCACCCGGACCATGAGTTCCGAAAGAATTTTTGGGTCAATAGGAGGGATGTTAACCAATGCTTGGGGATTGAAGAATATGTCATTTAATGGACTTAAAATAGGGGAGCTGGTGATATTTTGTTTAATATTGATAATTTTATCCTGAAAGAAATCATTCAGTGTATCACACAGTTTTTGAGTCAGGGTGATAGGAAGAGTTGTCATATCATCGTTGCAGAGATCATTTATGATTTCAAAGATCTGCTTAGATTTATTCGAGGAGTTTAAGATTTTTGCAGAAAAAAAGTCAGTTTTATGTTTTAAAAGCGTTTTTTGATATTGTTTCCTTGCTAGGCAGTACATTTCCTTGTCCTCTAATTGGTAGTTTGCTCTCCATTTCCTTTCTTTCTGTCTGATGCTAAGTTTTAGTTGTTTCAGTTCTGGAGTAAACCATTTGTGAGCTTCCTTCCCACGTGATGTAGGGAAATTTACTAAGGGGGCATGTAGATTAGCCGCTAGGCACAGCCACTGTGAAAGTGCCTTGTCGCTAGATTCTATATCCGTGTCCTGGAGGGGAAGGGAGGTGGCTAGAGTATTAAGAAAGGCAGGTAGGTCCGCCGACCTCCATTTCCGAATTTGTCTGCCAACTTGTGGCCTTGGTTTAATCGACCCTTCTAAAACAAGAGAGAATTGAATTAAAACATGATCTGACCAGCTGCAAGGACATAAAGTAAGCGACTTTAGAGGAAGGTTAAGTGTCCAGATTTGGTCTAAGCTGTGGCCTTTCTGATGGGTAGGGACATGGATATGCTGTATTAAATTAAGATCCGTGAGTAAATCATTAACTTCTGCAGCTTGAGGGTCCAAGATGAAATTATCAAACCAGTAATTCAGGTCCCCTACTAAGAGAACCTTGGAGCAGTTGACAACACAGGAAGCCAGTTGCTCTGCCAAAAGGGAGGGAAAGGTAGCCATGTACTGTGGAGGACGGTATACTAAAATCAGTACTAACGCTCCACTATCAGCATTTAACTTGATAACAATATTTTCAGAGTCTGGGAGAGATAGCGATGGGAGTTCTCTAAATTGGTAGTTTTTCCGGATAATGGCCGCCACCCCCCCCCCCATTTTTCCTGAGGAGCGGTTTGCCAGAAGGATATAATAGTCAGAGGGAAGTGAGGCAAGTATGTCTGGAAGTGAGTCAGAAGTACACCAGGTCTCCGTTAAAAGTAATATATCTGGGCGGTCATTACTCAGTAGAAGAAATAAGTCTACCTGATGTTTGATCAAAGACCTAGTATTCAGGTAGATGCAGCGGGGCTCTAGCCTCTGTTTGCTTGAGGTACCCTGACCTGCAAGTAATGTACCTTTAATAAAAGGGTCTGTATCCACGGTGGCTCTTGATAGGCCCAGTTGGGAAGTGCGTTTTAAAACATGCAAAGGTAGTCTCTGGACGAGCTTACCGCCACAAGTTCCTCAGCAGAATAGGAAACAATAAAATCAGGGTCTGTGGCCCCGGGTCCCGGGTCCCGGACGCGCGCGGACGGGCGCAGACGGGCTTGCCTTAGGCGCGCCTTTGGCGCGCCATCGTCGCGCCCGCTGCGCACGTCCTCTGCGCTCCCTGTGGCACATTACGTTTTATGGGAGGGAGCCTCGGGCAACTGGACCGCTGACTCTGGTCCCAGTGCCCTTCAGGCTCCTCCCAATATGGCGCCCGCACTCCACCGGACCGGCACGATTAGCCGGGGTGAGAGAGCCGCCCTCCACACAATCGGCAAGGAAAGCCGCGATGGACCGGGGCGGGGGGGAGCTCTGCGCAGCAGCAGGTAAGAACCTCGAAAAATAAGCTGATGACGGCAATAGTTTTAAAAAATAGCAAGGCGTCTGCCTTAACTCGGCAGAAACGCCGCTAAAAACAATTTTCACCAATTAGCCTGCAATTGCTAGCCAAACAAACAAGGGATAAAAATACTTTGCAAAGTTAAAATATTTGCACTGCCGCACCCTGAGCGCGCTGCGTCCCAGCAGTACCAGGAGACTGCCACCAACCTGGAAACCACAATAGAAACAGTGCAATTGGGATCATAAATACGGACCTGAGTATATTGGCTTTCTCAAGAGATGATCCTATAAATATATATAAAGCATATCTAGCATCTTTCTCCAAAAATCACCAGTATGTTTAATCTAATGTATATTTCAGTAATTTACACACTGCAGTGCTTAGTAATAGAGATTTTTATAAAAAAATGTTTTGTAGTGTAGTTTCTATTATCCCAATAGGCTCTGCGCATTGGAATAATACCCCCAATAGTATAGACCTAGACCAGACGTTAACTAGGTCTTCTACTGTCGATATTAGACTTAAAGTTTTGGGTTTGCCAGCTAGCTCAGAGTTCACTAGAAACTTTCTCGAATAGACAAGGAGGAGCTGAACCTCCCTGGATAGACAAGAAGGGATTTAGTTTCTGACAACCATAGAACATGACAACTTTGCTCTCCCCTAATCAAGAGTATATCTCTAGAGTCGTGTGAAAACAAAAGACAACTTATTTTACTCAGTCAGTACGTGCATTCTTAGTTTCACCAGATTGTAGAGAAAAGGAAGAGACGGGCGTGTTCAATAAAAGATGTTATTTATTGATCAGTCTCTTTTCTCGTACAAGAGAAATGGATCGATATTATCGCAATACTTATGGTTAAGTAAAGTGCATACAATAAAAGCAGAATTATAAAATAATACTGTAAAAACATTGATATGGTTTCTAAGCCATATGTTATTTAAAATGGACAGAATATATTCATACACATATACATTTGACTAATAGTACTCAACTGGTGCTTCTAACTACGCCTACCCCAGTGTACCTGACCTAAGCCTAATACGTGGGCGGGGATAGAAAGTAGCAGTTTAAGTTAAGTTTGTTTTGCCAAGTGACTGACTCAAGAATTCTCTGCAAGGGGTTATTCAGCTCTGTACCTGAGATCCAGGATGGTTGAGGGATAGTATCTCTCGTCTGAGGTCTCGATATTCCAAGCTGCCTGCGAGGGCTGCTCGGAAGCGCCGGAGCTGGATTTCTCGGCAGGAGAAAGCAGTGTCTCGTTCTCAGCGCGTCAGGAAGGCGGGGCAGCGCCAGTGGGCTTCGCTCTCTGCTGGGCTTCGGCAAGTCTCGCTGCTCCGATCTCGTCACCACCGCGTGTGTTTGCTTAAGGCAATGTCGGTAATATTTATACCTGTAAGGTGCCGAGATTGACGTAAGGATGGACATAGATACGTCAATAAGGATGTCATACGAGCTGGTCGTTAGCACATTCTTTTACTGAAGTTCTCGGGGAAATCAAAACAATGGCCGCAGGGTTTTTCCCAGGTTGTCATAGGTTTGATTTGTTTTGAGGACTCCGTATGCCTTATCAGGGGCTGGAGGAATATTGCTTTGCCTAATTAGATGGCAAGCGTTATGACCTAATCAGATAACGCGCTCCTGTGCCGTGGTCTGGCATAATCAGATAACGGTTTCTGCATCATGGGATGGCTGCTAGTTAACTTGTTAACCAGAATAGGGTCAGGAATAGGGGGATCGATACAGAACCTATAGGAATACATCACACCCACTCCACGCTAACTATGGCCATATTTACGAATCTAGGCATAGTAAAACATACTGTAGAGTATCGTGTATACCTTACCACCCCAAAATACATATAATGCATTTCCAAATTATGTAATGTACGGGAAAAATAAAATAGCCATATGTACTATATGCACTTAAGCAGTAGACTAATGCTAAATTAATCACGCATGTATACATTATTAGTAATCGAATATGAGAATTACACATGAAATGGCTCTTAATACAGAAGAAAAGTTCGAGACCACTTCATCACAGTTCAAGAGAAAAAAATATTTATGAACATACCAGCGGGCAGCTAATGTCTATGAAGTTTCTAAAAACAGAAATTAGTTCTTTAAGAATAGTTCTTACTTTAAGCAGAAGAAAAGTGTCCCGTAAAATTTAAATAAAAAAATTATTTTGGGGCTGCTAAAAAAATTGCTGTCCGTGGACTGGAGGAAAAGTTGATCTTGCTACTTTATTATTAAAGTTGAAGGCCAAATTCAAGGTGTCGGGAACGCCGTGTGCTAGCTTGTTCAAGAGTCGTTATTTCTGCTCTGGTGAGAACATCATATCATTGAGACTGATGAAAAAGCTGTCAACAGCTTCCTGTGAGAGTTCCACTAATTCGGAAAAGGATGTAACCATGCATTCGTGTGCATGATCGTCTCCATTGACGTTTTGAGTAGTATTGCTGACAGAAGGTTGTACCTGATCGATGCTGCTTTCATCTTGATCTTCACTACCCCTTAATCGTAGTGGTGAAGTTTCCACAAATGCCGTCATCAGGATTGGCAGCCGTTGAGGGCAGCACAATGCATGAGCCTTTACCGGACCCAACAATGTTTCTGCATCCATTGGCGCATCCGATTGTAGCGTCAGACAGGTGTCCAACACGCATTCTTCTCCGCACAGCATGCACCTTAATACAGGTAAAACACATCTTTGCCATATCGGCCGAAATGAAAGAAACCAAGTCATGTTCAGGTCTCTAAGCCGGGTTAGTCCCAGGATTTTTGATATCCGGTCCCGGTATCCAATGGCTCGGATTGTTTCTTCCCTTGTCGCGAGTGTTTTGTCTGTGACATGGTTTGCCATAACGAAATATAAGGACTAAGAATAGGATTCCTGCAATTAGTCCCAAAATGAGGGGAACTCCTCCAAAAATCGAATGGACGAAGTCTGGAAAAATACCCAGTATGGCTTTGAATGGTGTTAATGCCATCGAAAATACTGTCTTAAATACATTTGAGACTCCACTGGTATCAGAAATATTTAAGATTTCATTCAGGATTTCTGCGAAATGTATGGGGGAATTAGTTGATAACAATGAGTGAATCTCTGCAGTCGTCCTTGCGACTAGGAGATCATACGTTTCTTTTGATGACGTGAGCCTGGTCGGCGTCTGAAGAAGCACTGTTTTCATTCTGCTTAAAGTATCAATTCGAATAGAAGTAATTTTCAAGTTAGGCCATGCCCTTGCCTCCCTGTCTGGAAAGGAGCTGGGGAACAATATGCGTCCACAGCACATGACCTTCGCAGTCGTACTAACGAGATAAGGAACCCCGGGCAGTAGACTACAACATCTGCGATCCACAATTAGAATGTAACTCCCGTTATAGAGTCTTTTGAAGAATGGTTCTATCTCTGTTGCAGGTGTGCCTAGCTGGTGACATGAAAGGTTATTTGAGTTCCCTTCACAGGCTCCATGCAAACTAATTCCATTACACAGAAGTGTACCGCTTAGTGACATTGCACAATTATTGCCACTAAGAAACACTTTCTGTCCTTTATTACTGACACATGCATGTGAATAGGGCAAGTTCCATGTTGTCTTAATGTACCCTTTTCCCAATTTTTCGTACATGCCAGCCTGTATATATTTTTGGCAGTATTGAAACCTGAAAGTAGATATCGGAATATTAATTATCCCATGTATTATCCATTCAATGACAGGTCGTTCTGACATTGTCAATGGTAATCTCTCGAGTTTCTCAATGCTCAGGATTGTATAATCAGCACCCTTCTGTGCCATACTGATCTGTTTATCAGTAAGGTTAAAGATATTGAATAGTGACGTTGTGTTGATTAAACGCCAAGGCACATAGCCTGAACGCAGATTTTGTAACGTCCAGCCAAGCTGTACAATAGAACGCAATTGAGACTGACCGTGTTGTAACAACAGTAAGTCTTGCGATATTATGTCGATTGCTGATGACACAATGCTGTCCAATGAAAAGATTCTGGAGGACAGAGTCATTAACCCATTGTCCACTACAGAAAGCGATTTTTCCAAATTAATACGGTCAATTTCCCGTATATTTTCTGCTGTCTCAATTTGAGTTATCTTCCAGGCCTCGTTCTAAGCTGCATATATAGAGGCTGCTATAAAGCGTTTTTGACGCTGTTTGCGCGGTTCCATAATGAAATCACGCAAGTCAGCACCATCAGTAAGTAAAGTTAGGTGTTGCTTAATTTCTGTCAGTGTGGAAGTTTGTAGCCATTGAAGGCAGAGTTTGTCCACACTGTAGGTGGTGATTATCCCTGGGTGTTGTCTTTGGGAATATCTAGGGTCTGGCCTGGTCAATGTGAACCCCTGTGTTTTGTTCAGGAATCTGTCTTGACAGTTATTAGTATCTGTGGGCCAGATTAACCATTGTTTCCAATCAGGATTTGTTCTGTTTTGGTTTAATACATAGTTTACGTCTATCTCTTCATCCGCAGAGTTATTGCTGTTCATTGTTGGTTTTGGAATAGACGGTTTATTTAAGTCTTTGATTTTGGCTAATCCAAGACAGGTAGTTTGTTGAATACTTTCATTCAAGAATATAATTTGTTCTGGGATCATACAGGCTCTAAACAATGATTCTATACCTTGTACTTGCCATTCTTTTTTACCCCAAACACTTTTTACTTCAACATTTTTGTCCCAATAATCAAAACCAAATGTATTCATTTGTTCAAAAAATGAGTCCGAATATATCAATTTCGTGTTTGTAAGCATGGTTTTTGTTCCTGTCTTATTTGACAATTTGAAATAAAATGTTTCAGCATTACTTGTGTTGAACCCTTGAAAAATATGAATATTTGTCATAAACGGTTCTTGAGCTTCCTTTTGGAGGGGTTGCACAATGTTCCCATTGATTATAATTTAAAATATTTCTAGGTTGTGCTGATTTATGTAAAAAATGGTTACCATAGTGGTTGTAGCAGTACATACTATCATAATTAGATGAACCCTGCAAATAATCATGTTTGGTAAATTTAGCAGACATCACTAGATCAGACATCATGTCATTAATACTTTCAAAGTCCCAATCATCAGCAAATGAGTTTGGTTTTACAAAGTCACTCAACGAGATCTTGATTTGGTGTGGATATTTGAGGATTTCAACCGGACCATAAATTTCATAGTCAGTATTGTCCCATGCTACCCCACCCGGTATAGGATTGGCTGTGAAATTGACTGAAGAAAGTTCTCTTTTCTTGACGTGTGAAGACGTGTGTGGCTTGAGGATCAAGTTGATTTTCTGGCTTGCTGTGTCCATTTTAGCATATTTTCCCTCAATGAAGCGTCCCAAACATAGTATCATTATGAGCCAAAGTATCAGGATAAATACACCAAAGGACACCCAAAATTCAAGCCATGGAGAAATCAGATAGGTTTCTTTCAGCTGTTTCAAAAGTTCCTTAGCTTTATCTTTAAAAGTTTTTGTTGATGGCTGTGTCTTTGATTCACTTAGATCTTCAGAAGAATCATCAAAGTTGATGAAGTAGCCGGATGCCGTTCTGTCTATTGTTCCAATTGCTTCAGGATTACTGTTTCTTGCAGCTTCAGCATATTCATTTGTTACTTCATTGTAGGGTGGTGTGTCTCTACTAAATGTTTTTATTTGGGTTTTCAGAGGTGTGAGTTCCATTGCATTGTTGCATAGTACTTGTTGTTGTTCTGTAGGCGTTTCGAATGTGATTAGCCTTTTAGTTAGCACCTCTGTATTTGTAGCAAACCTTGGTGTTTTACTACTTATCGGGAGTCCACTTGGCCTACTGTTTGTTATTGGCCACATGATTGTGGTTTCACCAGGTCGATGGATACAACTCGGTTCTCCTTTTTACCAGCAAGTGGCGGTAATACAACTGATCTTGTCCCGTTGATGGACAAGACAGGAACTGCTTTTCTGTAAGAAGGCCCAAATTCCTTCTTTACCGCGATCTTTTCTCTGACTAGATCCCCGATTTTTGGAATCCAGACAGGTCTTGCTGGGACAGGTGGTGGTTCTTCAGTGGTTTTTGGCTGCTGTTTCAACTTTATGTTGCTCAGGTCTTTTCTTGTTTCGTTTAAGTCCTGTAAAATAGCCAAACGATCTTTGATATCAAAGCTTTTTTCTTTCACCACTGAAGTCTGACTGTCAAGATCTAAGACTAGCATCCTAGTCCCAAACAGTAATTCGTACGGACTGAATCCCTTTAGAGAATTTCTTGGCAAGTTGTTTAGACTACGTTGGACACTTATTAGATGTTTGACCCACCCAGCTCCCGAACCTAATACCTTTGCTGTTATAGATTGCTTTATGTCACGGTTTTTCTTTCAACAATTCCGTTTCCCTCGGGATGAAATGGACAAGAATACCGCAATGCAATGCCCATGCTGGCCATGGCCTCCTTATAAGCTCTAGAGCTAAAAGCAGGACCCTGGTCAGAATGCAGCACGCCAATTGCGTATGTGCCGATAAAGACTCGCAAATCTTTTATAACAGTTCTGGCGTCAGCCGTTCGCTGGGGCCACATCCATATGAATCTCGTGCATGAATCCACTGCGACCAAGATATATTTATAGTTACCATCCCTTTGTAAGGGACCACAGTGGTCCAGGTAAACACAGGCTAATGGTTTATCCGACATTAGAAGGGGCGTCTGTGCTGGTCGTCTCACTGTTGATACTTTCATTTTTTGACATATGTCACATTCTAGAACATAGTTCCTGGTTTGTCTTCTCATTTGTGGCCACCAGTATCTCTGTTTTAATAACGATACTGTGGCTGAGACGCCAGCATGTACAGAAGCAAGTCCTTCGTGTGCCGCTATGATGAGTCCTGACCTATGTTCCATGTTTGGAATTACTCTATCCCCCACTCCAGGGATTAGAGCAAATGGAACATTATTCGCATCAGTTATGTATGAGTACTTTACTGGAAAGCCTTTCGGGAGTGTTTCTATCGCATTTTTTACTGTAGCGCTGACAGCTTGTAATATATCGCTGTCTATTTTTGTTTTTGACCGAGTGATGGCAGCTACGGAAGCCGTTTGCACAGCTGCCTTCGCGGCCTCATCAGCCAATGAATTCCCTGCAACGTGAACGCCATCACGTTGATGACTCAGTGTATGTATCACGTGAGTCTTTGGTAGTTCCTTTTGTAAAAGAACTACTTGTTCCCAAAGCATTTTATGCTTGATTGTGCCTCCTTTTGCATCCTTAAAACCATTCTGAAGCCATATCTGTAAGTATTCATTGTAAGACTGAACGCAATAATACGAATCACACACTATGAGTGTGGGGAATTCTCGATCGGTATTTTCAAGCGCCATCTTGAATGCTAGTAGTTCTGCTCGCTGAGCTGTACAATCTCCTAGAGATTGTGTTTTAGTGACCGCTGTTTTGAATTTCCCATCGTGCCAGCGACCTTTTACAATCGCACACGCAGCACTGTAAGCTTGTTTACCTCCTACTGCGGGTTGTGCTGATCCGTCTGTATATATTATACAGCCGTAACGTTCTAGAGGCAGAATTTCGGTCGGCGGCGGACATTCGAATTCGTATTGGAGAAACTCTTGTGTTTTTAAGTTAGGATCAAATTCGTATTCCACGTCTGTTGCAGCAAGAGAATTAGCCCATTGTATCCATCTCGGATGGAGCGCTTTAGCATTCGGTATGCTTGCTTTTGTTACAGCCTCTAGGGCTGGTATCGGTGTAACGATTATTATTCGTTTACCTTGTGAAAGGGCTCGTTCTTTTGCTATAGCTGTCTGTGTTGCAGTAAGAATTTTTTCCGTTGGGCTAAATTTCATTTCAGCTTTAGTGTACAAGTGTGATTTGAATGCAATTGGTACCTTTTCTCCCTCATTAGAGGTCAGGTATGTGAATCCGCATCTTCCTGGGATGACTCGAATCACAAGGTTGCGTGTGTTATCACGTGTTTCTAATTTTGTTTTAATTAACATATCTGTTTGTAAGGATCTCAGAATTTCTGTGTGTTTTTGAGTCCAATTTGTTTTTTTAAATTCTGGTTTTATTAGATCATAAAGGGGTTTGACCCTTTCTGCGTAATTTGCAATGTATGTTCTTCCGAAATTTAGGAAGCCTAGAATTGACTGTAGGTTTTTTAGTGTTCTAGGTGCTTGGAGTACGGCACATTTCTCTAGGAAATTGTCAGCCAGGCTTTTGCCTTCACTTGATAATTCATATCCTAAGAACAGGACTGTTAGATGGGCAATTCTAGATTTTTTAAAGTTGAATTTGTAACCCTCTGCTGCGAACCCAAGTATTATGGTGTTCACTCTCTTCAAGTGAGTATCCAAGTCATCGTCTGTTAAGTATATGTCGTCGACATACGATAATGCTTCGTCATCATAGGTTTGTAGTAACTCTGTTACCCTCGCTGAGAATACTCCTGGGCTGTTCTTGTACCCCTGGGGTAACCGACAGAATTCTTTTTGAGCGCCATTTATTGAGAACGCTGATAAGTATCTGCTCTCTGGTGCTATATTTTGACAAAAGAATCCATTAGAGATGTCTAATGTTGTTTTATATTTTTTGCGCACTATGTTATTCATTAGTGCAGCACTATGCGAGTTTTGCACTGCAAAAGTTTTGCAACATGAGTTACGGTGTCTGTAATCCAAAACTAGACGATATGAATTGTCTGGTTTGGAGACAGGAAACAAAGGGTTGTTCATTTGTGAGGTGCAAGTTTCAATCACCCCCTGGTATTCTAGTTGATCTAGAATTTCTTTTACCTGTTTTTTAGCTTCTTGCTTGATTGGATACTGCCTTTGTGCAGTAGGTTGTGATTTTAACTGGATTTTGTGAGGAGGAGAGTCCTCATCCCATCCTACATGATTTTTATATAGAGCAGGAGCTTGAGCTACTGCCCACTTTCTTGCAAGTGTATATTTTTTATGAATTGGAATATGATTTGAGAAGGCAGGCATAATTATTTCTTCGCCATGTGGGCACTCCCTGACGAACTCTGGTGGCCAATCTTTTTCAGCTAGAAGGATGTCATAGCCCTTGGAGAGATTATCCCAAAAAAGGCCCCTTATTTTCCTAGTCTTATCCCCTTCTATACGTAAAGTTATTTCATATATTTTGTGAGGTTTGCTAACTCTGGTGTCTGCAGTTTCCACCTGAATGTATTCATTCGTGTCCACTGTCTCCAGATGATTCATAAGGACTTTGCGTGCTATGCTCACTTCTGCTGCGCTGTCTAGCATTGTCTGAGCCCACTCTCCGTTTTTCAGCTGTGTCCTCAGTATTCTCAGCATTGTTGAATACTTTAATACTGGCTACCTTCTTCTTTGGAAACTGTAATTTTTTATTTGGATGAGCAGGTTCCTTGTCTTTGGACTTGACGTGCCCTTCCCTGGGTTCCGATCGTCCTCTTCTTTCCGATTTCTGCGAGGAAGTCTGAAAAGATTGAGAGGGACGTGTATCAAAATCTTTTTATCTATCCGGTTTCTTTATGTTATCCCTATTTCTAAGGTTGTATTTTTTCACAGAGGGCTCCCTTTGGGGAGACTTGGGTCCTTGGTCCGAAGATCTTTCTCTCCGCCGAGGAGACCTTCCTCGGGACTGGAATCTCTTTTCTTTTGGATTGGATTGTTTGTTTCCATCCCAGTTCTTCTTTTGACTGTTTAGATTATTTTTTATAAATATTTTTTCAGGACTTTCAATTAGTTGGGGCTTCACTGGTATTCCACCCAAACTATCTCTACCTAGCTCTTCATAGGATTTTTCTATAATTCTGGCAATTTCAGCTGGTTGGTCTGCTATATCTGTCTCTTTTAACCTCTGGCGGATCGCCACATTCGCTGCTTCCCCTTTTATGTTGGCTAGTAATATTGCCGAGACCTGCTTGAAGTCTTTTAGTAATTTCATACCGAGAGTTAAAGCGGGTTCTGGACCGTATTCGTCTTGAATTTGTTTTAGCACATCTGGTATTACCGACATGGATGGTACACCATGTGTTTTTGTGTAAATGGAAGCAAAGACTGTACCCCAAGTGTCACAGTCCTCCACGTGTGGTGCGATTCCCATTGGAAGACAGATAGTCAGAATCCTGTGTTTATCCACAGGGGTGGTGTCTGGAAACACCGCCTCTATTTGGGTGATTTTTTGTGCTAACCAGAATGGTATTTGTTCCCGTTTAGCTGGTACTTTACCTAGGCAGGACTGTATGTTCTGTGGTGTAATTTTATTTGTGTTCCCCTGATGTGGGGTCAGCTGTGGAATTTTAACTACAGGTTGAATGGTTGAAGTCCGCATTACATATTGGACTAGTTGTCTATATATTTTAATTAATTGTTTTAGTTGTACTAAAACATCTGCTGCAGACATCCTTTCGATGTCTGGATGTGGTGTGTATCCGGCTAGGACCGGCCACGTTGCTCCTGGTCTACCTAGTGGACCGAGCCTGGTGATGTGATTATTATGTTTTAGGGCGCCATTAAACAAGAGCAGGTGCTCTTGGAATTTGAGTGGTACTTCCACTTCCTCGAAAGGAGTGTAGGTATCCGGTGGTTCCTCTATTTTATAATAGTGGAACTCTTTTGTTACAGCATTTGCTGCTGGAAAGTGTATCCATGAATAGAATACCTCTGTCTGCCGATATTCGTGTGCCTCAATTACGAATATGACTGTACCACCTCTTGGTGTCAGTCCATTGTCTATAAGTTTTAACGTTATAGATCTTCTTATGTTGACCGGGATGAGTTTTATATCCGGGTCTGCTTCTTGCATAGTATTATCAGCTTCTATTATTTCAGCTGCTAATCTAGCTCTCTCTCTTTCATCATCACTGTCTACCATTTTACCGACAGGAAGGTTTTTCTGTTTGTTTGCAGATCAGGTTTCTTACGGAAACAAAGATTAGATGCACAATATTTTGGAACAGTGTATCCTTCAACGTTGATTGAACCAAGAACCATACATAGGAGTTCCCTCCTGCGAGGTTTGGCGGATTTTACCTCTCACCCACTCCAGACGTCTTTGGAGTATTATGGAAAAAGGGGTCTGAGTGAAAGAGCACGACTGAGTTACTCTAAAGTCTTGCGTTAGTTTTATCGCCTATCCAAACACGTTGGGCGCCATGTAGTGTAGTTCCTATTATCCCAATAGGCTCTGCGCATTGGAATAATACCTCCAATAGTATAGACCTAGACCAGACGTTAACTAGGTCTTCTACTGTCGATATTAGACTTAAAGTTTTGGGTTTGCCAGCCAGCTCAGAGTTCACTAGAAACTTTCTCGAATAGACAAGGAGGAGTTGAACCTCCCTGGATAGACAAGAAGGGATTTAGTTTCTGACAACCATAGAACATGACAACGTTGCTCTCCCCTAATCAAGAGTATATCTCTAGAGTCGTGTGAAAACAAAAGACAACTTATTTTACTCAGTCAGTACGTGCATTCTTAGTTTCACCAGATTGTAGAGAAAAGGAAGAGACGGGCGTGTTCAATAAAAGATGTTATTTATTGATCAGTCTCTTTTCTCGTACAAGAGAAATGGATCGATATTATCGCAATACTTATGGTTAAGTAAAGTGCATACAATAAAAGCAGAATTATAAAATAATACTGTAAAAACATTGATATGGTTTCTAAGCCATACGTTATTTAAAATGGACAGAATATATACATACACATATACATTTGACTAATAGTACTCAACTGGTGCTTCTAACTACGCCTACCCCAGTGTACCTGACCTAAGCCTAATACGTGGGCGGGGATAGAAAGTAGCAGTTTAAGTTAAGTTTGTTTTGCCAAGTGACTGACTCAAGAATTCTCTGCAAGGGGTTATTCAGCTCTGTACCTGAGATCCAGGATGGTTGAGGGATAGTATCTCTCGTCTGAGGTCTCGATATTCCAAGCTGCCTGCGAGGGCTGCTCGGAAGCGCCGGAGCTGGATTTCTCGGCAGGAGAAAGCAGTGTCTCGTTCTCAGCGCGTCAGGAAGGCGGGGCAGCGCCAGTGGGCTTCGCTCTCTGCTGGGCTTCGGCAAGTCTCGCTGCTCCGATCTCGTCACCACCGCGTGTGTTTGCTTAAGGCAATGTCGGTAATATTTATACCTGTAAGGTGCCGAGATTGACGTAAGGATGGACATAGATACGTCAATAAGGATGTCATACGAGCTGGTCGTTAGCACATTCTTTTACTGAAGTTCTCGGGGAAATCAAAACAATGGCCGCAGGGTTTTTCCCAGGTTGTCATAGGTTTGATTTGTTTTGAGGACTCCGTATGCCTTATCAGGGGCTGGAGGAATATTGCTTTGCCTAATTAGATGGCAAGCGTTATGACCTAATCAGATAACGCGCTCCTGTGCCGTGGTCTGGCGTAATCAGATAACGGTTTCTGCATCATGGGATGGCTGCTAGTTAACTTGTTAACCAGAATAGGGTCAGGAATAGGGGGATCGATACAGAACCTATAGGAATACATCACAGTTTAATACAGAAACATGTCTGGGAGTGTTTTTATAACATAGTTTTCAATATTGCATTTTTTTTAAAAATAAAACAAACTTGTCTCTAAGACTTTCTTTTATTTATTTTCAGTCCATAAAATGCAATTATAAAACAGCTGAAGAGCATACAGCTTTAGCTCAGTGTGCTTTACAAAATATGGCAAGGTATCCTCGGGTAATTGATTTATTGACCCAGGATGCTAATTGTGTCCTCTAATGTTGCAGGAGTGCTGCTGCACCTCCTATATCCCCTTCAACATTAAACAAAATGCTTGGTGGTGCCCTTGACCCTTCTAAGAACACCAGCAAGGTAAAAATAACATTAAAATATTCCCCTCAGAGCATTTTTGAAGGATTTCCGACACCCACACCTTAATTTTATTAGTGGCAGTGTGAGAAGCTCCAGGGCCACTACTGCCCCAGCTGTGCCACCATGCCGACCCAGGACACCCACAACAATTGCTTTTTTTTTTGGAGGCTGCGAGGGGGAGTCTTGCAGAAGCTAACCTTTGGTCTATTCGTAAACAACTTAAGACCTGGCTTTTTAATCAATAAAACTTAGTTCCCCTTGCTGGTTAAACACTGCAGAGACCTTAGCGCCGAGATGCCCCAGGGCCTTCGTTCGCGCTTTATAAATGTTTTTAATAAATAAATAAATAAATAAATAAATCCTATTACAGCTGGGTGCAATGATGACCATTCACGGGAGCCACAATGTATTGAGACCCCCAGAGCCACAGCTGGCACCTCAGTCTGCATAAAACAAGGTGCTTGGGGGACTCGGCATCTTTTCTTTGCTCCTGCTCAAGTGATTGCAGCTTTTTTTTAACTATTCCCTCCGTGGAGGAGCAAAGTGGAGTTTCCTGCACCGGAGAGTGCGGGCACAGTATACCCTCACTCTCCTAGGCAGGGAACCACAGTGTCCAGGGTGTGGACTCCCTGGGACACTGTGTAGTATGACTCAGGGGAGGCCGGCATGGCTAGTGGGTTTGTGGGGCGGGTGCAGGGGTTACCAGGGGGGGCCGCAGGCGAGGGTTGGGGGTGTTGCAGGGTTGTAACTCGGGGGGAGGAGGTGGTAAATAAGAAAAAAAACACTTACCTTAGGCTGGGTCCCGCTTCTTCTCTGCTCCTGCTCTCCTGCCTGCCTCCAACAGGAACAGGAGGCCAGGCTCCTTCCTCCAAGCCAATCACAATGCTGCAATGCAGTGTTGTGATTGGTGTGAGCACCGTGACATGGCGCTCAGTCAGGGGCTGGAGGGGTGGTCATGTTTTCAATGCATGCTGTTTCTAAAGTTGTCACTGCTGTAATGCAGTGGGGTGACGCTCCTCCGACATAGAGGAGGAGCCGCCACTGGTATCACTCCCCAGGGATTGGGTCCCCAGGGGCAGACACTAACATGTTGTGGGTGCATGAGACCCCTCCAATTCATTTAGAAATTTAGTCCCAGGAGAGAGGGTTCCCAGGGCCCAATATAGGCACAGGGAGGGTGTATGCATGCCCCTTTCCCCTGTAATTTCAATTCTGCCCAGGAGATGTGATCATAGGGGCCCAAGGCAGGTTCTGGGTCCCCACTCATGACCCATTCTCATATAATACTATACAAAGACCTCAGGCCCTGGCCCACCAGCGGGGTCTAAAACATTTTATACTGCAAGCAGGACTCCGACAGATTTTGCCAAAAATAAACTTTTTTTTATACTTTGGCCCCAGAGAGGGTCCTTCTGGGACTCCACCCCAGCAAGGGATAGGGGGTCCAAGTATCACTACCCTATCCCCTAATATGTTTTTTATATAATAAACTCATAAAAGTTCCTGTATCTTGCAATGTGTGCTTGTAACATTGTTTCCTATGTTACAGACAGCCAATCAGAATGCTCCCTACTGCAGAAGCCTTACTCCAGTGGGAGTGAGGTATCCAAAGGGAAAAAGCCCCCAGGGCAATCAGAACACTCTTTATTTTGTCCCTCAATCCCAACCATCCAGATATGCAAATATTGTGGTCCCTAATTTTTCAAAAACTACAAAAACTACTGAACAGATTTACACCATATAACAAAAAACATACTTTCTGGACTGAAATCGGGCTCCCTGCCAAATTTGGTGATGGAAAAAGCCTATGAAAAGTGAACATGGAGTGAGTATTTTGGGACCCCACCTTTTTTTCGGCCCCCACTTTGCAAATCACCCCGAAGCTTTCCATGGTGAAACTAGTAATAAAAAAGTATTTTTTGGGAAAGTTTTGTGAAGATTCATCAAGCGGCACCAAAGTTATTAGCACACCAAAAAAGGCATATAAATATAGTGAAATATTGTGTATACCTATGAAGGAATTAATGAATTAAAATAACTTTAATATAAATAATTGTGAAATGAATGTACAAGGTAAATGCAATTTAAGTGTTTTAGAATATTTAAAGAGTGAAACATATAAAATAAATGAACTCTTCTACGGAATTATCTGAAACATTCTCAGGCAGTGAGAGCTAACCTGTCAGGACTCGAAATAGAATTTGTCTAGCAGCTATTGTACTCGTCAAATGGCAAAAAAGACCCATTTGGAGAAAGGTGGGTTGCGCACTGGCCCACACAGTCAGCAGAGGCTATGGCCACTGCTCCCTTAGCCTATCACTTTGGGATCCCTGCCAGGCAGGCACGAATCTCTGTGCCTCCAAAAGAAACTTCGCTAGAGGGGTCCAAGCGAAGCCATTGAAGCTTTGCTCTGCAGATTCCATGTTTGATGCGTCTACTAAGCAAAGTTTGTTGTTTTCGAAAAAACAAACTCCAAAACAAAAGTGTGTTTCCTGAAACCAAAATAAAGCACTTGCACTGCTGGGAACTTTACGGCTGCACTTGAGGGCCATTGTGTGTTGTCCATAACCGAGGTGTCCCAGATAGGAAAAGGGAGTGAAAGTGCCCATCCTTAAATATGTTAAGGCGTGAGTCACTTTGCCTTGACGGCCCCATAAAGGATGGCCCTTTGGATCTAATGTTTGTTTTGGCAGAGTTCATATACCGAAGTCGCCACTTTACCATGCTTTTTTAGGTCTCACTGAGTCAGCACACATGCATTGCTCGGAGAGACATTTAGTAGCTGCTTTGAGAAGTGCTAGTTTGCCGGCGACTAGCTTGTTGGAACGCGCACAAGAGTGCGCGTGACGTGCACAGCTGGTGCGGCTTCTTTGATCAAGCACGCGTGAATGCTTTTGTAGGCTTCCAGTTTTACTTTTTAAATACTGAACATGTTCTCTCTCTCTCTATCGCCATCTCTTGTTTTTTACGTAATCCTACACCTGTGTGTCACGTGTCCCCTGTCATGCAGAATAACAAAACAGTATTCATTCAAGCACAGTGTCAGCACCGGAAAAATCTTTTCCTAACTATCCCTTCATCAGCATCGATAAAAAGAAGCATGTTACCGGCGCAATGCGTACTGCATAAGACTATCCGTGTACCACCACCCTCTGCATGCGGCACCCTTTAATAATTGCCACAATCAACGCCTCGGCACCCTTGAGCCTCTTGTGGTAGCACTGCAGCCATTCTTGGAACCAGGGGTCTAGCTTCTATTCCCCACTTCCCATAACACAAGATGTGTGATTCTGGGCACCAAACTTCTCTGCGCCTCCTTTATTTTATCTACAGGATTTTGTAAAGCGCATAGAAGAAAGCCACTCCAATACTTGATTCATTTACAATCTTATCAGGAAAGAAAGTTACAGAGCAATGATGTACGATCGACTACCATTTCAGACTCTTTTTTTTCCACTTTTTCGTTAAAGAGTCATATAAAATACACCACACATGCCATGTTATATGAATAACCAAAATTGTGGCCCACCGATTGTCGATGATACCAAAATATATATTGGCATCAGTTCTACACACGCCCTATGCTCTCCTCTTCTGAAAAGTACGCTAGAATTCTGCTTGTCTAGCCTCTTTGCAAATTTCAGTGGTCTAAGCCCAACTGGTATACGTGAAATATCTAAAGTCTGCTACTTGTTCCACAGTCACAACAAATGCTAATTCGGGCCTTAGAAAGTAACAGTGGGTTAACTTTAACTCATCAGCCGCAGAGGTGAGCGCGCTGTCTCAAACAGATAGGTTTAAACCCAAGTGAGCCTATCCTAGCTATTCATCCTACCAAGGTTACTAACTGGTACCTGTGGATTTACAAAAACCCAAGGCGATTTATTATACGGGGTGCCATTGACGCCGGGGCAATACTGCACTGGCGTTCGCACCTACTCACCGGTACAACTTCAACATTTGCACTGGCAAGTTCAAAGTAGACATGGTCACTGATCGTCACCTGTAGCTGGTCGGTGTTAACCTGTACTAGTGCACACCCACGTAATCTAGAAAGAGGGCAAACATACAGCGACATGCGTACAGCCGTATGTAAGCAGGCCTCAGTGCTGCAAAACCCCAAAATCAGATAGCAAGCGCTGTGTACAGCAGCACGCCTATTCTTGCGCTCAAACACGTACTGTAAATGGTTTGAAGGGGCGTCCCGTCCACGTGCCCATCGCGGTTGATTTGCAGGGGGAAGCTGTTTTTGCCTGTGGCCGCGGCGGTGTACTGGTGCATCAGCCTGTCCGGGTTCGGCCACACTGGGTTCATGAGCAGGGGGGAAGAGTTGGGGAAAGAAGTGGTCTCTCCCAAAAGGAAGAGGAAGGTGAAAGTCAAATGCACGTGGCTACAGAGGCTGCTCCTTGGCATCTTCGGGTACTTGCCTTCCTGCCCTCCTTGCTGTGGGTGTTGCTGCTGAAACTTGTGCCTTCCTCCGCACTTACTCCCAAGGCCCCTTTGCAGTGGCAGGTTCTGAACTCTTGTGCTTCCCAAAGGTTTGCAGCCCTCTATAAGGGCTAGAAATGATGTGACACGGGAAAAAAACAAACGCCTGTCCACATCCTTTATGTTGTAACGGCTCAGCATCATTTTAAGAGTGCCCTGAGACCTGCATGGCCAGGGAAGGCTTTTTTCACACATATTCACCAGGGAAACCAAGTCAGACTCCAGTGGGCATGACAAGATTAGTGTTGGCAGGGCACCCATCTTTTGGCTGGTGTGACCTGACGTCTGCATGTTCGAATCCCTATTGTGTTGGCTCAGGATGTCATCTCCTTTTAAAATAAGGTGTAATGAAAGCTGTGAAATTATAATTTCAATAAACACTTTTATATTACAGTCTAATATATGACTAAACCCGTGGTCCTTTGGGCATTTAAGTTACAGGTGGGTGAGCCACTGACAGCTCGAGCCAGGCTTGATCCTGTAGCCTGGCTTTAGCTCAGCTCTGGGTCCTCTTGGAACTGTAGCCCATGACGAGGCGAACTTTCAAGTGGCTTCTGCCTGGCACCACTGCTCTACCCTCATGCACAACGAGGAAAAAACAAAGCATTAACATTTGAGGTACAAAAGTGAGATACATAGCTACCCATTCAGTGGCTGGATTGTACACAGTGAAACCAAAAAACCTGGACAAATTGCTGTTACCCTGTGTGATCTTCGGCAAATATTTTATTTCATAGATCCTCCTTTTTCTTCAATATCATATATGAAAGCACTTTCAGACTTGAGTTTAGAATATCAGCTGTACAAAACCCTATTGTGTTTTATTTAATGGACTATATTATTGTTGTTGCTTCTATAAGAATCCGGGCCACATACAGGGTTCACATAACAACTGTTTTGCCTATAAGTTCATAAATGGCACTATCGCCAGGGTGGAAGCCCATGTTTAACAAGCATTGGCATAGCCAATAGGTCTGGCCTTTGGGACCTTATAACGGTTTAGCTATCCAGCACAATATCCTTGGTGCAAAAACATCAACTGTTGCATGGCTAAGCACTTATAAGTTCCCAAAGGCGAGACCTATTGGCTATGCCAATGATTGTTTTGTTTTGATATCTAGAAAGTTAATTTGGAGTTTAGGGTCCTTACATTCGCATAGAAATCTGCTGCCCAAGAGTTTACGAAAATTCTGGTCCCAAATATGCTTCTGATAAGCTTGCATCACGTGCATCGCTATGTGTTCTTAAGTAATTGAATGCTTCAGACTACCTACCCTCCCACAAAAAAATGAACAAGCATATGGAAGTGCTGTGGAAATGTATAGAGAGTCACAGCTTTCTAAGCAACACGAAATATCCTTTGCTGCCTTCCCAGAATGTACTATTCCTATGTACTAAATTCTGTTTAGGTCGGAGCTTTAATTTTACCACTATTCTGGTGGCAGGTACCTTGTCGCCTATCCAAGTGAATAACACTTCTACCTGACGAACTTCTAAAGTCGTGCGGCACAAAAACATACCTTGAATGCATCGAGGAATTGGGTGTAGTAAACTAAGCCTGACCCTCTTTGACATTTCAGGTGGGTTATTCACCCCAAGAAACAGTTTGAAAAAAAGAGAGCCGAATTGTACTTTTTGTCACACAAATTCCACAAAATATATTCAGACATCTCGAGGTTATGAAGCTATACTGATTTGATATTACAATGTGTTTATGATGTGCTAGTTAAGTCTTACACTCTCTAGTGGTGTTGCAGTTCACCATCCCCAAGAAAACTTTGAAGGAATGACGGCAAAGCTATGCCTTATTAAGGATACTTTCATTAAAAATTGTTTAGAGGGCTTTAGATGTTACTGCCATTTCAAGTAACCTAGTGTAGAATTTCACATAGCCTATTATATTGCAAACTATATACTGCATTTTTCTTAACTTCTGCATTCCACGTCCTTTCAGCTTTCCACCCTATCTCTTCCAAATAGGTTCTCGGTCATATGTTTATGAATAGGATTTTTCTTGGAAGGGTAGGGTGGAAAAAATAAATGTTGTACAAAGCTCATAATCACTAGCCAAAGACAAAAGACATAGGCAAAGCAAACAGGCTCCTTTTACAAAGCAACTGCTCAATTTTGAGAGACCTACTAGGGTCAGAAACCTTGCAGACTACAACAGTCTTACACGTACAAGCCTGCTCAAGCAGTTGTCAAACCAGAAGTACATATATTATGAAATACAGACTTTTCGTTTTGATAAGTTCATTTCCCCTGAGGAGGCGTACGTTTTTGGTGCTGCCTGAGAGTTGTGATTTCTTGAAAATCTGGGGCACTGTCGAAAAACAATGAAAAGGGGGGGCCCTCGGCCCCCCCGCACGCATGGCGGCGCGGCGACCGTCTCACCCCCTTTCTCCTTTTGTGCCTCTCGGTGGTGGGGGCGGGCCCTGGTGGGCGCGACCCACCACCGATTGGCCGGCGGCCTCCCTGACCCGGATACCAGGAAGAAGGTCCGGGTCAGGGGGGGCGGGCTACAGAAGGGGCGGGCCGGGGGGGGCGTGCCCCCCCCCTGCCTGGCCCCTTGAGAATAAAGAGGTGGGGAGCGCCCAGGAGACCCCCTTGTCCCTGGACGCTCCCCCACAGCACCGTGTGCCCCGCGCACGGGGCTTCTTTGTTAATTCTTCTCTTGCCTTTTGTTCAGGTTAAACTTCCTCGGAGCAAAGCAGGGGCGGTCGGAACCCACAACGAACGAAGGGAGCAGGAGCGCACGATCGGCGACTGCATTTGAGGGTCCGATCCCAGCCGAGCGGTGTTCTGTGGGCGATGGAGCTAGGGGCACAGGGAGCGAGCGTTCATCGTTTGACCAGGGTTGCCTGTCGGGCGCAAGGTACGTTTCACGGAGCGAAACAGGGTCTGCTTCGGCAGCAGACGAATGGGAGACCATTCGGGGGCTTTTGTTAAAGTAAACTGATTCTGTGTCTTAGGTGGAGGCCACACTCTGTTAATATTGTGTGGGAAAGCTTGATTATTTTATGAAGCAGGTCAGTTTTTAAATAAGGTGTGATTATGCGAAATCCACTTAATCTCACTGTGCCTAACGCAATGAATGTGTCCTCATGTGACGTAACTGGTGCTATGTAAAGCCATCTGATAGCTGATGCAGTACAAGCTTACGGTTGACAAGATAGCTCGTTGTTGCACTTTCAGGCTGTTAGCACAGCTCTGCAGCGATTAATAAGTGACCAGTAGGAAGGTAATGGTGGGGCTGAATTCAGGCGGTTTGGCTCTACACCGAGAGGCACGGAGGAGGGGGCGGTCGCCAAGAGCCCCCCCCCCCCCCTTCAGATGAGCGTGGTTCGTTGCTCTCTTCCCACCGCCAGCTAACTATAATGGAAACCTGGATACAATTTACATTCAGGCCGAACACGTTTAGTTTCATTAATGTAACTGAGTGGACGAGGGGACTGTATGAGGAGCCATGCCTGCTCAAGCTGGTGGGATGCTTAGAGCATGAATGTGCTGAGTTTGCCTTCTGCATATCGGATGGGGGTGATGTCAACACTTTTATAGTAATACAAAAGCAGAAACTGCTGCACCTATTAAATTTGTTGTTTGTATATAAAGCACTCATAATTACAATGTAGTTATGCAATCTTGAAGTGTACGGCAAGGTGGCCCTCTCGCTCCAGGGTATCACGAAAGCTGATTACGGGCATTTCAGCTACAAAAGCAGAGCTGTTCGTTGAGATTAGTCCGTTGAAGCAAACCAACCACCACACCCATAATGCATTCTGTTGGTTTTACGAAAACAAAGTTTTAGGAAAGTATCCATAATAAAAGGAGAGACGTGGACACTTTGAGAGGGAAGAGGTGTATGTTATTTTGGGATGTCTTTATCTTCCCCACCCTTAAAAATGATGTCCACCTGTAGCCCATTTGTTAAAAGATTATCATTGCACATCACTCTGATTGGGGCGGTCTGTCATGGGCACCATGCACCTGCTTGCAAGAAGTTGTAACGCGCTTCTTTTAATGCCACAATGATGCAAAGGCATGGGCAAACACAGTGCAATGCACTCCAAGCCTTTTTTGCCTTATAACAGCACACTTTTAATTTTTAAGCCCATTTGGTGCCAATATATTTGTTTGATTTGCAATTGCGTTGGAAATCGCAGATGCATTGTACGGCATGTCCCTGCAAGCTGATGTGTGTCATAACTTCACGCATGATACTGTGGCTATTAGCCATGAAACTTAGGCTTCTCGCAGTCCCATTCCGTGCCCTGTTATTATCAAGCAGCAGGGGAGTAGGTCAATACGTAACCAAAATTAACTGATGGCGACTAGTGCGACATTGATTTGTAAACATACACGCAGTATTTAGTGACACAGCTGGAGACTGTTGAGATTTTTTGCGAGAGTAATAAACATGTTAGGTGGGGGTTGTCACCAAACTTCTAGTCCAGGATCTGGGCTCACTTGCGATTGTTTAGTTTCACATGCTGTAAATATGGAAGACCTTCCCATTAGCGTGGTATACCCTTTGCTGCAATGTGTATTTTTGTTCCAGTGTTATTTTCTATGTCAATGCTCTCAATATTGCGCATGCACACTCACCGGGTTCAGGCACAGACCATGGCATGGACCAAGCAGTGAGGTTCAGTAGCTGGTTCCTTCTACAACTCAGAGCTGATTTTCACATAGCACTGCAACATTTTTTGCAAATCTGAACGTATGAGTAGGGACAAAATATTGTATGTATGCAGTAGTTTTATATCCCATTAATCTGTGATATCTGCGTATCATCAACATTGGTCAGACTGGTTGACTTTGCTAACCTAATTCCCTTTGCATCAGTCTGTGGCTTTTGCTATTCAAAGCAACTGCGGTGCCTTATTATAAGTCATTTGATCCATGATGTCCAAGAATCAGCATGTTTGTCTTACGAGGAACCCTTTCCATCTGAACATATCGTCTAATTGCCCTAGGAGGAAAGGCCGTGTGCAACTTAACACTGAACACATCGGCCTCATAAATTATGCAGGCCATGCTATAAGCACAAAGCCTGTTTTTTAGAATAGACTTGCTGCAGCTGAACTATACTAACTGCTCCACTCTAAATAAGCACTGACAGCACTCTTTATTGGCCGACCAGAGGTGTGTTAGTTCCAGCATGGTAGGGTTGACTTTAGTATTGTTTCTCACACGAAGTATTCCCATTTTTAAGTATTCCCTAGGGCACTTTTCAGTTTTGACACACTACATTTATAAGTTTTCAATTTTCCTCGTGCGTCCAAACAAAACATAGTCCCCACAACAAGCGGCCGCCTCGACGGCTTTGAGTTTGACACTAAGGTAGTGTTGTCTTGATTTCACCACATGCCTCTTTCTTCCAGCACCAGACACTCCCGTTAACTTACTTGCATCCGAGGGTGTATATTAGGCCATGGCCACGACTGCTGCTGGCCAGACCGGTACAGTAAGCGCTCTGAAGCCATCTAGACTGCACGAGCGCTACACAAAAGCATTACAAATGTGGAGTTTGGCTGCTGGGAATGGTCATAAAGTAGAATATCTACTTAGAGGCAGGGCATAATAAATCGCTTATTAGGATGGGCGATTATTGGAAGGTTTTGTAGGAAGCTGACCATGTCTAGACCGGATCAGGTAATTATACATCACTGGTGTTCCGGAGTAAAGCACACTATGAGACCATGGTCAGCGGCGACCATAGGCTTGTGTTTTCATCCACAACCCTCCCTCGTGTTCCCATCCTCAACCCTCCCTCAGGAACGAAATGTTTTGGGTTGTGTGGGTATGTGCTAAAAGTTGTATATACATGTTACTAAGAGAGCACAGTCTTTGTTTTGGGTTGCCTAACATTCAAAAATGCTAGTAAGTGTTTATATTGACAAACATGCTGAACTAGAACTGTTGATACTGATAATATAACTCCGACATTGTTTTCCCATGTCTGTGCACAGGTTCCATCTCATTAGTACGGGCTGTAACACTTCAATATAGCAATAAGCAACAGCTAGGTCCTTTGATGGCAAGGCAACATCTATTGCTGCAATTTTGTAACTTCTGAACGGTTTGAGCTAGACACAGTTTGTTTTGTGAAATTCCTGGGCTTCTTTATTGATGTCCTCCAGGCACTTGCCGGCTTATTTATCTCACGCAAGGAACGGCCAGTGACTTAAGTCAAATTTGACACTCTAGAATTACAATGATTGGTGTCTGCTGAGGGGATAGTTAGAACAATCGTGGAACTATTCACGAATAAGGTATACCCCCTTCTCTTGGGGTCCTCCTGGGGATTAACGCACATCTAAGGGTAGGGCTTGTCGAGACTGTGAAAGCCAGTTTCCCAGGTCCAACATTCCTTTGCAAGCCAAAGCAGAAAGCCAAGCAAGGGACCTATTTCATTGTGAGGGAATCAACATCTAAGGCGCTGTTCAGTATTCAAGGGGGGACATTGCACCAGTCCAAACGACCCTTCATGATAGGTTAAAGTCAACATTATTAGAAAGCTATCCTAGTGGTAGCTGTATCGCGTGCAGCCTTCAGGCTAAGTCTTGAAGGAATGTAGAGCGGCTTGTTTTACCAGTCTATAATTTCATGAATGAGTAAATGGAAAGAGAACAGGGTATAACAAATACACATCGTTTAGTTCCTTTACGAGGCTAATCGCATGACATTACAGTCAGGGAACCTATTTAACACACAAGTACATTGGCACAGTATACGTGGAGCCTATAATGAGATTAGAGGCGAATAATTACAGTCTGTAAACCTATATAGCACACAGTAATTTAGCACCAGATACATTGAGCTTTAGGGGTGTACCAAAGCCATATATAAGTAAAGAGGTAGGGGAACAACAAATGGCATAGAGACAGGGCCTAGAGCCTGTAGAAAGATTACTTGGGGGTCCTGATAATCCGACACACCCTGCTGTCACACCTAGAAGGTGCCCAAGAGCCTGGTTGCGGCATCACATAGTTCTGGAGATGCGTGGGATCATGTACGGTTGCCGTGGACGATATTGACCAGACGCCAAAGTGGCGAGCGTAAAAGGCCCTTGGGTCAGCTTACGGCCTGGCATAGTTAGGGCTGTGCTAATCCTTTTAGCCCTAGATGCTGCACTGGCAAACAGTCTGGCCTTTTCTAGCATAGACCCTATGGCCTAAAGGCGTGGGTGGAAAATAAGGAATGGGAGGTGATGTCCTGGTCTACAGCGGAATTTTTAGTAGCCATAAATGTGCCATGGCATTGCCATTGGGTCACTGCACTGCATACGGGATATTGTGGCACTGCCACTGGGTCACTGTACTGCGCACGGGATATTAGTCCTAATGAAAAGGCCATTCTACAGGGCACTCTCCGTAACACTAATTCGGTCACACTACATGGGACACAAACTGAGGCTATGCTTTACGCTTACAGTCGGAAGTGTCAATGAGTATGCAGCTGGCGCTACTCTTATCTAAAACTTAGCAAGTGATGGCAATGTAAGACTAGCACGTGTACAGCAGTTATCACCAGAAACACTAATGGTTTGTGTTTATCTTTTCCACTTATGTATGGCCGGGTCCATGGTGGACATCGGGAGTGCTCCACATCACAACAGCTGCAACAGGTGGACAGCTCAAGGGATGCTTACGTCAGTCACGGCTGGGTCCAGGGCGGATATCGGAGGGGTGCTCCACACCGCAACATCAGCAGCGGGTGGACGTCAAAAGGGAAGCATACGTCGAGAAAGAGGACACCAAGGGCCCAAGTATTGCGAGCAGGTGTAAGTGCTACCCATTCCCTAAGGTGGAAGTGGGAATTGTCACCCAGGTTTTCTTGGTCTTTTTCTGGTTCTGGCAGTTTCTCAAACCTGTGACGCAGGGGAGGAACTCATCACCAGAAGTGGAGGTGCTACAATGTGCCAGCACAAGCAACAGGCTGGACGCGGGACAGGGAAGAGTTGGTTTGGGGGACTGTGCCTTGGTCAGTTCAGGAACTTCTTTCAGGGACTCTTAGCTCAGCAGCCCGACCCCCCCGTCAATGGTGATACTTCACCTAGGGGGGACTGACTTGGCCAAACTTGGGAGGCGAATACTCATTGATGAGTTCATCTCCACCGGGGGTGGGTCTTCAGGACTTGCCCGGGTGGCACAGTAGTAGGGTCTCAACTTATCCCGTGGTGGCAGGGGCGAGGGGCGGACTCGGTCAGGGCGTTGAATCACTCGATAAAGAGGATCGACACACAGTGGGACAAATTATTTCAAGCCCCCCTCGGTTGCAGACGATCCAACATGGGTGTATTTTGAGGTGCATAATTCTACCTGGTGAGGGGAGTCCATTTGACGGAGGAAGGAAGGGTCATTTGGTCTGATAATGTCAGGGCCTGGTTGAAAGGTTTTGCTAAAGTGAGAACTTTCTAGGGTAGGTCAAGGCAGGGGGAGGCCAGATCGTCGGTTAACAATGCTGGCCTGTGGCGGTAAGGTCATTATCGGTGAGCACATATTTGAGGTCTGAGGGGGCGGGCATCATCCTATGGAGGTTCCCGCCCAGGGGGAGGGGCCTGCGGGCCACTCCTAGAACTCCAGGGGCAAGGTAATTGATGCTGCAAAGGAGCGCGGGTAGGAGTAGTTCACGCTTTCCTTAGGCTGGTAGCCACCCCGCGCGCGTGGACTCATGACGTCACCGGATGGCGCAGAGTAAGGGCCCTCCTTCAGTGGGTAAATGGAGTTCAGGGCGTAGACCGGGCAATTCCCGGGGTAACACTGCGCATGCGCACGTCTCTAGGGGAGGCGCAGCTTGTAGGACCTGACACCGGTAGTGACCTTGCCATATGGTCAGAAATGTACAAAAATCAAGATGAGGATGTTAGACTCGGTTAGGAAACAACATGTATTAGAGTTTTTGTTAAGGTCAGGCTCTCAAACTTGTTGACAAAAAACTTGTATCTAATGTCCTGCTGATTTTTGTATAAATTGTTGATCATGCAATTAAAACCTTTTTTAATTTCATATCTTAATAAATACGGCCGGGCGACTAGCGCCCGCCTTCCAAAAAGTAAAGAAGTCTCGTGTCCACGTTTCTGGGTGTTGGGTGCCGGTTGGGGGGGGAGGCGGCAGCTAGTCGCTGACCATGTGAAAAGGGGGGGCCCTCGGCCCCCCCGCACGCATGGCGGCACGGCGACCGTCTCACCCCCTTTCTCCTTTTGTGCCTCTCGGTGGTGGGGGCGGGCCCTGGTGGGCGCGACCCACCACCGATTGGCCGGCGGCCTCCCTGACCCGGATACCAGGAAGAAGGTCCGGGTCAGGGGGGGCGGGCTACAGAAGGGGCGGGCCGGGGGGGGGCGTGCCCCCCCCCTGCCTGGCCCCTTGAGAATAAAGAGGTGGGGAGCGCCCAGGAGACCCCCTTGTCCCTGGACGCTCCCCCACAGCACCGTGTGCCCCGCGCACGGGGCTTCTTTGTTTTCCCACCCACCATCCCTTGGAACAAAGTCTTGTGGCATTCATTATGTCTGGTTTAATGGTAAGTTTGCGAAGGTACTGTCCACATGTCTTTCATGGTAGTAGACATGGATCTGTCGGTATATTTTGATGATGCTTTTGTTTAGGAATTTGTTTCCCCTTTTAGCAAAACTGTGTGTGAAGTAATTGTCTTTGATGCCAAGTGTCTTTAGGCCTTTTTTCCCTTTGTAGTTGTACGGTGATGCTGTTATTTATTAGCCAGTGTAGCTGTCCTTTAGAATTTTTTCCCATAGGTCGTCGTATTTATTAGGTATGGGGCATGCGGTAAGGTCATTATCGGTGAGCACATATTTGAGGTCTGAGGGGGCGGGCATCATCCTATGGAGGTTCCCGCCCAGGGGGAGGGGCCTGCGGGCCACTCCTAGAACTCCAGGGGCAAGGTAATTGATGCTGCAAAGGAGCGCGGGTAGGAGTAGTTCACACTTTCCTTAGGCTGGTAGCCACCCCGCGCGCGTGGACTCATGACGTCACCGGATGGCGCAGAGTAAGGGCCCTCCTTCAGTGGGTAAATGGAGTTCAGGGCGTAGACCGGGCAATTCCCGGGGTAACACTGCGCATGCGCACGTCTCTAGGGGAGGCGCAGCTTGTAGGACCTGACACCGGTAGTGACCTTGCCATATGGCCAGAAATGTACAAAAATCAAGATGAGGATGTTAGACTCGGTTAGGAAACAACATGTATTAGAGTTTTTGTTAAGGTCAGGCTCTCAAACTTGTTGACAAAAAACTTGTATCTAATGTCCTGCTGATTTTTGTATAAATTGTTGATCATGCAATTAAAACCTTTTTTAATTTCATATCTTAATAAATACGGCCGGGCGACTAGCGCCCGCCTTCCAAAAAGTAAAGAAGTCTCGTGTCCACGTTTCTGGGTGTTGGGTGCCGGTTGGGGGGGGAGGCGGCAGCTAGTCGCTGACCATGTGGATGACGCTGGGAACGCTCCCAGCAACACACGTTGCACGGCCCTTTAATGCAGAAATCTGCGTTAAAGGCAACTATATTTACGAGGCAGCATTAAGGCAAAAAACATGGCTTAAAATGGCTTAGTGCTGCCTCATAAATATGGAACAGGCTCCTGCGCCATGGAATGTCACCAAAAAGTGACATTCCGGTGGCGCAAGAGGCCTCATGAGGCCCAAAATGTTTCTGTCTTTAGAAAAGTAAATTGTTATGCAGCAGAACATTGAATAGCTATAGTTTAGACATGGCTGAAATTTCTCATGGGAAACCAAGGCAAATGCTACAATAATATGAATGTTTAGCAACTAACTGATACTTTTAAATAGCACCCTGTCAACATCGTGCGTTTACCGTTGGAAGGAAGGAAGAAGCTACAGATCATCAGATATTTCTCTTCATTGGCTGGACATGATCTAACACCAAAATGGACTGATACATGAGTTTTTGTGTTTTATATTAGTGCGTGTTTCCTGGTTGAGCTAGCACTATTCGTGAGCAATTCCTGCTATTCTTTTGAGGGCTCTGCTACTGGAAACTCTGAAGACTTGCTGTAATCTACTGATGACGGTGCTTTGCTACTTGCCACTTTGGTGGTGACTCTTACTGATTTACCTTCTTTTCTTATGTCTTTACAGGATCAGCAACTGCAACAACTGCTGATGACATACGGAAGCTTGGCTGAGTCTTCCTGAACTATACTTTATGGGGAGTTTGATGCTCCAATGATCTCACTCTTTCCAGGATCTCTTCATGGGTTCTGCCTTAATTTGATATAGAATAGGGACATTGGGGCACATGTATCAAGCATTTTTGCATTTGCAAATGGACCAATTCACAGAATTGGCCCATTTGCGAACACAAAAAATGCTTTTCAGATGCAGCAAACCCCAATTTGTGATTCGGTAACCTGTAACCAAATTGCGAAATGGGTTTGCAATACCGTATTTGGAAGGGGCGTCCCTTCAAAATACTGAATCCTAACTGTTTGCATGAATGTTTTGTGACCGTGAATGCAGTTGCAAAACATTTGTATATTACCACCTACTTCAAGTAGGTGGTAACACATTGGCAAATGGGAAGGTGTCCGCAGGTGACCCCTGCCCCTTTATGAATGGTTGTAAAAGCATTTGTAAGAGCTGGTCTTAAAAAATGTAAATTGCAAAAACCACAGTTGATGGACAGAATGTAGAACAATGTCTTACATTCACCCCAGTACAAAGATCTGGGCCTAAATCCATCGTTTTTTTGCACTCCACACCACCCTAGGTCAGACAATGGCTATATGCAAATCAGCCTTGACCCTGTGCCTCATGGGAACAGTCCAGCCCGAACTACCAAGCCATGTCTTTCCTAGACCGGAATCAAGCATCCAAGGACCGGTTTCTGGCTATCAGCCTTCTTCAGCCTGGATAGCTTGACTCCAGTGATGTGGAGAGCCTGGGACTCACGTCTGAGCATACCCAGCCCACTCGGGGTGAAAATTGCAAAAACCACAGTTGATGGACAGAATGTAGAACAATGTCTTACATTCACCCCAGTACAAAGATCTGGGCCTAAATCCATCGTTTTTTTGCACTCCACACCACCCTAGGTCAGACAATGGCTATATGCAAATCAGCCTTGACCCTGTGCCTCATGGGAACAGTCCAGCCCGAACTACCAAGCCATGTCTTTCCTAGACCGGAATCAAGCATCCAAGGACCGGTTTCTGGCTATCAGCCTTCTTCAGCCTGGATAGCTTGACTCCAGTGATGTGGAGAGCCTGGGACTCACGTCTGAGCATACCCAGCCCACTCAGGGTGAAAATTGCAAAAACCACAGTTGATGGACAGAATGTAGAACAATGTCTTACATTCACCCCAGTACAAAGATCTGGGCCTAAATCCATCGTTTTTTTGCACTCCACACCACCCTAGGTCAGACAATGGCTATATGCAAATCAGCCTTGACCCTGTGCCTCATGGGAACAGTCCAGCCCGAACTACCAAGCCATGTCTTTCCTAGACCGGAATCAAGCATCCAAGGACCGGTTTCTGGCTATCAGCCTTCTTCAGACTGGATAGCTTGACTCCAGTGATGTGGAGAGCCTGGGACTCACGTCTGAGCATACCCAGCCCACTCTGGGTGAAAATTGCAAAAACCACAGTTGATGGACAGAATGTAGAACAATGTCTTACATTCACCCAGTACAAAGATCTGGGCCTAAATCCATCGTTTTTTTGCACTCCACACCACCCTAGGTCAGACAATGGCTATATGCAAATCAGCCTTGACCCTGTGCCTCATGGGAACAGTCCAGTCCGAACTACCAAGCCATGTCTTTCCTAGACCGGAATCAAGCATCCAAGGACCGGTTTCTGGCTATCAGCCTTCTTCAGCCTGGATAGCTTGACTCCAGTGATGTGGAGAGCCTGGGACTCGCGTCTGAGCATACCCAGCCCACTCGGGGTGAAAATTGCAAAAACCACAGTTGATGGACAGAATGTAGAACAATGTCTTACATTCACCCCAGTACAAAGATCTGGGCCTAAATCCATCGTTTTTTTGCACTCCACACCACCCTAGGTCAGACAATGGCTATATGCAAATCAGCCTTGACCCTGTGCCTCATGGGAACAGTCCAGCCCGAACTACCAAGCCATGTCTTTCCTAGACCGGAATCAAGCATCCAAGGACCGGTTTCTGGCTATCAGCCTTCTTCAGCCTGGATAGCTTGACTCCAGTGATGTGGAGAACCTGGGACTCACGTCTGAGCATACCCAGCCCACTCGGGGTGAAAATTGCAAAAACCACAGTTGATGGACAGAATGTAGAACAATGTCTTACATTCACCCCAGTACAAAGATCTGGGCCTAAATCCATCGTTTTTTTTCACTCCACACCACCCTAGGTCAGACAATGGCTATATGCAAATCAGCCTTGACCCTGTGCCTCATGGGAACAGTCCAGCCCGAACTACCAAGCCATGTCTTTCCTAGACCGGAATCAAGCATCCAAGGACCGGTTTCTGGCTATCAGCCTTCTTCAGCCTGGATAGCTTGACTCCAGTGATGTGGAGAGCCTGGGACTCACGTCTGAGCATACCCAGCCCACTCGGGGTGAAAATTGCAAAAACCACAGTTGATGGACAGAATGTAGAACAATGTCTTACATTCACCCCAGTACAAAGATCTGGGCCTAAATCCATCGTTTTTTTGCACTCCACACCACCCTAGGTCAGACAATGGCTATATGCAAATCAGCCTTGACCCTGTGCCTCATGGGAACAGTCCAGCCCGAACTACCAAGCCATGTCTTTCCTAGACCGGAATCAAGCATCCAAGGACCGGTTTCTGGCTATCAGCCTTCTTCAGCCTGGATAGCTTGACTCCAGTGATGTGGAGAGCCTGGGACTCACGTCTGAGCATACCCAGCCCACTCGGGGTGAAAATTGCAAAAACCACAGTTGATGGACAGAATGTAGAACAATGTCTTACATTCACCCCAGTACAAAGATCTGGGCCTAAATGTATGACATTGTTCTACATTCTGTCCATCAACTGTGTTTTTTGCAATTTTCACCCCGAGTGTGCTGGGTATGCTCAGACGTGAGTCCCAGGCTCTCCACACCACTGGAGTCAAGCTATCCAGGCTGATGAAGGCTGATAGCCAGAAACCGGTCCTTGGATGCTTGATTCCGGTCTGGGAAAGACATGGCTTGGTAGTTCGGACTGGACTGTTCCCATGAGGCACAGGGTCAGAGCTGATTTGCATATAGCCAGTGTCTAACCCAGGGTGGTGTGGAGTGCAAAAAAACGATGGATTTAGGCCCAGATCCTTGTACTGGGGTGAATGTATGACATTGTTCTACATTCTGTCCATCAACTGTGGTTTTTGCAATTTTCACCCCGAGTGTGCTGGGTATGCTCAGACGTGAGTCCCAGGCTCTCCACACCACTGGAGTCAAGCTATCCAGGCTGATGAAGGCTGATAGCCAGAAACCGGTCCTTGGATGCTTGATTCCGGTCTGGGAATGACATGGCTTGGTAGTTCGGACTGGACTGTTCCCATGAGGCACAGGGTAAGAGCTGATTTGCATATAGCCAGTGTCTAACCCAGGGTGGTGTGGAGTGCAAAAAAACGATGGATTTAGGCCCAGATCCTTGTACTGGGGTGAATGTATGACATTGTTCTACATTCTGTCCATCAACTGTGTTTTTTGCTTAAAAAATGTAAAGCATCTTGTTTTCCTTTAAGGAAAACGGGCTGCTTTACAAAAAAAAAGATTGCTTTATTCAAAAGCACTCATGGACATGGTGGCCTGCTGACCTCAGCAGGCCACCATTCCTGTGATTTTAGAGATTCCTAGGGGGTCGCAAACTGCTATCCACCTCATTAATATGAATGAGGTAGAGTGATTTGCGATCCCCTAGGAATCGCAATCCGAAACGCTTTGAGTTTCATGCATTGTAAATTGTGATTACCTAATTGTGATTCTCAGGAATTTGCAATTAGGTATTTGCAATTTACAATTGTGATGCATGTGCCCCTAAATTCCTTTTTGGAACACGCTTGTTAGTCTCTGCATTGTTTTGACTCTAACCAAGATTTTCAGAGTATATTTCTGTAAACTGATTTATCTGATTTACTACTTGAATAAAAGAAGATAAAAACAATCTACTAATCTCAAAACGAGGAATAAAGGTTTTTGAACTGCTCCCAAACTCTCATCATTGACTGAACTAAGCAACTTTAACGATAAGGTTTATTGACATGTTTTTGATGTATGCTCCATTCTAAAACGATGGCAAAGATCCATTTGCCTGCAGAAAAACAAACCAAGGAGTTGGAGTCCACTTTTGTAAGTCAGAGTTCGAACGGATTAAAATACATTGATGCGTTCTTACCCTAAGCATGAAAAAACTCCTTTTTTTGGCACTGCAGCCCTCCCAATTATCTCACTGATACAATTTGGGCATGCAGCATTTGGGCATAATTGAAGGTACCCACACTTGTTTGCATTACTCTGCTGCACTTCTGCTGTGTGGCTTGGCACTGATAGTGTAGCAGGGCAGTCTGTTAATCTCCTCCTCCTCCATATTCCCGGGGCTCCACCGCAAACAACCATTTTTTTGACTTGCCTCTGCAGGAACACTATATTGCCCCAAATTGCAGAATTGACCAAGATGGGTGCTTGGGTTTTCGTTTTGGGCAAGCAGCAACAGGGCCAGAACACTGCAATGTTATTAGTGTTGGCCAGAAGCTTGTCACTCTTTCTAGTGAAGGGCGCAATACCTTATACCATGTTGTCAGAATAAGAATTTATCAGACTCAGCAGATAAGTAATTGACTGTCATCTGAATAAATTAATATGAGACTTGCTCCAGGTCTCCTAGCCTTCTGGCATTTCAGTTGGGCTGCTTGATTGAGGTTACCCTGCTTTGCATTATTGCTTGGCTAATGTTCATACCTTGTATGTGCATGGCGGAAATTCCCAAGAGATGAATCTCTGACCAACAGTGCAGTTGAAATGCCAGAAGCACAAGTGAATTATAATCAGGTTTCTTGGGCTTCTTGCGTTTCAGCTCGGCTGCTGGTAGATGTTCATCCCTCGTTGCTTTCTACTCTTAGAATTGAGGTCTGGGCAACACTTAAGCAGGCCTGCTTAGCAGGGTATTCTTATTTATTAAAAGATATGAATTTGCTCCTGTGTTTTCCATTGTCTCAATGTTAGCTTTGGTATGCCCTTCTCAGATCTGTTTTCCATCTGCAATAAATAACCAACTCTTTAGGATTTGCTCATGATTCTCAACCTAATGCCTTTGGGTGCTGAGTGATTTAACCATACAGTGCCATGGGCGGGCTCCTGTATGCAGTAGCGACCGGCAATGCTTACGGGTGGGGGGCCGGCACAAGGGGTCGCAGGGGAGTGGGATTCATGGGGCATGACGTGGGGACGATGGATCGCGGGGAAATAAAAAATTATATATAAACGTACCTTTCCGTCAGGTCCGGCGGCTTCTCTGCTCCTGCTCTCTTGCCTCCTACAGGAACAGGAAGCAGGCAGCCAGGCTCCCTCCCCTAAGCCAATCACAATGCTGCAAGCAGCGTTGTGGTTGTTCGGGATGGTGCCCAGCCAGGGGCTAATGCGGTGGACATGTTCTCAATGCAGGTTGCAATGCAATACTGCTTCTCTGTGGGCAGCTGCACTTTCACTTGGGTGGAGACCTTGGATTGCATCATTAGTGAATTTGAACCTCTGCTTTGATATTATGTTCTCTTGGGTGTTTGGGTTGGACACAGTTTTTGTCAATCTGTTACATGTGGAGTCCATGTATATGTAGCTTTACTGCACATTGGGTGTTTAGCATATAGTGATATTACCTCCAACGCTAATGGGGTGGAATTCTATAAATCGTGCAAAATTAACATAGAACACAATTTAAAAAAAATATAATATTCTGTGCTGTTCTCTTGGATAAATCCTCGGAAAGCTAAATGTTAGAGAATGTAATGGTATGAGGCATAAAAATAAAGTACCACAAGAGAAGCAAGTTGCAGTTTTTTTCAAGAACATCCTAGAGTCGGGTCGCCAAGTTAAAGCATGCCAAACCCTCCGGCTTGTATGGATTTCCTCTCCAGTCATGACAAAACATATGTAATGATGAAATAAATATTTTCCAATTGCACAGCTACATGTTGATAGTTTATTAGCTTCTGCTTTTGGATCAATAATGTTAGATTAAAACCTATTTGCAGGATACTTCCAACTCTACCAAGACTTTATTGTTTGGTGCTGGGGGAGTAAATTATTTTGAGTCTTTACTCTTTTTTTACAGGAGGACTATATTGTATACGCAGCTTAAATAATGACAACACGAAGTCACATTTTTCACTTGCACGAAATTAAGTTCCACTGGAAACACATTTGTAATTCTTCCCATTCCCTGGATGCATGCACAGACAGCATTTCTTCAAGGTTTTTTGGTTCAGTAGTTAATCACAGCAGTCTATACCGAGTGACTATTTGCCAGGCTGTAAAATGTTACAGTACATTTCATTCGCTTCCACAACTATAAGATGATTGATTTTTTAATCACACTGCCAGATAAAGTTAGATTTCAGCAGAGGCTTAAATGATGTCGACTATTGAATATGGGACTGCTTCTAATTGCAAGTCATTGAGGTGCATCAGAAGAGGAAACACATTTGTTTTTGTCTTCTGACAAATAGTTTCAAAGCGCTGTGTCCTCATTGGGCGAATTATATGTATACGTGGATGCTTGCATTATTTAAACTGGATGTACGACATTACAACGCATGCTTTTACATCGCATGCTTTTACAACGCGAGTTTTACAACGCATACCATTACAACGCATAGTGCTTTGGGGCGCTGGATAGTGATTTATTTAATTTACTATTCCAACTCCAGTCCCCGTGGATAGTAGGGAAGGTGTTGGATAGTAAATTAAATATATTCCCTATCCTAGAGCGCCCCCCAGCGCAATGCGTTGTAATGGTTTGCGTTGTAAAAGCTACGATGTAAAAGCACTGCGTGGTAAAAGTTGCGTTGTAAGTGATGTTCCCCTTTAAACTTGGTCAAGCAACGAGTTTTTTCTGAACCAGGAAAAAATGCTCATGTAGTCTTCATAACACCCCACCCACCCCCCCGTAATACATGGACACACTTAGACACAAACTTTGTTTACCCTGTGTGTCTCAATAGCAGCTTTCAGCAGGCTCGGTGGGGGCTCCTCCTCTAAGGCGCAGGAGCATTGCCCCACTGCTTTTCAGCAGTGTAAGGAAACATAAAATAAATAACTCAAGGTTATTATTTTATTTTTCTTTGTTGAGGGCGCAGCAGCTTTGTGGGGCAGGGTTGCTCTGCTGACAGGGCAGGGGAGGGGAGGATTGGGTTTCTCTCCCTAAGTGCGCATGAATATTTGGGGAGCCTGGGTCCTTCCTGGGTGTTTCCTGTTCCGGCCGGCCGGAGGGAGGAGTGGGGAGACGCGACGGGGAGGGAAGTTTAATTAAATTTTTTATTTACCCTCTTCCCCACACCTTCCTGCCCCCGATCGGTGCCGGCCACCTCTGACGAAGCTGCTCACATTTACAAGTTATTTTTAACTGTCAGCTCGGCATTAAAGCACTCAAGACAGTATGACATTGTTTCATTGGATGAATGTATTATCTTGCCCTTATCTCCTCTCACACCAGGCAAATGCCTGGGAGCACCAGGTTACAAAGCCGGCTTGAGTTAAACATTTCACTTTGTACCGGCTGTGCTCAAATGGAGCACATCACTTTGGCTGGTGTGAGAAATTGGGTTGTTGGTTGAGAAGTGTGTGAGTCCTTCTCAAGTGTTGGGAATGTCCCTTTCTGCTGGGTCATATCACTTCTAAACATTACGCCTTCCTCCTCCCCTTTTTGCTAACTTTGGTTTTGTTGGCTTCAGGACTCTGGGCACTTTACCACTGCTAACCAATGCTAACGTGTATGTGTTCATTGCTTTAAACATGGAAACATTGGCTTAGCCTCAAATTTTTTAAAATATTTTTTTATTGAGCAGAGCTTTGGATACATAAATTCATAGATACATAATCTATTTAAAATACATCAATGTAAAAACCCAGTAATACATAATCATTTGATAGCTTCCATTTTCAAGATAAAACTTTAAAAAACGAGAAAGAGAGTTATTCAACTGTAGCAGTATATATCATCATCTACCAGTATTAATCTTGTGGAAATTATACTGCAGTCACTCTTAAGAGCTTTTTACAGTGCAATAACCAATGAAAATTGCGAATGTTCCTGGAATACCAATAAAGTACAAGGACATAAAGTGAAAATGCTTCTAAAGAGCAATATAATACAGCTGAAGCATCAATATAAAAAGTGGATACAGAACGACTAGCGCATTGATATGAAAAGAGAGTACTGCAGTCCCTCTTAAGTCTTTTCTAAAGTGCAATAACCAATGAAATTTCGAATATTCCTGAAATCTAATAAGGTACAATGATATAAAGTGCAAATGCTTCTAAAGTGCAATACAATACATCCACAGCATCGATATAAAAAGTGAATAATACAATCCCTCCTTTAACTTTTCTAAATCAATAAAAAACGTCCAATTCTTTTCAAATTTCCTGGTTGCCCCGACCCGTCTGCCATAAGCTTTTTCAAATTCTCAGGTCCTTTACATTTTATTAAACCATTTCAAATGCGAAATTTTCAGTTCTGGAGAATTAATGAACGGGCTAAAGCACAAGAAATAAATAGAAAAGTTTTCTCAGTCTCCGATAAGATTGTTCTATCTCGACAGAATCCGAATAGCGTGGCCTCTGCCTCAAGAGGAACATGCTTGTCAATTGTTGCCTCAATATCAGAAAAAATTCCCTCCCAGAAGGATCTCAGCCGAGGACACCCAAAAAAAATATGGTGCCAACCACCTTCCCCGTCTGCCTGGCAGTGGAAGCATTTATTTTCGGCTCCCGGAAATCTTTTTTCTAGAGCGGCCGGGGTTAAATAGGAGAGCCATCGTGAAAGGAAGGCCATCCTTTTAAAATTCGCCGCACGCAAAGATTTGCTTCCTAGAAGGCGTATCGCCTCCCAGTCATTCGGAGAGAAGGCACACCCTGTCTCACGATCTATTTTAGCTAAATGGCTCTCCAACACAAACATTTGACCCTGTTTACATAGTAACCGGTACCAGTTCCCCACATCGCTCACTCTGGCCCCATACATAGCTACCATCAATTGATCTGGGGCGTCCAAAACACTGTTCATTTTTTTAAAAAGTGGACAATTTGTACATATTCAAAAAAAGGGGGTTTCCGAAGGCTTTTTGCCGAGGCCGCTACTTCTTGCCAAGAAATCACCCTATTTTGAATTATAAAATGCCTTAAGTCGAGTCGTCCACAGCTTTCCCAATCCCTAATGTGACTAGATCGAAGCTGGAGACTACAGCTGGACATTTCTCCCAATTTTTAATATTGGAGACCCGTGAAGCCCATTTTTAAAAAAAATTACTGAAGTCTAAAAGCCACGTCCTTCAAGGTCTTATACCTGTTTTTTTTTAAAGTTTGGAAGTTTTTAAAAACACTGGGGTTTGCGAGTCACTTTCTTGAATCATTTTATCTAAAAAAAGCTATATTTAATGCAATTAGATCCCATCAGGTCCCGATATTAAATCTATAAAGGCTGCCTCGTAGTACGTTCTTAAATGAGGCAAAGCTAAGCCCCCTTGTGCGATAGGTAACTGAACCACTGCCATTTTGACCCTTGGTCCTTCCTTTCCCCAGACAAATTCTCTAAATAAACTTTCTAGTTCTTTAAAAAAGGACATGTTTATCCTTATTGGGACATTAGTAAAAAGAAAAATTAGTAACGGAAGCATAGACATTTTAATTAGCGAAACTCTTCCTACTATTGATAAGAGGGAGTAAAAGTCATTGTTCCAAGAGTTTGTTGATTTTCACCTTCATCCTTAAATAGTTCAATTTGAATAGCTGATGGTATTGGCTAGATACATATATACCAAGATATCTAATTGGGTCTGGTTTAATTGCTTGCGTCCTCAAGCAAGGTGGAAAAGAATTTAAATCTGCATTGAGGGCAAGAACTTCCATTTTATTTGTGTTTATGTTATAACCACCAATTAACTCAAAACGTTTAAATTCCCTTAGAACCATTTCAAAATTATCTATATCTGGAGTCAAATATAAAATCATATCGTCTGCAAAGAGTTTCAGTTTTGCCATACCAGAAATAGGAGGTTTAATCGCAACATTATTACGTATTTTAATTGCAAGAGGCTCAATAAAAAATGTAAAAGGTAAAGGCGAAAGCGGGTAACCCTGTCTGGTCCCACGATTTATTTTTATAGGTCCTGCTTGTTCTGAGTTAATGACTACCTGGGCCGTAGCCCTCTGATATATATTATGAAGCATGTTGACCACCTGAACTGGAAAACCAAATCGCTCAAGGGTAAAAAACAAGGTTCTCCAGTTCACGAGGTCAAACGCTTTCTCTGCAGCGACCATAACAACACTGGCCGGGATAGAGCTCATAGTAAAAAAATCCAAGGCATGTATTAAAAACTGGGTATTCACCATCATCAATCTGCCCGCTATGAACCCGGTCTGATCACTACCAATAGTCTCCTGAGCTGCAAATAAAAAGCGCTTAGCCCACACTTTCATTAGTATTTTATAATCTGAATTCAGAAGACTAATGGACCTGTATGAATCAACGTCTGCCGAATTTTTATCTTTTTTAACAAAAGATACAATTATCGATTCTTTAAAACTTGTTGGAACTAGGCCACCTGCTTTTACGTAATTAAACAATTTCTTCAAAGGAGAGATCAGATCACCTAAGAAAACCTTATAAAATTTGCTAGGGAATCCATCCTGTCCACATGCTTTAGCCCCAGCTATTGTTTTAATGGCTGCCGAGATCTCATCTGATTCCATGTCTGATCCTACTAATCCGATCCTATTCTCTGATAATTTGGGAGTATCCATATTCAAAAAATACTCCTGGATCTTCTCCTCCTCCACCAAATACTCAGTAGAGTAGAGTCGGAGAAAGTGTTTCAGGAATATCTGGGGAATCTCGCTGCTATCGGCTACATCCAGACCTGTCAGGGGATCAAACACTTTTGTTATTATGGCGGCTTCTTGTCTTTTTCTGGTTGAGTTAGCCAGGAATTTACCTACTAACTGTCTTTCCTCGTAAACATTTTGTTGGAACATTTGTGAACTACAAATCTCCTCAAGAAAAAAAAGTCCCTCAATGCTAATCTTGCCCGTTCTAGAAGATTAGGAAGCAACCGAAGTTGGAAAGCATATTCCTTTTCCATCTTTGATTGTAGTTCGGCTATTTTTAACATCTAGGTATTTACTTGCGGGGCCGTAAAGGCAATTGTTTGACCGCAGGCAGCCGCCTTGAACCCCCGCAAACTGCAAAGGGCTCTGCTGTGTTCTCATTAATATTAAAATATTCAGATATCCATTTTCTGAATTCTTTCACCCAGTCCTGATCCTGCAAAAGGAGTCGATCCAGCTGCCACCTAGGCCGCTCCCTACGTTCTCCCCTAAACACCATCTCCAACCCAACCTATGCGTGATCTTAAAAAGGATTATACCCGATATCAGCCTTAAGAACTTGAAGAGATCTAGACATAAGAAAAAAATCAATCCATGACGCTGTTCGAAAACGATGCGAATAACAAGTATAATTTTCTTTATCGAAATTCATTTCTCGCCATGGATCTATCAATTGATATTCTGTTCTAATGGCTTCCACTATCTTTTTGGTATTAGGTTTCAATTGTTTTTTATTTTTATTAGAGGTATCCTTTCTCAGATCCTGCATGAAGTTAAAATCCCCTCCAAAAATAAACTGCCCTGGGGCCCGTAACATAAGCTCTTTAATCTCGACCAGTGCTAAGATATCATCTGACACAGGACCATAGTAATTTATAAAATTTAAAATTTTCCCTTGCAGCTTTACAACCACCCAAATCCATCTACCATGTATGTCCCTAAGCGTTTGTAAAAATTCCCAAGGGAGTTGTTTCGAGAAATAAATGGCAACTCCTTTCATAGCCAGACCTGCAGATGCAAAAAAGGCATTAGAGAAGACCCTGGGAACAAATAGTTTGGGAGAATTAGATTTTAAGTGTGTCTCCTGAAAAAACAGGACTTGAGGGTTAAAGGATGTCAACCATCTTATCAAAGCACCATATTTCTTTTTGTTTAAAATTCCATTTGCATTCACTGATAAGATCTTACATTTACTGGTTTCCATTACATTTTTTTAGCAACATTTTCGATTGTACATTCTCGGTATCTTCTGCTCTTACTCATTTTTTTCTGCATACACCCTCACCCCCCACCCTACCCGCCCTAGAAGGAAATAAACCCACCCCAAAATGTGGAAGAAGCCCTTCCAGCAACGCTGACCACATTTCGCCCCTCCCAACTACCCTCATGGGTGTCATGAAATTACACCCTAGGTGAACCCCACTGACCCCAGGACCCCCCACAATACTTTCAAGTATTTAGTGCCCTTCCCCCAATCTTTTGGGGGAAGGGCACTAAATCTTATCATTACTACTGATAATTCCCCATATATTTCAATATTCAAGCACTAGATCCTGCTGAAATCTCTTTTAACTGAGCCTGAGCTTCTTCAAGGCCTGAAAACCTAAAGAACTTTCCCTTGACTAAAACTCTGAGTTTTGACTGTTGAGCGATTGTTGCTTGTGCACGGTGAGCTTTGAACAAATGCAAGATTTTTACAAATTTTTTTCTCCTGCGTGCAGCAGCATCAGTCATGTCAGAGAATATACAACATTTGTTAGTCTTGTTCACAAAAAATTGTCTCTGCCGGATGGCTTTTGTTCAGCAAGATAGTTCTTGATATCGAGGAATTTGGAAAAGGTTGCGCTGGGACTCGGTGGGCTCTTGTAATAGTGAGATCACCCTCAAATTCAGGGAGGACATGCTGCTTGATAAATGAATTTATCCATGGGAGGGGTTGGGAGTCTTCTATCCCCTCTGGACCTCCAACGATCTGGAGGTTGGACCTCCGCAAGTGGTTTTCAAGTTCTTCCAGTTTGTTCTCAAGTAGTTCTTTCTTTTGGCTGACTCCTTTACCTCTCCCATGGCCATGTTCATTTGATCCTCTAATACCGATGTTCTGGCTTCTGCTTCCTGCAGTCTGGCAGAAAATCCTGTCATCACTTCTTCAATTTCCCCCAGTCTCTGATGCAAAGCAGCGATTTCCATTTGTTGTACTTTTTTCATTTCGCGGACCTCCTCCAAGATTAAATTCAGCATATCTTTAATATCTAACCTAAAGACCCCCCTAGACTCCATAATCAGACCAGGATTGCACAATTGGCCATCAGCTCCAATGTTCAATGGCGATTGCCCCTGAAGTCTTGATTGAGGTTGAGATTGGGGTTGGGATCGGGATTGGGGTTGGGGCTGCGATGGCGTCGAGCCCACAAAAGTGATGATCTTAATCCTTCCGCCTTTGTCTCCCCATCTTGAACCTGAGTGGAACTTGACCTTGGCATATTTTCCCCCTCTATTCATGGAGCTTAAAGATGATGGGGGCATTTCTGATACTTGTACTAAAGTTAAATCTTGCTGTGGGTGCGGGATTCCCGTGAGATTCAATTCCGAATTTCGTCGAGTTGTATTTGCAACTTGATCCTTGGGAGTCAGTTCTTCTTGTGAACCTATGAAAAACGATCCTGACCCCGGCAGTGGGATACTCAATAGTTTGAGACTGGAGATGGAGTTGCGGTTGGTAGAGAGGATTGTGACATTTGTAGGGTTAATGAATGAATAAATACTCACTTATATAGCTCATGGCTACCCAGGGGCATCCCAGCACTTCATGTGACACCATTCTATCACCACTGATTACGGAAAGAAGAAAGTCTTCAGCTGCTTCCTGAATCTCAAGTGGTCAGATTCAAGACGAATGACATCCAGAAGCTGATTTCACAATTTGGCTGCTTTATAGGAGAACATCCGGCCTCCAGACCGGACCCGTTTAATCCTAGGAACAACAAGCAATCGCTTGTCATTAGAACTTAATAGTCTCCTGGCGCAATAAAGTTGCACCATGGGCTGAATCAAAGAGGGGCCATTACAGAGATGGACTTATGGACAATGCACATGGCTTTGAACCTGATTCTTTCTTGAACAGGGAGCCAGTGCAGCAGACCCAGCGCCAACTTTACAGATTTACGTTTAGGGATGTTCAGCAAGAGGCGGGCCACACAGTTCTGGGCAATCTGTAATCTCTTAATGGTTCCCTGTGGAGCACCCAAATAGACTGCATTTGCGTAATCTAGCCGAGACAAGACGAGGGCCTGAACCAACATCCTGCTGGCATTAAATGGGAGCAAGGGAAGGACCTTACGTATCCATCGAAGAAGAGCATAACAGGTCCCTGCCACTTTACGTGCTTGAGCAGAGAGGTTTAGATCGCAGACCAACCAAACGCCCAAACTATTAATTTGATTCTTTGGGGCAGGTCGGGCACCAAGACTGCTGAGCCACATAAGGTCCAAGTTGTTCGGGGGTGCATGGCCCAAGATCATGATTTCTGTCTTTGCACCATTCAACTTTAGAATGGACAGGTCCATCCATTCCGATACCCAAGTAAGGCAGGCAGCTAACCCCGGCACAGATTTATCTTGCTGACTAAGAGACACCACTAATTGGGTGTCATCAGCATAAGTCACAGCATGGAATCCCCAGGGGAATACCATCCCCGCCAAAGGCCTCATGTAGATGTTAAACATGGTAGGGCTCAGTGATGACCCCTGGGGAACTCCATACTGCAAGGGTCTTTGCTTCGAAAGGGCTCCTTCATCAAAGACGGTGAAAAATCTGTCTGTCAGAAAGGACTGTAGTCAATTTAAGGCAGTACCCCCTACTCCCACCTCCCTGAGTCTTTGAATCAAGATTTGATGGTTCACGGTGTTGAAGGCTGCTCTGAGATCTAATAAAATAATACCAGCGCAGCCTCCCTTGTCCAAGATCTTTCTAGATTCTTCCACTACAGCAAGGAGAGCCGACTCTGTGCCCTGGTGATGCCTATATAAAGTCTGAGTCAGGTGAAGGTAGTCATTCTCCTCAAGATGAGATGCCAATACGGAATTAACATGTTTTTCAGTTCATTTACTCATTCCTGGGAGTAAAGAAATGGGGCGATAATTAGCCCAGTCCTCAGGATCCAGATTGCTCTTTTTTAAATGAGCCCTAACTCTTGCTTGTTTCCAAAGACAAGGCACCTGACCCGTCAGAAGAGAGGCATTTATTACATCCAGCATAACTGGGAAAAATATCTCTGAAACCAAATTCAGCGTGACTGGGGGCAGGATCTGCAGGAGATCCTGATTTCAACCGCTTCAAAAGATCCTGCAATGCAGTCAGAGAAAGTGGTGAAAAATCTTCCAGCATAGCCTGTTGTGATGGCAGTGAGGTATCTGTATCTGGGATCCTTTGTTGAAAACTAGAGTAGATGTTATGAACTTTAGTGGAGAAAAAGTTAGGTAACTCCTCACAACGCTTTAAAGCATTATTGCCATCTCTAGGGGGACTAGGGGGAGTAAGAAGAGATTTCATAATTTAAAAAATTTCACGAGGGGCATTAGATGCTGACATAATTTTTACATGATAGTAACTAGTAAGATATTACACCAGCTGCCTCAGTCTGCTCCTGTGTGGCATAAACCTGTTCAGCCGTTGATTCCGACTGCCCCTCGTGTTGTGGAGAAGCAGTGATGGAAGGGGACTCATCTTCAGAGATCTCAGTGGTACTATTGAGATCAGGGGTACTGGAATTGTTGCCCTTATCTTTTTCCCTAGTGGCCCGAAGCTCGGCTTTTTTCGCTCTGGCCTGGCGTGATTTGGCTTTGAGGCGAGCTGCGGCTGCAGTGTCTATTTTACTGGATTTATTTGCAATACTTGCATCTTTCTGGGGTTTACCCATTGTTACCTTTTTTTAAAAAAAAAAAATTTCTTTTATTTTGCCTTCTTGCCTTTAATTAAGAAGCTTTAGCTTGTTACTTACCCCGTCTTACTTCTTCTTCTCTCCTTTACTCACTGGTATTGCAAGTCCTTACAAATTCTATTTTTCTTTTATTTTCTCAGAAGAAAAATAGTCAAAAAATGCCAAAAATGCAACCTTGATACTTCACTTCATACTCAGGGACACAATATCTTTTCCTGCACCCTTTTCAGAAATCCTGATCATCACTTGGAAGGCACGCACCCCCTCCTCACCTTGATGAGTGCTGTACTCGCCTCTTTGGCTGCCGAAAGTGATCCCTCTCCTCCCTCACAAGCACAGGTGAGGAAAGCCAATCCACTGGTAAACTCCCGGCCGCAGCCCCCCCCGCCCCGAGAGCGAAACTCCGCTAAGACCACTTCAGTCTTGATGCCGGGGACTCCAAAACCAGCCTCGCATGACATACAATCGCCGGCAAAAAAAAAGCCGCAGCATAAAATTCGGAAACTTGCAGGCTCTCAGAAACGCCAGGACGCTGAGCTGAACACCGGATGGCGTGTTCCCTGCAATTGCTGACCACCATGTTGGAGGGGGTGGGGCAGCGGTCACTCACGGCTATCCGGAGGCATGGTCCTCCATAGCCCTCGAATCCAAGGCTTATCCTCAATTGACATATTTAATTTACTGATAAATCCTGAGTAAAATGCACTACGTGAGCCCAGGACCTGTAAATTAAATGCTCCTAGTGATCTTGAAGTACTGATTGTGCCACCCACTCAAGTAGTCCTTTAACCACAGCTCAGGCCTGCTATTGCTGAGCCTGTGTGTGCAGTTATAAATTGCCATGTCAGCCTAGCAAGTTAACCCTCTATCCAGGCCCAAACCTTCCTTTTTACCACATATGCCACCCCTAAGGTAGGCCCTGGACAGCCTAAGGGCAGGTTGCAGTGCACGTAAGAAGTAGGACATATACTTTTCAATTTTAGATGTCCTAGTAGTAATAAACACTTACATTTGTTTTTCACTACTCCAGGCCGATCTTTCCCATAAGATAACATTGGGGTTACCTTATTACACTCTATACGTATAATTTCAAATTAGGAAGAGTTAGGACCCCCAAGTTTAGTGTCTCTTAAATCACAATTAAAATCACAACTTATGGTGTAGTCAGACTTTAAATTGCAATGCTGAAAATACAACTTTTAGAAAGTTGGAATTTTCTTACTTTAGCCATTTTGTGTCTTCTGCTTTTCTTTGAATATATGTATGGGGTGGATGAGATCTAGGCTTTGTGAATTCCCTGTAGACAGCCACATACAAAGGGAGCTTAGGTGTGACTGATCGGCCATCCACATCCTGATGGGCCATCCTGGGCACAATGGGAGGGAGAAGCTCACACTTACACCTGATTAGGAGATGTCCTGTCCCCACACAAAGGGCTGCATACCCCCTTGTTTTCAGTCTAGAGCCAGGGCAGGTATTCTGTGCATGCCAAAGGGATCTCTTTGAAATCTCCTCCGCTTCAAAGGCAAAACTGGGTATAGGTAGTGGCCCTCTGACACCAGCAACTGAGTACATTTCTGGACCTGTGGATACTCTACTAGTAAGAAGGACTGCTGTGCTGCTGAAAGGACTGCTGGTCTGCTACTCTGCTGGACTCCTGCTCTGTTGTGTTGATCTGCAGCTTGCCTGTGACTGAGAAGCACTGGACCTGTATCTCTCTAACCCAGAACCAAAGTGACTCAAGGGCCTGCTGGTTAGCCTCCTGTTTTTAAGTCTCAGGGACTTCCAACTCACCTGCTACAACAACTGAACTCTGCCATTTCAGACTCTTGACCTGCCAAGTGGTGCTAATCCAGACCTGTACCCTTGGAAGTGGGTATAGAGTGATGCTCCTGTCAAAATCCATGCATCCACTCCATTGTGCCACTCGGAACCGGCTCATCTCCATCGACAATGATGCATCACCTCTGCTGCGAGGATCGGGGATATTGCATCACTGACTGTGCAGCAAATCACCTCCAGTTCCAATGCATCATCGTCTTTGCACAGCTTGGCGCTGATGCATTGCCTTCCTCGTGTGGTTCGACAATGAAGCATTGCCTCTTTGCTTCCCGCATCCCGGCTCCGTCGACGATGCAACTTTGCAGAGGACCAAGGCTGGTTCCTGTATCGAACCCACTCCCCATCATGGTTGGTCTGATCTTTTAGATTTGACCCGGTTCAGCGCGACCAGATAGCCCTGGTTGACGCTTTATGCTTTTAAGCACTACATTTCAGTTTATTCTTAAAAAATTGATCAGTCCGGTTATACGTATTGGATTTGTGTTGTTTTGGTCTTATATTGTTCATGAAATAAGCACTTTAACCATGTTTGTATCTTTTTGTGTGGTGCTTTCCCTGTTTTTCTGTTTGAAGTGTTGCACAAATACTTTACACATTTCCTCTTCAGTTAAGCCTGACTGCTTTGTGCCAAGCTACCAGAGGGTGAGCACAGCTTATTTTAAGGTGTGTATCTGACTTAGCCTGACTCGGATTGAGGTTCCCGCTTGGATAGGTTGCATACCTCTGCCAACCAGAAACCCAATTTCTAACATCAAGCAACAGCCACTATAATAGCCAGGGTGAACCACTAAAGTCACTGAATTAACCTGTGCTTAAGCCTCTGGTAGCTTAGCATAACCCAGAGGCAACGTGTCAGGTGAGTATAGCGCCTAAAACCACAAAGCATCAATTGTGGATATCTGGGTGAAAGTCACAAGGTCAGACTGAGCGCGATGAAGCATGTGCTGGACACAGGGACCAGGTTGGTCTCACTGGAAAAGTTACTTTCTAAAGTCCAGCGTAAAGAGTTCTATTCTCTGGTTTTTTTTTGCTTGAGAATTTCACAGTTTAATGCCTGCATTTTATCATAATCCGTATTTTTTTTTAAAAAAAAATATTTTATTAGCCACAAGGCACATTGTCAAACATCATCAAACACAGAGGATATTACATATTTGAATTCCATCCTTATTTTCCTTTGAAGTCGAAGGCAGCAAATATAAATGAAAAATAATAATAAATTATCATTGAAGAAAAACAATCAACTTACATACTTCTATTTCCTATGATGTCTGATTATATCAAAAGACAAGCCTGGCAAGATGAACATAAACCAAAGGAAAGGGAGACAGAGAATACAAAATTCAATATATCCATACCAATATAAACATAGAGTATAGAGCAAAAAGCGAACCGATTCCCACCCTGTCTGCTGTCTCTCCGTATCTATTTTTGAGCCAGTTAGTCATTGGTGCCCAAATCCTACCCCATTTCTCTCTTGCCCAACATCCCTTGTTCTTATATAAAGCCATTTCCAGGACATGTATACTCAATAGGCGTTGAAGCCAAGCGCTATACACAGGGGATTCAGAATCCTTCAGGCTGTAGCTATCAGTAGTCGAGCTACTGCTATTGTACTGTTGTACTGAATACAAAATCCCTATGTGCTGCTGATAGTTCTATTCGGTTACCATATCCAAATAGCATCAATGGTGGGCTGATAGTAATCATACAGTCGATCCATTCTTGCCAAAATTTCTCTATACCCTTTTTTAGCGCAGTCAGGGATTTACATTCACAAAACATATGTATACTGACAGCTGGGCCACGATGATATCTTGGACATTTGTCGGTCTCTCGTTTCCCCCAGCCGAAGAGTTTTGCTGGGGTATAATACAAATTAAACAGAGTCTTGGAGTGTTGTGCTTTCAAATTTGCCGCCAGAAAGTTTTTTTTCCCCAATTCCAATGAAATATCTAAATCAATCTTGTCATCACCCATTTTATCCACCCATCCCGTTTCTGTTTTTCCTATGTCATCTAGTATAGTTTCCATAAGTATATTATAAAAATCCCCGATCCGGCCGTCCCCCCGATACATCTTATCTACTAGGGGTATCGGTCCCAAATTAACAGATCCAGCAAACCACTTTTTAAACACCCCTTTACTTGGATATATTTAAAATATGACCGGTTGTCGATCCCAAATTTCTGACCTAGTTCCAAAAAGGGTATTAGCTCCAGTTTATCATTGTATAAGCTCGCCACCCGTTGAATACCCACCTGTTCCCTCTTTACCCCACCTGGAAAAATTGAAGATCCCTATAACGGGGTATATCTGTTAACTTTGGGAATTTTTAGTACTTTACTAGCTTTTATCCATATCTTTCTGGCTGCTTTTAAACACCTAAACCGGATTTTTTTGTAGTAGCTGGGATCCAGCTGTCTGAGAAAAAGCCCTGTTGCCTTCTCCCCGATAGCCAACTGATATATAGACAGTAAGCCATCCTCCCTAGCACATCTATCCGCAACCAGCAGGATGCCCATCTGTTGCAGACACACTGCCCAATAATAAAAAAGTAAATTCGGGGCAGCCCATTGGCCTCAATTTCTCAGGAGGGTGAATGTTCTCAAAGCCCTTCTTGTTTTTTGATAGCTCCATATGAAGTTCGAGAAGATTGCATTCCTTTTCTGAAATACGTTAGGGGGTGCTTCTAAGGGGATGGAGTGAAATAGATATAGTATTTTAGGAAAAAATGTCATTTTCAGGACATTGATCCTACCTACTATAGTTAAGTGCAATTTATCCAACTGCCAAAGTTTGGTCCTGATATCCTCCAACACTGGAACAAGGTTGTTTTCCCATAATGCCTCCAAATCAAATCCTATCCTTACCCCCAAATACATAGCACATTCACCTGTCACTGATCTTGTAAAGTACATTGTCTTGTGCAGATTATCTGTGTCTTTCCCTTATTTAGTCGATATCCTGACCTCCTTGCGATATCCTCCGCCATATTCTTAATCTCTATGAATGCCGTTTCTGGTTTAGATATAACGATGGCAATATCATCTGAGTAAGCTAGCACTTTGGTCTCATATCCAATTGTCCTAAATGGTTCTATCACAGAGTTCAGGATTTACTGATTAATAAAGGGATCTAGATATATGGCGAAGAGAATTGGGTCTGAAGTGTTCCCCATCACCTGCAACCTTGCATATGGATTGAGGTACATCGCCTAGATGGCTATAATCAATCTAGGGCCGAACCCTCTCTCTGCTAAAGATTCCCATAGATACTGCTATGACACCCGATCAAAAGCCTTCTCGGCGTCTAAGAGGATCACAGCCAAACCGTCGCTTTTGGCTCCAGCTATATCCATTAGGGAGATCGCCCGCTGGATATGGTCTATGATCCCTCTGACGGGTACAAATCCATGTTGACATGGTGAGACTAGTTTGGCTATGACTCTCTGGAGCCGATTGGCCAAGATTTTAGAATATATTTTCACGTCAGAATTTATCAGTGAGATAGTGCGGTACGAGCCAGGCAGCTCTGGTGGTTTCCCCTTCTGTGGAATATTACTATATCTGTTTCCTGCCAGGATACGGGAGGGATTCCTTGGTATTGCACATATAGGAAAACATCATACAGTATTGGAGCCAGATCAGATTGGAGTATTTTATACACCTCGACTGGGATTTTACTGGACCAGATGCTTTATCTGAAGATAAATATTTAGAGCTATCACTGTTTCTTCCAGTGTACCCTCTCCCTCCAGTTCTGAACACTCCTCTACATCGAGTTTACTGAGCTGCGGGTAATTCCTCACAATAGCTGGCTGTATAGAATTGGTGTAATCTGGTTGATAGTTATTTATAAAACCGTTCAAAGACATCCATAATCTTAGCAGAGGTAGTTTCAAGCTGCCCTTCGGGATCTTTACTTCAATAATGTTGTTCCGAGAAGCCTTTTGTCTAATCCTAAGAGTTCCATTCTCGATGAAAGAGACCACACAGAGCAGGGAGAGCATCTCTTATTGTCATTGCTGGAGCGCAAAGAGCAGGGTGGATGTCAGGATAGTCATGGCTGTAGTGCAAAGATAATGATGTCTCTCGCCCATCCGGTCATCTCGGCTGCCTCCAATTTTAGACACTGTATGGAGGCAGTGGCTCAATGGATGATCTGCAATTCATTGAAGCTTAATGGCGAGAAGACCGAAATTCTGGTGTTCGGAGGCAAGGAGGACATTTGGTCAGCGGAATGTTGGCCTTCATCTCTGGGAGTGTGCCCCACACCCACCGTCCTGGCTAGGAACCTAGGAGTCATGATTGACCCTCATCTGGGGCTGGGACAGCAAGTAAGCAGGACCATCTCCACTTGCTGGGGCATAATAAACATCTTGAGGAAAATAAAACATTATCTGTCCCCCCCAGCAAGAAAGCAAGTAGTACTTGCATTGATAGGCTCAAGACTAGATTACTGCAATGCCCTATACCTTGGCATTAACAAAAGTCACATTACGCGACTCCAAATGGTGCAGAATGCGGCCGCAAAGTTTGTATTAGATCTGCCCAGGCGGGCCTCTGCTACGGCTGCTAGAAAAGCACTGCATTGGCTCCCAATCGATGCCAGGATCTCGTTCAAGTCCCTCTGCTTGATCTATGGGGCCCTGGCCACGAATAGGTCAGGAGGCATAAGGGATCTGCTAAAAATTTACACCCCCTCCAGATCCCTGCGCTCGGCCAATAAAGCCCTGTTATCTATCCCCCGTGTCCGTAGAGCTAGGTGGGGTGGCAGAGCCTTCTCAACCTTGGCCCCAAGGCTGTGGAACTCTCTGCCATCTGACATTAAAATCCTTCCTTCAAAGCAGGCCTTTAGAAAGGCACTCAAGACATGGCTTTTTGCCAGTGCATATCCTTAGCTTGGTTTCTGCCTTTTTGATCTTATTTTGTTAGGCGCCTTGATGCCTACGGGCTTAGTTGCGCGATATAAATTTCATTTCATTTCATTTCAGGTGTCGCGGAAAGTTGTTACTGGATATTTGTGTTGGCGGTCACCTTGGGCTGTCGATGCTGCAGCACAAGTGCAGATCTTGCATTGCTGGTTATCGTCCTGTGGTCGCTGTATGCGAAAGGTGGGTTAAGTGGAGATTCGCATTAGCAAGCAGCGTGGGTGGGAAGTTCTTGACCAAACAGGCTCTTTTGGTGGGTGCAAAGAGCCCAAAAACTTTAGGATTTCACCTTTCCTTCAAGGGGTTCAACTAATGCCAAACCAAGGGTCCAGGACCAGAGGGTCACCTCTTAGGGATCAGGAACTCACTCCAAAAAGGATAGCAGGGCTCAGGCAATTCCAAATGAAGGTCCATGCTGTCTTACCTCAATACCCAGAGGGATCCAAAGATATTTGGAAACATAGCTTCATTCAATCAATCTATCAATCAACTTGGATTTGTAGAGCACCGCTAATCACCTGCGATGGTATCCAGGTGCTAGGATCGTGCTGGGATCAGTCAAAAAGCCAGGTCTTGAGCCCATTACTGAATTTCAGGAGCAAGGGTGCTGTTTGGAGGTAGAGGGGAAGGTCGTTCCAGGACTTGGCGATGAGGTAGAGGAATGCTCTTTCACCAATTTGGCTTCGGCGGATGTGGGGAGTGTCTGCAATGGAAGCAGAGCATAGGTGTCTAGAGGGTTTGAGAAAGTACAGGCAGCGGTTAATGTATGCTGGTCCTTGGTCATCTAAGGCCTTGTCGGCGTGCGTCAGATACTTGAATTGGCATCTTTTCTTGATGTGGAGTCAGTGTAGGTTCCTTAGGTGGGGGGTGGTGTGGGTCAGACTGAAGAGGTCGAGAATGAGTCTGGCAGCTGAAATCTGTATCATCTGGTGCCTCTTCAAGAGTTGGATGGTGATCCCTGCGTAGAGTACGTTGTCATTGTCCAGCCAGCTGGTGACTAGAGCTTGAGTGACGGTTTTCCTGGTGTTGGCGGCGAGCCATCTGGAGATCTTTTTGAGCATGCAGAGTATGTGGAAGAAGGCAGAAGACACTACGTTGATCTGGCTCTTCATGGTGAATTTGCTGTCCAGGATGACGCCAAGGGTGAGGGTGTGGTCTGCTGGTCTTGATGTGATTCACATATGCGATCTAGTCACTCCAAGGTAGGTGAGTTTCACATTGGCGGACTAATTCAGTACTGGGAGTTGCTAGATAAATTGTCACTGGATTACAGCAGGATACCAGTTGTAGAATAAAGTTATCTTAGGATATACTGCTAGGAATTCCCAAGGGGGTTGTGCTACAGTCCAACCTATCAATTACCTATATGCCAGATGCCAGACAATCATTACGCAGGCTGTTGGCCGCAGGTGCAAGAATGGAGCCCTTTAAGGGACAGCAGATGTACACCTTGCATTCACATTTGCAAATGACCACTCAATATGGTTTACAAAGTGAATCCAGCCCCATAAGGCAACTTTCTTTTCACAAATCAGATACGCCCCCTACAAGAGCGTGGGTACCTGATGAATGTTTTACAACAGCACCTGTAGTCTGAAACCATTAATACATGTTCTTGCAACTCGAAATATTGAGGAGGATACCCCTTTCATGCCCCATCCAAATTGCTATTTGGAATGAGTCCCAGAGCCCCTTTGGTGAGTTGGAAAGACTTTTGTGGCATGCAACAGTGATTTTCTACATCACAAAACCCACTTTAGTGGTTGGAAACCCAGGGGGCCTCATTTACAACAAAGTGCTCTTTGGTTGTGCCACCCTGCGGCACTTTCAAAGCACAGAGATGCGCCAAATCTTCAAGAATATGACGGACCCCTTTGCTCTCCCCTGCGCTGATGCACAATTAGCTGTCATGCGCTAATGCAGGCACCCTTGCACCATGGTGCAAAGATGCCTGTGTCATGGGGTTGATGGTATATGTGCAGGAAGGTGTCCCTTTCTGGTAAATCCTGAGTAAGTAAATTTGATTAAGTTGGCACGTGCACATTTTTCCTTCATAGGGATATATTATCGATTTGGGGAAGCAAAGTTAAACCAACTATAGAGCACCCTAGGTGTGTTCCTGCTCCAGTTCACCTTGTTAGCACATTTACTCCTTCGATGACAAGTTTCTCTTTATATGCATGACAAGGATGGCAAACTGCCTGCAATGAATATGAGAAAACTGTCAAACTTTTGTGTTTGTGAATGTTTGCTTACACTTACGAGACGTTCCTATAAAATATGCATAAATTCATCCGCCTTTTTCGCATTTACAAATGTGGAAAATCCACCACCCTAACGAGAATTCCGTCTGCATAAATGCCATTTGTAAACGTAAAATGCCATCAATCCTGATTCTCTGCATCAAGGCTAGTATGTTATCTTCACAAAGCAAAGATGTGTGTCCAAATAGGATGCAGAAAAACGTTTCTGAATAAATCCTATTATGAACTTCAAATCCAGTTTGTATTTGGATCATTTTTTGATGCCTAATGGTGTGTGTGAACGTTTGATGAATCAGCAGAGGTCTCCTTGAATTGTAATATTGGTGAAAATTGGTTCAATTTAAAAAATAAATAGCCAGAGAGCATCCTCCTCTTCGACTGGGGCTGCCAATCTTCAGTACTACTGTTTAATTTTTCAGTTCCTGGTCAGATCAAAATACGGATTTTTTTACAGGAATGTACCAATGAGAATTAATGTTACCTCCTATTGCCCTGTTGTTCACCTGATATGTGCAAATTGCTTTGAGGCATCGTATTTAGGTTGAGGATTTGACATCCCTCAAAGTATTGGATCATAGTCACTAGTGAAAGTTGCTGTGTTATCTTATTCCAATATATATTTTGCCTATATCCAAAGTCGTGCAACTGCTTGCATGCAGTACAAGAAACAAACAGAGAAAGTACAAGACTTGGTTAACATTAGTGGATCCTGAGTGCCTAGAATCTAATTGGGAACTAGTATATTCGAACTTTGGAGAGCGACCCCCTGCTATCTCAATATGCATGCTCCTAATTTGATTATTGTAATAAATTCCATCTTGATTCCTATTGTCCAACTGCACAAGAATATCTCCTGATAAGGATGGCTTAGATGTCTCCTTTACTTCAGTACTCTTGAATTCCTGCTCAAAGGTGGCACTCTCCATCCATCATGTCGTACTCTGGTACAGATCTTTATCCTATGCACACAGCGGTCGACTTGTCGATGCCTCAGGTGTTTTCTCAGCCTTTATTCACAGAGAGCAACATTGTGTGTTTTTATTTCCAGACTTCTTAAATCATACATAAAGGTCTTTAGTCCCCCAATTTCTTTAAACCAACCCCCACCCCTTGCCCCACCCCTCCTTTATGAGCCTGAGTACCACTAAATATATCTTGCAAAGCTCAAAGAATTATAACCTTCAGGTATTTTCCAAAGTGAAGTTGGATTTGGAATGGAATGGAAGGCAGACTTCTTGACTGCCTTCAGGCATTTCTTAAGTGACAACTGATGAATTAGATGTGATTGCATTGACAGTCTACATTTATATCAATTAAGTACAAATCAGCAGTTAAAACACTGTATGGATTCAACAGAATTAAAACACCTTACTTGAAGAAAACGGGCGCAAGATTTCAAACATCAAATACCGTTTGGTAAACATGTTAAATGGCCCAAATTCTTCTACGCTGCTAGAAAATTGGCAACATTGGCAAAGCTTGTCAATCTTTAGTGAGTGATGTAGTCAGCTTTGCCAATGCTGGAGTGGCTAGGTTAAAAGTGACCTTAAGTGGGGTGAGATGCACACCTTTCTTCTTTCCTTTTTCTTGTCCAAATTTAAACTGATTCAACTTTACCGGCGTGCAAACTTGTTCTGCGCTTTGCCTCTTGCGCTGCATACAAAACAAATCAATGGGGAAAACATCCCTGGTTCCGCCAAGCTGCACTGCCAAATCGCAGTATGAATCCAAAGAATCAAATTCAACCATATTTTTAATTAACTTTACACTATATTTTTATCCAAAAGTTTCTCATCCTTTTTCAACTGTTCCTTCGATTCGTTTTATCCACACCATTATTTATACAGAGATGTTAAACTAAACTCCAGGGCACAGGTTCGCTCCACATGTCATGATGTTTAAAAACACCCAATGCATTTCGGGAAATAAAATTCCTTCGTCAGGGGCATCTAGAACACAATGTAAACAACATAATTTTAAAATCATTATCATTCACAATATCAATGTCATATATGTATTTGCCAATTACCAAACAAATCGTTATTATTCTAATAATGCATGGAAAATAAACATTGCAAACAACTATGCATGTTCCCATATATGGTTATCTGAGAAAACCCAATTAAGAAGAAGGAAGGTGTGCATCTCACCCCCCCTAAGGTCATTACATGAATTTTTCATCTCAAACTGTTGAGATTGCATGCTGGGATATGTAGTTGGTCAAGGAAATACAAAGGAGTAGGATATCGATAGTGGTTTAGCCCGTTGTTCAGTCACGTTAGTGAATCACCTAATTACAATCAAGAAGGGCGGGGAAGACGAGAAAATAGGCCTCCCCAAGAGATGTAGCTCATATTTAAAAGTGCTATTGGTGCTGTGGCACGCTTTCAAATACAGGAATATGCTACAAATGTAGAATTACTTCCAAATGGAATCGGCATTTTCGAAATAGGTTTACTGAGGCAAAAGCACATGTCACGGTAAGCGCAAATGCGAGGAGGGTCTTTGCTAAACTGAGAAATAAATAACACTGCCTAATAGAATAGAGGGGAAGATAATAACAGGAATATAACCTATTGAGTATTCTGAGCAACAGGTTAAACGCGGCAGCGTGTATGGGTGCTTAATTGGGTTTTCTCAGATAACCAGATATGGGAACATGCATAGTTGTTTGCAATGTTTATTTTCCATGCATTATTAGAATAATAACAAATTGTTGGGTGATTGGCAAATACATATATGACATTGATATTGTGAATCATGATGATTTTAAAATTATGTTGTTTACATTGTGCTCTAGATGCCCCTGACGAAGGGATTTTATTTCCCGAAATGCATTGGGTGTTTTTAAATACACATCATGACATTTGGAACGAACCTGTGCCCTGGAGTTCGGTTTAACATCTCTGTAGAAATAATGGTGTGGATAAAACGAATCGAAGGAACAGTTAAAAAAGGATGAGAAACTTTTGGATAAAAATATGGTGTAAAGTTAGTTAAAAATATGGTTGAATTTGATTGTTTGGATTCATACTGCGATTTGACAGTGCAGCTTGGAGGAACCAGGGATGGTTTCCCCATTGATTTGTTTAGGTTAAAAGTGACGCAATACTTGTTGCCTTGATGTTACGATGCATCTGTCTTAAAAGTATACAAAATACTGTTTTCATTGTTTTCTGTATTTTTAACATGTCCAAATGCAGCCATTGGCAATAAGCGTCAATGGGAATCCTCTAAGAACTTCTTGAGCACCGACATATGGTGTCACTGCACGTCATTTCACAGAGCCTACTTTCTGCATGGTCTGGCATGCTCTTCTTCTTTTCTTGTGCTGGCCACACTACTGTGAAGATGAGGAAGACCCTTGATGATCAACATATTTGTGGCAGTGAGACTGGGAACATTGGATGTCGAGTGCTCTGGGTACTTGTGAGGTCTGCTGACAGAGCAGCCTGAGTTCCTATGGTACACCCCCTCGAGCAGGAAGAACAACTTCTGAAAATACCCTGTTGCTGTAACCTGGGAGAAACAGGAATCTCCTCAAGATGCTTGATGGTGGGATGGAGCACACCACGTCTAAAGCTGGTGGGATGGACCACACAACGTCTAAAGCTGCCTTTTTTAACATTACTTCACTCTGTGATAGATGCGTTGTGATGGTCACTCCCATGGACTGCAATTGGAGCGCAGCTAAACCTGAAATTAATGGGGTGAAATGGCAGCACCTAACCAGGTGTTATAATACTATCACGCAGAAAGGCAGCACTCATGGCTGCTGGGATGATGGGGGAGGGTAGTTAGACACCGTGACCCATCAAAGCAAAATATACTTCGATATGTACATATTGTTGTTCTCCAATTTTACCTAAGAGATATAAAAAAAAGAATAAAGTGCAGTGAAAAAATATATGTTACCTTTCCTATAAAAATATAACCATTGCAGGAGATCACATATAGTCCTTCCTAACACAAGAACAGACATGAAACCACCAGGACGAGCAGCATGTTGATGGCAGGAACACATGTGAATCAACTATGAGTCAGCGCCACTCAACCAAAATGAAGATAGAGTCAGATAGTCAAAGACCCTTGAGTTTTCACAAGAATTCAACAAGACATACTGAGATAATGACATACTGGCCAGGCACCCCGTATCTACCAGCCGTGGCCGGTAGTGGGTTTACCTGCTGGGCGGTGACGTGGGGAGAGGGAGGCCCAAGGTGGGGGTAGTAATGTATGGAATACGGACCTTAACAGGTAAGAAAACATATAAATAAATAAAACGAATTTCGTTGCGCGCACTGCATGGCATTTGGTGATGTAGTGCACGCAACGAAATTCGTTTTATTTATTTATATGTTTACTTACCTGTTAAGGTCCGTAATCCATACATTACTACCCCTCACTCTGCCCCTCCCCATCCCCACGTCACCGCCCGGCAGGTACTCCCACTACCTGCCGTGGCTGGTATCTACTCCACACTGGGAGCAGCTAAGGAAGTGAGCCATCCAACCACTTTGATAGTCTGATTATCGAGCCTTGATACCGTCTCTCTTCTCATCCTTTCATCACAAAGAAGCACCATTGGCTCTGTCCCAGGTGGGGATGCCGCAAAATTCAACAGTTGACAACTGAACTGGCACTGTGATAAATGAAGCTTGAGTCTACACATATTTTTGAAGCCAGTGGAATGGTGATTTAATTCACCTATAAATCCATACTGCACTAAGTACAGCCATTCCTTGATTGCATCACTATATTGCTATCTAGCTTGGCTTGTGTTTGCACACATACATTGGTACTCTCAACAGTTTTAATAAACCTCTATTTTTACCTCCTTCTATAACATCTGTATATGTAATGGTGTAGGAGAGTACAGGAATTGCAGCTGCTTATTAAATAGGTTTGTTGACCACGGTCTCACATTTATAATGTTGATACCATTTGGCATCTCTCAGGATTGCGGCCAAATCTTTGGACAAATCAGTTTCTCTCAGTGTACTCAATCCATATGGCACCTGTATATTGTTTTGTTTAATGCACCTTATAGATAGCATTTAAATAAGCTGTAACTCATCAAGGACTGGATTCTAACTCAAGCAGTTGATTTCAAAGTTTGGCACATGACTGTGTTCTGACTTGGAGTACATGATGCAAGATCACATGGCACTGCAACAAACCTATAATTACATTGTTTAATTGAATCTAGGATGCCATTTACGAGTGGAACCTCAGATTCAAGGCAAAATCAGAATAACTTCTGGTTTCAAAATGGTGCATTGACTAGATAAGTAGTGATGTCAGCAGCTCAGCACTATGGCCTGTTAGAGCCGGGGGCTGATGGCAGCCTGTATTCTTCAGGCTATCAGATGCAGAAAGGACTCGAGTATAAAGAATGCATTCATGGTCAGGTTTAACGACTGCCTGGTATCACAGTGCATGATAGTGCCACAAGAGTCACAGCCCAGGTCTACAGAACATTTGTTATCAATGTGATTTTAAAACACAAACACCAATTGTACATAATCTTGGTCAATGAGAATAAACATCAATAAAGTTCCTCTGCTAAATTAGAAGTGAGGTTTCTACCATTTCTGAAGAGACTTCATAAAAGATTTTAATTCATAAAAGCCAACAACCCACAATATTGCAGCATCCATACCAGATTCTAAAACTGAGTGCAGAAAATTAACTACCACTGTATCTTAATTCTACATCTAAAGATTTGTATGGCTAAAGTACCCCTGCATACCTTATACGGATATTTCTAGTCACCGAGGAGTCCTGTGACCATACAGAGGACAGAGGTCGAAGGCTGAGTTTTATTTAAGGACGTTGAATCCCAAGGTGAATTGCAATATCCTTCTAATGTATGGCGGAAGTAATTTATTCCTGATAAAAACTAGTTGCACCATCAAATTTCCCACTAACTATTTGAATCCTTGGTGATTTTCTCTTTCATACGAAAGAGATAAAATGTTGGTAGACATACAAAATCTATAGTGAAAAAATAAATACACCAAGCAGTTAGATTTTTGTTGCAAAAGGATATCCAAATTAGTGAGTCAGATTTAAAAAACGCTCCAGCCCAGAGTGTGTAGAAAGATGCAAAGAGATTGTCTGTTACCCATAGTACCTTAAGCGTGAAAAAAGTAACTAATCGCCATAGGTATTTCCTTTTCACTGATCAGCATGCATTTTTCAGGTTTTGTTGCTTAAACTTCAGCTTTAATTATGCTTCTTCTCTGGTCTTTTCTCTTGGCTGCTGGCTCAGTCTTTTTTTACCATAAGCTAACATATTCTTACCATACCTATACTATACCTAGCTATAACTTCACTTTAACCTTTGTTTTTTCAGTGAACATATTGTAGTAATAAATCACTACTCAACGTGAATTCCAAATGTAAGCTTTATTAGTCATAGCTTAAACAAGTGCTCCCAGCTTGGCGGCTTCATCAATCACCAACATTCTATCTCGCACTCCAGGATGGAGCGCGGGTCATACCAAGAGAGCAGAGCGAGAGAGGGGGGAAAAGTGAAGTGGGAGATAAGGAAAGTTACAACACACCTCCCTCCTTAAGGAAGAGTAGGGAGGGGAGAGAGGGATGGTTTCCCACAATAGGTACATAGCAGGTAAAAGTGGGAGGGGGGAAAAAAGAGGGGAGAAGAAAAGTGAAGGGGAAGTATCCAGCACAGCATTAGTGGGGTCGGAGGCAAAGGACCCCTTAAAAGATTAAGCAGAGGAACCGTCCTAACAGCGCAATAACTGTGATACCGTAGCTCTGAACAGATTTGTGTATAGCTCCAACAGGCGGAGCAGGGGAAAAATGAATATATGGTCCCCAGGCACGTTCTGTAACGATATAGTGGGTGGCCCTATTCTCATATACATCTACAGAGATAAGATAAGACTCTTTTAAAATTCGGAGAGTAATGAGTAAAGTTATCAGGTTACATTTCCAACATTAATCAACTGTAACAGTCCGGTGCATTGAAAAACTCAGGAGAGGAAGGAAAAGGCTATGAGGTCACTTTGTCAAGCGTTAGACAACTGGGACTGTCAGGAGCCAACAGGGGTGCACCATTAAGGTATGGGAAAAACAGATAAATGTATGCACTAAGTGTCACTATAGGCATCCTCAGGTTGGTGAAAAAGAAGAATCACCACCTTTTCACACTTAGCTCTTCCATGTCCAATCTTGCTACATCGTCTATTTCTCCCTGGGATTCCAAACCCCACCTGCTGGAATTACCATCCCTTACCGGAAGATTTAGAATGGCTGTACAGTCCTTTTCTCTGGGCAGTAGCTTGGGACCGGACCCACCCCTAAGGCTACCACTGATGAAACAAGCTTCCGTTTCCATGCCCATATCCATGCCGGGACTGGGCCTTCTTCTGCTCCCAATTCCTTGATCATGACCAGTATTGCAATCTTTGTCGCAATTTGTTTTGGACAGCCCCCAATCGTTTGCATGAGTCTCATCTGGCTTAAGTATGTTCACTAGTTCCCTCTTAGGCTTGCCATACCAGAAATCATACGTGTCTTCTGAGCCATTGCACTTCGGCTTCTTCCAAAAATCATAGACTGGACCCCTCTTCCCTTCCATAACTTTTACTGGGGATCCTTTTAGGTCTCTCTGCTTTATATTACTCTCCCTCTCCATTATTCCATACTCGATCCCTTGTAAGTATACATCTTTGTTCTCTCCTTTTGGCTCGATGTAACTTGCACCTCTCTCTCTTTCTAGATCGCAATTGTCCATATGCTCCTCTGACCACTTGGGTCGGAACCCATCCGGCTTCATTCTGTGCCGCATCTCCTTGCAAACGGACTGGTTGATTTTATTCATCTGCCATCCTCGTTCTTTGGTTGTGGTATTTACACTCTCCACCACCATTCCAAATTCTCCATCCGTCTTCACTTTTTGTTTCCTACTGTCCATTCTCTCTGGTTTCTTACGTATTTCTCTTTCCTCCACCTGGCTTTGATAAGTGTTTTTTTTTTTGTTGTGTTCATCCCTAATAGCTTCTCTTCCCCACTCTTTTTCCTTTGCAGCTCTCTCAAATGCTGCATTACTCTTAGGTGGTTGCCAGAGAACATTAACAGTTTCACCTCTGGTTTCTTGTTTGCTTTGATACCATGCCAGCTTATCTCTGTGTCCTTTTGTTTTTTTCTCCCATGAAATCCTCAACTTCTGTTGATCTCTCCACCCTATCATGTTGAGAACACCTCTCGTTATGTATATCGTATTCCTCGTATTGTTTTCTTTATAAACTATGTCCATGACTTTATAACCAATAACCTGTATATCCTCCCCTGCATATGTTTTCAGGACGGTGTTGGCCTCTTTTAGTTCATTACCATATTTTATTGCAAATTTTCTGTCCCAATCTCTTTTGCTTACTATGCTATATCTCGAACCAGAGTCAGTAAACATTTCTATCTCAACTTCACCTATTATAACTGTGCATCTCAGAGATATCTTGCTGGCTCTGACATCCTCTTTGCCTTCCATTCTCTCCTCGAAACTTTCATTCCTTTGAGCCTTTCCTCTTGTGGCTTGTTTATAATGTTCATCCCACACGTTCAGAATATTCTCATACATATTGCTGTCGGTACCTTTCATAAAAGCCTTCTCCATATTGTGATACATCTTCCTTCCACCCTTACCTAAGCTGTGGAGTAGAATTTCCGCTTTAGCCTCCGGTGACAGAGATGCTACCTCTTCCTCCAGGACGGACAAATAGTTTTCAAAGTACACTTTCCACTCCCTCCACTCTGCAATGTTTTTATTAATCTCCTCCATGAACGGTACAGGTGGAGGGAGATTGTACATTCGGCCCCACTCCATGTTTGGTGTACTGCAATACCTCTTTAACTTCCCCAGAAGGTGCCACCACTTAACTAATGCAGCCCCACAGTACACACAATAACCGTTATCAAGCACTGCCACAATTCTGAATCTTCCTCACTTTGCTTCACCACGCCGATGCGGTTTAGTTAACTTCACAGAACCCTAGAGGTTCGCCACTCTTCCTCTGTTCCTTTGGAATCTCTTCACGCCACTTCCAAACACTCTACCTCAGTTCTGAGGTTTCCTCACTCTGCTTCTGCGCGCTGCTTAGGTTTATTTTACTTTCACAGAACCTTGGAGGTTCGCCACGCTCCCTCCGTTTCTTTGGATTCTCCTCACGCCACTTTCAAACACTCTACCTCAGTTCTGAGGTTTCCTCACGCTGCTTCTGCGCGCTGCTTCGATTTAGTTTACTTTCACAGAACCCTGGAGGTTCGCCACTCTCCCTCTGTTTCTTTGGATTCTCCTCACGCCACTTCCAAACACTCTACCTCAGATCTGAGGTTTCCTCACGCTGCTTCTGCGCGCTGCTTAGGTTTAGTTTACTTCACAGAACCCTGATATTTTCCTTTGCCATCTCCACACGCAGATCATTGCACTGCCTCAGATCTATTTCTCAATGTGGCTTCAAGGGTTCAACGCCTTCTATAATCCTCTAAGACGTCTCAAATCTCTAAAGACGCTGCTTCAGTGGATATTTTTTTTTCTTTTTCTCCGTAGGAATCCAGGTACGCTACACCCCTTGTTCCTCTGCTCATTCCTCACACAGCTTTTTCTTCGTGGGAATCCAGGTTCGCTACACCCCTTGTTCCTCTGCTCATTCCTCGCACAGCTTCACTTCGCTGCCTCAGTTCTGTTCCTCACATGGCATCAGGGGTTAAACTCCTTCCCTGATCTTCTCCGACATTTCCCACAGCTCGAAGACGCTGCCTCAGTAATTTTCGATCAAAGGAGCCCAGGTTCGCTACCCCCTGTTCCTCAGCTCTTTTTGTCACGCTGTTACAAATCACTGCCACCATTCAGTTACAACGGTTGACTGCTCACTATGTTCCGCTCACCGCTCCTGACCGTGTTTCACAGGCTCACTGCAATTCTGGGTCATACAGATTGGTTGATCTCCTTCACCCTCATAAACAATAGCTCATAATTTTCACAAACCATTTTTTTTTTTCTCGACCCCGAATTTCCCTGGTTAAGTTGGTCCCGCTCCTATGCTGTCACTCACACTAGCTTCGATCGCCAAACCCTCTGCCCCGGGTCAGTTTCTCATGCAGTGACAGAATGCAGCTCTTTGCCCGCTCCCCGCTCTTCACTCTCGCAGCTTCATAGGCTCACCTCATGGACTGGTGTGAATCCCACAGCATCCGACACATCACACAGGAACACCAGAGTTCGCCTAAGTGCTTCTTTGCCTTTCTTCCTCTACTCCAGTATGCATACGGGAAGTAACTTGGGCTGCGAAGTCCTGTTTCTTCTTTCACAATTTCCGAACCGGAACTTCCCGTCAACAACCCTGCGGCTCCTCGGAGCAAGACCAGGAGTCTACTCCCTCCCGAGTGTCGACTGCTTCTAACGGCCCGCACACTAGTCCTCACAAACCACGGAGGGGACACAGTAAGGTGCGGACGAGCGTTCAGTGCCAGGAATGAAATCGATTCCCCCATTGTTCTACCTTGCAGGCACCTCCACAGTTTCACTCTTGCCTCACGCTTCAATTCGGTAACTCTTTAGGCTGAAGTCAGCTTGAATGCGAGCCCGCCGCAACTGGATGACTTGCCTTGGACCACACTGCTCCTGGCTAAGCTCCGATTTCTTCCTGTTGGCTCGTGTTCTTCTTCTTCACTTGGTGAATCTACCCTTTCATTATCCACTGCCAGTCAGACCTCAGTCGAGAAAGGAACGCTCCTCCTTTCTACACGGCACCAGCTCTCCTTCACCGAGGACTCACACCAACTTCTTTTTCCGTTCCGGAATCGCGAATCTCACGTCCCCCCACGGGAACTCCTCGATGAATACAGCCTGGATTGCCGATATGTCTGCTGTCCAGTGATCTTCAAACATCAGTTGGTGAGTCTATTTCTTTCACTTCAAATCTCCGCGCAAGCATCATACATCCAGGGGGGAAAGCACCTAACTGACCCTGGCTCAGCTCCACGTCCTCGACGCCAGAAATGTAGTAATAAATCACTACTCAACGTGAATTCCAAATGTAAGCTTTATTAGTCATAGCTTAAACAAGTGCTCCCAGCTTGGCGGCTTCATCAATCACCAACATTCTATCTCGCACTCCAGGATGGAGCGCGGGTCATACCAAGAGAGCAGAGCGAGAGAGGGGGGAAAAGTGAAGTGGGAGATAAGGAAAGTTACAACACATATACTTATATTCATTGAAAAAACAAAGGAGATGTTATAGTTAAGTGTAAATGCAAGTTAAAACGTAACAGTTTAAACTGAAAATACCACTCAAATGCACGTTATAGTTAACTAAACTAATTATAACTTGTGGCCTCGCTCTTTTTAGAGCTCGTCAGAGAGGCACAACTTTGCTCAGATACAAGAGCACAGTGGAAGTCAAAGCAATGCCATTTCTTGCTTAGAGTGCCACATAAATTATGCAAAAGAGGAAGCAGGGAACCCTGGCCAGCTCCTACGATTAGATGGAGAGAAGTTCATTTAATTGGAACACTCAACAACACCATAAATCTGCTCATGTTAAATATCTGTTTTGTTAGCATATATATGTAAATATTATAGAAGTACTAGAGAGCGATAAGGGTAGTAAATCTATACGTCCTTATACCTACATACTTTGATAGTATAGTGACAATTGATATCCTGCAGTCAATATTGTTATTATCAATATTATGCACCCCTCAATGTTACTCTTTGCAAAACAGTCTGTCTCTTCTCACAGTAGATGGAATCTTGCGTAATGAGATTGTAATGCAAAATCTCTGGATAAATTACGTATCAAAACATAAATCAGCAGCCCAGCTAAAGAAGCAAAAGTTGAATTCCTTTTACTGAGAAACAGAACACATCACATCTCAGAAATATATGTGAAACGGTCATTAAGGAAGCAGTTCATAGGTCAATATCTATGCTATCACAAAAGGAGGAGGGAGGCAGTTCATTGGATGCCCCCAAAATCAGAAATATGGCAGTCAAGTAGGAATAAACACAGTATACAGGCAAGGACTACAAAGCAAACTGCTGGGAAAACACTTTGCTCAGACTGCACCCTCATGTGGAGTTGCAGATCATTTAAAGTATTTAGGCTCATAATATGACAGATGTTCTGGCATATGTTAGGACAGTGGTCAGGGAAGGGGGGGCTTTGGAAGGAAGCTGTTATGTAAAGCTTCACTGGAACTCCAAGATGGCTACTTGTAAAGATTCAGTTGATTTGGAAACAGGTAATGAAAGTAACCTTTTAAACAATGCAAGGCTATGGTCAATCAACAGAATACAATTTTAGGTTGTCTACAATAGTGTCAGAAGGTCTCCAAATATAGGCAGATAGCACACAGGAGAGCATAAGCTAATTTATGTGCTGCAAGAAGATCTATTATTTTTATTTTGCATGAAATATCAAATTACTTCAGAATGATTGTAGGTGACAGAAAGAAAAGCCTGTAAGTATTACCTTGGAACAAAACTCATATTTTAGTACACTAATGACAAATATCTCTAGTATGATTGCAAAAAATGCTATTATACAAAGATAGCACAGGCCAGAGTTTACAGAAAGTTAATATGATAATTTTTGTGCAAAAAGTGACCTCTACATCGTTCAGATAAAGCATCAACAATAAATTATAATAGCATCATTAAAGCAACTTATTAGTATTGTTATTATTATTTATGCATTTGTATATAGCGCAAACTTTACCCAGAGGTGTCAGACCGCTTTACAATACAGCAAAATAAATTACATAAGGAATGAGAGTAGCATTGACGTAGGTACAACTACTTATAGATATTCGTGGGGGCGCTACAGGGCGCACGTACAGAATGGCCGCCTTCTGGTGAGGCTCCTGTAACCTGGCGTTATTATCCTACATTAATCCTTCTTAACTGGGTCGCAACTCGGCAATAATGACATCAGGCTGCTAAGCATACTATCCCTCACCCTCTGTGGAAGTTTGGCTCGGATCGGCTGCTGCGTATCCAAGAACGAAGGCAAGGAAGTTTTGCCCTGGAAGACGCTGGCGCTGTGACCATCAGACGGAGCGGACTCGGACGACAAGAAACTCTGTGGTCTCCACGAGGTCGGTGGGCCTCAACGGCCCGAGTCGCGTAGTGCGGAGGCAGAGGCTGCGGACCTCAAACAAAGAGTATCTGTCACTGACGCACCACCGGTCAGCTACGGTGCTGCTGCGTACCATCACCCAAGTATACGGTGAGACGGAGGAGGTATAAAGCGGTGGTGTGGAGACCTGGGCTCGGCTGATTCTGTCTTCTTTCCCTGTCATTATACTGCAGCTGAGAGGCCACACAGTGGATGGGCCACTGATAACTAGACTACCGGTGCTGCCTTGTTATACATAGGTGACTGCTGCATACCCGGCTATCATATATTAGCCATCTTTTGACACCTATACACTGGCTGTGGTGCCCCCCCGAGGCCCTGGGACTGGTTGGTGAGACAAGATAATCGTCAGCCGAAACTATCATTCGAGGCTGCTAAAAAAAGCTTGAAAACTAATTCAACGGGTGCCGCGAAGGCCACTGGTGAGATGGCGGGAAGCAGCGAAGCATCCTCGGACTTAGATATGTGACAGCTTCTGCAGGAAATGAGGCAGGGGTTCGCCACGGTGGTTGATAAGGTTGACAGAATGTCCTCAAGAATGGACGCCATAGTCCACAAAGTAGACCAGCATGAGGAGAGAATCGCGGAAACCAAAAGGTGCATTTCGGACAATGATGACATCACTACGGGACACACGACACAACTAGCACGTATGGATAACCTGCTCCGCACCATAGCTGCGAAAAACGAGGATTTGGAAGCCCGCAGTCGGCGCAATAATATACGCGTCACATGAGTACCAAAGTCCACAGACACAGGCCGGATGGAAGATTATATAGGGAAACTACTCCTGACTTCCATTGGAACTGAAGCCTTCTCTGCGCAGTTTATTGTTGATCGAGCGCATAGGTCTTTAGGGCCTATGCCGAAACAATGGGAAGGCACCTGGGCTGGACAGTTTACCAGCTGAATTTTACAAATGCTATATAGATATTATGACTCCGGTGCTGCACGAAGTGTTTGAAGACTCCTTTGAAATGAGCATTCTGCCGCAATCTATGCGAGAGGTGGTGATCACTTCACTCCTGAAACCAGGTAAACCTCCCACGGAATGTGACTCCTACCGCCCCTTGTCTCTGCTAAATTGCGAAGCTAAGATACTGGCCAAAGTGCTGGCTACAAGGCTGTCGTTGTTGATGGCTCAAATAGTGTTGCCAGATCAATCAGGATTCGTCCCATCCAGAGCAACCAGTCACAACCTCAGGACCCTCTTGTCGCTCACGCAGACTGTGGCACCGGAATTCCCACTAGCGCTGTGTTTTTGGATGCCTCTAAGGCGTTCGACTCCATGGAGTGGCGTTACATCTTTACTGTGTTGCACAAAATGGGCTTTCCGCCTGTGTTTATAGCATGGGTCCAACTATTATATAATAAGCCTACTGCGAAAATCCTGGTTAACGGTCGGCTTTCGACTGCAGTCTCTATATCCAGAGGCACACGACAGGGTTGCCCGCTCTCTCCCCTCCTTTTTCGCTATTGCGATAGAACCTCTGGCTTGCAGGATACGGCAATTGCATAGTGATAGTGCCTTTCGTTGTCTTCAAAGACAGATATCGATATCGCTCTACGCGGACAACGTGACGCTATATGTCACCGATCCGCGGAACAGATTAAATGCCCTGTTGCGGGAATTCATGGTTTTTGGTGGGTTTTACGGGCATTACAGTAAACTGGAGCAAGTCACAGATCTTCCCACTCACGCCGGCTGTGTCTGAATTCCCATCAGATTATCCTATCTCAAATACCTAGGGATCCGAGTATCGAGAGACAAGGACGAGATGTTACGGAATAATTATGGCACGGCCGTGATGCAATTAGCGGAAACCATTACCCGGTGGATAGCATTGCCGCTCTCCATGGCGGGCAGAATCTCACTGATTGAACCACTGAAATGGTTATCCTGCCTAGGTTTTTATATTTCTTCCTGAGGGTTTCTTTTTCAAGACGATCAAATCGGAAACGATCAGACTAGTCGGGGGGGGGGGAAACAGCTGAGACTGCGATGGGATGTTATGACGCAGCCGTATAGCAGAGGGAGCTTCGATATTCCAGATTTCGAGGTATATTACCTGAATGCTCAGGCGCACTACCTCTACCATTGGGTGCGGCCGACAAAGTATTTGCCTCAGATAGCGGTTGAGGACTGGATTGTGCAGCCACTGCCCCTCAGTGGGATTGTTCATGGACCTGCTGCGGTCCTTGAGACGCCGCCACCCATGATATCGTGCACCATTGATGCCTGGCAGCGAATAGTGCATAAATTACAGCTTCCTATATTTTATGCACCGATGCTCCCCCTAACATATCACCCCATAGTGTCCGTTATACAGGAAACTGGCTTCCAGAAACTATGCAAGCGCCTTCGTCTGGCGACATGGGGAGACCTGTTTGTAAATGGAACATTTCGCACTCAGGAACAATTTTTGGGTGATACTGCTCGGAGCCCTCTAGATCTTTTTTATTATGAATGGCTGCAGGAGGGTATGAAGGCCTTTATACCTGACTACCCCCGGGAACCGGAGGCTACGCCGCCACAGAAAGTTTTATTAGGTAGTACTGATGGCAAGCATCTAGTGTCAGGCATGTATAGTAGCTTCCGTAATCATGCCCCGATAGTTCAGGGCTCGGCCAGACGACACTGGAGTACGGACCTAGGACGGGATGTCACGGATGACCAGTGGGAGTACTGCTGCGAGATGATGGGGCGCGTTACATCCAGTAGCAGATTCAAAATCATACATTACAAATTTTTACATAGAACTTATTACACGCCTGTCAGGAAGTATAGATTTCGGCTCTCGGACAATGACTGTTGCGAGCGATGCAAATTTCCGGGTGCAGGATTTTATCATCTGGCTTGGGACTGTCCACAGATAGCGCTATACTGGGACATGGTACATACCGCATTGGAGAGTATGCTGAGAAATAGTTTCGAGAAAAGTCCACTAACTATGCTTTTAGGTTACACGGCACATATACCCAGGGGCGGTAGGAAAATCATAGACAATGTGCTATTGCTAGCTAAACGGAAAATTGCTTGCAGGTGGGGGAGGGGGAGGGCTCCTAAATTCAAGGATTGGTTAGCGGATATGACCTATTGTCAGGAGCAGATCAGCATATATGCCGAAACACAACCTATGTCCTCTAGGCCCAAAGACGTATGGGGACCTTTACGAGAGTATCTACTTCAACAGGTGCACACTGTTATAGAAGGTGAAAGAGGGGTGGCAGCTTCATCTGATTTTACCGAGATGTGTAGACTCTCTGCACCTGGCGTTTCCAACTGCAAACAGATACAGGCTATGCCATTTGAGGCTTAGTCGCTGGTATGAAATGGCTAAACCCACTATATCATTAGTACCACAGAATGTGATCTATACCAGGATTCAGAAATGTAACTAGACGGCAGATGATGTTGACAATATGTCATTGTATATCCTAGATCGTGCCACTGCTCAAGTCATGTAAGATTAACGGATGAGATATTGTGATGTCTATGTGCTCGATGTGCTGGGTTTTTTTTGTACTGTATCTGATTGGAAAATGAAAAAGTAAAGTTTAAAAAAAAAATGTATATAGATATTCGTGGTGAAAGTTACAAATTAACAAGTCACAGATACATTCATGATTATAAAATACACATTTAGGTAATACAAGTTAGACAGGTCAGTATTGAATAAAGAGAAATCATCTCATCCCAAGTACTTCCGCACCACTTTCTTGAAAAATCCTCTCTCCTTACAGAAAAGGTATTTCTTTCCATTGTGATTGCTCTTGTAAACTCATTATTTCAGCCTTTGTGTTTGGTATAACTTTTGCTTTTCCAGTTTAGATTTTTTTGCGAATGCTGTTGATCTCACTATCCATAGACCTATAAGGTTGGAAATGGCTCTTTTTGCAGGGTTACCCCAAACATTTAGCCAAACATTTAGCCTTCCACCTCCTCTTTTTCTGACCTTGTTTATGTTTGGAGAAGTGTGGCTCAGGGGTTAGAGGCGGCAGACCCGGAAGCTGAGATCGATCCTGGACCAGGGTTCAATTCCCCGCCTCGGCAGGTCTTGGACTAAAAAATTCCATGGACTCGATAATTCTCGCCCCGGTGCCTCCTCGACTCACGGGTTCACACTCTGCGACTCTGGGCAATAGCTTGCTTAATCTCCACAACGGCCCCTCGCGGCGGGATGCCTGACTTTCACCTTGTGGATACCCTGCTATCTCACAGGGGAATATCAGGACGGGTTCCCTAAGCAAGCGCCGGGACACCCACTGCGGGTAGCCGTGCGCTATATAAGCACAATCTACATTTACATATGTAGACTTGAGGATTCTGGGCACTTTACCACTGCTAAAGTGCACATGCTCTGTACTCTAAACATGGTAACATTGGCTTATCCATAATTGGCATATTTAATTTACTTGTGAGTTTCTAGTATAGTGCACTATATGTGCCCATGGCCGATAAGTTAAATGCTACTAGTTTACCTGCAGCACTGATTGTGCCACCTACTTAGTAGCCCTTTAAACATGACTCAGGCCGCTATTGCAAAACCTGTGTGTGCAGTTTTAAACTGCCATTTCAACCTGGCAAGTTAACCTACTTGCCAAACCCAATCCTTCCTTTTTATTACATGTACGTCACCTTGAAGGTAGGCCTTAGGTACCCCCTTGGGCAGGGTGCAGTGTATTTAAAAGGTAGGACATGCACTTTTGAGTTATACATGTCCTGGAAGTAAAAACAGCTAACTTTATATTTCACTACCATAAGGCCCATCTCTCCCTCAGATTAGCATGGGGATTGTATAAAACATATTTTAAGTGCAATTTTCCAATTAGGACCAGAAAGAAAATTGGAGTTTGATATCTCTGGACTCACCATTTAACCCCTTCCATGCTCATGACGAGCTCAGCTCGTCATGCAGTACACTGCTTGTGTGCTCATGACGAGCTGAGCTCGTCATGAACAATGGGAATGTAGGTCCTGCAGCACAGAGGAAGAATCTCTGCAGCATTAATGGTGTTAAAACAACATATTTGAGTAAAGTTGGTTTTCAAATTGCAGGTCTGGGTAAGAGTGACAGGTGGGCTTTGTGCAATCCCTCTAGACAGTCACACAAAAGGAGCTGGAGTGTGACATTTGCATCCTGATGGCCCATCTCCAGGCTGATGGGCCTTCCTGAGGTAGACTGGGAGGGAAGAGCTAACACTCGCACCTGAATAGGGCTGTGCAGGCCCTCACACAAAGAGCTGCATACAGCCCTGTAGTGTGTCTGGAGCCAGGGAAGAAAGGGCAGGGACCTTATGAGGTTCAAATGCCTCTTTGATGTCTCCCCCACTTTGAAGGCACATTTCCGTATTAGTGCTGGACCCCTGACACCCTCAATTTAGTTCACTTTTGGGTCCTGAGGAGGTTCTGCAGCGAAGAGGAGCTGTGCTGAACAGGAGGGACCACCACTTTGTTACTTGCTTTACTGTGTTGGCCTGCTGATTGCGGTTGGTGCATTTTTAGTTGTTTTTAAATGTAATTTAATAGTTTATTGTGATTTTTAATGCTGTAGTGGGTTGTGGGGTTTATAGGGGTAGAGGGTGGGAAGTACATTCATTATAATTATTAATATTAATTATTTAATTGTAAATTGTGTGATTATGTTTTTATTTAAGTTTTAGGTGGGGGTTGTGGAGTTTGTAGGGGTATAGGGTGGGAAGTTATTTAATTCTAATTATTTTAAATATATTTTCAATTATTATTAGTTATGTATATTGTGTAATCAATTAAAATGTGTAGGTTATATATCAGGTGCAGGCTGTTGTGTTTGTAGGGATAGAGGGTGGGAAGGTAATTAAATATAATTACTTTTTTATTAATTCATTATTATTCATTTTTTAATTGGTTAATGATATACATCATGTCATTAAGATATTTTGTAAGTTATATATTAGGTGTGGGTTTTTGGGAATGTAGGGATAAAGGGTGGGAAGTTAATTCCCTGATGTACAGAGAGTATTTATTCTATGTTTACAGAGGGGCATGTGCTTCAAATGGCACTAAATATGGCGCTTTTCATAAACAAGATTAAAAAAAAGGCAGCACGTGCCGAAACAGGTCTCTTGGAGAATTGCATTATTAAAACCGAGTTACACCCACTACGAGTTCATGGACTCCTTGCAAATAAAGGAGCGAGTGGTAATGTGCGAGCGCCTGGAGCTAGTGCTCTTCAGTGCACCACCTGCGATATGGCGCCTGCCGGCAAACCGCATCTGGAGTTTATATAACGTAAAAGCGTCAATAGCCTCAAATTACTGATCCATGAATATCAACATAATACTAAGCATATTAACAGCATAACGCTCAATACTAAGCATGCATATTAACAGCATAGTACTCAATTACAACACATGATATCATTTTTACTCAGTATATATCCTGTTTCCCTGTATATGTTCTGTAATTGCAATCAGAACTTTCGTCAGCTAAGAGTTCCACATTGATATATTACATGTGATTCACACTTTGAACCAAAAGAATGTGATATTAACAAAGAAGCTGGTGATGAAAAGTAATCAAGAAAAATTCTCCTATCTGTACAGTGCCCTCCACCACGATGACGTGATATTGAAGAAAAGGGTAGGGGACTATGTCGACACCTCCATTCCTAGATTAGGCCTCTTCCTTTCTTCCTGTGGAATTAAGAAAACACAAATGATTGACAAATCTCAGGTTAAAATCATCATACTGTTTGGACATACTTTCTTTCCTGATTTCTATACTTAAAAAGCATATAGGGAGGAGGAGCCTAGCGACGAACGAAGATGGCCGCGTAGGCTCTCGGCTCCGCTGACCCCCTCACGTTGCTCAAATATCCTGTCGATAATTCTGCTCTCCTGCCCCATCCCCGGGTGTCTTACTTGATGCTGATCTCGGCGGTGTGTCCCCGGTCACTTTCCGACTCGGATTGGCAAAGTTGTACCGTGCTGACGTTCCTGGCCTGACGCCGTTGGCGAGCCGGGTCCGCGAGTGCTGGCCTTATCGGGCTGTGGCGTAGCAACAGCGGTTGGGGATCCGGACGCGGTCTGGACCGTGGCTGTGGAAGATTTCCTGACCTGGAATTGGTGGTTCGTCTGAGGCTCTCTACGTATTGCGGAGGTGCATTACTCCTGGCAGCGGCTGCGAGGTGGGGGCCCCCCTTCCCGGCGACTGCCCGTCCCGCCGGGTCGGGGCCCCCGCCTGAGAGGCCCCAACATTGCTCTACGCTGCACCTCCAGTTCCCGCCCGCCCTGCATGAGCTTGGATCCCCGGGTGCGACCGGCCCCGCGGTGGACACGCAGATGCTTGGAGCTGCCCCGATGGAGGCGGTGCGGGATGGGGACGGTTTGTCTTTGGGAGCCGTGATGGCCGCCATTAGAGACCTACACTCCTACATGGCTTCTTTGTTCCACACACAGATCGCGGATACCGTTGCCGCGGGCCGATTATGTGCGGGCCCTGGTCTGTCTGATCCCCCTGGATTTGCGGCTTATTCTGCGCTACGCCTGCACCTAAGTGATCCGGGCCCGTTTTGTGTGGTAGCCTTGCCACCGTCACCCCGACCGCTTGGGGAAGCCGACCCTATTGTTCCAAAACTCCACCCGCCATCTTTGCTGTTGTTGGTTGAGTTCGCAATCCTGTCTTCGTCCGGAACTGTTGCTTTGAGGACCCAACGGTCTTGTTCGATACCCTTGGATTATCTGCCTAGTGTCTCGTTGGGGACTTTGTTGGTTATGAACCTTTATTTGGTGGAGGCGAGTGCTATGGCGGCTCTTGGCTGTGGAGACCCGACGGATCGGACCGGACCCACTGCGTGGATTCATGGACGTAATGGGACTTTGTATTGTCCTAAGGGGGTGCTGGTGCAGGCTACGGACATTTGTGTGCTTGTTCGTAGGGGTCAGGGGTGAGTTTGTTGACTATGTTGGACACCTGGAACGTGTGGTGAGCTAAATATCCGTCGTTTCGGTTGTCGGGTGGTGAGGCGGGGTCAAGCGTCCTCTCCGGGCGCTGTTGTCTTTTGATTTGTTTGCATACCAGTTGGTTCGATGCCCGGGGAGGTTGGTTGTGGTTGGGGGGTCGTGGGGCCGAGGGCTTGTATGTTTCTCCTCCTCCCCCGCTGTTAGTTTCTTTTTGCTTTCTTTCTTTCTTTTTGTTGGTTTTCTCCTTTTCTTGCCTTTTTCTTCTGTGTTTTATTCCCCTTTTTCTGGTCTCTTTTGTCTATATTTCGGGTTCCTACTGGGCGACAGGCACGCTGCTAGGGGGGGGGGCCGTAGTCACATGCAGTGGTGCAGGGTGGGGGGATGATGTTTTGTATTGTTTTATGTTTCTATTGCCTTCTTTATTCTTCGTGGTTTTGGTTGTTTTCCCTTTTTCCTTTGTTATTCCCTTTTTGTATTCTCCCTTCTTCTCGTATATTTAGATTGGGCCGGGGATCGGGTGGTGTTCCTTTCTGGGTGGGTTCCGCGCTTTGTGCTTATGGGGTTTGCGCTGTTTCTGGGATTTTGTGTGCATAGCGCTGATAACAGTACGTACCCATTGCATGCTCGCATATCCTGTTTCTCCTCCCGATTATGTTTTCAATGGGTGTTTTTCCTCCTTTGTGGCTTGTTCCCGATACAATTCGCTTCACTATATGACGCCGTATCCTCTCTTCCTGCTATAAAAAGTGCCCTTTCAAGTCCTGCTGGATAGTGGCTACGTTTGCACATACATCCTGAAGTGGTTTGTCGATTGGGTGGGCGCAGTCTTGCGCGGACTGTAGTGTATTGTTTGTGTATACTGTTTGCAATGCTTTACGCACGACTCCCATTGTTGTGGTTCCTTTGGTTGATATTCTGTCGTATGGCCCACCTTGTCGGTTGTCTGAACTGAATGTACAATTTCTCTCTAATCTCATAAAATGAAACCTGCATGATTCTTTTTCTGTCTGCTGTTAATACGTTGTAGCACTATTGTTTTTCGCTTTCCGCTTTTTGCGATGACCTGTAATGTTTCTGTATGTCATGGCGGCCGGCCCGTATTGGTTGTAGGCAGACGCTGTGTACTGCCCATAAGCTGAATAAAGGTTTTCAAAAAAAAAAAGCATATAGATATGTTGAAGCAAGGTAGTATTCAAGAGGGGATGAAAACCCTTATCTTAGAACTAATCCTCATGTAGATGAATTCCTAGCTCCTCGTCTATATTATGCCCCCAAGCGTTTCTGGCCTGTAAGTCCAGAATGTGCCAGGATTCCCTTTTCCTCAAATGGAGGACGCTATTGCCCCCCTGAAATTCTGTTGTACTTGATCTACTGCAAAGTTCCTGAGGAGTGAGCTGTTGGATAGATGGTATTCTGCAAAGTGTCTTGCTACAGGGTAGTGTGTATCTCTGTTATTGATTTCCCTCATGTGTTTCAACACTCTTTTCTTAACTGTAAGTGTTGTGCTTCCCCCATACTGTAAATTACATGGACATTCTAGTACGTAGATTACAAAAGTAGAGCTGCACGTCAAACATTGACTGATGGTTTTCTCCGTGGTAGAGGTATGTCTTTTTCATATAACTGCTTCTACAAACCTTGCAGTGGCCACAAAGGAAAAACCCTTGCAGACTATGTTGGGTATTTGAATGTTTACAAGTGATGTTTCCTTTAACTAGGATGTGTTTGAGACTCCTCCCTTTTCTGTATGTGATCATAGGACGTTCGTTCAGATAGATTACCTTCTAAGATGGGTCACTAGCTAGGATGTTCCAATTCTGTGTGAGAATTTTTTAGATTTTTGGGGGGGTCAGTGTTAAACGTAAGAATCACTTGTGTACTATTTTCTTCCAATGTTTCTTGTTTGTCCTTAAGTGCCTATCCCCTATTAATCTTACTTGCTTTTTCCTTAGCTCTCTCCAAAACCCACATGGGGTAGCCTAGTTCTCTGAATCTGTTAATCATGTTACTTTGTTCAACGAGAAAGTCTTCCTGATTGCTGCAGTGCCTCTATGCTCTCAGCAGTTTACCATAGGGGCTACTCCACTTAAGGGTATCATGTTGTCAGTTGAGAGCATGGAGTAAGCGGTTGCCTGCTGTTGTCTTACAGTGTAGTTTGGTGCAGAGCCTGTTGTCCTATATCTCAACTAGGACATCTAGGAATTCAATAGATTTCCTGCTTATCATGTAAGAGAGTTTTAAATATATATAAATGTGTTATATTACTAAAGTTTGAAAAAGTACATTACAATATAAATTAAATGTACTTTAATAATTGTTTTAAATGTTATATGTGTAAACAAATATATACACATATATGTGTTTTTTAAAATAAGTTAAACATTTATATATAGTTTTAAATTAGTTATATATTTTCAATTTATATTATAATACTCTTACATGTTATTATCAGTGTTATTGCTAACTTCCATGTATTTGCCGCTTCTGGATTTATGCAGGGTTTTTCACTTGGTTGGTTCTTTTACCCCCAAGTACCTAAAGCAACGTTCTTTCCAGCAGGACAGGCTCCATGCAAAGTTCATTGAAGGTTACATAACCTATTATTAGCCTCCTCGAAGAAAATAGTGTAGCTCCTCAAATATGATCATTTTCAGCTAAAACATGACAGAGGTCCCTCATACAAATGTGAATGCTGTGCTGGGTCAGTTCTTCTTGATGGTGAATAGTCAAGCCAAATATCTGTAATTTGTTCTCGCCTCACCAACAAGACTAATGCTGATGTTTGCACTTTGTTCTAGGAATTCTTTAAATTCCGTTTTAATTGCTTTTTAATAAATTGCGATGTTTGCACTTTGAGCTAGGATTTAAAAAAAAAAAGATTGCTTAACAGATTTTAATAAGTTTTATGGCCTACCTGCACTTGCTACTTGTTCCCCACGAACCCGAGTACTGGCACTGGCCTTCCTGCAGTGGGAGCGGGGGTCCGCCACCTTAGACAGGCTCAGGGTTAGGGGGCTAGTCTTTTTAGACACAGAGCACACTTAAACACTGATTGGCGCGAGCGCGCTCACTGTGATTTTCTCCTGAGGCTCAGCCGGGAGTGTTTCTTACATGCTGCTAGAATTTGTGATGTTTGCACTCTGATCTAGGAATTCTTTAAATTCGTTTCAATTGCTTTTTAATAAATTGCGATGTTTGCACTTTGAACTAGGATTTTTTTTAAATTAATGCTTAACAGCTTTTAATAAGTCTTATGCCCTACCTGCACTCTGCTACTTTTTCCCCACGATCCTGGCCTTCCTGCGGTGGGAGCGCGGGTCCGCCATCTTAGACAGGCTCGGGGTTAGCGGGCTGGTCTTTTTGGACACAGAGCGTACTTAAACACTGAATGGCGCGAGCACTCAGCGAACTTGCGCAGCGGGCGTGCCGGTTGCACGTCGGCGACGTGCCAAAGGCAAGCCCGTCTGCGCCCGTCCGCGATCATTTCCTGCTCAGCGCCAGCCCCCCTGTTCGGGGAAGTTCAGGTAACCACCCTAAACTGCAGTCCTGCCTTTGTATCAGTCCTGACTGTGAGCTCTTGGAGCATTTTAAGGGTTGCCCAGGGTGTGGAATGGAAATTCCACAGCTTTTATTTCGATCTAAAGATTCTTCAAGAACTTTTGCAAAGATAGACAGGGAAATGAGTACTTCCATTTGGAAATGTGTCCTCAAGGATGTAAGATCACTGATTAAACACAGTTCAGAGTGTGCTTCATTTATAGAGGATGAAAGACTAAAGATTGCTTTCATCACAGAATCCTCGAAAGATAAAGCATCAGGTCCAGACTTAGTTAAGGCCAAGCCGCCTAACTATGTTTGCAATACTTTGAATAGGCCTGCTGGAAGAGGAGGCGGATTAGCGGTCATTTACCATTCCTCGCTGGTCGCTATATTTAGCCCGGGAGGGGTGGAAGGTTGTAAAGTTTTGGACTTCTCCTTTCCCCTCAGTACACCTTTCAAAAGTCACTTACCTATAGACGACCTGGCCCTAGAGGTTGTTTTTGCAATCAGGCGGGACGACTTGTGGAAAGTGGTTTCACCGCTAGCTCTTATACCGTTTTAGGCGATTTCACTTTTTATTTGGAAGCCTCTTCAGATAGGGACACAACCAAATTGTTAGATTTGATGAATGGCGGGCGTGGCTTGGACGCCAGAGGAATGGCGGCGTAACTTCGGTCTTTCTCCAAGCGGCAAACGATTCCTGATCGGGAAGAGCGGCTGGACGGGCTTAATTGAGCCCAAAACACATGACTGAGCGTCGGAAGGCGTAATTAATCAGCGATGTAAGTTTGAGGCGATTCCGCTCGGAAGGAGCTGTGAAGTCGCCTTTCTTTTTCACCGCCGCCGGACGCGCTTGCTGACGGAGCCTTCACCCGCCTGCAGCCACGAGGCTCCCCGGTCCGCCTACGGAGCTCCGATGAGAAGGCTTCGCGCACACGGCCAAACTCCACACCGTGAGTAAGAGCGAAGTGGGTGACTCCTACTCAGATCGCTGGATGTTACATGCTCAGAAAAATGACATTATAGTGCACACATACAAAAAAGAGAGGAGAAGGTAGCGATCAGTTAAAATGACGGACTTTACCGATCTGCATATCCCTATCTACACGATCTGTGCCCATGATGTCGCCTGACCTGATTCTTGGGAATTTCATGTGTTTATGAATATACACCATCGATGCACGGTGTTCAGATGGTACACCTCAGCCACTTTTACGAGGATATGCAGAGATGTTTGTTCTCACGGGCCACTATCTATAATGAATAATATGCTCAGATCCATTGAGTCTTGCCAAATATATGATTGAAGCATTGAACTTTGCCCAGGCCATGCATTTGGGTCACAAGTGTGTTTGCCATAAATCTAAGTGTTCAATCAGCAACTACGACGAATGCAAGCGAACACAGGCATAATCAAGCAGCGGTTAAGGCTAATATATAGACATTACATCTATGTTCTTGCCTGATGCAGGCATTGGGGATCCACTTGCTTGACAGCTAGCGCACAGCAAACTCCTGTCCTGGATCACAAATAAGGGGCCTGCGGATGATATAATAGGAGTCCTGCATCAGTGCGTGCATTCATTGTTCTACTATTGAGCAGTCATTCACCTGTGCTGCCTTACCACATTATCACTGTTAACCACGCAGTGCTGATACAAGGTTAGCGCCTGAGATATTGGTGCCGTTGCTCTACATTCCTCCAGCACGTATACTGCCGTACACTACAATGGGCGATGAAAAGAATGACAAAACCCCTAAACGCCTGAAATTTAATCCACCGACACCGATCAAAGGTAAAAAAGATATGGCAGAGGCTATAGACACTATCCTGAATAGGCTGGATGAAGTCAGAGATCTGGCTAGGTCCACTAAAGAAGAGGTTGCAGCTGTAAGACAAGACATTAAAGATATTAATTCAAGAATGACAGAATCTGAAAGCCGAATCAGTAAACTAGAAGATGCGGAGAATAAAAATTGTGGAGCTCTTAAAAATCTCACCTTATGCTCGGACCATCTGGTAAAGAAGATTGCGGAGTTAGAGGACAGAAATAGAAGAGGGAACCTGAGAATTTTCGGGATTCCAGAAAAATCAGAAGACAGCTACGGATCGTGTGTCCCATTCCTTGAGACCTGGTTTGCACAAGCGACAAATCTCACCTTTACTCAACCATTAGAATTTGACAGAGCACATCGAGTTCCGGGACGGATAACCAAAGACCAAAAGGGACCGAGAGCGATAGTATGCAAACCATTAAGATACCAGCACACAGAACAGATCCTCTCTTTCGTTCGCAAACATAATCATGTTCTATGGAAAGAACATAAGATTTACATCTCACAAGATTACAGTAAGGAAACGATGGAAGTAAGGAGAGGTTTTCTTGCACTGAGACCACAACTGAAGTCACTCGGTTTCATGTATGGTTTTGTTGGTCCGACAAAGTTCAAAGTGACGATAAGAGGGGTAACTCACATATTCTCTGACCCACAAAGGCTGCGCCATCTGCTCTCTACGCAGGAGGAGACCAACATGGAGGTCGCTTTCTTGAATCAGGGAGGTGCTGGAGCCGCAGGCGCCACTGGACTTGGTTGACCTGTAAATTTCCCTCTTGCATAAGAATCACAAATATACACTGCTCTAATGTGTGCCTTATCCAATCTTAAATGTTCTTTGCTGCACCCCGCAGGTGCACTCGTGTTGCCCATACTGTTAGTGTCATGCGGTATTCATTGGCCTACTCTACTGTGCTATGGGGTTGGAATGACATGTTTCTCTAAATGATTATTGAATGCTTATTAATAATGTCTGCTGGTTCTAGTTGATGCCTGTTGCTGCATTGTCCACTAAAATGGTCTCCAGCTGGTGGATAGGGTGCTGTTCACTCGTGTTGTTTTCTCAATCTACTCATAATAGTTCCTTGCCCTTAGAGATAGTGCGTCTATAAATGAAGCTGTCTACTGTTCTACTGTTCTACCTTGTTTACGGTCACTGGAAGCTGTCTGTCTTATATTTACAGACCAAGATACGATTAGTTTTCTCTAAATCTAGTCATAATGGCTCTTTGTCCTTCAAGATATTGCGTTTATAAGTGAAGCTGCATACTGTTATACCCTGTTGATGGTTATTGGAAGCTGTCTAGCTCTCTTGTTTGCAATTGTTCCAGCAGCTCAAACGTTAAATTTTGTTGACTATGCTTGCTTGGTGGTGACCTCGTGGTCGTTCCCGAGTCGCCATGCTCCTATTTTCCTATGGGGGAGCAAGGGGTGGGACTAGGGGAAGGGCGGAGGGAGGAGGGTGGTTTGGGGGACTGGGGTGGGGGTTTGATTTCTCACTTTTTCTGTTTTTTTCCCTTTTTTGTTTATTCTACACACTATGCGCGCTGTATTATTTTGTATTCCGAAACTTCCGCACAGTACCTCAGAAAATTGCTAGCCCTGTGATTAATGCGAGTTATGTTACTGCCATAGTATCAAATGTATGATATGTCAAATGTATATCAATGCCTGTAGGGTCAAATGTATGGTGCTTTTTCTCAGATCTGAATCCCATGTATACAAATGTGTTATGGTACGATATTAGACGCTGCATAATTGATGGCTCCTGTTGTAGATACCCCAATAGGGACAACATCCATATCTAATCTTAAAATATTGTCGCTGAATGTGAAAGGCCTAAATCAGCCGGTTAAACGTCAGAAGGTGCTTGACTATCTACGTAGGCAACGTGGGGACATAGCCCTGTTGCAAGAAACTAAATTAGAAACGAAACATTTTCACACACTACGAAACAAGTACTACACTGAGGTAATAGGCTCTGGGGCAATCTCTAAAAAAAATGGGGTGGTAATGCTTGTAGCAAAAACTGCGAATGTGGAGATACTTTCCTCCACCATGGATACGAAAGGGAGGTGGGTATCGGCGAAATTACTTAAAGATGATACTGAATTTTTCATCACGTCAATATATGCCCCTAACGCCCATGATCCGTCTTTCTGGCTAGGCCTCACAAAACAGATTGACTCCATCCCTGACACGGCAGTTCACATTTTAGCAGGTGATTTCAATCTTCCATTTGACCCGGTATTAGATAGAGATTCCAAGTGCGCCTTTCGCCCAGGTAAAGCCCACAAAGCGTTCATGAACTTATGCAATAGGTTCCATTTGGTAGATACGTGGCGCTTGCTACACCCTGATGGAAGAGATTACTCCTTTTACTCCCCACCACATGACTCGTTCTCGAGAATTGATTACATACTCGTTTCTAAAAATGCGCTGGCCAGAGTTGAAAACTCAGACATTGCCCCCAGATTGGTTTCTGATCACTCTTGCGTCTCACTCACACTTTCCAATGTCACACCAACCACTGGACACTCTATGTAGAGATTTAATGAAGCTATTCTTAGTGACACAAAACACAAAGATACCATTGACCATGCCATCACGGATTTCTTAGCTACAAACAAAAAAGGGGACACTTCGGATGCCATGAGATGGGAGGCGCTTAAATCAACCATTAGAGGGATTATCATAAAAATATCCTCTGCAATTAACAAGAACCGACTTGCGTTCTTGTTGAAATTGGAGGAGGACATCTCTACACTCCAACGCAAATACCTGAATGATAGAAACCCTGAAGATCTGATTGAACTGTCCAACCAGAAATACACATATAATAAACTTATTAGTGAAAAGGCGGGAATCTGGCTTGATAAAAGGAAGCGTTTTAAAATCTGTGACTCTAATAAGGCAGGAAAAGGACTAGCGGCATATCTCAAATTTAAAATTCAAAAAAATACCATAACCTCCCTGTTAGACGGCAATGGCGCTCCGAGCTCTGATCCCAATAAAATAGCGAATTTTTTCAGAGAATTCTATGAGAAATTATATGCTAAGAATGTACATGTTGACGAAGAAAAAATGGAGACATAGCTCTCAAACTGTACACTCCCAACACTCACTCCCATAGAAAGAGGGTCTTTGAATGAGCCGATCTCTGAGTCAGAAGTCATTACCGCAATCAAATCCCTCAAAAAAGGGAAAGCCCCTGGGCCGGATGGCTACACGGCACCATTTTATAAGACCTTCGCCCACGTCCTAGCTACTCCGCTCTTGGAGGTAATCCAAGAGATTAGCACTACAGGAGAAGTTAAAGGAACGATGGCTGAAGCCGTAATTGCAGTGATACCCAAAGAAGGCAAAGATTCTAAACAGCCGAAAAACTACAGACCCATCTCGCTGATCAACCTAGACTGCAAGCTCTTGGCCTCGATTCTTGCTAAACGCATCCAGAAGGTTTTACCGTCCTTGATACATCCGTCACAGGCGGGATTCCTGAAAAATAGGTTGTCAAGCGATAATACTAGGATTCTGGCTCAGGTTATTGAAAAGGCAAAGCTTTTAGCCACACCTACTGTAGCGGTAACATTGGATGCAGAAAAAGCGTTTGACAAGGTTGATTGGACGTATTTAAATGCGGTGCTTCACAAATTTGATCTGGGTCCTCTTTTCACTAAATTAGTCATGTCCCTGTATGCCTGTCCCTCCGCCAGAGTGAGAGCTGGTGGTGCTTTTTCCTCCCCTTTTAACCTAGAACAAGGTACACGACAAGGTTGCCACCTATCCCCGTCCCTGTTCCTTCTAGCTATGGAACCCTTCTTGTACTACATAAGGGAGAACCCCGAAATTTCAGGAATTAGATTCACAGGCTGCACAATTAAATTGACGGCCTACGCCGATGATGTGCTGGTCTTAAGTGAAAAAGCTGATAAAGCGATTCCTGCATTACTATCCACAATTGAGGAGTTCTCATGTGTCTCCGGGTACTCCCTGAATAAGGATAAGACAGAAGTGAAGTTACTCAATAACCTGTGTGACAAAAATATTCTGGGTGACTCGGGGCTTACGTGGCAGCCAAAGAGCTTTAAGTATTTAGGTATGGAATTCGAGAAAGACCTGATAACCACCCTAAAAATTAATGAGGATATACTCTATAAGAAAATACAAAAACTACTAGATGGATGGTCGCCGAAGTTCCTCTCATGGTGGGGTAGAGCGGAGACGTTAAAGATGATGATCAGCCCCTTAGTAAATTACATGGCGAGTATGGTCCCCATGACCTTCACGGAGGATTTTTTGCATAAAATAGATAAATCTTTTACGGACTTCCTATGGAAAGGGAAAAAGCCCAGAATTGCCATGAAAAAACTACAACTCCCTAAGCTTAAAGGAGGTATAGGTTTGCCAAATTTTAAAAATTACCAGACCGCCTTTCTCTGCAAGCAAGGAGCGTCCTGGTTTGCTGAACACCCGAATTATACGCCTTTGTGGATTGAAATTGAGAAATCCATCATGGGCAAGGCCCTGCTCTCTGCTGCACTCACAATGGACCTTTCACACCTGCCGCACTCTAAATACATCATGCTTAATACCAAGAGGGCCCTCCTGCGATTAGATCAGGTTCATAAGACCGGTCTGCAGATCCACAAATCTGCTTCCGCATCCCTCTGGCGCAACCCATTGATCAAAATTAATGGTTTGCCCCCCATGTGGGACCATTGGTCGGACAGTGGTATCAACGTGGTTTCAGACCTCTGGGAGAATAATATGCCATTACCCTTCTCGACTCTCCAGACTAGGCACTCCCTATTACCGATCGACTTTTACGCCTTCCTTAAACTCAAAACAGCCCTATCTACACGCACATTCAAATTAGCAACACCCTGGCTACAATCTATGCTACCATGCGTCCAATCCTCGGGGCACTTCGTCTCAAAAATTTATAAGTTACTTGCTCCGACGCCTAATAAAGCAATGAGGCGTAATGAACTCAAATGGGAGACAGAACCGAATAACACCGGTATAGACATAGACTGGACCAGGATACACGCATCAGCACTTACACATAAAGGGTCACCGATACTATCACAGACTAAGTATATGATACTGAACAGAACATTTTGGACCCCACAGAGATTATTTAAAGCTGGCCTTCGAGACACATCAACATGCTGGAACTGCTCATTGGGTACTGGTGACCTATCACACATGTTATTCAACTGTCCCATGCTCCAAACATATTGGGGAAATATTTTTGATTATGTCGAACACATTTTTGCCATAAAGCCCAAAAGAGAATTCATCTATATTATCCTGGGAGCCATAGACCCGACAGTGGGGGGAGACCATGACCGACAGCTTCTGGACCTTCTACTAACACTGGCATGTAAGGTTGTTTTATGCAACTGGAAGACAGCAACTGAGGTTTCCTTTAATGCTTGGAGAGAATGGCTGTCCTGCATTAGAGGCACTGATAACCCCGCGCTACACTCATCACCGTGGCAGGTCACCAACAAAAAGCTATGGCTATCCTTAGATGAGGCCTCCTTTACCTTCGATCCACCATGAGATGCGTATGTGACTAAATTGATGCTCAATGAATGGGCAAATAACCATAGACTTGCTCTACAGGGTTGATAAGATATCACATGGTATTACCTGAGCTAATTCTAACCGAAATGCTTATACGGAACTGTGTGCTGAAGGAATAATGAGATGATGATTTGTTATTGTTTGGTTATTGGCGATCACCTTTTTATGAACCCTGAACGATGTTTATTGTATTGTTTCATTTTCTTATTTTACTTCATGTATAATTTCATGTATCGTTTCCTATGTGTTGACCTATCTTTATTTCGGCACTGTACTAATATGCTCATATGGATACTGAGGATGTATTGCCGCTCTCATTTATGCCTTTCTTTTCAATAAAAAAGATTTGAACATAAAAAAAGATTTGATGAATGGCAATAACTTAGAGCTACTTGTGACTGGTGCGACCCATCAGGCAGGACATAGACTTGATGGTATTTTTTCGAACAACCTACAGTTGCAAGTTACGACTATCCTTCCGTTACTCTGGTCTGACCATAAGGCGGTTCTATTTACCCTTACTATCCCCGAGCGCCATCCTCAGAAGCCGTTAAATAAAAAACTGGTGAAAAGAGCGTGGAACAAAGTAACAGCTGAAGATCTCTCTGTGGTCCTCAATAAGACCTTAATCATGCCTCCTAGTAACCTTGAAGAGGCTACACGATCTTACTCCAGCTGGTTAGAAGAAGCAGGTCATAAATTAGTCCCAGTAAAATGTGCCATTTTACAAGGCGGGTACCCTCCGCACCTTGGTATTCTCAGGAACTAAGGGATCAAAAATTGTCTTGTAAACATTTGGAGAGAAAATGGAGAAATAAATATATGGATTGTGATAAGGAGGAATATAAATGTGGGCTTCCTAAGTATAAGCAGCTGATTCATAATGCAAAGGTAACATTCTTCTCCCTTAAGATCAATAATGCAAAAAACTCAGAAAGAGACTTATTTAATACAGTCACCAGTCTGGCAAACCCAGTAGCTACTACTACCACGCCGAGTCAGGAATTCTGTGATAAACTGGCTAAATTCTTCTATGAGAAAGTGAATGCCATCTATTCCACTTTCTCTAATGCTAAAGCTAAGAGGACCCTACGGATGACCTAAATTCAGGACAGAAAGCTCATCTGGATAAAGTTACCCAGCTTACAGTTAATGACACCTTTAACCTTCTTATGCACGTTAGATCTGGCTCCCCTTCTGACCCTTACCGGACACCTATAGCAAAGTTAGCGGCAGAACCGATCTCCCAAGTTTTGACCTCCATTTTCAATATTATGTATTCAGAAGGATACTTCCCAATATATTGGAAAAAAACCTCTATCTTGCCTCTTTTAAAAAAAACGAATCTAGATGTAAAAGACCCCAACAGTTTCAGGCCTATATCCAGACTCCTGTTACCTGCAAAAATTGTTAAGAGGAATTTAACCATGCAGCTTAGTCACTTTCTGAAGGCAACGCAAGCATTGGATCCAACTCAGCATGGATTTAGAGGGGGCCATAGCACTGAATCGGCTCTGTTGAATTCCACTGAAGAGATCCGGACTATTTTAGATAAAGGGGGCAAGGCTGCTCTGATCATGCTTGATCTCTCGGCAGTATTTGATTTGGTCCATCACGATTTGTTGATGGACCGGCTGCGGGAGATCGGAGTTCTGGGCTCTGCATCGAGACTTTTGAATTCTTTTCTCGCAAATCGGAGTCAGTCAGTATCTTTGGGTGAATTCTCATCCAAGTCTTTCTCATTACCTTGTGGGGTCCCGCAAGGGTCCTCACTAAGCCCGACACTAATTAATGTGTATGTGTCCTCTTTGGCGCCCCTTATTCAGTCTTTTGGGTTCAGTTTAACCTCCTACATGGATGACACACAAATCGTGGTCGCATTACAGAGGAGTGACGGAGCACGGCGATTCGTTTTAAGGACTGCATGAATGCCGTAGAGATGTGGATGGCCCAAAACTGCCTTAAATTGAACTCCAGTAAAACAGAGGTGGTATGTTTTGGCAATGATCCGAACTTTTAAACCCCTGAATGGTGGCAGGGCACCTTGGGTCCTCTCCCCGCACCCAACAAGAAGGTAAAAAACTTAGGAGTGTGGGTGGACCAGAAGCTCAGTTTTAGAGAGCAAGTGAATTCAGGGTCTTCTGCTATGTCCTTTGCACTCAGGTCTTGTAAGAAAATGTTGCCGCTCTTACCTACAGAGTGTCATCAAACAGTCGTCACAGCACTTACTATGTCTAGGCTGGATTACTGCAATAGCCTTTACTTTAATATCCAGGAAGGAATAATGAATAAGTTGCAACTCCTGCAGAATGCTGCTGCTAGGTTGATGTCAGGTATCCCTAAATATGCATCAATCTCTAAGGAGATACGGAGGCTTCATTGGCTGCCAGTTAGGAAGCGTACCCAGTTTAAAGCCTTGTGTCTGGTTCACAAGGTGATTCATGGAACAGGGTCAGGTTACTCAAAAGAGCGGTTATTTGGTATACTCCTACTAGATCACTGCGCTCATCTGCTGCTAAGCAGGTTTATGTGCCTTTTGCAAAAAAGCTTCCTGTAGTGGAAGAAGCTTTGTAGTGAATGCAGCCAAGGCTTGGAATAATCTTCCATTACACCGCAGAGGGTTGGCCAGCCTATTGGCTTTTCAAAAAGCTTTAAATATCTTGCTGTTTACAGACTAATTTCACTTCGGCTTTGAACCTTGGGTAGATTTCACATAGCTCCAGGACACCTACAGGTAACAGCTGCGCTTAATAAATGTTATAAATAAATCAAATTAAATTAATAATGCTCATTTATGCTATTGATTGACTTGAACAAAGCCCTCTATTGAAACTGACAAATTGACAACACGCTTTTAAAAGGCTTTCTTTTTTGAGCCGGGTTGCACTGCACAGATAGGTTTGGAATAAAGTCAGTTCTCTGACACTTATTTTTTTCTTGGACATTGCTGCCAATGGTCATCTGAAAGCTTTTGTAATATATAAGCAAAGAAGGCAGCTACCCCCGGCTCCCACCTTCCAATGAGACTCCCTTTAAAGTAAAAGTAGAGGAGTAACAACACAGGGGAATGCATTTATGGAGAAAATGATATCAGCTAGCATACTATGAAATGGTAAAAATGCTCAGAGGAGAACCTTGTGTTTCACTGTAACAGTGAGAATAATGCAAGTGGGATTTGGGTGTGAGTATGAATATCTGGCAATTAAACCTATAATCTCAAGCAGTATATGCATACGTCTTATTTTAATATTTTGCAATAGTTCAGAAAACTTCACTATGGTTGTTTTTACCATGTATTTCCTATAGTGGGATGAGCAAGCTGATTAGACATTGTGGGGCACATTTACTATTACTATTACTGTACGAAACATGGTGCAGTAAGGGAAATTGCTGAGCTCCAGTGTGTGAAAGGAAGGAGACAAAACGCTCCACATTTACTAAAATATCAAGCATTTTCTGCTCCCCTTGTGTTGATGTACTGTGTGCTGCCTAGTCCCTAGACAGGAACCCTTGTACCATAGTGCAAGGGTGCCTGGATTATGAGCAGGACTGCTTTTGTGCAGGAAGGAATACTTCTTGCAAAAACAAAACAATCCAAAGAGGCATTTCCCTCTTTCTATGTAGGTAGGACGTGGTATGCATGCACAACAGAGGCATGCTATGGGATGATGTGCAACTTGCATCCAACAAGACTGGATTACTGAAAAATTACTCTTAACATTATTATTTTTAAAATGTGGTTAAAAGAAAGATTTCTCTAAAAATGTTGAAATTTCAATTCATGAACCAGCATTTCCATCCATGCTGTGGATCGTGGTCAAGCCTGCATTCAGCTGCAGCCACTGGACTACTAATGCGCAGTGTTTGAATGGCAACAAAAGGTTCAAAATGTGTTCTTGCACACAGTTAAGCCAACCATCTGGAACTCCTTCTAACTACTGACTGTGACTTGGTCCTGATTCAATACCAGGAGCTCCAGAAAATGTTTAAAGTTCCCTTGAGGGTAACCAACATCTTCAGGCTAGTCATGTGCAGTCTCAGTTTGGCCCTTTTTACCATCTTTTTGCTTTTTAAGATCCGGGTGTCCCTGCCTGGAATCACCCTCCATCTTGGTCCCACAAAAACATTTCTATAACAATATGATGTTTTTTAAGTATCCCACTAGAATTATTCACCCAATCAAGCAAAATTGTATCTATCTGCCCTCTGTAATTGCAGATTCGTCATTAGGGATATTGAGTTACTGGTCAGCTCTCTGGATGACTCTTTAGAAGTTTGATCGTTTTTAAATGTCCAATTTAATTTAAGACTTTTCCCTATAGTTTCCTGATTGTTTATTTTTGGAATAAAACCTCTGACTCCTCTATTTATTTTGGTGATTTTTACACAATACATACAAGCCTTCCCGCTGACGTTGAGCTTGCTGCTCAGGCTAAAATATAAAAATGAGCCGAAATTGCACCCACAAAAAATTGTTTGTCTCGGAGGGCTGCCCGTTTGCGCAGTAAACTCATTCACTGCTCACACCAAAACTAAGGCCTTATTTTTTCGACAGTCTGGTAGGGAGATTTCCTACTGGCTGTTATTTAATTTTAAATATATTATAATATAATCCATGCGGATTGAATCATAATCTTTTTGTCTGTGTTGCAGTTTGCTTTACGGAAGAGGGCTTTGCTAGCTCCCAGTTACATACTGTCTATAACCTCCACTGCCTGTGAGGCTTAAAAATGAAATTGCAGCTGGAAAATTATTTCCTACACCTTGTCAACACCTCAGTATTTCACTGCTCACTTCGATCATTTACTCATTCAGAGGACTGAGAAAACATGCCGAGCAAAATCAATCGAGGTTGATTTTCGTCCTTCTGCCCACCTCCAGACCAGGCATTAATGTGTTTTTTTCTACAGCTAACTTGATAGAAGCACAGTGACAATTACAGTCTATCAGGAGAATGCCTACCAGACTGTACCACATCAAGTGGGTGGCGCTGGCTTCACGTTGTGCATTTAAATATTGATGGTCACCATCAATTATTCCAGTGACGGCTGTTTTATTTTTAGTTCTTATGGGATCGATGATTTATAAAGATACCGTACTTTGATGTAAGATTTGGATTTGATAGGGGATAACTGACAGTTTTTATACAGCGGTGGTTACAAATGGTGAAAGGTAAAATAGTGTGTGACTTACGGGTTTCTGTGTGATGTCACTGAATATGAAGCCCTTCATCTGTCCTCTAAGAGTCAATATTATCTGCGTTGTATGCATGCCTTCTTGGTAACAATCCTCTATCGGGACGATTACGATGTAAGGCAAAAAGTCTTCTCCCAAGAGTCGGAATCTCCTTGAACATGTCGGAACCCTTCCGACTGACACGGTCGGCTTACAATCCGCCTGACCGATTATGATGTTTGCGGTAAGAAGGGAAAATGAGCAGTCATTCTGAATCGGTTGCAACTGGCTCTCAGAGAATTTGTGTCTGTCCGAACTGCATCGTACCTCTCTATGGACAGCGTTTCCGATGTCCAACAGCTTTCCCGAATCGGCCTGTCCGACATGGAAAGGCTGTTGGAAAGTGACTTTGGGGGACCCTAGCAGGGTCCCCTTCATCAAGCAGCCTCTTGTTGGGGGCCGAGGGGGTACCTAAGGGACCCCCCTGTAAAACCCTGCATTGTGTGGCAGGCACCGTGGGGTGACGCAACAGGATCCATGGTTTTCCACACGCAACCTACTTCTCCATAGGAGCCTGTGTTGTCGGGTGCAACACAAGCTCCAATAGGAAGCAAGGGGAATTCGACCGAACAGTGTTCGGTCGCATCACACTCGGTGGGTCACTCACGATTCCGAAAAGGTGTCGGGCAGAAAGTTTCCGCACAACATCGCAATCAGCCCCTAGGTGTAAAAGGAATGTGCAGATGAAAATAATGTTTACCAAATGCCAATAAGAAAAGTCGCAATAGCAGAGTTCTTCAGATTATATGAACATGATTCAGATTTTGGAAGGAGTAACTTAGCTCCGGAACTTCACCAATCTGTCATCGAGGAGCATGCCAATCAGTTGGGGTTTTCCTATGGGGGTAGGAATGAGCACCATCACTGTTTCATGCTGTAAGAAAGGCAATGTAACACAGCAAACCAATCACAGGAGCTGTTAGAGTGTGGTCACTGGTAGGGCGTGGCTCAGTGAGCAGGCAGTATGCAACAACTTCGGTAGTGTAGAGGCCTCTTAGTCAAGCGCTTCACATGGGCACAAACCTAACCCTTCTCCCCTTAATTTAGGGGAACAGCTGATGGCATAAATCAGTGGCACTCAGGAATCATTCTGTTTCTTCTGTCTTTCCATGACCTCCATTATATACCTGAACTACATTGGTGAGTATCACCAAAACCTGTTTACAGATGAACCGCCATCTCCATCTTGAAGTTTCTATCTGTAGGTCAATGTCTTCTGAACTATCTATACCTGCTCTGACTTACCACTAAGTCTTTGTAGAATTATAACATCATTAACAGAAACGTATTCCATCAACCATGATGTGAGTAAATTTAATGATCGCTTTCTTTCTTAGGAAGAGAATCAGGGGACCTTTGATTAGGTGCTGGATCCATGGACCTACAACATCTCCTTCTCTAGATCTCTTGTGCCCTCATCCATCACAGAACATGTGATATATGCTGAGGATATATACTTTGCACACAATCAGGAAAAGGACTGTAGACGTACATACTTTTGGTGCCAGGCAATGCCATTCACAGAGCACTGCAAATGTGGCCTTCAAGATGAATACGAGCAGCATTGATTTGCTTGAGCACTAAGTGTTAAATAATATGTACATAGACTTGAAGCAGGCATATTTCAAGTGACACTTTTCTGCGCATATTACTCTGGCATATTATAGAGAGCATTTAAAAATGTATGAAATATAGTCACTAATAGAACAGCATCATAGGGGAGGAGCTATGCCACGGAGCAAGATGACGGCTCATTGAAAGGCGCCAATACTGCAGTATTGGTGCTAAGGCCTAGGGGGCCTAGTAATAATAATCACGCCAATCCATGTGTTTAGTTTGTTCATGATACTCTGCAACCTCATCACGGCCACGCCCTTTTTATTTATACTTTGGCCCACATCACAGAGTGGGACAAACCATTACCCTAGGGACCCAGGTGAGCACCGGTAGCACCGCTCCGTCCCGCAGGTTAGTGGAACACTAAAAACACCAGGGATGATCTACCGCCACCTCTTGTGCAGCCTTTAGCAGAGAGGCTCTGGGGGGGGGCCATGCTTCGACTAATCTAATTTAGGGGCACTGGTATCCTGTGTTCACGGTTCCCGATGCCCTCTCCCCCACCCTCAAATAAACGGCCGCCAGGAGCTGAAGACAATACGGATGGCCTGAAGGAGCACTGGAGTGTGCTGCTTAGTGTGGCGGCTGCTGGAGAGCTGCATGAAATACGGCTGCAACCTGTTTCTTGCAGGACCGCTGATGATGGACAGCCCAGGAGTGAAGTGCTCCCACCCTCAGGGCCATGGGGAAAGGAGACCAGCCTGTGGGGAGAGGAGACTCTGGAGTCGGAGAATATGTGGGCGGTTGGTGGAGCACTGGAGTGTGCTGCTTGGTATGCAGTGGCTGCTGGGATTCTGAATGGACTGCGATCATTGAGGAGAACACAAACAGCTCAGGGGCAAGGCACGCAGGCCCAAACCGTAGGGAGAGGAAGCCTGGCAGTATTGTCCTTCACTTTACTGCTCCTGCTTAACTGGTCCTCTTCACTAGAGGCCTCCATCATTGGGTGCTCCTCCGTCACCACATTGGGAGAAGGGCCCCTGTACCACTTGAGGCCTGTGCTTCCTTGCCAATTCCATCTACTGGTAGCGGGGGCAGGGACGGGGTGAGGACTACTAGGAGAGACCTCCTCCCATACTTGGTTTCAGACCTCCTGAGGCCTCAAGGAGAAGCCGGCCTATTGTTGTTTGTACCTGGCCTCCTGCTGGAGTCTATACCTCTTGTGAATGTGCTTCCTCAGAGCCAGGGTTTTCTCTGACACAAATTATTTGGTACCCTGTCAGATGAGAGACTGTCTATCCAGGGCACCTGGTCTGCGCTTGCCCCTCAGACAATGATACTCTCTTTATACCATTAGCTGTTTGGCCGTTCACATGCTGGTGCAGTGGCTTTGGATGGGCCTGGTGCTCTGCCTCTCCATTGACCCCATTGTCCCCTGGGAGCCATTCTTGTCTCCTGCCCTACAGGATGCCTGGATTTGCCTGCTATGTCCCCATGCTGGACAGTCCCATGGTTGCGGGTCTCCCGGTGATCTCTTCCTGCTGGCCCTCATTCTGCTAGACATTACTCCCCAGGTTACTCTGCCTTGTTGACGATGTGGTGAGGTGCATGATAGTGACCTTCTCCGGAACTGTTTGTCACAGCCTCCCTCCCAACAGACATACTGCAGGCATCCTGCACTGGAGTGTGCCTAGGGGTATTGCTTGGGCCTCATCCTCTCTCCTTATGGCTGGAACAAAGGCAACAGGACAGCTGTTCTTGGCTGAGGTGCTATCATGGGGCACCTCGTGCATGCCTGCTACTACTGACACCATAGCTGAGAACACACTGGTGGCAATCCTCAAGAAGTCCCTGCGGTCTAAACTCTCGCAAATGCATCTAAGTCTTGATTCCATGGACAAGAGGGTAGATGAACTGGACAGGCTCTATGGCCCACAGCCATACTGGGGTACTAACAATCAGCCACTGCAATCGAAGATCTCAGACCTAGAGGTCTGGTCCCGTAGGGATTATATCTGGCTCTGTGGAGTCCCAGAGGGCTCGAAGGGCAACAATATGCTGGTCTCCCTTGGCACCTTTCTGCCCTCTCTGGCCTACCTGGCGTTCAAGGAGCATTAGGAGTTCGGGCTTACACCCATGCAGCGGTCCCGTCCGGGCACGTCCTCTGGCACTCCCAGAGCAAATATAGCATGCCTCTTATGCCATCAACACATCAGGGCCATTCTGCAGGCAGCCAGATAAAACGGAGCCCGGTTTCAGCATGATTTAACCCTGATACATTTCTCAGTGGATTTTTCACATGAGTCAGCGGTCATACGTAAAAGGCGGCTGGACCTGTGCCACCAACTATGAAATGCAGAGATCAAATTTGGCCTCTTAGTCCCGGCCAAAATAATCCTACCCATACAGTGCCACACTGTTACTACAGAATTGGGCAACCCAGACCAGCTGGCATCATACTTAGATACTTTGGTAGATATGATGGACTCCATGTGCATCCTCACTTCAAGCAGGAGTGATTACTCTGTGCGGTTGGTGGACTAAATGCCACTCCTCTTTCTGGCAAGCCTTGACCTCCTCCTTAATATGGCTTGCAAAATAGTTCTACCTAGATAATGGTCTGAGTCAGTTATTGTCCCATTCTTTAAAAAGGGTAATAGAGGGGATCCAAGCTGCTACGGACCAATATCACTCATTGATTCTGCTATAAAGGTGCTTGGAAGGGTGGTACTCAGTAAACTCAAGGCTTGGTTAACTGAATCCAATACCCTTTCAGATCTGCAATACGGATTTAGTAAAGGAAGAGGCAACACTGATCTGTGCCTTAATCTGCACCTATTAATTGGGAAGTATACCATTGCTGCCAAGAAGGAAACACTGTACTTGGCCTTCATGGATCTTTCCTCAGCCTTTGACCGAGTGAATAGATCCAAATTATGGGTAATACTCCTCAAATTAGGAGTGGACAGAAATATTGTTAATTTCCTTGCCAACTTGCATAGGGCTCTGACCGCCACAATGAGGTACGATCAAAGGAGGAACTGTACCCAGGACATACGCATCGCTAATGGTGTTGAGCAGGGGTGCATTTTGGCGCCCTCTACTCTTTACCCTTTATATCAATAACCTGGATCAAATTTTAGGGGAAACCAGTAAAGATATTCCGTGTGTGGGGGGGCGACTGATTCCAGCATTCCTATACGTGGATAATGCTGCCCTCTTAGCGAGAACTGCGGTTGGCCTACAATGTCTTTTAACCTCCTTTGCTGCTTTTATGAAATTCTTGGACCTAAGTGTAAATTTCTCAAAATCACATACAATGATAATTGGTTCCAAGCCTAAAAGGGTCAAAACTCTCCACTGTGATGGTAACATGATAACTAGGGTTACCACTTTCCCTTACCTAGGTGTTTAATGTGATGACCGAGGTACGTGGATCCCGCAATTACATGCAAAGAGAAATGTATTGGCTAGATCCATATCTGCAGTTTTAGGCTTTGCACGCAGGTTAGGGGCTAAACCAATGCAAGCATTGTTAAAAGTATTTTATTTCTTTTATTTATTTAAAAGGTTTTGTATAGCGCTAGTTGGACTCAAGAGTATCAGAGCACTTTACAGGATAAATTGCACATCAAGAACAGATCAACATAGGGAAATTTGTTAACATATAATAAGGCATTAGAGGCTTCACGAGTGGATAAGGATAAAGAATAATTCAGAGAACATGTAAAGAGGATGAGGACAGTTGAATAAGTAGATAGAGAAGGGTTGAGTAGTTAGACTGAGGATGAAAGAAGGAGAGAAATTATAGGAAAGGTAGTAGGAGGAGTGAGTAGAGGAAATGCGAAGAGTAAATGGACAGAGAGTTCAATATAAATGAGGACCCCAATATTTGTTGAGAAGAAGCAGCTTGAGTTTTTTTTTGAAGAGGGGGTAAGAAGGGTTACAGCGAATACATTTTTAAGAAACTTACTATCGGTGCCACAATCCACACCTACATATATAATTCACCAAGAGACTGGGACAGTTTTTGTGGAGGATCTGATTGAGATAGCTCCTCTTTCAAAATTGATTTCAACCTTGTTAAACCCCGAACTAGAATTGAATCACGAAGTCATGAAAGATTGTTTGGCTCTAGAGCAAGTCAGTAGTATCCCTTAGCTGTGTCATGTCAAAAGGCTAGCAGTGAAACTGGGACGGCCAGAATTATTTAATTCCCCAGACAAATAAGTAAAGGGTGATAGGCAATGGGTGAAGACATTTTATTTACACGTGGCTTTTATGGAAAGATAAGAAAGGGAGTTGGCGCAAAACCAATGGTACGCACCCACCAATTGCCAAAAACGTCTTGTGCAATCGGACCTTATTTGAATGTGGTAACCAACTCTAATCACTGCTTTCTTCTGGTAAGATTCAGACTGAACCAGCTTAATTTTCTCCTTGACGATCGTCTGGGATGGAGAAGGGTGGAGGAACTGGGAGTATGTTCATGTGACAACTTCTCCACCCAGGACATTTTGCAAGCTTCTTTTGTACATTCGGAAACGTTTTATAATCCCAATTTTAAAGGACAAAGGATTTTTTCAAGCAAAACCAGCACTTATGTATTTACAGTTGCTGTCCAATGTCTGGGAGATTTTTAGTATAGCGAGTTTCCTTACTGCAGCAGTCAGAATAAGGAGGAAAAAAGTGAAAGTGATTTCTATAACCTAGTTTACATTAATTCATTTTCACAAATCGGGGTTCTTAATGTTGGATTTTAAACTGTTTGTTTTTGATTCTTCTATGTTTATAATTAATGTAATATTTTTGCTTCTAACAAATGGTATATCAGTATAAATTGTTGTGTATAGAATGCTTTTATGGTTTTAATTAACTGAATAAAGTACTTTTGACTGACCTCCTTCTCACCGCCGGTTGGACAGATTGGGCCTGGATTGGAGATCAATGTTCTGAACCAGAACGGGGGGTGGGGGATAAATCCAGATCCCCTCTGAAAGACAGATCAATGACCTCCTACGGACTTGCTGCCTGGTCTTGTCTCAGACTCAGGTCCTGTTTCTCTGCTGCTCCATTTCTCCAAGTTTACAGTAGTCCTATCAATGATTATATTCTTTGCTGCAGTTTTGTATTACATTTTCCCTGCTTGAGGTGCTGTTTTCCACATTGTTCAATGTTTGTATTGCTGCTCATTGTCATGATTGCTTGATTCTTGGGGCTATGTTTCCTTCACACAAGTAGACCCTGAGTCAAAAGAGAGATGAGCTCATTGATCATCCACCTCCCAGTGTCCTATATCCCCTGCGTGTGACAATGGGCCCTCCACAGACCTTCCCTTGATGGCATCTGATAGGCCGGCAAGATGTCCCAGTGTCCCCTGCCAGGGTTAGTTCTACAGACTACAGTTTGTTAGTTACTATTGTTCACTGTGCATATTGACAGAAAACTCACATTCCTTATTACCAGTCACACTCTCAGCCAACACTACAATCTTCATGCCTGGTTTAGACATACACTAAGCTTTCTGGGGGTGAATTTCCTCTGGGCACATGCTATGGGATATGGACACCTACCCTTCTAATATCCATGTGGGCACCCTCATTTATACCTAGAAATGCTTCTTCTGTCGGTTTGGGAACAGCCTCTCTGTGTTGTGTCTATGAATGTTAATGGCCTGTTCAGTTTTGTTAAACGTATAAAGATCCTCAATTTCTTACACCTTAATACTGATGTATCATTGCTGCAGGAGCTGCATTCGCCCACAGGTGAAGAAGATAAGTTAGGAAGGCACTGAATGGGATGCGGGTAATCAGCCTTCACAAAGAAACTTTTATCCCGCATTGTCACTCCGTATACCTATAACGGAAGTACCATTACCCAGCAATACCATAATAACGCATCGCATTACATAATATATGCTTTTACCATGCATGCTTTTACAACGAAATTCGTTGTAAATGCATGTATGGTAAAATCATATTGTTTTTATATTTAAGGCCAAGGTAAGTATATGGTTTTGGTCTGGGGGTGTAGGGGTATATGTTTTGGGGTTCAGGGGTATTTTAAGGGTTACGGATGGGTTTGGGTTATGGGGTGCACAGGGTATTTTTCGAGTATAGAGTCGGTTTTGGTGTTGGTGTGCTTGGGTATTTTTAGGGTTAGGGGGTATTAAGGTTTTGGGGTGTAAGAGTTATTTTAGGGTTCAGGGAGAGTTGAGGTTTTGGGGTGCAGGGGGTATTATTAGGGTTCAGGGTAGGTTGGGTTTTGGAGGGATTTTTTAGGGTTTATGGGATATTTAGTTTTTGGGGTACAGGGCCATATTTACGGTTTAGGGTGGGTTTGAATTTTGGGGTGCAGGAGATATTTTCAGGGTTCAGGGTGAGTATAGATTTTGGGGTTCAGGGGGTTTTAGTAGGTTCCAGGGAGGGTTTGGGTTTTGGGGTGCTGGGGTATTTTTAGGGTATAGGGGATATTTATTTTTTGTGGAACAGGGGCATATTTAGGGTTTTGGGTGGGTTTGGATATTGGTATCAAGGAGATATTTGTAGGGTTCAGGGTAAGTTTAGGTTTTGGGGTGCAGGGGGTAAAGTTAGGGTTCAGGATGGATTTGGGTTTTGGGGTGCTGAGGGATTTTTTAGGGTTGGGGGTAAGGTTTTGGGGTACAGGGGCATTTTTAGGGTGTGTTTTGGGTAAAGGAGCTATTTTTAACGTTATGGGTGGTTTTAGGTTTTGGGGTACAGAGGCATTATTAGGGTTTAGGGTGGGGTTGGGTTTTGGGGTGCTGAGGTATTTTTAGGGGTCAGGGTGGGTTTAGGTTTTGGGGTGCAGGGGTATTTTTTTAGGGGTCAGGGTGGGTTTAGGCTTTGGGGTGCAGGGCTATTTTTAGGGTTAAGGGTTTGTTTGGGTTTTTCGGGTACAGGTGAATTTTAAGGGGTATTAGGGTACAGGAGTTTATTTAAGGGTAAGGGTGGGTTTGGATTTTGGTGAGCAGGTATATTTTGAGGAATCAGGGTGGGTTTCGTTTTTAGGGTGTAGAGGGTTATTTAAAGTATATATTATATATATATATATATATATATATATATATATATATATATATATATATATATATATATATATATATATATATATATATATATATAGGCTAAGTACTTTTAGTAAGTTTATGCCTTCACCACACATGCCTTTGCGTCGTAATGACATGCGTGGTAAAGTCATATGCGGGGTAAAAATGTGCGGGGAGATTGTATTGCGGAGTAATTGCTCCCGTGTTGTAAAAAATGCGAATGATGGTATGCGGACTAAATGATTGCGGGATAACGTCATATATTCAAGTGGTGGGGAGAAGCCACACTACAGCTTTAGAGTCTAGTTCACCTACCTGCCAGACCTCTTCCTGCTCATAAAAAAAATGCGGAGTTGCTATGTTGATACATATGTCACTCCAACGTACTCTATTGAAAGCATGGACAGATCCTGAATGCAGGTACATCTTTGAGAAATTGAAATTGGGAACAGACATTGTTGTTTTGGGGTCGGGATATGCACCCATGGGTAATAAGGCCACTACGTTGGTCACCTGAACAGACTCCTAACAGAGTTGGCAGGACTGAGTTTAGGGGGCAACTAGAATGTGACACCTGGCGCATGTCCACCCGACCAGTAGTGTGGAGTGGTGTGGCTCACTGGTTAGAGGCGGCAGACCAGGAAGCAGAAGTCGGCCCGGGACCAGGGTTCGATTCCCGACGCAGCAGGGTTGTGGACCAGGGTCAGCGGACTCGATAATTCTTGCCTCTGTGCCTACTCTAACCAGGGGTCCCACTCGGCAACTCTGGGCATTAGCTTGCCTAATCTCCACAACGGCCCCATCAACGCCGGGGATGCCTGGCTCCACCTTGGGGATTCCCAGCAGGGACCATCCCACAGGGAAAGCCAGGACGGGTTCCCCAGCGGTATACAGCGCCATGACGCCAACTGGCAACAGTGCGCTTTACAAGTATATACATTACATTACATTAGTACAAAGGTTCGAACAGGGCTCAGTTAATGGATCTATTGGCTGATCATGGCCTAGTGTATGTTTGGTGTCTTACCCACCCCTCTGACTACCGCTTGGCAAGTCATAATACTTATTCTAGACTTGAATAGTTTATAGTGAACTGCTTACTCTCTCCCTTTCATTTCACTTGGACATTTCACTGGGGGCTTCTCGGATCATTGCCCAGTGCTATAGGAGATGATGTTGTGGATTAGGCTTCTGGGGACCGTTTTGTGGCATATAAAGCCCTCCAGATACAGCCACCCGAAGGACAAGGTGAGACAAAATGCTCATGTTAGGGTTTACCCAGCGGAGAAGGAGCACTCGATTGCCTTATCTCAGGTGGTCTGTAGGGACCTTTTGATGAAGGATAGTGCCTTGGTGAAGTGCTGTGCGTCCTTGAGAGGAGCCGATTGGAAACGCTAGTGTCCTCCATTATGGCGTCCTATAACAAGACACCCTTGCTTGCTTATCGTCACAGGGAGGAAGCTTACAAATTTGAATATAATGCACACTACACCTCTGCCGCAGAAACAATGCTCATTAGACTAAAATGAAGAGAATATGAGACAGGCGAAATAGCAGACCACCTTTTAACCTTTTCACTGTGCTGAGAGGCCTAGCTCTCCTTACCAGATATTCACAACTCTACTGGCCGATTTCTTATGCACACCACAGATACTGCAGAAGCATTCACCTCCTTCTTTGAACACCTCAATGACAATTATAGTGGTGACATCACCCTCAATGAAGTCAAGGAAGTTATAGTAGGTTTGCTAACACGGAAATCGCCGTGTGTGAATAGTTCCCTAGGGAATTTTATAACACCTGTGCACCACAATTGGCAGAGATGCTACACCTAGCCTTTTAGGACGTGTGTACAACTAGGACCTTGTGCCCCCTTTGCCATAAGACAATCATCACGGTACTCCCTAAGGATGAGCAGGACCCTCTCGCCTGTGATTCATATTGCCCCAACTATCTGTTAAATGTTGACATGAAACCTCTGGTCAAGATCCTTGCTAACAGCTTCTAAAGGTTATATCATCTCTGATCCATGTGTCATAAGTAGGCTTTGTGCGCGCGGTTCTTCCCTGAATCATATGTGCACATTGGCCCACCATCTCCATGATTCCCACTATGCTGAGGACGAACAAGTGGCGTTGTCGCTAGACACAGAGAAGGTAGTCAACTGAGTTGAAAAGCCTTATCTGTTTTGGGTTATGGGAACTGTTAGCCTTGGCTGGGGCTTTATTTCTAAAGTTAAATTGCTCTACAATGAGACAACTTTGCAGGTTAACTGCAGAGGCCACCTTTCCCTTATGATGTGCGTAAAGAGAGGCACAAGTCAGGATGGTTCGCTCTCTCCCTTACTCTGTCTCTTGGTCCTCGTGCCATTTTCCCTTGCTATTAGGACATCGCTCTTATACCTGGTACACCCTCAGCAGAGGGATCCATTCATTCTTTTATTATACGTTGACTATATCCAGATGATGGTCGACCAACCACCAATGTCCATACCAGCTCTGATGTCTTTACTAGATTCTTTTTTGGCATTGTCCGATTACTGTGTGCACTGGGGAAATGTGAGGTGATGCTGACGTCCATAGTCATGCCCCAAGATTGCATCCAGGGGGTGGCGGGAGGAAATGGATGTCAGAGGTCCTGCAATATCTAGGCATTTTCCAGGGGACTGCAGCATTTGGCACAAGACAACATATACACTCTGATGGCATCTACTTGCCTAGACTGTGCAAAATGGACTCATTTCCATGTATATTCGTGGGCTCGAGTGCAGGCTGTCAAGATGGTGATGGCCCCACAGTTCAAGTACATATTGGGGATGCTACTGATTTGCATTCTCAGCTCTATTCAGACCCCCACTGATTCGCTGATTGAAGGTTCATTGTTGGGGGCCGATAAAACCTGGCTTTGAATCTCCAAGCTATATGCTCATACAGAAGCGGGTGGTTACGGCTTCTCCATGTTGGTACGTACTATATGGTCACCCATCTTTTGCAACTGGCTAGCTGGTTAGAGAAGAATGCGGATGCGTCGAACTGGCGTAAGATCGAAAGAACCAAAATGCAGTGCAAGGCCTCACTCTATGCCCTTTATGTAGTGCAATTGGAGACTCAACAGATTGACTACCTCCATTATTATACACATGTTCCTTATCTTGAGGCAGGCCCACAGGTTTTTGAAGGTAGATCGTGGATACATACAGCTGTTCCCATATGGAACAATGATTGGATTCACTCCATGAAATTCTGCGCAGTTGCTGCAACACTCCGCCGAGTTGTGTGAGTAGCTGGAGTATTGCTTGGCCACCCCTAATGAAGTCCCCTTGGCTGCTAAGGCTCATTGGGGGCCAAGAACCTCTATTGTTGCCCCAATGATTTTGGAGGCCCGCCCCTTTCTCAAACACTCTGCAAAGGGGTCTCCTGTTATACTACTGTTTGGGGGATGAAGTCTCCTTGGCTGCTGAGTGTTGTTGGGGGCCAAGTACCCCTATTTCTGCCACAAGTAACCCTCCAAAAGTGGGATTGTTGAGATGTCATCTGAGGCCCCATCCCCCTTTCTCAACTACTCTACAAAGTGGCCTCCACGCCTCTACTGAGTGGGGGATAAAGCCTCCTTGTCTGCTGTGGGTCATTGGGGGCAAGGAACCCATATTGTTGCAACAAGTAAGTCCCCACAGCGGGATTGCTGAGACTAGCGGTGAGTGTGGCAGTAAACTCTGCTCAGCTGGCTGGGATTATGGAGTTTTTGTGGAGCGTGGAGTGGCAAAACTTTGCACACTCCTCCGTGGAGCAGACTTTACCACCTACCCTTGTTTCCTGACTACAGCCCACTGACAATTCCTCCAGTTCTCCGATAACCTCCGGAGAGTACATGGTACGTATCTTACATTATGGAGAACGGCCCAGGGGTGATAGCTGGACTTTATTGCATCTTTATCTATGCAGTATTTTCGCAGCCTACACTGGAGGCATCACGACCCTTATGGCAGGATGTAGTGGGTTGTGTGTACACTCAAAGGCCTGGGCCTCATTCATCAAAACCCACAATTGTTTCCTCTGGGAAGCTCAGTTGCAATTTTCCTACTTTAACCTGCTACATAACTGATACTGGTCCCTGGGCCACTGCACCGGGCAGGCCTTTTACTGCACCACGCCTGTTGGCATTGTGGGCAGGTGGGATGTGACATTATAATCATCCTGTGGTCCTGTACGGCACTTGCCACCTACTGGTTTGATGTATGGGCTAACCCTGGTGGCTCGTGGCTTAAGAATGATCCGACTGTTACCTATGACCCGGTTGGCCCTCCTCCATGACATGGCTGGCTGTGATGTCCATACAAAACACAGGAAATATTGGTTGGCAATGGATCTGGCCTCTGCCAAATTGTGTATTTTATGCCACCTGAGGAAATTGAAGATGCCTATGGGTGCCGAATGGCTGTCCAATCTGGCTGAAGTAGCAGAATGTGAACGACTCATGTACAAGAGGAACACATGGAGACTTATTCCCAAATTTGTGAGCCATTCCTCCAAATGATCCTCACAGGTCTCTTCCCTGACTGTTTTACCCTTATCCACGGGGAGTAAGCTGGGAGGACCAGGCCCATAAATGACGAATACGTAGCTCCTGTTTCATGATGTTCTGTTAGGCGATGCTTATGGATCCCTGTAGGAACACAAATTCTCATAATCTGATTCATGCACTTCCCACCTGCTGTTCACCACAATGGGAGGCAGACCCAGCTGTTTCCTACTCAGTCTGTATGTCCCGTTCTGGCATATTGTACTCCTGCTGCTGATTGTGACTCTCTGGATTGACTGTGTGATAATGTGTTTTATGCTGCTGCTCAATGTGCAGTTTTTTTTGTTTCTCTTTTCTTTTGGTTGATTTCTGGTTTATTGATTTCTTGTCCAGTGTACTTTATTATGGGTTCTTGGCACCACTGCATTGCGGTTGATAAGCCAAAAAAGAATTGGAGCACAGCATCATAAAACAGAAATTTTATATTATTGTTAATAAATGGATCTAATGTTAGACGATTAAAGAATGACGGAGTAATATGCTCTTGGGACTCAACTAAAGACCCCAAAAGGCTTTGACATGTAGTTAGCAATGTACTTAAGCTTTTCTTGTCAAATATATTGCAGTAGGGAAAACACATAAGAGGGAGAGGATATCGTGGAGCCGACAATGCTCTTACTAATGTAAAAATGAATTGGCTTTTGTTTTCATTTCGAATGTTTATGGTAGCTATTGTAACACCCCATCGGCAAAAGCATTCCCTCAAACCAAAACACATATGCAACAGTTTTATAGCCAGGCATGTGGGTCAATATTGTGTCAACTTCTTTTATTCAGCCCACACAGCAGCAATCCTTTTACCACATTCCAACACTTTTGATTCAAACTACCTAAAGCTACCGAGTCTCAGAATAGGAAGCCATTTTTATTCTGTGATTGCTGCTCATGAGTACCTTGAGCACGACATAGATGATGGAATATCTGCTCTGTGGATTTATGTTGAAGGTGTGGGCAGAGAGCGATTGATACTTTTTCTCTTCTGCTGTTGTAGATCATTTGTATGCATGTCTATTTTGTTCCAATTACAGTTTAAGTGAGTACACTGTTTTGTTAAATGGGTTGCTGCATTTATAAAGTTTTGTTGAGTGACATTTTCTCTAAAGACAACAGGTATGTAACATAAATTGGCAAGCATTTTATTGAAGTCACCGGTAATTGCTTACCACTGTGGGTGGATTGCTGAAGCTCAATCAAGACTTTGAAACAGTTGTTTGTGGTCTTCGTGGGGTTCCGGATAAAGAGCGAGGACTCCTTGGTGTTTGGATTATGAGAACATGTACACACTTGTTCGGAGGAGGTGACTGTGGTGGGACGGCATCAGAAAAATTGCGGAAGGCATCTTGAAGCATTGGGCTAGTGCAGTTCTGTATAAAGGAGAAAGTAGACTGCCATTCTTTGTGAGAGAGATTGCGATTGCCCGGCACCAATGACGTTGTATTTCTAATCAGAATCACTCAGAGTGTTGGCCCATGATGAGGAATAGCAGCAACAAGGAGTAGGATAATAAAGTGGAGGAACAGGTAAAATGTAATCCTCGGGTTACAGGTGTTCAATGTGATGATGCTCTCTTCCAATGAACAACAGAAACTTTATAAGAAAAATCGTAGAACACAGAATGTATAGTTTATTGTTTCGTTTTTCAAACGTTATAAACTAAGATAATAAAAATCTAGTACATAACATAAATGTGAACTTGAGGAACTTTTTGATAACATAGGACAGGGTCATGGCCCATGTGTTGTGCCTCTAGTAGCCCGGGTTTTTCCCGAGCTTATATTTAAACAGTTATTACAGTTCAGGAGCAGGGCACGCTCCCTCACAACTAGAGAGCACGCTAAAATCATAAATTTGAAGAATTACTTGACCCTTAATACTAAAAAGTTGGTGTGCAGAGCCACTCTTCTGATTAATAGATATAGTCTTGCCAGACCCAAAAGGAGGTGATAGAGAATGACAGCTATGATTTGATTTAGAGCTTGTATAGCGCATACTGTCACCCTACGGGTATCCTGGCGCTTCAGACTGACAGACTAAGACCAGAGTGGAACAGGTCGCAACAGAGCAGGATAGAGGAGCCAAAACTTAGGCCTTAGGGAAAAGCCAGGTTTTCAGGTTCCTACGGAACTCTAGGAGGGAGTTGACTTGTCTAAGGCTCTGAGGGAGTTCATTCCATAACCGTGCGCCAGCCACACGGAATGCCCTTCCTCCTAACCTTGAGCGTTTAAACCGGGGAATCGTCAACAGGCACGAACTGGAAGATCGGAGCTGTCTTGTCGGGTGATACCATGTGAACCTTTCCTGAAGGGGAATGGGGCCTAGCTCATGCACCGCTCTGAAGACCATGCACAGAGTCTTAAAATGGACCCTCTCCCTAATCGGCAGCCAGTGTAGCTCTCTCAAAGCCAGGGTAGAGGAGGAACTCCGTGACCTACCAAGAGCCAGTTTAGCTGCTGCAGACTGGATTCTTTGCAGTCCCTGGAGAATATAAGCAGGGGCCCCCAAAAATAGGGAGTTGCAATAGTCCAGCCTGCGTCCCACAATGCTACTTACCACCAGAGAACAAGCCTCTTTAGGTAGTACGGGGAGTATTTTCTGTAGCATGCGAATTAAGGCGAAGCAAACGCTGGCGGTCTTGCTTGCCTGCGATTCCATCTGGAGGTCGTCATCAAACATCACCCCCACATTGCGAACCTTCCTGACCGGTGTTAAAGGTGCCTCCTCTGGTGTGAGTCTAAAGTCAGATGGAAATGGTCTAGACATCCTACCTGCAGAGCAATATACTACCTTGGTATTTCCGCTGTTAAATTGCAATGAGTTCCTCCTGAGCCATTCAGTCGTCTGCCGCATGCAATGCTGGAACGAGTCCAGAGATAGTGCATGGTCCCCTTCCAAAGAGAAGGCTAGTTGTGTGTCATCTGCATAATTGACTAATTAGACCCCGGAAGACTTTATGATGGAGAGCAGGGGTTGCAGGTAGACGTTGAATAGGATGGGGCTGATCGCAGAACCCTGTGGCACCCCATGGGCGACAAAAGATTTGCCAGAGGAGAATGGTGCTAGGGGTACCATCTGCTGTCGACCTTCTAAATAGGATTGAAGCCATTGCAGCGCCCGGCCTTTCACTCCTGTCCTCTTCAATCTGTCCACTAGTATGAGATGGTTCACTGTGTCGAATGCGGCCGACATATCGAGAAGTACTAGAACAGTAGCATTCCCGTTGTCGGCTCGCAAACGCAGATTGTCCATCATAGTTGCCAGAGCCGTCTCAGTCCTGTGTCCGGGGCGAAAGCCAAACTGGTCTATGTCTAGTAGATTATTCTCCTCCAGGAAACGCGACAAGGACCTACCGACTACCTTCTCAAGTATCTTCACCGGATAGGGGAGAAGTGAGATGGGCAAAGCAAAGTGGATCTGTAGTTTGCGTTCTGTAAGCTGTGGACTAAATTCTGACAGTGAGCTGCACTATTTTCTTTAAACAGCCTCCCAAATAGGTGATATTGTTCATTTACTGTGTTGGACTTGTCCATGTATAACATCTGCTTAGAAGTGTTTTCCCAGCAATGTCCAGGCTTAGTCTCAGCAATGGATGGCCTTTCAGCACACTTGTGGTTCTTCTTTGTTGAAGGCCATGCTGCGATTGCCCTTTTCCTAATGCATGCATGGGGTTGGAACTCTCCAGTAGAGCTTATATGTCCTTCATGGAAATGTGGGACCCTCTTATTATGAGGCCTTGCTTGCTAAACCGCCAGATGACCAGCACACAATATAACTGCTGAAACAGAAACTATTAAAATATGTGACGCCCTATGAGATTTTGCTTTCAGAGAGGCTATTTGTATACCAGGTTCTAAAAGGCAGAATCTCTCTTATTGTACATTCTATGAGGGGGTAGATTAGAATAGTCTTTTTGTAACAAATCAAACAATATCTGAACATGTCTATTTTGAGATTGTTCAGCATGTCGAGGACACCAGGAGTTTTCCAGTCTTGTACTTTCTCGGTTAATATGACACTAGTACATCTGTTTCCTCTCACGTTTTTTTGAGATGACAGTAGTTTTAATAATTGGTGCATTAATAACTGAGCAGTGTGAAGCCTTTTCTGCACACGTACTGATGTGGCTTGATGGTGTAATGTGGTCCTTTATGTGACGTGGAATTTAATTCTAAGTTAACCTGGAGACATGTGCTAACACGGAGATGTTTGTCCATTTGATGATGTTAGTTATGTGACTTTGCAGAGAAAGACCAAGGAGACAGTTGAAACGCATCACCCCACCAAATGACCTGTTTTTTAAAAGTTTAAATGGGTTTGTTGAGTTGTGTATATATATATATATATTCAAGAAAACTCGTCCCAAATCCACAAGACTGCCAAATCTGCACAGCTCTGGAAAAACGAAGAGAGGAACCCAGGAATGGTGCCAAACAAGTGTGTTTTATTTCTGCTAAATCTCGCTCAGCATGCCCGCCATTACGCGTTTCGACAGTATCCACTGTCTTGATCACATGATGTGATCGCAAAGTTACATGGGATTTTATCCATCTATTCATTGACACAAAAGGTGGACTAGATTGTAACCACCACATTAAAGACATAGCATTCCTTCAAAAGGGTACATGGAAACAACAGAAGGACTACAGTTGTTTTGTATAGTCCTGTTCCATCTTGAATACAACCCATGGTGGGTAAATAAACTGAAGTATTTACATGTGCAAATGCGCAAATAAATAACATGTACAAAAGAACTTCATAAATATATACATATAAATATATAAATACATAATTCAATTAAAACCACTTTTAAATTTCATGATTTACAAGAGGACAGTGTTTCACAAACCCCTTTTGAAAAAACCTTCAAAGAATATATCCCAAGTGGGAATTTCCAATAAAGTGTCGTGTGCTGTATCTAAACAAAGACCGCATATAGTCACACATAGTTAAAAAATATCAAATTCCCATATTGTAACCAGGAGCAGCCATCATCGCAAAAATTGCTAGTAAAAGATATATTGAAAGTGATTGAGTGCAAATGTCTCAGTTTTTTTAAAAAGGGAAGAGCCCCTCCCTATTCAATATTTATCCATCTGACAGATGTTAATACACAGCAGTGACCGAAAATGCAAAACAATTCTATTGACTGTAGATTTTGTAATTTTATATATTTAGAACAGTCCACTGTAATAACTAAACAGTATAATTGATTCCAGCCCTGGTATAGGTACAACAGTTTTTTGATTGGAACTATAGACAAGCGTATAGGTCCTCACTGGCGTTAAGACCTCCAGGGGCACGACAGTTGAGTTCCAAGATGTACCTAGTTTCAAGCACCCTGAGCAGCCCATCCCTATTTCCCCCTCTCCTCAGGGGTGGCACACAATCTATAACAAAATAGGTAAGATGTTTGGGATCACTCCCATGTACCGCCTGAAAATGGCGTGCCACAGGGTAGGCTTGTTCATTATTGGTGATTGCCCTCAAGTGCTGCAGTATTCTCCTGTGAACCGGCAGCCGGGTGCTCCCTACATACCTGAGTTCACAGGGGCACTGCAGCACATAAACGGCAAACTCCGTTTTACAAGATAACTGTTTAGTTATCAGAACTGGATCCTCTTTGAAAGGAATGAGGTAGCGTGTTGTGTTGCATCCGTTTTTACAGGCTTTGCAACTGGAACATTTCATAAAACCTTTCTTTAAATTCATAAAGGTCCTAGATGTCCGGAGTTCCAGATGATTTTTCACTAGCCTGTCTGACATGGAGGTAGATTTCCTGAAGGAAAACTCCGGCCTTCTGCCCACTGAACCCCCAATGACGGGATCCCCCGTTACCAGGTTCCAGTTGCGGCTGAAAATCCGCCTGATTTCCCTATGCTGCTGGTTGTAAGTAACCACGACTCTAGAGCTGTCTTTAGATGTTGTATCTGACTCAGTATCATTCTTAGATTTAGGCACTAGTATCTCTGCCCTAGTCAGGTTATTGGCTCGCTCCATGGCCCTAGTGACTGTTCTAGCCGAATATCCCCGTGCCAAAAACCGAAGACGACCTACATCCATAGCTCTAGTGCACTCCCTCTCATCACTGCAAATTCTTTTGATACGAAGCATCTCCCCAAAGGGGATGCTTTGTATCAAGTGATGCGGGTGCTGACTTGCCGCGTGCAAAATGGTGTTACCTGCAGTTGGCTTTCTGTATAGTCATGTCGCTATTTTGCCTTCATGTACATAAACCTCTATATCAAGGAAGCATAGTTGGGTTTTACTCATAGTGGATGTAAATTCCAAATTCAGATCATTACTGTTTAGCTTATCTACAAATTCCTGGGCCTCCAGCATGTTACCCTGCCAAATGAGAAAGAGATCATCTATATACCTCAGATAGACCGGTACACTCCTCTCCATAATGGCCTGATGCTGCACCATGAGGACCTGCTCCTCCCACCAGCCCATGTGCAAGCACGCTAGGCTGGGAGAAAAACAGGCCCCCATAGCTACCCCTCTAACCTGCTGATATACTTGGCTATTGAACAAAAAATAATTTTGCTCTAGACAAATTTTAATCATCGCAGTGAGCATGGAATTGTGAGCAGAAAAATTAATAGATCTCCTATTTAGATAATAATTCACAGCCCTAATACCATCCAAATGACGTATAGACGTATATAGGGATGTAACATCCAAACTTATGAGTACACAATTATCATTCCAAACAAAATTGTCCAACTTTCTGACAAAATCAGAGGAATCTTGTACATAGGAGTCCAAGCCCCTAACACTGTCCTGTAAAAAATAATCAATGTAAGATGACATTTTTTCCGTGGAGCTATTAATTGCAGAAATTATAGGCCTGCCAGGAGGGTTTTGGGTGTTCTTATGAACCTTTGGAAGTAAATAAAAAGAGGGTATAACAGGGAATTCTTTCTTCAAAAATCCCAACTCCTCTTTAGTTATTAGATTACCACATTTCCATGCAATTAGTTTGGCATTCTGATCTTCCCATGCCAACCTTACTGCTCCCAAATTACTCCTCCTGTAACAAGAATGGTCTTGTAATTGCTTTTCCGCTTCCTCTATATACATCTGGCGAGGCCACAATACAGTGTTTCCACCCTTGTCCGCTTGACGGACCAGGATAGTATTGTCCGACTCCAGTTTTTTTACAAGGGTGTTATAGCTCTGATTTAATTTATTAATCACTCCGCGTTTCTTGTTAGTGGTGATGTAGAGCTGTTTTAAATCTTTGGTTATCAAATCCTGATATACGTCTATATTGTCATGTGGCAATATGGGGAGGAATACTGATTTGGGTTTAAAAGGAGTAGTCCCCGTTATTTGATCAACTCTTGATCTCACCAAAGGCAACATCGTCGAGGGGTTCGTTTCCTCCTGCAATCCCCATATTTCATCAAAGTCCTCTCTGTCCCCTGCTTGCAAGGCAATTGAGTCCATTTCTATTGCCCCAGGTTTCTTTTTCCTCGCCGGTTGTAATTTAAAATACTTTTTCAGTTTTAATTTCCTCACAAAGCGGAAGGCATCCATCCTCGTATCCGCATAATTAAAGTTGCACGGGGGACAATATGACAAACCCAGACTCAAGATATTGGCCTCCTTTTCCGTTAGTTTCAATGTGGACAAATTCATTATTGAGTTGGGGCTGCAGCCTGTGTTTTTGTCGTTTTTTTGCTGTTCCAGCGGTTTTTCTTTTGATTGTTGTTTGTTTTTGGTTTTGTTGCACCATCTCCTTTCGCCTCGTTTCCTGTTGGCCCTTTGGCGTTTGGACCGCCAGTCTGCCCTCTGGATCTCAATGTGTCCCGGCGGTCTTGACACATACAGCTTATTTCCTGGGCCTTGGAGAGTGCTGTAAACCCCAACGGCATACTTCTTGCCCCCTCATTTTCTGATTCGCTGCCCACAGAACTCGCATCTGAAGAGGATGGAACATTTTGAACAGTGTCAGGCGCGACTACACGAGTTTTTCTGGCCCTCGCCTTGATGTTTTCATAGCGCTTGGCATACGTGAAGATTTGCCCATGTAAATAGTCCAAGCGATCCCGCTCGAATTTGTAGGCTTTGCGTTTTTTTATAATGTCTTCTTCCTTACTTAATCTAGTTTGCATTTCCACTCGCATTTTATCCGTCGCTTCACTCGTTCCCATACCTTCTATTTCATCTTCTAATGCTTCAATTTGCGTTTGCAATTTGCAGCGGTCCGATTCTGCATATTTCACCAATATTTTCATTAATTTTGCCGATGACTCTAGGTTTGCCTCCGCCCATTCAGTGAGCATGTCCGGATCGGGTGTCTCATAACTCGGGGCTAAGCTGATTCGTAACCCTCTAGGAACCCGTCCTTCCTGTAGGTACATGTTTAAAGACTTGTTCTCCCACCATTTAGACTGTTCTTTGATCTTCAATTTTTCTAATTTTCTGTAAAGGTCCCGAATTGTCGGGTTTGCATTTGTAACGGTTGCTGACCGCGTAGAGTCAGTCCCCCCAGCCGGGGGTTGTACAAACACGAGGCCGGCGGCCTCTTCTCTGCTCCGCAATACATCCGCGGACATGCTTATGCTGTAACTTGTGTAATTGGAGCCACACTTGTTAAAACAGAAAGACGTTCACAAAGGCAAATTGCTTCTTGCTAACTTATGAACGCCACTCTAGGCACACTCCCCACCGGACAATCTTCCTTCGCCTACCTCGTAGGATTACCGCTGTGCAGTTAGTCTTCTCCAAACCAAGCGCCACGATTCCAAAAACCAAGGCAGGATTCTTCAGCGTCCGGGGGTTAAAGGCGGCTAACTCCAAGCCGAAGTTCGTAGAGACAGTCCCACAAGGAAACTCTCCGCTTCCCGCCGCCAAACCACTTCAAAGGGGGAGGGGTTCCTCTCGCACCAACGGAAGCCTCCAGGTGCAATGCATTCAAGAAAACTCGTCCCAAATCCACAAGACTGCCAAATCTGCACAGCTCTGGAAAAACGAAGAGAGGAACCCAGGAATGGTGCCAAACAAGTGTGTTTTATTTCTGCTCAATCTCGCTCAGCATGCCCGCCATTACGCGTTTCGACAGTATCCACTGTCTTGATCACATGATGTGATCGCAAAGTTACATGGGATTTTATCCATCTATTCATTGACACAAAAGGTGGACTAGATTGTAACCACCACATTAAAGACATAGCATTCCTTCAAAAGGGTACATGGAAACAACAGAAGGACTACAGTTGTTTTGTATAGTCCTGTTCCATCTTGAATACAACCCATGGTGGGTAAATAAACTGAAGTATTTACATGTGCAAATGCGCAAATAAATAACATGTACAAAAGAACTTCATAAATATATACATATAAATATATAAATACATAATTCAATTAAAACCACTTTTAAATTTCATGATTTACAAGAGGACAGTGTTTCACAAACCCCTTTTGAAAAAACCTTCAAAGAATATATATATATATATCACCATGCAAGTTTCCCCTTTGCTTGAGAACGTGCCAAAGAAACAGCAGGACTCCGCGTACTACAAGCACCAACATGCTCTTTTGCATACGCCTACTGGGGCGGTGCCTGGAACGTTTATCAGATGTTCCCCAGTTGGTCTGCCGACACTTGCTGCCTGCCTGTGAACAAGAACACGCCAGTGTTTGAAACGCGTTAGGCTTCTTGATATCTGGATTGGGACCTTGCTGCTGCACGATGTTGGTCCTCCATTAAAGGTTTTGAACTTCACTGCGGGTTTGGCGTCTTCATATGTGGCGAACTTTTGTGTGATATATATATATATATATATATATATATATATATATATATATATATATATATATATATCACCATGCAAGTTTCCCCTTTGCTTGAGAACGTGCCAAAGAAACAGCAGGACTCCGCGTTAATGTTGGCATTGTCCTTTATTCAGCTGAATCCGCAGTCACCATCCCGCACCAATTAATTGCCCTACGCGTTTCGGAACCTCTGTTTCCTTGATCACGGACGTTAAGTGTAGGTAGGCAGGTGACTGCGGATTCAGCTGAATAAAGGACAATGCCAACATTAACGCGGAGTCCTGCTGTTTCTTTGGCGCGTTCTCAAGCAAAGGGGAAACTCGCATGGTGATACAATTAACGGCCGCTCCGGTCGTGAGAACTGCGACGCCACAATGAAAAATGAAGTATGTGGACTGCCGAGTGCCAAGAGACCGGACTCGAAGTACGCTAGGCAGAAGGAACAGAGGGCACTAAATTAATCCTCAGCCAACACCCTGCTGCTCACTGGAGAGCCAAAAACTAGAAGAAATGGATGCAAATAGGCAAACACTCACCGAAGAGCGATAACTTTTAATGAAGGTACTACAAGGTCCATGAAGCTTAGCAAGAGGGCTCTCCACCAAAGGAAGCCACACCCACAAGAGGGCTTCACACGAGAGGAAGCCAAACAAGCGGACTGACTTCTACCTTCATCCTGTTTGCCTACCTGCACTTAACGCCCGTGATCAAGGAAACAGAGGTTCCGAAATGCGTAGGGCAATTAATTGGTGCGGGATGGTGACTGCGGATTCAGCTGAATAAAGGACAATGCCAACATTAACGCGGAGTCCTGCTGTTTCTTTGGCGCGTTCTCAAGCAAAGGGGAAACTCGCATGGTGATATATATATATATATATTCACTGAAAAAACCATAGGTTTCAGCCACGTTATAGTTAAAAATTAGCATTTAAAAAACCTTAGAAATTCACTGAAAAAAACCATAGGTTTCACACACGTTATAGTTAGGAATTAGCATTTAAAAAACCTTAGAAATTCACTGAAAAACCCTATGTTTGCCTGCCATGCACTGCTAATGACGTCACATATTACATCACTCATGACATGGTCAGTGACATCACTCATGATATCACTGATGACATCTCAAATTACATCACTGCGGGCGCGCGAGTTATAGTTAGCTGAATTAACTATAACGGGGGAATTTCAATGGTTTTGTATGAGTGAAATGTCCAGCTAACCATAACATGTGTGAAACCTATAGTTTTTTCAGTGAATTTCTAAGGTTTTTTAAATGCTAATTCCTAACTATAACGTGTGTGAAACCTATGCTTTTTGCAGTGAATTTCTAAGGTTTTTTAAATGCTAATTTTTAACTATAACGTGGCTGAAACCTATGGTTTTTTCAGTGAATTTCAAAGGTTTTGTAAATGATCATTTTTAAATGTATTAATTGTTGTATTTTTTATACTGATTTACTACATTATTTTAAACTATTTATATTTAGATATTTTATTTTTTAAATTACATTGCACATTTTTAATATAAATTGAAAAAAAATGCTTTTAAATATATTGAAATTGTAATTTTTTTTATATAATATTTTTTTAATTTATATATATTTTATTTAGCAAGCAATGATATCCTATGGAAGGAAATTCAAGTTACTGGTAAGTACAGTTAAATTTACTTTTCTGGAATAGTAGTGAGCTAGATTGGTGAATTAATTCCTCTTTAATCCTGAGTTCCCCTGTGAGCCATCTAGCCCACCAGGTACCTCCAGTATGCACCAGGCAGCTGTGTTGCAGAGAGTCGTTCAAAGGAAACGCCCCCTTTTTACAAAACTCTGCAACACTGCTGCATGGCGCTTACTGGAGATACCTGTTGGACTAGTTGCCCCCTAGGGGACCTCTGGATTGAACAGGAATTAATTCCCCAACTTAAAACGTGCCTCAGGGCATGTTTGCACTCACATCACCTCAAGCCCCGCCCCCTACCTTCACCACTGTGCTAACGCGCCCTGTAGAGTGTTCTAAGTTTGGGGATTAAGTCCCCTTGCATACTGGGGGTCCCTGGGGGCCAACTAGCCCACCGGGAACCTCCAGTATGCGCCAGGAGGCTGTGTTGCAGAGACGTGTAATGAGGCCATGCCCGTTTTTACACCTCTCTGCAACGCAGCCCCTGGGCGCGTTTGCAGAGGGGGAACTAATTCACCTTGCATACTGGGGGTCCATGGGGGCCAACTAGCCCACCAGGAACCTCCAGTATGCGCCAGGGGGCTGCATTGCAGAGAGGTGTAATGAGGCCACCCTCCTTTTTACACCTCTCTGCAACGCAGCCCCCTGGCGCGTTTGCAGAGGGAGAACCAATTCCACTTGCATACTGGGGGTCCATGGGGGCCAACTAGCCCACCTTGGACCTACAGTATGCGCCAGGGGGCTGCATTGCTTTGCCCCGGGGGTGGTGGTCCCCGGGGCAGTGTGGGGGAGATTGGGCCCCCCCACACTTTTTTTTCACTATGCCCCCGGGATTTGGTCCACCTGGGAGGTAATTTGAAAAAAAGCAGACCGGGTTTAAAAAAAAAAAATTTGGGGGCCTTGGGGGTCCTTGTGGGACCACCTGAGCAGGCCTAAGGGGTCAAGCTGTTTCTACCCTGCCCCCTTTTTGCGTTCTACACATTTGTTTTTCTGTTTTCTTGTGCCTCGGTCTACCGAGCACAAGATGGCTGCCAACACTTCCTGGTTTGGAGTGTTCACAGCCAATGAGCATGCAGCTCGTACTTGGAAAGGTACACATATGGTACTTGTACGGTACTCGGTACTCGTACCCTGTGATTTTTGTCCCCCAAAAAAATATGGGGGGGGCCTTGGGGATCCTTGTGCATTCTACACGTTTGTTTTTCTGCTTTCTTGTGCCTCAGTCTACTGAGGCACAAGATGGCTGCCAACATTTTCTGGTTTAGAGTGTTGACAGACAGTTGATAGCCAATTAGCAGTCAGCTCATGCTTGGGAAGGTACAGAGTATAGTAAGCTTACCATATGCACCTCTAGATATACTTATGATTTTACTTTTGATTTTCTCAGAAACTACTGAACGGATTTACACCATTTAACAAAAAGGGTCACCTGCGAACCAAACTCTGCCTCTCTGCCAAATTTGGTGTACTTCCGTTCAGCCGTTCGGGCTGTAGCCCTGGCTAAAGGTCCTGTGGAAAATTGGATGGGGAAAACACGTTTTGGGACCCCCTTTTTTCTCGGCCCCGGTTGCACGAATAACCCCCAAACTTTCAGGGAAGGAGAGGAGCGGAGCAGGCCATTTTCTTGGAGAGATTCGTCCACCGGCGACAAAGTTATTCCAAATAGAATGTTGCGGATTTCCTTTGGAAACTAGGTTTTAACTATAACTACCTACTGGCGGGCGCCAGTAGGTTATATATATATATATAAAAACAAAGGGGGAAATAACCAGAAGGGGCAGGGTAGACCCCCCCTGACCCCCTAGGTTTGATGTGGGGGCCATAAAAAGTTCCCACGGGACAAAAAAAAAATATTAAATTTTTTTCGATTTTCGCGGGGGGAAAGCCCGGTACGTGCACCGGGGAGCGTACCGGGGAGCGTACTTTGGGGAACAATAGTGAAAAAAATTAGTGTAAAATAATCATTTTGAGTGATCAGAGGTAGGGTAGCTCTGAAAATAGCTTTTGGGTTCTGTGGCTGAATTAGTTACCTACAAGTACATCCCACACACACCCACACGCACACACACTCACCCCACACACACACCACACACACACCCACACACACACTCCTCACACACACACACCCACACATCTCACACACACACACCCCACACACATAACCCTACACCCCCACCCCCACACACTCCCCACACATACCTCACACACCCACACCTCCACCCACACCCAAATACCCCACACACCCACACTGACACCTTACACATCCACACCCACACCCACACCCACACTCACACACACACACCCCCCACACACACACCTCATAGACACACCTCCCCCCCCCACACACACACACACACCTTACAGACACATCCACACATCCTACACACACGCACACATCCCACACACATACCCCCCACACCCACACACCCCCCACACACACCTCACACACCCACACCTCCACCCACACCGAAACACCTCACACACCCACACCCACAGACACACCTTACACACCCACACCCCGACCTACACCCAGTGACTCCCTATAAGTCACACACACTGCATTACTTACCTTTCTTTGCTGTTTCACTCAGACCCATTCAGGCACTGTTTCCTTTACTCTCTCTGTCCTTTCTCTTTGTCATTCCCCATGTCTTATCCTAATTCAATTTTTCACCCTCTTTCACCCCTCTTTACTTACACTCACTGTTCTTTTCTCACCCTCCCTCACCGTTGTTCATTTATCCCGGTTCCGTCACTACCCTTCATTCCTCATGTTTTAGTGTCCTTTCTTTTTCTTTCAACAGCCACTCACATTCTCCCACTATTTCTACTTTAGTCTTCTTCCTCTCTCTTCCCTTCTTTCGCTCCCTTATTCATTTTACTTTTCTCACTTTCACCCTATTACACCTTCTCTGTTTTTTACTATGTAATAAACAATCCCTCTGTGTTTCTCCCTCTAGCTCTCTTTCTCTTAACATTACTCTCTTTGTGTTCTTCCCTCATGCTAACTCCTTCATTAATTTTTTTTTCTTTTTTTTGTGTGCGCGCCCCGGTGCGCGTACCCTGAGGAAAAAAAATTGACAAAGATTCTTTAAAAATATATGTTTATTTTTATAAATTAGAGGTAGTTCTAAAAAGAACTGTTTTTTTTCTTCTTTTTGTTGTTTTATATTTTTTCCAATGTGTTTTTTGAACATTTTGTACTTTTGTTGGCTTTTCTGAACAGTTTTATATTTTTTTTGTATTTTTTATGGGGAGAAACAAAAAAAAAAGGGAATTGAAAATGGCTCAACTGGAGCAAAAAACAAAAAACTTAAAGTTAGGGTTTTTGGGGCAATTGTGGTTGTCACCAGCAAGGACGACGAGCTTTACGCTCTTTTCACCATAGGAGATGAGCTTACCACAATATATACATGTAATTCGGAAATCTTCAAATCGTTGTTGAATGCAAGGCATCGTCTCTGTTGTCTCTGGTCCCGATGGAGTGGGTTGCTTTCTTTTGCTGGTGGCCCTTGAAGATTGGGGGAGGTTACTGGCCAGTTCCCTCATCTCTGCAGCAGAATAGTTGTTCGGATGCTTGCGGATCATGTGTCTAATCATGGTATAATTACCAAAAGAATATTTCTTGTTAGGGTTCCCCCTTGAAAGTTCTGAGCCACAGATTCGGCAAGTCACCTTGGCTGCATTTACTTTTTTCTTGCCCTCTGGGATAGAAAAAAAACTCCCATACAATGTGTGGCTTTGGCTGGTATGGGGTATTGTCTTCATGCAGCCATCTTCTCCCCTGCTCCTCTTCCTCTTCCTCCTCCTCCTCTTCTTCACCACCAATGTAATGTTGTGGTGGTCCTCTTGGTGGTGGTGGTGGTGGTGCAGATGCTCCAGCTGCTGCTGCTACTGTAGCCATTTTAAAGTACAAAATATTTCTCTAAGTTGTTCAAACAGGTCTTCCTCAGTCAAAGGACAAAGTCAGAATAAGGAAAAAAGGTGGGATCTTTCATCATTTGGAAAACAAAACTGTTCTGGACCAATGAAAAGTGTTATTTTCAAGTCACATGATCCGGGCTTTAATCATTTGGAAACCAAAACTGATCTGCACCAATGAAAAGTGTTATTTCCAGATCACATGACCTGACGCGCTTACGCTACGTGACCTGGGGCGTGCCAGGGGCGCGTAGCGTAAGCGCGTCAGGACGTTCCGCGATCGTATGCGGAAGTTATAGTGAGTCCAACTAACTATAACGTGGGAATTTCAATGGTTTTATGCAAGTAAAACTTCCAGCTAACTATAACAGGTGTGAAACCTATGGATTTTTCAGTGAATTTAATAGGTTTTTTTAAATGCTAATTCCTAACTATAACTGGTGTGAAACCTATGGTTTTTTCAGTGAATATACATATATATATATATATATTCACTGAAAAAACCATAGGTTATAGACCATATATAGTTAGGAATTAGCATTTAAAAAACCTTATTTTACTCACACAAAACCATTGAAATTCCATATATAGTTAGTTGCACTAACTATATATTGCGCACCCGCAATCCACTGCTGATGATGTCACATATTACATCATTCATGACATGGTCAGTGACATCACTGATGACATCACTGATGACATCTCAAATGACATCACTGATGACATCACTGATGACAACATCCAGTGACTATGTTTCTGTAAAGTTAAAATATGTCTTACATATTGAAGAATGAGTGGATGTATAAGTGTCTGGACGAAGGATTTAGTAGGTGCATGACTGAATGTATGAGTGAGTGATTAAATGTGTCTCACTGAGTGCATGGGTTAGTGACTAAACTGTCTTAATTTGTGCATCATTATGTCTGTTGTTCTGTAAACTGCTGCATGTGTTGATCAGTAGCTATATGAGTAACTATATGGGTTATTGATTGATTGCCCAAGTATTTGCATGGGAGACTGAGTGTGTGTGTGGCTGGATGGGAGGTGTGTGACTCTGTACAGATCAATGTGTACTTGTATCAATGATTGTATAAGAGAGTAAGTATGTGTTAGTATATGGTTGAAAACGTAAGGTGCTCTATGTTTAACTGTATAGAGTAGAAAATGGAAGTGTGATTGATTCTTTACAGGACTGACTAGGTGTGTGAGTAACTCCATGGATGAGTGGCAGAGTGTGAGTGTCTGTATAGGTGTATGAGTGCATATGATTGTGTTGTAAACATGAGTGATTGTATGTATGAATGATTGTATGGGTGAATGAGTGAATGTGTGTGTAGACGTAGGAATCAGTGAGTACGTATGTAGTAACTAGTATTGGTGTGTCAATGGTTTCAAAAATTATACTCTGTTTTTAACACTGGGTGAAACAGAGGTTATATTAAAATGTGAGGAGATGCATTGTATTGTCACATGAATGATATCATCAGTGATGTGATCATTGATGTCAAGTGAGATGTCATCAGTGATGTCATTTGAGATGTCATCAGTGATGTCATCAGTGATGTCACTGACCATGTCATGAATGATGTAATATGTGACATCATCAGCAGTGGATTGCGGGTGCGCAATATATAGTTAGTGCAACTAACTATATATGGAATTTCAATGGTTTTGTGTGAGTAAAATAAGGTTTTTTAAATGCTAATTCCTAACTATATATGGTCTATAACCTATGGTTTTTTCAGTGAATTTTCAAGGTTTTGTAAATGCTAATTCCTAACTATATATGGTCTATAACCTATGGTTTTTTCAGTGAATTTCAATGGTTTTTTAATAGCAAATATCATAAGCTGTCGAATGTCAAGTACGTGGTAAGAATTTTTTTTTTCGTGTTTATGCACACTGATCTGCTTTGATTGCTGCCCCCCACCCCTCATTTCTATTAGGAGTACTCTCTCTTTGCAGATAGTGAAGGGTAGTTAATGCAGCCCTTTCCCCCTTTGTAATCCGTCGTGCCTGCTTCTCTCTCCATTTGATTGATTGTTCTCTTTGGTTCATTCTCTATTTACAAACAAGCACAGAGTCGCAATACTCTGTTTAGTCTTTGCAGATAGCGAAAAATCGTGTAAAAAAACAAAAGGAATCGAGCAAAATCAGTAGGCCACTAATGGGATCTCTTTTGACCTCGCTAAAATAGAAACATTAGGAACAACCTGTTGAAAATAGCAATGCGTATGTATATAAGCGGCGTTCATTTGTGTTCACAGTACCCCTTGTTGATTGTTTCAATCGAGCATTGAATTGTTCGAAGTTAATTCTCTTAACGATCTTCTCTACCTGCAAACGAGGAAGAATAGGAATATTCTATCTCCCTTTGCAGATAGTGAAGGGTAGGTAACGCAAGCCTTTAACACGTCGTACCTATTTCATTCCTCATTGATTGATTGATTGTCCGAACATTGACTGTTTGGGAATTAGTTCTTTTTGGAGGTATTCCCTGTTTGCAAATAAACGTAGGAAAATCTTTGCAAGTAGTGAAAGGGTACGTAATGCGGACCGTTCTCCCCCGTTGTAATCTGTCATGCCTATCTACTCCCCACTGATTGATGCACCTTTTTCACCCGGACCATTTACTAGAGATACGTCATCTGGCCCGACCAGAGAGCACCCCTAGTGAAAAGGACATATGCAATAATAACGAAGTGATCACTGTATCCTGTTAACAGAAACTTTACCATGAAACAACCTGGAAAGAAAAAAATAGGAAAACGAAAATCAGTAGGCCAGTGATGAACATGAACTTTTATTAAACAACGAACAAAGAAACGATAACATAACGTAATGATAAAACCTATTAATGTCCTAGAAACAAGAAAACGTTAAAATATGCCAGTGGTGAGAGACCAGAAAAACAGTAAGAGAAACCAAATCACCCCTCGCTGTCCCACCGCCTGCCACGCCAAAAAAATCGATAGACTAGGGAAAATGCAAGTCAGTAGAACATCCACCCCCACTCTGGAAACTTCCAAGGTGGGGCAGGGTTCCGGCTACGCCCAGCCGGGAGCAGCCCATATAAGGCAGGTTCTGCTGCCACGCCTCGGCCAGGAGATCCTAACGTAGGGTGTAGCCGGAGGAGAGGCCGAGACCAGCGGGACCCGGCCAGGGGATTGCCTTTACAACGCTGAACAGTTGCAGGGGGGGGGAATGTCTCCTCGACCCTCCCCTCTCTCTCCCAGTCCGGCCGCGGTGGCCCTTGAGAGTTGCAGGTAGTCCCGCCACATGCTCTTCCGGTCCGACCACCAACGGTCGGGGGGCCGAGGCCGACGGGATCCGGCTGCAGCCGATAAACCAAGAAACCCGTTCATGGGGCCAGAGCCAGGGGCGTCCGGCCGACATCCACCGGAAGCCCGGCCCGAAGACGGACGGGACACTTCTTTCTTTTATAATGGCTGCGACAACACTGGAGGGGGATGTCTTGCACAAGCCTCCGACCCCCCCTCGTCCTCATCGCCTGGTCCGGCCATAACAAATCTCAAGCGAGACGCCGTGGGGTGCACTGGGAGGGAGAGACGGTGCGAACAGGCCTCTCCCGCCTCCCCAGGTGGAGGCTTCCCAGCTGCACCCTCAGCGCTCCAGGCGGTGGCATCCTAACAACTCCAGTGCTGCACAGTTTCGGAACGACCTAGATAACGGTTCTTCCACTGTGGCCATGCTGCAACGTCTCGCCCGGCAGGGTGGAGCCCGTCCGCTCATGTGACCCCGCGATCGCCGGTAGCTGCCGAACTCTCAAAATGGCGGTCGACCTGGCAAGAGCGGGCCCAACATAAAGAAATGTCCCGGTCAATGGTTGACTCCACCACCGTAGTCCTCCACGACCTTGAAGATTCTAGAGGAGCCGCGGGAGTCTCCGACCCCCGATGGGGAATGACTGCCATGATCGCCCGTGGAGTGACGAAACTGTATCCGCGGGACGTCGGCGCTCCCATGCTGGCGCCAGCCTCACTTTGAATTACTACAATCCTGCAGACCTCACTTCCGGTGAAAGCACAGTGTGACCCGGTAGGAAAAATTATTGCACCCCCTCCCCTTTTTGACTGATAGTTCAAACCACCGATCCTTTCCTTTGCCCTTTTAACGGAACTTTGGACTGCCTCCCCCTCTTTTACATTTTCTAGAGAAAACAAAACATTAACCACTACATTAGCATAGCAGTTGACACCAGAACTGTTTTCAAATTGAAAACCAACAACATCTTCAACAGAATCCTTTTTGTTTCTGCTGTGACCCTGCTACAGCACAGGCATTGTCCCCAGCAGTAATTCTGCAATGCCGGTAAGAATAGCTGTGGTGCCTACTGGACTCACTCACCCCCGCGGCGCCCCACGCCGTTAATTGCTGGGCGGCAACTTGCTAGACATCACTTTCGTGCCATCTAGATTTCAGCGCGTTCTGCTGCCTTGGAACTATTCGCACAACAGACCGCTACTGACAAGAATATTTCATTATTGGTGCTGTCAATTTCAATAAATCTATTGGATAATTAAAAAGAAATTGCCACGGTCTCTTCGTTGTTTAAATGTTTTTACTGTTTTTGTTTTGTTGTATATATTTATATGTTATTAAAGTTTTATATTCCTACTACTTTGTTGGAGTGCTATATATTTTTAATGTGACACATAATTGTAAAAACTTTGATGTACAAAGAGTCATTCCTGGAATCTTCCGCTTCAGGCTCGGTCCTCTCCCCAATCACAATACAGGATGGTTTTCAGATAGTAGGAACGCGTGTGCTGTGACGGATCACATCGGGTGTGGGCCTTGATCTACTATAACTCCTTTGAAGAGGGGTGATTCTTTACAGCTGGGGCCATAAACTACATCTGCAGGGCTAGCTGATAGCCTAGGACCGGCCTGGACATTCGGACACAGAGGAAGAGGAGTGTCAGAGGGTGCGGTAGTGAATAGGGCGAAAGGGAGGTGTCGGGCGGGCACAGAGTGTGATTCTCAGGGAAGAGCAGCGCAGATGGGGGAAGGTTTATTGCCCATGCATAAGACAGAGAGCGGTGGTGACCAGTGCCTGGGGGAGATGCTTACGAGGGTGAGGCGCCATGCTACGAATCGACAGCGTGCAGAGAGTGGGTCTGGTCAAGACATCTAAAATGGCTGCCGTGCACGACAAAAGTGTGGCATTTCAAAAAAGGCAAGATGGCGCAGACAATGTTTTTCAACACTTCCTCATTTCCTTCGAATCGAACGTTAACAGACGTTGGGGCATATTACCAAAGTTAAGCGATATTTATCGCTAACGATGCTTACCAACCAATTTTTTACCACTAAGCATCGTCAGAAATTATCGAAGATAAACCTTACTATTATCAAGGTTTATCGCAAATGCGATAATAAACGGCCGCAATGCATGAATATCGCTAAAAACTCAGCGATATTCATGCATTACCGAGCTAATACTCTTAGCCATGTTATCCACCTCCCATTGGATAACATGGCTAAGAACTGCTCAGGGCAGGTGTTACTTTTTGGAGATATTCGCGCTTAGCGCGAATATCTCCAAAAGTTGGTAATAGGAGATAGATATCTTGCATGTTGTAATGCAAGTTATTGTGGTATATGGAACTCATACCATAATCTCTCAGGAAAGCAGAAACTGATCCTTTTGGGACCGCCTAAAAAGGCCTAGGGGGTGAGGAGTACTCTACTTTGCCCCCTTTTCACGTTCCGAACTATTTTATTTTACTCTCTTCTGTAATTACACAAAATACCAGCGATAAGATGCATCGGAGACACACAGTGAGAGAAAGGAGGCCGGAGATGAAGAAGACATGTCAAATACACATTGGAGATAATATAGTGGCAGAAGGGAAGTAAATATGAGTAAACTTACCATGTAACATAAAAATGTTGCACTCTATACTATAAGTCTCATTTTATACTACAATCACTTCGCTACAACCTCATAAATTAAAAATAAAAATAAATAATGTCTCAAACAATTTTTGATTTCTAAATATAAATTTATTCTTCAGAATTTTCTAAATTTGAAACAACTACTAACATGTCCTCATCAGTAATTTCCTCTTCAATCATCTCATCTGGAATCTCCTCATTAAAAGTCTGCAATGATGATTCTTGTAACTCTATGGTCTCCAAACACTCGATAAATTCGCCATCAAGAGATTGATCAAAAAAATCATTCAAGTCATCTCCTCCTTCTGACAATATTTCATTATTGGTGCTGTCAATTTCAATCAATGTAGTGGAATCATTCAAGTCATCTCCTCGTGACAATATTTCATTATTGGTGCTCTCAATTTCAATCAATGTAGTGGAATCATTCAAGTCATCTCCTCCTTGTGACAATATTTCATTATTGGTGCTGTCCATTTCAATCAATCTAATGGAATCATACAAGCCATCTCCTCCTTGTGACAATATTTCATTATTGGTGCTCTCAATTTCAATCAATGTAGTGGAATCATTCAAGTCATCTCCTTGTGACAATATTTCATTCTTGGTGCTGTCCATTTCAATCAATCTAATGGAATCATACAAGTCATGTCCTCCTTGTGACAATATTTCATTATTGGTGCTCTCAATTTCAATCAATGTAGTGGACAATTCAAAAGAAATTGCCACGGTCTCTTCATTGTGAGCCATTTTATTTTGAAATTGCTTGCTGTAAATTGCAGAAAAAAATAATCACTTTCATTTATCGTTTTTAGTAATACATAATATAAAACTAACTTCATCAAGTATTTAGTATAACAGAAGGACAGCAAATAAATAACAGAAAACATTTTTCAAATTATCTTCAAGTGTACAACATAGTTCCCCTTACAAATTAACAACTCACCTTTTTAAAAGTAGCAGAAGTGTTAGTACTGTGTAAATCAAACACCAGAAATTCACCACCAAAAATTCCTCACAAATGTACCTCAGACAGTAGTATCACAAAATGGCTGTGGTTTCCTCTCATTTGACATATATACATAACCAATTAACTTTCATCACACACAAATACAAAACCAAAGTAACATTTTAATTGGTTCTAAATTTCAACACTTTCAAATGTGTTTTCCCCATGCAATTTTCCATAGGACATTTACATACGTCTACAGCCTGAATGGCTGAACGGAATTACACCAAACTTGGCAAAATGGTACATCAAACCTAAGAGGTCAGGAAGGATCTACTATGCCCCCTTATGGTCATTTCCCCCTTCGCTTTGGCCTCCTCTTGTCTCTCAATCCTACCGAGGGACAAGATGGCGGCCGCTACGGACTGTTTGGAATGTTGACAGACGCCGGAGAACCAATCAGCTTCGCAAAGCTCCGTAACGCGAAAAGTACGCGAAGCGGAGCGCTGTTACAGATATATATCTTTTTTTCAACGTTAATTTCTCAAAATCCACTGGAGCACATATATTGAGACCTAGCAAAGGCACATCGGGCTACCAGTCCCTAATATTTTGCCAAGTTTCGTGCAAATCCATTCAGCCGTTCGATTATTATTATTTTGGTTTTTTTTTGCCCCGCGGGGCCCTTTTAAAACCTCCACATCAAACCTAGGGGGTCAGCGAGGATCTACTATGCCCCCTTATAGTTATTTCCCCCTTTGTTTTGACCTCCTCTTGTCTCTCGATCCTACCGAGAGACAAGATGGCGGCCGCTACGGACTGTTTGGAATGTTGACAGACGCCGGAGAACCAATCAGCTTCGCTTCACAAAGCTCCGTTGCGCGAAAAGTCCGCGAACCAGAGCGCTAACCGGTCCGCTGTTACAGATATATATCTTTTTTAAAACGTTAATTTCTCAAAATCCACTGGAGCACATATATTGAGACCTACAAAAGGCACATCGGGCTACCAGTCCCTACAATTTTGCCAAGTTTCGTGCAAATCCATTCAGCCGTTCGGGCTAAAAGTGAGGCCAACCGCCCTATGGAAAACTCAATGTTAAAAACACGTTTTGGGACCCCCCTTTTTTCTCGGCCCCCACTGGACGAACCCCCCCCAAATTTTCAAGGGCTGCTCAGAAACAAAATGTGCCATTTTCCTGAAAATTTCAGCCGATTCCGTCCACAAACGCCAAAGTTATTAGACATAGAATTTTCAAAAAACCCATAGAGAAAAAATCCTAACTATATATACCTACTGGCGACCGCCAGTAGGTAATATATATATATATATATATATATATATATATATATATATATATATATATATATATATATCCCACCAAACCTTTCTCTGCACCAGAAAAAGACATTGATGCCATGATTCTTGGTAATTCAAAAGCGCTTTATTTGCACAATAATCAAACTGCCTGCAGTTATTGTCTGTCCCAACGCGTTTCAGCTCCAGTATCAAGCCTTGCTCACGGGAAAAAAACGTTGCTTTTCCAAAATGACCGTGTTTTATAAACAGTTCCTTAATGGCTTGATTCACAATGCCTGTGTGTCATTTCATTTGCGCCTGCGCAGTGAATTAAAATCGGCACTTTACTTTTTCTGCAGCTCGTTGCTTTCACATAATTCGTTACATGCCCCTTCAGTGCGCAAAAAATAAAAGTCATATTCACCAGATGCAGGCAGTCTTTTAATCAATTTTAAACTCAGCGTCTTGTATCCACCGGAATCAGTGAGCTGAAAGGGCATTTCCAGCTCCCCTCCCTTCCTCGTATTTCACTGGTATTTTCATTGGAAAGTTCCGTCTTAGTCCAGGAAAACACACGAGGGAGTCGGGCCTCTTAGTATTCAATAAACCATCACAAAGTTGCTCCGTGGAAGAGGCCTCTTACTCTGTCAGGGCGGCTTCAATGTGGCAGGCACGGAACTCCTGCCTTCAATCCCACCAAACCTTTCTCTGCACCAGAAAAAGACATTAATGTCATGATTCTTGGTAATTCAAAAGCGCTTCATTTGCACAATATTCAAAATATACAATGTCGGTCAGAAAGCTTCGGACCAACATTGTATTCCAACGCCATATTACAAGGATAGTGGTCGGAGTTTAAACCAGCCGGGAAAGCCAACGCGGGTCCGACGGGCTCAAGGAACTCGTTGGCCAGTCAGAAAAGCCTCATAATCCCATAAGGACGGAGTTTGCTCCATCGTGATTATTATGGCACTTTCCAACAGCAGTTCTAAGTCAGCCTTTCCGACATAGAACGGATGTCAGAAAGTGTCTTTGAGGGCTCCCAGCAGGGTCCCCATCCCTCCGCTGCCTCCGTATATTGCTCAATATCCCTGCACTGTGTTGCAGGCACTGTGAGGTGCAAGCCACACAGTCCAGGGATGTTTGGAAACATTAATTTTTCTGTGGCAGCTTATGCTGCTGGCATTTTCTGCCCGCAGCACAAGCTCCAATAGAAAATTGGATGTTTGGGACCACAGTGTGTGCAGTTGAATCCAAATGATGCAGAGGAACCACTGACCTAAGGTCGGTCGGTTCCCAGTCCATGTCAGACCAACATCATAATCAATGTCTAAATATACTATTCTAACTCCAGTGTATACAACAGTTGAGAAAGTGTTGGACTTCAGAGGTATTAGAGTTACTATTCCTACTCCAGTCAGTGCAACAGTATGGATAGCGTTGGACTTTGGTGGGGTTAAATTTACTATTCCCACTACAGTCTAAGCAACAGTAGGGAAAGCAATGGACTTCAGAGGGGTGACAATTACTATTCCCACTCCAGTCTAAGCAACAGTAGGGAATGTATTGTACTTCAGAGGTGTTATATTAACTATTCCTACTCCAGTCAGTGCAACAGTAAGGGAAGTGTTAGACTAAGGAGGAGTTAGATTTACTATTCCCACTCCAGTCTAAGGAACAGTAGGGAAAGCATTGGACTTCGGAAGGGTTAGATTGACTCTTCTCACTACAGACTAAGCAACAACAGGGAAAGTGTTCGACATAAAAAGTATTACATACATGAATACAAATCCAATCAAAATAGTGAAAAATGATGAACACTTACTACAAAACAATATTAAAGTTCACAGACATATTTATATTCCTTTATTTAAAATTAAAATGTCAACATATAACTTAAAAAAAAGAAAATTACGTATAATAATAGCTACTTCTCTAACCACAAAAAAGATAATTAAATCACGTATCAATTTAATTTAAATTAATAAACACATAATAATTACTTTTAAAAATCAAATGTCATCTCAGAAACAAATCCTCTCAAACATATCGCAATAAATAAATTCATTGTTGAAAACGTATGTACATATAAAACATTATACAAAAGCAGCTTACAATTAATATATTACATAATTATATAAACCAATATAAAAATCAAACCCCCCAAAATATTTTCTTAGCAACTTACTCACCAAAACATATTACATATTATTACAAAATACATGAGTAATAAATATATAAAAACACAAATGCATATTAAAATAAAAATTACAACAATGACTCAATAATTAATAGATTGGTTAGCATTAAATTAACTATTGGCTTAATTCAACCACTATCCCTATTCCCCTACAAACCCAGCAACCCACACCAAAACTATAACATAAATACACCATTAATAACCTATTTACATAATTAGCAATGAGTTACATAATTAATTAACTAATTAATAAGTATTTCTAATTTTTCAAAAAATTATATATTTTCCACCCTACATCCTACAAACCCAACAACCCATTACTAAAGTATAACTTTAAAAAGGTAATACACTTTTTGCATAATTAACAACACATTATATAATTAATTAACAATTAAAAAGGAATTATTACTACATTTTCTGTTTTTTATAACTTAGTTAACTTTCAGACCATACACCCCTACAAACCCAACAACCTGCTAATAAAACATAACATACTGTAACTAATAAGAAAACTAAGTTTAAACTTTTAAATGTTAAATGTAATATGATACACCAAAAATGTGCATAATTAATATGCAATTTAAAAAAAGTACTAATGAAAAATAAACTAACAATAAATTAAACATATTACAATTTAAATAACTTGCCAACATGTTCCCCTACAAACCCAATGCTATACAGCTTTAATAACATTCAAATAAAAAAAACTTACAATTACAAACGAAAATTTAGAAATTGATACCAATTAAGTCAACAATACTAGCAACTAGCAACTAATATAACTGAAACTCATTAAAATAACAAGAAAACAATATATTTTACCACTATATTACTATATACCATATTAAAATCAAGGATATTCTTAAAACAATACAACTTAGCAAGAAATTGATGCTCTTGACAATGATATTCTGTGTCACGATGTTTTTGCATCATAATATTTTGTCCAAAACATCGTACTGTACATGTCTCAAAACAATGTGAAGGTTCTGTCATACCTTATCCTAATTGTAGGCTTGCCTGGTTGTTTTTGTCATTCAAATAGAAGTGGCATCAGTATAAATATTGAATATTAGGGGTGGAAATGGAGAACCCTGGGGTACTCCACCATCCGTCATCTACTGTTCCTGTGAAAGAGGGGTTAAGATGAGCACATGAGTGTGGTCAGTTACATCGAAGCTGGTCCCCGCTGATGGGAATTACTGACCCTCATAGTACCCGTCATCAGAGGAATAGGATGATTGAGGGTTTCAAAAGTAACCAATAGAGCCTATCAACACAACAACATGGCTGAAACCAGCCTCAAAGCTGAAGCCCTTAAGGAGACCCAATATATGTATGTGTTCCTCAATAGGCTGGATGCTGATTTGGAAATGGTCTTAAAAGAGTGAAAATTCGCTCAGGTTCAGAGGTGACCGGGAGGAGAAAATATGGCCAGAAACTTCGAGATTTTTCTGCTTCTAGAGTTTGTTTTCTTGGTATGATTTCACCCTTTTACCAACGTAACTTTAATCTCTCCACAGGGTAACTGGTCTGATAGTCTAAACGAATTATGTTGTCAAGTGCATTGCACAAAGGTCCACAGAGAATTCCAGTTTAACATGTTTCATATTTTTCTGGTGTCGCAAGAAAAGGTAACAAAGATAGACCATTACCTCTTTCAATTGGATACATGCATGTTCAATGTCTCTATGTCAACACTGATCTTTTGCATTTGTTTCTGGTATATAAAGAGGTTTTGTCGTGGGCCAGAAGGTGAGGAAGGATCTGCTACTTTGTTCAGAAGATGTAGTTGGATGTAGCATATTTCGTCCTAACAAAAATAGAAATGCTTGTTACTGTTTCTCTACTGTCAATTGTTCCAAACAAAACGAAATATATAACAGTTTTTATTTTTATGCAACATGTGATGAAATTATTTGCACATGAATAACTACACTGACCATAGTGCATTTGTGGCAGAATAATTTGTATTTTGAAGCATGTAATGCTGCTTTAACATCTGCATTGTGAAAATTACTGTTACAAGTTCAACAATTAAATGAAAGAAGAGAAAGAAAAGACTTTAAAAGCGTCTATGCCCACTTGATGATCATTGATGCTGGATTGCTGTAGTGCAGCTATGAAATGTTTTTCGATTCTAGTCTTTAATTTCAATGGTCTGGTGTTTGTGCAGTAGGAATGAGATCACGTTGCTGCATAGATTGTTATTGGAACAGGTGTTAAATCACTACCTAATGTTAAGTTGTAACTACTTATAAAATTGCACTTCTACATCACTCTAATGAGCTTCTCACAGAGCAATATGTATTTTAGAAACTGGATTAAGGCTAAATATGAGGAAACATTTAGTACATGTATGATTTACTATTGACACATAATCATTCGTGCTACAGAAACCTGCAATTGTGGTCTAACATATGAAATTTGAAATGTACAACTACAAAGTCTACCATGTAAAGAATAAATATTAAGAGGGCAAGGGCTATTCAAATGAATGATCTTGTTTTGCTGGAGTACAAGCACAAAATATAGTTTTGATGCTAAACACAGACTTAATTAAGGTGATCATTGTATGTTGTGAGCTGGAACTTTGGTCCCTGGCATTCTGACCCCAATATCAAGGGCAAGGGTACTGCTATTTCTGAATATCTGCTAGGACTTTTCAACCACCATGTCATCACCTATTAACATCCCAATGACATATCATCATACCGCTACATTGTCACTGAATACATGCATTTTACCACCACGAGTCAATATCTTTACATTGTCTTAAAGTACCTAATTGAGTCCAGTTTTTACCTCTGACAGGAGAATGCCTACCCTAACCTATAATGCAACACCTCTCTCAAACCATACCCTCGACCCCTTTAATGTTAAACCAGGGTTTAAATACATATTCCCCTTGGAATTGAAATGTAAATTATGATATTGTGATTTTGAGGTGTAAGCATAGGGAACAATGTGAATGTGTCAGTAGAAATGTCTTACAATGGAACGGTGACAAGGTGATGGGTGCAGCAGTAATGCTTTATGTGGATTCGGCTTATTTTTGCAGTATTTGTATTCTATTATTTGTATTCTTGCAGAAAAAATGACAACTTCATCCTGCCATTCTCTAATGGGAAAGTTGTGAAAACTAACAATAGCCAGAGCCTATGAAGGGAGGATTGTTGTTACTTTACCCATCTTCGATTTTTTATTGGACTGCAGCAATTCTTATTATTTCTGCTTGCTGGATTATCTCATTCAATAATTGTAGGTATTGTAGGATGTAGCAGCCCAATCAGGAAAATAGTTTTTGATTGTGTTCAACCCCCACAAGAATCTAGAAAACATGAAAGTTTACCTTTGTGAATCAGGCCCATGGTGATTTGTCCAGAAAGACACGATGTTGAGCCGACACTAGTTTCCCAGTTCCAAAGTCAGTAGCTCTGGCCATTGCGCCACATCTTCTAGTTAGCTCTAGTAAGCATTAAAAAGTCTAATATATTGCCCCTAATAAAGGCATTCAGCTCAGTGGTTGGTGAAATTGGGGCTGTCCAGTGAAACTACGATACCAAGGCATGCCTATGCCTTTTGTAGTTGAGCCATGATGGCAGCAAGGTGTAATATTGTGCATAGATGGGTTAATCACATACTCCCTGCCATTGCAGAGTGAGGTGAAAATTAGGGATGGTCGGAACTCGCAGAGTTTCACTTTGCAGAATTACGCAGAGTTAAACACTCCCCAATATTCTGTGGAGTTCCGGGAGAGGGCAGAATAGGCATGTTGCAGTTATTTTTAGCACAGGGAGCTTATTTTGCGCTGCAAATTCAGCGCAAATTGCACCACACAGGATACCAGAGGGCGCTACTTCTTTGCTGACATTCAAGTAGATGTTCTACTCGAGAAGCAGCTTCCTCACCACAAGCGGCTGCTTTGTGAAAGGAAAAGGTCCCAACTGCCCCCGACCTCCTGGGTTGAGAAGATCTCGCCAGGTGCCGTCCTAGTGCACGAAAATCACGCAAGGAGACACCAATTCTCACTCACCACTTTAACATTGGCGAGTTGCAAGCAAGAAAATAATAGTTGTAACAAGGCGGGAGCAAAAAATCCAAGAACTCCGCTGGCGGAGCTGAATTTATTGCCCACTGCTATTAAAAATATGGGGGCATATTATCAAGGAACAGCATTAAAATTATCGCCGCTTTTGCAGCAGGAAACTGCCGCTAATACAGCGATAATGGGCGTGATAATATGCCGTAGAGAATTGCAATAGAAGCTTATGTTAACACCAGAACATGGGCTTCTATTGGAATTTTCAAGGGCATATTATCAAGCCCCTTACCACCGCTCTAGCGGCAGTTTCCTGCCGCTAAAGCGACGATAATTTTAAATGCTGTTCCTTGATAATATGCCCCTTGGATTGGTGCATGCAGGCTGAGAAAGTGGTGTACAAATCTGAAGGTTACCCCAAAACATTTAAGAAGATCTGGGACCCTTGGCAGGAGCAGAGCAACCTGGTGGTATGAGACAGTTGTAAAGCCAGATAGTCACAATGTGGAAAAAACTGGAACTAAAAGTATCACACAGCTCTAATAAGAGGAAATAGGAGAACTGCACTAGATAATTGTATTGACTGCTACGACCGAGGATTATGCATAGAAGTAAATATGGTGGTGAAATAAAGCTGTTATTGGTATAAATGTGGATATGAATGTGATTGTATCATATAAAAACTAATAACACAATTACAATTACAATTTTTTCCAGTTGTACTGTTCTTAGGAGCAGGGACTACAATACATTTCTATGTCAAAGCGTTGTTATTAATTTATATTATGTGGAAGCCTAAAATTTAAGGTGACCTCATTACCTCAATGAAAAACTTGATCTATGCACTAATATTGATTTGAAAACGTAGAGTTTTGAAGCTGTGCACGTCTATGGATTTTTCACTACCATCCTCTTCTGTGCTAATAACAAAATATATAAACCACCTTTTTTCCTGTCCTCCCCGGTCGCTGCTTTAGTACAATGTGAACTGCCTGTGCTGTGTAATCCCTTAATTATCTTTCTGTGTCTTTTTCTGTCCTTCTGTCTCTTTCAGGCACTTAATGGTTTCACATATTATACACGCTCCGCTCTCTGCCAAGTGCCTCGCTCTCTCCGCCTACCTATCACGCCATCTGTCCTTGCATGTATTCACAAACTCTTATGTAAATTCAAGGAAAAGCTTCACATCTTTTTTTACTCTCTTACAAATCTGCCTAAATTACCCTTATTTTCTTGCCCACGTGCAATCATTTAGCAGAAAGTGTCTATTTCTTCTTCCCTGCTAAAAGAGAGCTAAGATTTTTACTGCACGAGATATTATCTGAGGCAAGGTGGCTCATACATTTATCAACATTTTTGTGCAAGCTTTTGGAAGAATTATTGTACTAAGGTGCAGCATCTGAAAGTACAAAATTGTATGATTCGGAAAAAAAATGAACATTCTCAAGTTGATGAAGATGTTTAGGGTAATTCTTTAATTTGTACCCTTTTATGGCTGCAAAGTAAAAGCATTGCCAGATTTGTTACAGTGAGTAGTTTATATAAAAACGTTGTTTTAATAAGCATAGTAAATAACCAAGAACCTTCATATAATGGCTTTTGTACGTGTATTAATTTTGGTGCTTACCTCAAATCCCACAAACTGTAAACTAAAATGCCTTCTGGTGGAATTGGCTGATGCGACAAGAATGACTGGACCGGAAGAATGACATAAAATGGTTTGCATGTGACCTTTCCTTAAAAACAACTTTTGGAAACAGGTTCTGTGAAACCTTTCCTTTGAATCCCTTTAGTCGAAAATTGCATGATTAATGGCATTTGGCAAGTTTTTCCAAACCAACTTGGGAGAATGCGTTTAATCTCGTTTTTTTCTCAAAATTGTATTTTGTCAAAATATCACATATCTTATTTTTGTCTAACCCTTTACCTCGCTCTTCTCTAGCTGCTATGTTCTTCTTTCAATCAAATTTCAACTGCTTTACAGTTGGGAAGGTGGAAGAGACCCCAGCCAATCCCAATTGAAGAAATTTCTATAACAACTCAATCGGTACTCGTGGAGTAATTGAGTACCATGTGAAAAAATATCACTGCTCAAAAATATCAGTCAGAATATTAATTACTATTATGTCATGAAGATCACCATCTTTAACTACGCTGACAATCTTCAGTTTATATTCCCACTGGACTCCACTGACTCCGCTGCTGAGTTTCAGGCCACCATGCTTCACATCCAGCGCTGGATGGATCTGAACGACCTGAAACTCAACCCAGGCAAGACGGAATTAGTGCTACCTGGGAAGAGCGAGATCTGCCGGGGCCCGCACTACTGGCCTGCGGATCTGGGGCCTCCTCCCACTCCCTCCCCTTCGGTGAAAAGCCTAGGAGTTACCATCAATGCAGATCTGTCGCTCAGAGGACAGGTGGGAGCGGTGATCTCCTCTAGTTTCTATCAACTGCGTAAAATTAAGAAAATCGCCCACCTGCTTACTCATTCAGCCCTCATACAGTTGGTGATAGCTCTGGTACTCTCACGGCTCGACTTCTCAAATTCATTCTACCTCGGCCTGCCAGCTTATCTACTAAAACGCCTACAAATCGTCCAGAACCAGGCAGTAAGACTTATCCACAAACAGCCTAAATGGCTGTCAGCCAGACCCGGGCTGCCTTTAAGACTGGATGCTTAGCCTTTAGGGCCCTGCACGGTAAAAGCCCCAGATTCATCAATAGTATGATCATAAAGCATGCATCACCGTGAAGTCTCCGGTCGGCCCACCTCCACCTGTCAACTATCCCCTCGTTCAAACGGAAACGGCAAGGAGGTTGCCGTTTCTCCTACCTACCCCCCAAATTCTGGAACTCTCTTTCCCTGGCACTCAGGAGCTGTGACAACCTCCTGGGCTTCAGGAAAGCTCTGAAAACCTGGCTGTTTGAGCAAGCCTATGCATAGTCACTCCGCTGCAACACTCCTCATGTTTAGCGCCATGAAACCTACGGGTGACTATAGGTAAATATAGTTTTCCTATTCTAAACTGTATCTCTATGCACCTTGAAGATCTCTATGTACCTTGAAGATATATATATATACATATGTCTTAAGGAGGAAATGTTGTTTCCCCTTTCTTTTTTTTCCATTATTGGTGGACAGACTGTGTATATGCACTTTATTTGCTATTTTTCACTCTACATTGATGAATTGTTAAGGACATAAGGGGTACAAAAAACGTAATTTATACTATTATGGTATTTATTGTGGCATTTTTTAGCATGTTTACATTTTACGCAATGTTTTTATGAATTTTAAATGCCATCGTTTTTCCCTCATTAATTGTATTTTATATTTATATACAGTTATTAATATATATATTTGTATGTCCTTGTTGCTTGGAGTTTTGCATTCATGCAGTTATTTTTGTGCAGACTCTACACTTTAATCTGTTGATTTAAGTATTACGCTGGTATTGGAATTACGTAAGTCTGTCTTTCATATCTATACCTGTACAGATCAGCTGACTTTGATTGGTTGCACTAGCACTTTAAATGTT